>NC_080577.1:10867500-11519375 GCF_029962835.1 Magnolia sinica
TTCAGATTTCAGATTTGTATATGCAAATCTCACATGGGAAAACTTATTTTCTATGAATTACAAGATAAGGATTGCTTCTCTCTCTCTCTCTCTGTCTCTCTCTCTCTCTCTCTCTCTCTCTCTCCCCTGATAAATGAACTATTAGGATTAGATTGGGATAGTATCTCTCCCTATATATGTAGGGATTTTTATCTATGGGTCAATCTTTGGTTGTGTTTTGATGCGCTATTGAACCGAATTGCAACAATAGGGTTAATAAAGTGAAGCAACCTGATCGTAACCCTTAGTAAAAGCAGCTGCTAATCAACATTGTGTTACCTTTGATTTGGACCTGAAAGGAGTGCTACTTCAATTTCAGGCTACTTTCTCATCATGAATGCTGGTAAACGTCATTATAATTATTTGGCCATCAAATGAACTTGAAAGGAATATTGAATGAGGAACGTGATGCAGTGTAACAAGATTAACTCGACCAATGAACTTGAAGGGAATATTGAACAAGGAACATGATGCAGTCCAATGTAACAAGAATCACTCGACCGGTATAGATTGGATTCACTCACAACCAAAGAGGAGTCACTAAACTCTTTCTGATCTGCTAAAAATATACAGGAAATGATATATATTTTTTTAGAACTTGAAATATAAACTTTTTTCCTCATTGCAAAATAGGTCTATACACCAACCCTCATAATTAAACTTAATTATTTCCTACAAATTGGTTGCAACAACCATGAGTCCCAAAGCATTGCTACATATTTCTAAAACAAAAAAGAAAAAAATAAAATAAAATCAAAATCATGCACAAGATTTTCTCAAGACATACTTCAATTTCAAATCATTTCCTTTCTTATGCACAACATGGTCCTCATAAAGCCATGCATCATGAATGCATTTCAGCTGGAACTAATGGCCTTGATTTCTAAGCTTGGCCTGATTAATGGGTTGGGCTTTCCCCTTGAATTGGGCCAAGAAACTGTGCATCAGAACATCTCGACATTGTAATCGCTTATACTTTTTAATCCTATTGCGAGCCTTTATATTGTGTTTGGATGTACTAGAGGGCATTTGGTCTAGTGGTATGTTTCTCGCTTAGGGCGCAAGAGGTCCCGAGTTCAATTCTCGGAATGCCCCCTTTAATGTGGTTCCATCTTATTGTCTTTATCATCTCACATTAACCAGATTAAAACAAAATGCTTTTAGATGTACAAAGCTGAGACCTTTTTTCTTTTTTTCTTTTTTTTTGACTTTTTTCTGTACTTATCTCGTGGTAGGTATTGTTTATTGAAATATAAAATGAGGATTGCAACATCTCTCTCTCTCTCTCTCTCTCTCTCTCTCTCTCTCTCTCTCTCTCTCTCTCTCTCTCGTAGTAGGTATTGTTTATTGAAATATAAAATCAGGATTGCAACATCTCTCTCTCTCTCTCTCTCTCTCTCTCTCTCTCTCTCTCTCTCTCTCTCTCTCTCTCTCTCTCTCTCTCTCAAATTTGTTTTTCTTTGGACTGTAATGAAGTTTAATGTTCAAAACTTGACAATGTTCACACCAAAATCATAATCAACAAAGATGTCTAAAAGTGAAGGTTCAAGACCTTAATTATGCTGAAAATCAATAGTACTGGAAGGGATTGATAGCAAGATTGTTGTTTATTAAACCCCCACAGATTATTCTTGGCAGTTGATAATAGTTCATACTAAGCAGGAGGGAACTAGTAATATCTCCTATTGATAATCTCTTTAGACTAAACGAAAATCAACACCTCTGATTGCATGCTTCAAATGTCAGGTACCTTAAAAGTATATTTATAACACTAATAGGGCATTTGGTCTAGTGGTATGATTCTCGCTTTGGGTGCGAGAGGTCCCGAGTTCGATTCTCGGAATGCCCCTTCCAATATGAGTAAATCTTTTAGTTTTTCTGCTCAACTCTCTCTCTCTCTCTCTCTCTCTCTCTCTCTCTCTCTCTCTCTCTCTCTCTCAAAAGATTACTATTCTTGGCAATACTTCATAATTCCTGTACTTGGGTTGTGAACTAGGCATGCCTTCTCTTTGTAATTTCTGTAGTTCTGTAATGACATTACCATAATTCTTTCTTTATGATGCATATGGCATTTGGTCTTGTAGTATGATTCTTGCTTTGGGTGTTTGGGAGAGGCCTTAAGTTGAATTCAACCAAATTATTTTTCTTGTTTTTATCCTCACATAAACAAGATTACACATAAATGACATCAAAAGTTGAAATAAGAAACGTCTCCATCCATCTCTCTCCTTTGCTTTTAATACTTGTTTGATTTGAGATTTGTATGTGCAAGTCTCACATGGGCAAGCTAATATTTTATGAAATTCAAGGATTGCTGCTTTGTCTCGTATTAAATGTGTTATTATATTAGGATAGAATCTCTCTTTCAATATTTACCTATTTTTATCTATACATAGATCTTGGGTTGTGTTTGGATTCACTATTGAAATGAATTGCCATGATTAGTTTAACAACGTAAAATGATGTAATTTAAGTTACCGTAGTGACATCTCTCTCTCTCTCTCTCTCTCTCTCTCTCTCTCTCTCTCTCTCTCTCTCTCTCTCTCTCTCTCTCTCTCTCTCTCTCTCTCTCAATTTTCAAAAGATCCTCTGACCTGATGGCTGTATAAGCCAGAGCTTTTCTTGGCTTTACAAAGCCTTAGATTTGAACTTACTGGACACGTGAAAAATGAGAAGAGAAACTTTGCTACTTAACTGTTGCTTACAAGCTTACTGACTTGATTACAAATGGACTATAAGAGCTCTCTTATATAGACATTTTTCACCAAGGTGAAAAGACAAAAATGCCCTTTTAAATTACACTATAGGGGCATGGTATTAACTACTGTAACAAACACCAAAAGAAATATTAAAAGATTCTACATTTTCAAGGAATCTGAAACTGAACAGCCGCATGGAGGAATGCACCTGGTTGCTGGAAGCTTCCTCCAACATTTACTCTCCTTGAGAATCTAACGGACAGTGGGGAAGATGCACCGGATTGGTTTGGACTTCCAACGCTCCCCTTCAAACCAAAACCGGCTTCACTCCGAGCATCGTTTTTAGTTGTTTGAATGCATCTGTTGGCAATGCCTTTCTGAAAATATCCGCCACCTGTTCCGTAGTATGACAATACTCTAATTTCATTGTTTTCTGCTTCACATGATCTCTCAGAAAATGGTATTAGGTATCAATGTGTTTGCTTCTTCCATGTTGCACTGGATTTTTGGTTAGCTCAATTGCTGACTTGTTATCCACATATATGACTGTGGATCCTTCCTGCGACTGCTTCAGCTCCTTTAGTAGGTTTCTCAACCAAATTCCCTCACCAACAGTGGATGATGCTGCTACGTACTCTATTTCACATGTGGACAGGGCGACCATACTTTGCTTTTTCGAATTCCATGTGAAAGCAGTTGTTCCGAGATAGAATACATAACCAGTGGTGCTCTTTCTTTAATCTTGGTCACCTCCCCAATTACTGTCTGAGTATCCATACAATATTGCTTCATCATCGTATGGATAGAAAAGACCGAATTCCATTATTCCTTTAACGTACCTGAGGATTCTTTTTACAGCTAGCCAGTATGATTCTTTTGATGCTTCCATGTACCTACTTAGAAGCCCAATACTGTAGACGATATCCAGACTTATGATTGTGAGGTACCTTAGGCTTCCAATCAGACTCTTGAACATAGTCGAGTCAACGCTTCTTCCTTCTCCGTCCTTTGCCAGTTTTAAGCCTGTTGTTATAGGCGTGTTTACGGTATTGCAATGGACCATCTTAAACTTTTCAAGCAATTCCTTGGCATACTTCTTCTGAGATATATAGATGCCACCATATTGTTACTTCACTTCAATGCCCAGAAAAAAGGACATCAGACCTCCGTCGGTCATCTCAAACTCCTTAAACATTGCCTTCTTGAATTCATCAAACATCAGTCGGCCGTTTCCTGTAAACAGCAAATCATCAACATACAGGCATGCTATAAGCATATCGCCATAAGCATTCTTCTTAATGTAAACTGCATGCTTATATGGATATTGGGCGAAGCCGTTCTCTTGAAGATAGTTGTCGATGCGTGCATTCCAAGCACGTGGAGCTTGCTTCAACCCATAGAGGGCTTTCTTCAGTCAATACATTTTGGGTTCCTCCCTTTGCATAATAAAGCCTTCAGGCTGATCAACATAGACCTCTTCTTCCAGAATTCCATTAAGGAATGTAAATTTTACATCCAGTTGCTAGATCATCCAACTGTGATGGGCTGCAAGGGAGATAATCATCCTCACAGTGTCAAGGCGAGCAACAGGAGCGAAGACTTCTTCATAGTTCACCCTGTACTTCTGTTTATAGCCCTTTACTACGAGTCTTTCCTTGTAACGATCGATCTCACCATCAGCATTTTGCTTGATCTTGTACACCCATTTGACGCCAATGGTTTTCTGGCCATTAGGAAGCATAGTCAGTTCCCATGTTTCATTTTTCTCAATGGCATGAATTTCTTCTTTCATAGTAATTCTCCAACATTCTTCTTTTATGGCCTCCTGAAACGTCAGAGGCTCATGATCTGCATACAGGTAGAAAAGATTGACCTCTTAAGTTTGCTCATAAATGTCGCTTAAGCTTTTCATTTTTATAGGTGCCATGGGTGAGGACGAGCTGGACGAATTTTGACTTGATGGAGTGCTTTCAGGAGTGATGGAATGTACTCCTGAACTTCTGTGAACTATGATGTGGCCGAAGAAGGTGTTGCGGGCGTTTGCTCTTGACGGTCATGCCTTTCTTCATGTTCTTTTGTTTCGACTAGAATATCTTTAGTCGATTCTTCATCGTTCCATTTTCAAGCTTCTTCCTCAGTAAAGACTATATCTCTACTTACCACTACTTTATTGGTTAGTGGATTGTAGAGCTTGTAGGCTTTAGATCCTTCACTGTATCCGATGAATATGCATTTTTCACCTCGATCATCAAGCTTCCTTCTTCTTGCTTCTGAAACTTGAGCGTAGGCGACACACCCAAAAATCCTTAGGTGCTCCACGCTCGGTTTGTAGCCACTTCATGCCTCTTGTGGTGTCATGTTTCTGACACTCTTGGTTGGACATCGATTAAGCAGGTAGGCAGTACATGCAACTGCCTCTGCCCAGAAGCTCTTTCGCGGGTCTTTCTCTTTGAGCATGGTTCTTGTCATGTTGAGGATGGTGCGGTTCTTTCGTTCCACAATGTCATCTGTTGTGGCGTGTAGGCTACAGTGTGTTGTTGCTTGATGCCTTGTTCCCTACAAAAATCTCAAAATGCATTTGAGGTGTACTCTCCACCTCTGTCAGATCTGAGTGCTTTAATTTTGTGACTACTTTCAACTTCAACACGAGCTTTGAAAATTTTAAAGATAGTGAAAGCAGAAGATTTTTCTTTGATGCAATACACCCAAAGTTTTCTGCTGAATTTATCAATAAAGGTAATAAAGTATTTATTACCTCCAAGACAGGGTGTTTCAAGTGGTCCACAAATATTAGTGTGAACCAACTGAAGTGGTTCCTTTACTCTTCTAGACACTCCACTTGGAAAAGAGTTCATTTGTTACTTGCCGAGTGTGCACGCCTCATACACATGTTCTGGAGCTTCAATAGCCGGCAAGTTATGCACCATGCTTGATGAGGATAAAAGTTTAAGGCCACTGAAATGAATGTACCCAAAGCGAAGATGCCATCTCCATGAATCATTCTTCACGATTCTATAGAGACACTTCTCAGCCTTTGTGTTAATATGGAACTGAAACATGCGATTCTTCACCATTTGGACTTGAGCCACAAGTCTTCTTTGAGCATCTCTTATAAAGAGAGAATAGTTCTCCATGTGTATAACATACCCCTTCTCAAGGAGTTGGCCGATACTGAGGATGTTATTTTTCATGTTTAGTATGTAATATATATTAGAGATATAATTTGGCTCACCATTCTTCTATTAGATTTTAACTTTTCCTTTGCTTATCATATGTACCTTTGATGAGTCGCCAAAACTCACGTCGCCACGAACTCCTTCTGTGAGTTCCACGAACAGTTCTTTGTTACCACTCATATGATTACTTGCACCAGTGTCAAGATACCACACATCTGGCCATTCACATGCCTTTTCTTGTGCGAGGAGGAGTGTGGAGTCTTCTTGTTCATGGTGTGATGCTTCAGCATAGTTAGATCGTTCATCTTAATCCACTTTGCTCCAACACTCAGAGGCATAATGGTCGAATTTCTTGCAATTGTGGCGTTGAACATTCTTTGTGTTTCCACGACCATGTATGAACCGGCCTCTACCATTTCCTCTTCCACGAAAACTGATAAACTTTTGTTGATTTTGTTGATGACTTAGATGATATCCACGCCCTCTGCCTCTTGCACGATTGCTAGTGCCACGACCCCCTCGTTGTGTATGGCCATTCTTTTGTTCATTTAGAGTCAACTTAGACTTTAAGGCATGTTCAAGCATTAAACCAGCATTCTTTTGCATTCGTTGCTCATGCACTTACAACGATCTCATCAGTTCTTCAATGGACAGTTTTTCCAAGTCCTTTGATTCTTCGATCACCACAACCACATGCTCAAACTTGGTTATGAGAGATCGCAAGGGCTTTTTCATGACACGTATGTCTTTAACTTTTTCACCATTTCTTTTTAAATTGTCAATAATAACAATTAGACGTGAAAAGTAGTCAGAAATACTTTCACCTTCCTTCATGTGCGACGCTTCGAATTCAGCTCTTAATGTTTGAAGGCGAGCCCTCTTCACTCGATCAACACTCTTGAAGATGGTGTCAAGGGTATCTCAAGCTTGCTTGCTTGATGTTACATCAGAAATCTTTTCAAAGGTTGATTCATCCAACCCTTGATAGAGGAGGAACAAAGCCTTGTTGTCTTTCTTCCTTTGATTTTCTAGAGAGGTCTTTTCTTCATTGGTGAAGGCAGCTTCTTCCTCCATAGTGGGTTCTACATACTCATTGGTGACGATCTCCCTAGTTCTTGCGACTCGAACAACGCCTTCATTTAGATGTACCACCTTTCATAGTTGTCCTTTGACAACTTAGGAACCTGCGGCTGGATTGTGCTGGCCATCTTTTCTATTTTTAAAGGAAGGAATGGCTGATTTTTTTTTTAACTGAAGGGAGAGAAGTATGGAATACAAGATCTAATTTCTTTAAAAACATATTTATTTTTTTTAGCTGGAAAAAACTTCTGAATTCTGATTTTATTATTTTTATTTTTTTTAAACAGATGTTTTTTTGGCTGAAAAAGCGCTGGCAACTTCAACAAGGGAACTCAAAAAAAAAATTGCAATCTGATTTTTTCAAACAGATTTTTTTTCAAAGAAATATGTACTTGGCTGGAAAAAAAAAACTGAAAACTTCTTCTAGAAAAGGAACTAGGCTTTGAACAGATCTTTTTCTTTAGAAAAAAAATCCGTACTTAGCTGAAAAACCTGCTCGAAATTTTTTCCGAAAAAACAACTAAACTCTGATACCAGTTTGATGGCTTTATAAGCCAGAGCCTTTCTTGGCTTTACAAAGCCTTAGATTTGAACTCACTGGACACGTGAAAAATGAGCAAAGAAACTTTGCTACTCAACTGTTGCTTACAAGCTTAATGACTTGATTACAAACGGACTATAGAGCTCTCTTACATAGACATTTTTCACCAAGGTGAAAAGACAAAAGTGCCCTTTTAAATTACACTACAAGTGCCCTTTTAAATTACACTACTCTTTAATGCCGACTAGCTTCGATCTTATCCGACCACCAAAGTGGAGCACTTACCCCGGGTATTCTCCGACCACTCCCCTTTGATTCTCTCCCACGGAGCGCCGAGAGGTAATGGCCCTAGACCCTTTAAATTCCAAAACATGTGGGTGTTTCATGATGATTTCCACAGGTTAGTTGTAGATTCCTGGCAGCAAGATATCCAAGCTACTCCGCTTGTCAAATTGCATCTTAAATTAAAAGGACTGAAATCAGCCCTGCGTGGCTGGAACCACAGTGTATTTGGCAACATTTTCCAAAACATCAAGATCGCAGAAGATCAGATCATTGTCGCTGAGGCCAACCTACTTCACTCTAGATCTGATGAAGACCGAATTAGCCTCAATCTAGCTCATGCATCCCTCAAGAAAGCTCTCTTCTAGGAAGAGATTTTTTGGAAACAGAGATCTAGGATCTCATGGCTGAAAGATGGCGATCGCAACACCAAGTTTTTCCATGCCTCTGTTTTGGATAAGAGGAGAAGATCGTCCATAAACTCCATCCTTCTCCCCTCGGGTCAAACAATTCAATCTGTTTCTGATATCGGTGCTGCAACAATTAAATTTTTCTCTGACAGCTTCACTTCCAGAACTTCTCAAATTCATGATAGCCTGCTCGAATGCATTACGTCCTTAATTTCAAGCTCCATGAACTCTCACCTACTGCACCCTCCCGCTCTGGATGAGGTTAAGAATGTTGTCTTTGCTATCCCGTCGGATAGTGCGCTGGGCCCGGATGGGTTCTCAGGAGGATTTTTCACCTCTTGCTGGGACATCATCCAAGATGATATCCTTCAAGCTGCGATCGATTTTTTCAAGGGAAGCCCGACCCTAAGAGCTTTTCACTGCACATCCATTTTTCTCATCCCCAAGAAGTTAAACGCTTCATCTTTTTCCGATTATCGTCCAATCAGTTTGTGTAATTGTATCCAAAAGATCCTTTCCAAGCTCCTAGCTACCAAGCTAGCTAAGATCCTCCCATCAATTATTTCTGATGAACAGAGTGCCTTCGTCAAGAACAGGTCCATTGGTGAAAGCATCTCCATAGCCTCTGAAATGGCCAATTATATCGACCGGAAAGTTTGTGGAGGGAACATCATTTTCAAGCTCGATATGGAAAAGGCTTATGATAGAATGGAATGGCCTTTCATTGATGCTGCTCTCCTCAAATTCGGATTTCACCCCGATTGGATCCAGTTAGCTAAACAATGTTGGGTAGGGAGCTGGTTCTCCATCATTATCAATGGGGAATCGTTTGACTCCTTTCAATCTTCTAGGGACCTCCGCCAAGGAGATCCTTTACCCCCTGCCATATTCATCATCGCTGTTGAGGTTCTGAGTCGAGGCATTAAAGATCTCTTTCTCACACGGAGCTGCCTTCCTTACAAACTCCTTTCAAGCTGCCCCATTATATCCCATCTTCTATTTGCTGATGATACAATTATCTTCTTGAATGGCAGGAATTCCTCGATCCGCTCTGCACTCTCCTTCATCCATTCCTATGAGAAGGCGTCAGGGCAATGTATGAACCCCTCCAAGAGTTGTTTCATTCTCCCCAAGAAGGCTTCCCTAGCAAAAGCTAGACAGGTTTCAAGCATCACTGGATTCCAGCGTTCAACCCTCCCCATTGTCTACCTCGGAGTTCCTCTCACCAAAGGGAGAATTCGGTACCAACACCTTCTCCCCGTTCTCCATAAGATTGATCTTAGGATCGCTGGCTAGAAGGTCAAACTTTTGAACCAGACAGCCAAGCTAACTCTCATCAATCATATTCTCTCAAGCATGCCCATGCACATCATCTCAGCGATCAACATTCCAAAGCTAGCTTCGAAGCACATAGAGAAATCCTTCGCTTCATTCTTCTGGGGGACAACAGAAGGGATTAAAAAGCATCACTGGGTCAGCTAGCCCGAGATCTATTATCCCAAATCTAAAGGTGGCCTAGGAATATGCCGGATCAACGACACTATGCAGGCCTTCCGCTGCAAGATGGATTGGAGGTTGATTGAAGGGAAATCACAATGGGCTAATTTTTTTGCTGCCAGATACCTCCAGAAATTTCTACTATCTCTCAGCCCTACTAGAAACTATGGCTCTAGCATTTGGAAGGACATCAAAACCTCCCTCCCCTTCACCATCCTCAACTCTAGATGGCTGGTCGGTTCAGGCAATATTCAGTTTTAGCTTCACAACTGGACAGGTCAGGGCCTTCTCATCAGCATGGCATCTCCCCCACCTCAGCCTCAAGGTACAACAACTCTTCTCTCAGACTTCTGGGACTCTTCTGGCATTTGGAACCTAACCCAAGCAGACAGCTTCCTCCCCCATCAGATTATCCGATCGATCCAAGACAGCAGTATCTTTTTATCCAATAGAAGGGACAAGCTCTCCTGGAATCTCTCTCCCAATGGAAACTTCTCCTCGAAATCTGCCTGGAACTTGCTTCGAGCAGCCAGGCCCAAGCAGCGCTGGTCCATCTGGGCGTGGAACAAATGCATCCCCCCCAAAATTTTTATTTTTCTATGGAAAGTCATGCATATAGCCATCCCTGTAGACGTGACCATCCAACATATTGGGATCAGTCTAGCATCTTGCTATGTGTGTTGCGATTCAGCTTCTGACGAATCCATGTCAACTTCCAATGCCTATTCCCATTCCCCTCCATTTACAAATTCACCTACGGCTGCCAACCCACCTCACCATCAGCCTCCTCCCCCCAATCCCAACAATCCCAGTGCAGCTTCGGCCCTCCCCACTAACCAAGCTAAAGATCTCAACCACCTGCTCAGTCATAGCCATGTTGCGTCTCTCGTCTAGAACCACTTTGTCAATTTATACCAAATCCAACTCAACCATTCTCACACCATCCAGGAGCGCATCAACCAATGGTTTGCAGTTGCTTCTTCTTCCTCCCTCCGTCGAACCATTAGTGGCCTCGCCCCGCTTTTCATCGTCTGGGAAATCTGGCTAGGGAGGAATGGTGCCAAGTTTGAAAACCGTCCTTTCATAGCATCTGATATTATTAATAGAGTTTGTAAATGGCTTCTTGAAATTGGTTCCCATCTCCTAAACGTTCAACCTGTGGTTTGGTCCAAGCTAGTTGTGCAAGGATTTTCCAGGTTCTCGCCCCCCTCCCATTTGGCAGCTAGCAAGGCTACAGGCATTCGTTGGCTATATCCAGCTGTGAATTGGATTAAATTAAATATTGATGGCTCCGCGCGAGGAAATCCTAGCCCTGGTGGTAGTGGAGGTGTTTGTCGGGACCACGCCGGCAACTTTATTTTTACTTTTCACCACTCGTTCGGTCAGATCTCGAACATGCAAGTCGAAGCCCGTGCGATGGTTGTTGGCCTCAATTTATGCAAGGACTTGGGGCTCAGATCAATTATCGTTGAAACCAACTCTCGTGTCCTCTTTGAAGCTGTCTCCAACCAATCAGCCTCATGTCGTTGGAAGTTGTGGTACATCCTTGATGCGATCATCAAATCAAATAGTCCCTTAACCTCACTTTTAGCCACACATTCAGGGAAGGTAATTCTATGGCGGATGGCCTCGCCAATATTGCTAGCAGCGGCACCCCTGATAGAATCTTCCTCAACTCAGCTGACCTTCCAAGGCGTATCAAAGGATTTTTGCTTCGTAACAAGGCCAGTGTGGGTCAAATTCGGCTCAGCAAACACAAGACAAGGATAGGCTAACTTCCCTTCCCTTCGCCCCTGGCCCAGCTGCCCCTCTGTCTGTCTCCTAATTTTTTGGTTTCTCTTGTTTAGCTTGTTCATCTTCTATATGATAGGTGCGCCCCAGTCTTTTATTTGTACACTATGCCAAAACTACGAAAAAAGGACGGTCCAAAACCGTCTTAAATGACCAAAAAGGACGGTCATGGACCGTCGCAAGGGCCGTCAAATTTTGACGTGTCGTATTACTTAAAGGACGGTCATGGACTATCCTAAAAAAGGACGGTCGTGAACTGTCCTTAAAATGGACGGTCTCGGACAGTCTCTTATGAGCCTTTAAAGGACGGCCCTCGACTGTCCTTTCAAAAGACTGTCGTAGACTGTCTCTGATAAGCCTTTAAAGGACGGCCATAGACCGTCCTTAAAAAGGACTGTCATAGTCCGTCTCTTATGGGCCTTCAAAGGAGGGCCACAGACCATTCTTTAAAAGGACGGCCACAGACCGTCCTTAAAAAGGACAGTCATGGACCGTCTTAAAAAAGGGTCAATATACACCTGTTACATCATCATATTCTTCCTGATATACACCTGTTATATAATATATTTCATCATATTCATCACATTCACATCCATTTAAACCTAAACTACGTAAATCCAACATAAACTACATTCATTCAAACATAAACTACATCCATCTAAACCCAAACTATGTAAATCCAACATAAACTACATTCATCCAAACATAAACTACATCCCTCCAAACACAAGCAATCTTATCCACATTACATTCATCCACACATAAATACATATAAGTTTAACATCATAAATAAAAAAAGAAAAAAAATCAGCAACAATTTTCTTTTTGTCTTTCACCTGAAAAAAAAATATTAAACCAACAAAACATTATAATTCAGAATCATGAAGAATTGCATAAACTTCTTCCAAAAAAGTAAGCACTTTTTAAAAATAAAACTAATCATTAAAATAGGTTTAGGTTTAGGTTTTAGGTTTTAGGTGTTAGGTTTTAGGTTTAGGTTTAGGATTAGGTTTTGGGTTATAGGTTATAAGTTTAGGTTATAGGTTTTGGTTTAGGTTTAGGTTATAGGTTTTGGTTTTGGTTTAGGTTTAGGTTTAGGTTAAGGTTTAGGCTTTAGTTATAGGTTATAGTCTATAGGTTATAGCTTTAGGGAATTGAGAATAGGTTAAGGTTAAGGTTTAGGTTTAGGAAATCGGGTCCGAGTTCGGGATCGGGTTTAGGTTTGGGTTATCAAGTTTAGGTATAAGTTTAGGTTAGGGAGTTGAGATTAGGATTAGGTGTAGGTTTAGGTTCAAGGATTTGAAAATACATTTCGATTTTAGGTTTAGGTTTAGGTTTTAGGCTTATGTTTAGGTTATAGGTTTAGGTTATAAGTACAGGTAATAGGTTTAGGTATGTTAGGTTATAGGTTAACGTTTAGGTTTAGGAAATCGGGTTCGGGTTCGGGATCGGGCTTAGGTTTGGATTAGGGAGTTGAGATTAGGATTAGGTGTAGGTTTAGGTTTAGGGATTTGAAAATACATTTAGGTTTAGGTTAAGGTTTAGGTTTAGGTTTAGCTTATAAGTAATAGGTTTTAGGTTTAGGTTTAAGTTATAGGTTACAAGTTTAGGTATAGCTTTAAGCTTAGGTTTAGGTTACAAGATAAAGGTTTAGGGAATTGAGAATAAGTTAAGGTTTAGGTTTAGGAAATCGGGTTTGGGTTCAAGATCGGGTTTAGTTTTAGGTTTTCCAAGTTTACGTTTAGGTTTAGGTTAGGGAGTTGAGATTAGGATTAGGTGTAGGTTTAGGTTTAGGGATTCAAGAATACATTTAGGTTTTAGGTTTAGGTTTAGATTTAGGTTTAGGTTATAAGCTATAGGTTTAGGAAATTGAGAATAGGTTAAAGTTTAGGTTTAGGAAATCGGGTTCGGGTTCGGGATCGGTTTAGGTTTTGGTTTTCAAGTTTAGGTTTAGGTTTAAGTTAAGGAGTTGGGATTAGGATTAGGTGTAGGTTTAGGTTTAGGGATTTAAGAATATATTAAGGTTTAGGTTTAGGAAATCGAGTTTGGGTTCGGGATCGGGTTTAGGTTTGAGTTTTCAAGTTTAGGTTTAGGTTTAGGTTAGGGAGTTGAGATTAGGATCAGGTGTAGGTTTAGGTTTAGGGATTTGAGAATACATTTAGGTTATAGGTTTATGTTTAGGTTATAGGTTATACGTTTAGGTTTCGGTTTAGGTTATAAGCAATGGGTTTAGGGAATTGAGAATAGGTTAAGGTTTAGGTTTAGGAAATCGAGTTCGGGTTCGGGATCGGGTTTAGGTTTGAGTTTTCAAGTTTAGGTTTAGGTTTAGGTTAGGGAGTTGAGATTAGGATCAGGTGTAGGTTTAGGTTTAGGGATTTGAGAATACATTTAGGTTATAGGTTTATGTTTAGGTTATAGGTTATAGGTTTAGGTTTCGGTTTAGATTATAAGCAATGGGTTTAGGGAATTGAGAATAGGTTAAGGTTTAGGTTTAGGAAATCAGGTTCGGGTTCGGGATCGGGTTTAGGTTTGAGTTTTCAAGTTTAAGTTTAGGTTTAGGTTAGGGAGTTGAGATTACGATTAGGTGTAGGTTTAGGTTTAGGGATTTGAGAATACATTTAGATTTTAGGTTTATGTTTAGGTTATAGGTTATAGGTTTAGGTTAAGGTATATGTTTAGGTTATAAGCAATAGGTTTAGGGAATTGAGAATAGGTTAAGGTTTAGGTTTAGGAAATCGGGTTCGGGTTCGGGATCAGGTTTAGGTTTTGGTTTTCAAGTTTAGGTTTAGATTTAGGTTAGGGAGTTGAGATTAGGATAAGGTGTAGGTTTAGGTTTAAGTTTAGGGATTTGAGAATACATTTAGGTTTTAGGTTTAGGTTTAGGTTATAGGTTATAGGTTATAAGTTTAGGTTTAGGTTAAGGTATAGGTTTAGGTTATAAGCTATAGGTTTAGGGAATTGAGAATAGGTTAAGGTTAAGGTTTAGGTTTAGGAAATCGGGTTCGAGTTCAAGATCGGGTTTAGGTTTGAGTTTTCAAGTTTAGGTTTAGGTTTAGGTTAGGGAGTTGAGATTAGGATTAGGTGTAGGTTTAGTTTTAGGGATTTAAGAATACATTTAGGTTTTAGGTTTAGGTTTAGGTTATAGGTTATAGGTTATAAGTTTAGGTTTAGGTTAAGGTATAGGTTTAGGTTTCGGTTTCGGTTTAGGTTATAAGCAATAAGTTTAGGTTTAGGAAATCAGGTTCGGGTTCGGGATCGGGTTTAGGTTTGGATTTTGAAGTTCAGGTTTAAGTTTAGGTTAGGGAGTTGAGATTAGGATTAGGTGTAGGTTTAGGTTTAGGGATTTGAGAATACATTAATGTTTAGGTTTAGGAAATCGGGTTTGGGTTCGGGATCGGGTTTAGGTTTGAGTTTTCAAGTTTAGGTTTAGGTTTAGGTTAGGGAGTTGAGATTGGGAATAGGTGTAGGTTTGGGTTTAAGGATTTGAGAATACATTTAGGTTTTAGGTTTATGTTTAGGTTATAGGTTATAGGTTTAGGTTTAGGTTTAGGTATAGCTTTAGGTTTCGGTTTAGGTTATAAGCAATAGGTTTAGGGAATTGAGAATAGGTTAAGGTTTAGGTTTAGGAAATCGAGTTCGGGTTCGGGATCGGGTTTAGGTTTGGGTTATCAAGTTTAGGTTTAGGTTTAGGTTAGGGTGTTTAGATTAGGATTAGGTGTAGGTTTAGGTTTAGGTTTAGGGATTTGAGAATACATTTAGGTTTTAGGTTTATGTTTAGGTTATAGGTTATAGGTTTAGGTTTAAGTATAGGTTTAGGTTTCGGTTTAGGTTATAAGCAATAGGTTTAGGGAATTGAGAATAGGTTAAGGTTTAGGTTTAAGAAATCGGGTTTGGGTTCGGGATCGGGTTTAGGTTTTGATTTTCAAGTTTAGGTTTAGGTTTAGGTTAGGGAGTTGAGATTAGGATTAGGTATAGGTTTAGGTTTAGGGATTTGAGAATACATTTAGGTTTTAGGTTTAGGTTTAGGTTTTAGGTTACATGTTTAGGTTAAGGCTATAGGTTATAGGTTTAGGTTAAGGTTTAGGTTTAAGTTTAAGGATTTGAGAATACATTTAGGTTTTAGGTTTAGGTTTAGATTATAGGTTACAGGTTTAGGTTTTAGCTTAGGTTTATGCTATAGGTTATAAGTTTAGGTTAAGGTTTAGGTTAAGGTTTAGGTTTAGGTTTAAGTTTAGGTTATAAGCTATAGATTTAGGGAATTGAGAATAGGTTAAGGTTTAGGTTTAGGAAAGCGAGTTCGGGTTCGGGATCGGGTTTAGGTTTTGGTTTTCAAGTTTAGGTTTAGGTTTAGGTTAGGGAGTTGAGATTAGGATTAGGTGTAGGTTTAGGTTTAGGGATTTGAGAATACATTAGGTTTTAGGTTTAGGTTTAGGTTATAGGTTATAGGTTTAGGTTTAGGTTTAGGTTAAGGTTTAGGGAAAGGTGGTTTTGATTTAGGTTATAGGTTATAGGTTTAGGTTTTAGGTTTAGGTTTTGATTTATGTTATAGGTTATAGGTTTAGGTTAAGGTTTAGGTTTAGGTTATAGGTTTTGGGATTTAAGAATGGGTTCGGGTTTTGGTTATAGGTTATAGGTTTAAGTTAAGGTTTATGTTTAGGTTATAGGTTTTGGGATTTGAGAATGGGTTCGGGTTTAGGTTATAGGTTTTGCTTTTGGTTTACGTTATAGGTTTTGGGATTTGAGAATGGGTTCGGGTTTAGGTTATAAGTTTTGGTTTTGGTTTTGGTTTAGGTTTAGGTTATAGGTTTTTGGATTTGAAAATGGGTTATGGTTTAGGTTTAGGAAATCGGGTTCAGGTTCAGGATTAGGTTTAAGTTTGAGTTTTCAAGTTTATGTTTAGGTTTAAGTTAGGGAGTTGAGATTAGAATTAGGTGTAGGTTTAGCTTTAGGGAATTGAGTTTAGCTTATAGGTTTAGGGAAAGCTTAAGTTTAGGTTATAGGTTTTGGGATTTGGGAATAGTTTTAGGTTACAAGTATAAGTTTAGGTTATAGGTTAAGGTTTAGGGATTTGAGTTTAGGCTATAGGTTTAGGTTTAAGTCTAGGTTTAGGTTTAGGGAATTGAGTTTAGGTTATAGGTTTAGGGAAAGGTTAGATTTAGGTTATAGGTTTTGGGATTTGAGAATAGTTTTAGGTTATAAGTATAGGTTTAGGTTAGGTTATAAGTTAAGGTTTAGGGATTGAGTTTAGGTAATAGGATTAAGTTTAGGTTTAGGTTTAGGGATTTGAGTTTAGGTTTTAGGTTTAGGTTTAGGTTTAGGTTTGGGTTTTGGGATTTGGTTTTGATTATATGTTTTGATTTAGGTTATAGATTATAGGTTTAGCTTTTAGGTTTTGGTTTTAGGTTAGGTTTAGGTTAAGGGTATGGTCCCTGCAAATACAGATATAAACACGGCCATCCGGCACAAATGGTCAGGCCCTTCCAATGTTGTCCATAAAAAATGGACAGCTTCATCATGGTCATAATAGCGGTTCCCTCTTTCCAGGGAACCCCGCTCTTCCGAATAGCTCCGACGCACATCCGGGTCTGCTCCATTAATTTCGATCAAATACATAAACACGGCATGTTCAAATGCCCAGGCCCCTCCAATGTTGTCCATAGGAAATGGACAGCTTCATCATGGTCATAACAGCGGTTCCCACCTTCTAGGGACCCCCGCTCAACATCCGGATAGCTCCGACGCACATCCGGGTCTGCTCCATTAATTTTGAGTTAATACATAAACATGGCCTGTCCAAATAGTAATGTCATTCTAATGCTGTCCATAGGAAATGGACAGCTTCATCATAGTCATAACAGCAGTTCCCACCTTTCAGGGACCCCCGCTCAACATCCGGATAGCTCCGATGCACATCCGGGTCTGCTCGATCAATTTCGATCTAATACATTTAAAAACAACATAATTATATCTAAAAGTATTTGGATACCTGGGAAAAGCCTCCCATATTCGTATTGTTGGTTACTCATCCTTTTGTCCATAAGCCACAATCGACCAACACTTTCTATTGCTACCTGTACTCTGAAACCAACACAAATATAACTGGAAAACAATATAAGGAATAAGAAAAAATGAATTTACCTGTGCACATCATTAAATGTTTCCCTATAAGGAGGTGATATTATATCTTTGATAGCCACAACCTGTATGACAGAGAAAAATGCAACCGATACAGTCTGTTACAATTCAAAGGAGAAAAAAGATTTGTGGCTGCACCGATATTCTAGTACATTACGAACAGCTGCCTACGTACCCAAAAAGTCAGATTGGGATCAAGCCACTACGTAGTTCTTTTTAATTAACCAAGTAACTAAAGGTCATAAATTTCATATCTAACAAAGTATCATTGAACGTCGTCTCAAATCGTTTCTGGTTGGTGCATTTAAAAAAATTCAAATACACAATCAATGTATATTCTTGTTACATCTCGTACTACAACAACAGACAACGTTCTATCCATACTTCAGTAACATTTGAAATTGAAATCCTTTAGTGACTTGGTTAATAAAAAACAAATGACAACAAGCCATAATTAATAAAAAGGATGCTAAAGATTAAATAAATAAAAAAGGCAACTTGATCAAAAAAGGATTTCAGTGAATAATCAAGTTTTCGTCATACAATATGTCCTAGAGTTCAAAAAGTAAAACAAAACTACTGAATATTCAAATTCTCATCAGGAACTTGGGCCAGACAACAATTTCACCCAATTGAATATTTAGGTTTAGGTTATTATCTACTATTGAACCTAATTTTATCTACTACATACTAGTAACATACAACCAATATTGGGGCACCATACCATAAGCTACAAGAATTTTATGTCCCCCTAAACAAGGTATCCTCCATTGATAACACACACACACACACACACACACATATATATATATATATATATATATATATATATATATATATATATATATATATATATATATATATATATATATATATATATATATATATATATTATAAGTTCTTTATTTTCATTTACATTCACAAATACATTCATTATCCATCCAAGAAATTGAAAAATTCATCATCCTCAAACGAGTAACTAATTATCTAATTTACAAATACGATTATCAATATTCAAGCACTAATTCAGAAAATAAAATTTCAAGCTTACATTACTTTTCACATAAGTTTCCAGATAAGCTAACCTTCTCGCTTTCAGTAACCTTCTCCAAAATCTGAGATACGTTTGCCGTCGGGCTACTTACTTTTCCCACCTTTACTTACACAGGATTGCTTAGATACTCCTTAATTACAATAAACAAAGGATAGTCATGAAGTAGATTGATGTTAATGTTGCATTGTACTCGACAAGACACTACATGAATTAAACATCCAGTGCTCAGCCAGGAGTCCAAAGAACAATATAAGGAATAGTTTTGGAGCCATATTAGTCAAGGAAATGCTAAAGAAAATTCATATGGATGTTGGACTTGGAAAACAACTAGTTGTTTTGTGGATTAGGTAGTTCTAGAAGATAAAAAATAAAAAAAATAAAAATAAAAAAAGGTATCACAGTAATTCTTAAGAAGGTTAAAGAAAACAAATGTAACAAGTAAATATGAATCTTTCTTTACCTGTTGTCACCAACAAAGTCTTTATAATTTAAAATTCTACCAAGATTTAAATTTCAAAACGTTTATGGCCTACAAGCATTCAATAACCACCATTTCATGATGTATGGTTCACTTTCGATTTGGATTTGCCTCATTTTTTTGCTCATTTTATTTAAAAATGGCTGATTTCTTTCCAATGCTACCTTAATAGATATTGTGAATGGGACATACACTGAGACAAATATAACCATCCAAATCATCTAGTTGGAAAGTTGAATAAGTGCAGATTTCGGTTTAAGATGCATTTGACGTGAGAGCCCATGATTTGGATTGATTTGGTTTGACTTGCGTGCTGAATGTTGAATCGGTGCATGTGGCATTTGGAAGACCCTCTCATATGTATGATCAGGAAACAGTATTTGAACAGCAAGAAATGGGAAATGTTGTAAAATAAGCTACGTGTGAAGTACAAACCCCCATCATACATGCAGCAACCATTTACAGTGATTCAGACCATTGATATGGTGGGCTGCCTCATGTAAGACCGATAAGAGATATTTTAACCATTAACAAGCTGCACAGTTATCATTGCTGCAGGAATATGAGAATGAGCTGATGAAGTTGTGGCATGAGCATAGTGTGCTTACCTACAGGCTTTTCTGAGTAGATATTGAAAATAGAAGAGTTTGAGAATACCCATTTAAAAGAACACAAGGACAGAGCAGATGCTGAGAGTATCCAAGCCTGTGATAAAAGAGAAACTGAAGAATCAGCCATTGCTATGCAGGTTACTTTTATTCGAGAACAGTGTGAAACTAAGGTGTAGGATGAACTATTGAAATTGCAAGATGCACTTGATCATATTGAGAATCTAAAGAGATGTGAGGCCAGTCACATGAAAAGAAATGAAGAGCTTTCTATGAAAATCTTGTAATTGGTTAGCGATTACATGGTTAGCATCATCCAATCAATGACATTTCTCTGTTTGTTGCCGATCCACAATGTGACCCAGCGTATGACAGTCTAGATCATGGACTGTTATGCCACATTTTCAATATCAACCCAGTGCACTGAATAAAACATTTTAGCTGTGCTCAACAGATTTTTATTTTTTATTTTTTAAATAACTATATAACAAAAATGGAGAATTTGGTTAAATGCCATAGAAGGACAACTGAAAGAACTGCATGCGATAGATAATAAGAATCAATCATATAACTAGTTTAGCTCCACAAAATGAAGGAAAATTAAGAATAGCCATGTGAAAATCAATGTTAGAGAATAGGGACCACATCACACCATCTATCTAATCATAATGGAGGCTTTCAATCCATGGAGTCAATTGTCAACTGTAGCAGGTATTCACCTTTACTATGTGAAATGCTGATGTTAATCTTTCATCACTGTACTTATGACCCGATGGCAGGAAATTCACTGCATTTCAAGATTGCAAATAGTAATCCACAACAAAACTGTGGGTATCTGATGGACTTGCACCAGGTCTGCCAAACAGTAGGAGAAAAAAAAAAAAAACCTCAGACAACTCCTGTAGAAACTTGAAATGCTCATCAGTGTAGTAAGTGTACTCTTCATTACTAATTAGTTTTCTTAAGATAAGGTTTAGGAGCGTTGAGTACCATTTTAGTAACTGGTATTAACCTTGATTGGCATATTTTGTCATGGATCCAAACCGTCCAATTAGTGGACCACCTCTTGGATGACCCATAGCCCAAACAATAGCACCAATTTGATGTTCATTACTCCCAATACCCACCCACTTTGGAAAGTCAAGAAAAGTTTATAGCAAAGGTCCACAAGAAAAAAACAAAACAAAAGAAGGAATTAGGTTATGAACATGAAGAAGATATTATGCAACCACAACCAACCACCCGGCTCACCAGATCAGGTTTGGCATCTAAGCCCATCTCTACATCGTTGCATCACCATCAAGCCATTCTGCTGCATCACCATCAACCCATCTCTGCATCTTTGTTACAAAAACACCTTTAGATAGCTGAAATCCACCCAACAGCAAGCCATTCCTCTACCGGACGCCCAAATCTCTCTACTCATTCATCTCAAAACCGGTAATCTCCATTGCAACCCCTCCCCAAAAACAAATCTCTGTCGACCACTGTGCGTCAACATCCGTACCATTGTGGCTGTCAAAATAGGGCGATCTCTGCTTCCGGCAGTGATCATTTGATTGCCTGAGAGAGAGGGGAGAAAGAGTGGGAAGGAAAGAGATCTGGATCTTGGGGGTAGAGAGCGCACGATTTTAGGGATTTTTTGAGTTGGGGGGGTTTTCAATTTTAGGGATAGAGAGCGCGATTTTGGGAATTTTTTTATTTTGGGGGGAGAGAGAGCAATGCAGATTAGCTAATGAGGGAAGCGGATTGCGTCTTACCCCCACCCGGACGATGAACATCTGGGCAGGGATCTGTGGGGCCCATCGTGATGTAAAGACTTTATCTGTGCCATTCATCCCTTTTCTTAGATCACTTTAGAATATGATAAAAAAAAAATGAGATAGGTCCACAGCTCCAGTGGACCACACTGACGGAAGAAGCAATGATAATGTCACCCACTGTTGAAACCTTTTTAAGGGCCACCATGATGATTTTTTACCATCCAACCTATTCATAAGGTCGTGTAGACCTGGATGAAGTGAAAACACAAATATCAGCTTGATCCAAAACTTTTGCAGCTACAAGAAGTTTTCAACGGTAGGCATTCAATCTCCACTGTGGTCCACTTAAACATGAATTCCGCCTAATTTTTTGCTTCAGACCACAAAATAATATCTGAATATGGATGGAAGGTGTGGATTACACTATTACATCAAGGTGGGCCCCACAGATCCCTGCCCACATTGTTTGGGCAGGATCGGACACAATCCACTTCCGTACACGGTGGAAAACGGATTGGCTACTCCCCCTTACACTAGCCATGATGTATGTGTTTCATCCATGCCGTCCATCTATTTTTACAGATCATTTTATGATGTGAGACAAAAAATGAGATATATCTCAATCTTAAGTGGACCACATTACAGGAAACAATGTTGAATGAGCATCGACCATTGAAAAACATTTTGGGGCCATAAAAGTTTTGGATCAAGCTGATTTTTGTTTTTTCCCTTCATCTGAGCCTGTATGACCTAATCAACCTATTGGATGTCAAATAAACAATACAGTGGGCCTTAGGAGGATTTTAATGATGGATATCCAATCACTATTGTTTTCATGTGGTGTGGTCCATCTAAGATTTATATACCTCTCATTTTTTGGATCAAGCTATAAAATGATCAGTAAAAATGGATGAACGGATAGGATGAAACACATACATCATGATGGGGCCCACAGAGCATCGACCACCAGCCACGGGGCTGGTGTCAGGGGGAGTAGCCAATCCATTTCCGTACACATTGAAACCCTTTTGGGGGTCACAAAAGTTTCAAATCAATATGAAATTTGTTTTTATTTGGACCACACCACATGAAATGGTGTTGATTGAATATCAATATTAAAAACTTCTCGTGATTGAGCAAAGTATGAGGCAGTAAAGTTCGAGTGGACCCCATCACAAAAAACAGTGGGGATTGAATGCCTACCATTAAAACCTTACTTTGGGCCGTAGAAGTTTTCAACCAAGCTAATATATATGTTTTCCCTTATTCCATGTTTGTATTAACTTATAAACAGGTTAAATCTCAAATAAAGATCGCGGCGGGCCCTTTTTGTTCTTTAGACCTCAAATTATCTGTTAATATGGATGAATGGAGTGGATAAAATAAATAAGTAACAGTGAACCCCACAGAGTTTACTCTAGTAAAAGTAACGAGTAACTCACCTAAATGTAGTAGAGAAGGATTTCCTTAAAACATTCATAATCATATATTGGGCCTGCCTAAATGTGATTCACATGTCCAACCCACTCATTATGTCTGTCCCACTTGGATGAGAGATATCAGACCAAGTTTCAACCGCATCCATGTCTGTATTAACTTATACCATAAGATGATCTTTCAACACTGTTTCCACACTGTTTAGGTGGAATGTGGCCACTCTTTTCTATGGTGGGTCCACTTGAACTTTGGATCTGCCCCATCAATCAGATACACCGTTCCATGGTGGGCCACGAGCTTAAAAATAAAGTCAATCCATGACTTGGGTGGGCCACACCACATACTATAGTTAAGAGGGTTACCCTCCCATTAAAACATTCATAATCATTTATTGGGCCCACCTAGATGTGGTTCATAAATCCAAACCATTCATTATATGTGTCCCACTTGGATGAGGAGTCAAACCAAGTTTCATACACATCCAAAACTCATGTGGGCCCCACCAAATGCTTTTATATGTTTTAGGAATGTCTTCACATAGTTTTAGATGCTATGGCCCACCTGAGTTTTGTATATAATTGATTTTTAGACTTAAAGGGGATATATCAAATGCATGGTGTTGATGTTCTACATACATCATGGTGGGGCGCACAGATTAACCTCATGGGAAGTTCCCATGAGGTGACCTTATAGTACCATTTCACTATTTAGGTAACTCTTTCATGGGTGTTACTCTAACCGTGTAAGGCCCACCTTGATATATTTTATGTATATCGACACCGTCCATATATTTTTCCATCATATTTTAGAATGTGATTTCAAATCACAAGAACTCAATAATCTCAGGTGGGCCATACCAATCAAAACAATGATGAATAGCTATTAAAAACCTTTTGAAGGCCACAAAAGTTTTGGATTAATTTGATCTTTGTAGTTTACCTTCATTTAGATCTTCTTTACATTATCAACAAGTTGGATTGCAAATAAACATTACAAAAACCTTACGATGGGCTCTTTATAATTTTTAATGGCGAGGTCCTATATTGGTCCACTTAAGATTTAAATCTACACAATTTTTTACACCCGGCCCAAAAATGGGTTGGAGAAACATAGGGGTGCCGGTAAGGATATACAACACATCATCAAAATCTCACTTTTGTTATCTAACTTTTCAATTTTTCTTGTCAAAATAAAAAATCTAGTTTTCTTTTTTTTAAAATATATTTTTTTACAATTTGTCAATTTTTTCACAATTTTGTTTAATTTCTTAAATTTTCTTTTTCAAAATATCAATTTTTTAATCTCACTTTTGTTATATAACTTTTCAATTTTTCTTGTCAAAATGCAAAATCTAGTTTTCTTTTTTAAAAAATATATTTTTTTCAATTTGTCAAATTTATCACAATTTTGTTTAATTTTTAAAATTTTCTTTTTCAAAATATCATTCTTTTATCAAAATCTTGTTATATAACTTTTTAATTTTTTTGTCAAAATACAAAATCTAGTTTTTTTTTTAATATATATTTTTTTACAATTTGTCAATTTTTTCACAATTTTGTTTAATTTTTTAACTTTTCTTTTTCAAAATATCATTTTTTTTATCGAAATCTTGTTATATAACTTTTTAATTTTTTTGTCAAAATACAAAATCTAGTTTTCTTTTTTTTTTAAATATATTTTTTTTACAATTTGTCAATTTTCTCACAATTTTGTTTAATTTTTTATATTTTCTTTTTCAAAATATCATTTTTTATCAAAATCTTTTTTTTTTCCGAAGTTATCAACATTATTCAAAGTTTTTAATTTTTTTTTTTCAAAATCTAGATTTTTATAAAATCACAGTTTTTTTTTTCAAAATTTAAATTTTTCTTAAACAATATTAATTATTTTTCCTAAGCTTCTTAACTATTTTTTTTTTTTCAATCTCATAATTGTTTGGTGTTTGGTTTTGACCTGAGCAATAGAGACGGTTTAAGACCGTCTCTAATGCAGAGTCTTTAATGATCTCAAATGACTGCGATAAGACGGCTAAGGACCATCTCTAATAGAGACGGTCATTGAAAGTCTCTAATAGAGACGGTCCTTGACAGTCTCTATTAAAGACGGTCTTTAACCGTCTCATATTATAAGTAAAAGACGGCCAATGACCGTCTCTAATGCACACGGCCACTCTCAAATAACTGCATATAAGACGGTCAAGGACCGTCTCTAATGCGGACGGCCAATGACCGTCTCAAATGACCCATATAAGACGGTTGACGACCGTCTTAAATGATTTGTGGACGTTCAAAATTTTAAGACTATTAAGAACGGTCAGGGGCCGTCTAAACTTTTAGAGACGGTTTACGGCCGTCTCTAAAGCGTCTTTAAACCAAGCAATTTTAGAGACGGTCCATAACCGTCTCTAAATCCGTCATTTTTTTTTCATTTTTCACGTAGTGGTAGGGGCCCACACGAATGGTTGTACAAGTTCCATCAATACAATCTCTAATTTTTTTTTAAAAAAAAAACAAACAAACACCAAAAGAAATATTAAAAGATTCTACATTTTCGAGGCATTGGAACTTAGCAGCTGCAGGGAGGAATGCACCTGGTTGCTGGAAGCTTCCTCCAACGTTTACTCTCTTTGAGAATCCAGTGGGGAAGATGCACCGGATTGGTTTGGACTTCCAACATGACCATACTAATGAAGGAAAAATGAACAAAATGCTCTTGGGCAGTTTTTTTCAAAATAATGGTGGGGTCGAGCATTATGGGCCAACGCAGTTTTGTATGTATCCAGCCCGTCCAACAGTTGCACCCACCATGATGATCAAATGCACCAAAAATCAGGCCAATCCAATTATCATATGGTCCGGATGTGGAATTGGTGATTCTTGGGAGGTGTATGTTGTTTTCTATAATGGAGTCCACCCGATGATTGGATCGGCCTGATTCTTTTTTGCTAGTATGATAATCGTTGCGGGGCACACCCGTTTGAGGGATTGGATCATACAGATATCCCTATCGCCCTGCTATGCTTGTCTCTTCAACTGTTCCTTTAAAGTAAATAGAGAAGGGTATTTTGGTCAATGTATTCTCCTCCCATCTCCTTTTGCAAATTACGTCTGTTCCACATAAAATCAAGATTTGGAAGGATTTTATTTTTTTTAGTTGGGCAGTGGAACCGATCCCGCTCCTTATTGATGCAACCGGTGATCGACGGTAGTGATTGCATGATCTGAACTTGGAATGCAGATGAAGGTGGAATCAAGCTATGTGTGGGGGCCATCACGAATACAAAAGAGTCATGAAACCTTCCTCTCTCCTTCTCACGGACGCCACTTGCCTCTAACCCCAGTTACACAACTCCCCTGTAACCCAAAGCTCTATGGGCCCCACCACGATGTTCGTGTTACATCCATTCCGTTCATCTCAGCTTGTGGCGTCAGAGGACGGTGGAGACAAAACGAAAAGATATTATTTAAGAATTATTAATATTCATATAAACGAACGTAGGGGCATTTGGTCTAGTGGTATGATTCTCGCTTTGGGTGCGAGAGGTCCCGAGTTCGATTCTCGGAATGCCCCTCTTAATTCAATAATTAATTTTGCTTTAGTTTCATTTTCATTGCTGCATTCAAATTTCAATTTTGCTTCATTTTCATTGATTCGGGTCCATGTTTGGCTTATCCATACCATTGATTGGATGGCCCCCATCATGTGGGCCCATGTTTGTACACTCTCACAAACCACCTGTTTTATAGGCTAAAATCTATCTTTACAATGCCCTCATACAAATCTTAGTCAAAGATGAGGACCAAAAGACTCATTCTCTTAATAATCAATACTAATGATAATACAAATTATTCATAAAAATATTATTTTTATACAATCAAGACCTCAAAGTATGCTTAGTAATTTTTCTAAACTCTTGTTGATTGGTGATGAACTTCCCTGTAATATTTATAATTTCTTCTCTAATATCATTCCCTATTCACCACCCCATGGTTACAAATTTGGGAGGGGATTAGGTGTTACCGGCTAACAACGACTAAGGTGTTATTCCGGACATGGCGCCATTTCATTGGCATGCTATAGGTGTGAGCCGTCTCTATTTTGATTGTCAAGATGGCCGCTTGCTTCAATATGAGTCAATCTTTTTCATTCTTTTTTTTATTTTTTATTTTTCTTTTTCTTTTTAATCTTCACATAAACTACATTATAAGTAAATGTCTCCAGAAGTTCAGATCTGAATGCCTCCCTCAGCTTTTAATATTCATTTAATGTCAGATTTTTATATACAAATCTCACATGGGCAAACTTGTATTTTATGAAATATATACAAGATGCGGATTCTTCTTCTCTCTCTCATTAAATGAAATATTAGATTAAGGTAGCATCTCTTCCTTTTTATCTATGCATGGATATTACATTGTGTTTAGATGCACTATTGAATTCCATTACAATAATTAGTTTAATAAAGTGGAACAACAAAATTGATTCTACCTTAGATTCATAGCAAAAGACTATTGGTTTACTTTTATTAGGGGTTGTTTGATTTTTTATTTACAGGTACGTACCTAACTAATATTGACTTTCTCCATCCGTCTGGAAGAGAAGGAAATCCGCAAGGATTTTGGCTTCAAAAATTCGGCTAAAAAGGACTTTGTTGGTACTGATTTAAATGTATGGGCCTCACCATGCTGTATGTGACTTATTGCACCGCCCATTCATTTTACCAACACATTTTAGGGCATGAGCCCAAGAAAGAGGCATACACAAAGCTCAAGTGGGCCACACCTTAGGAAACTTTGGTACGTAAAGACATCCACCGTTAAAATTTATTTCCTTCCTAGGGTCTATATTGATGTTTATTTGTCATCCAACTTGTTCATAAGATCACATTGCCATGGATAAAGAGAAAATGAAAATATCAACTTGATCGAAAACTTAAGGGTTCCCCCAACAAGTTTTCACCAGTAGGCACTCAATTCCCACTGTTTCCTATGGTGTGGACCGCTTGAACCTTGGATTTGCCTCATTTTTTGGCTCATGCCCTAAAATGAGGGGTGGAAGGGATGGACAATATGGATAAGACACATATATTACGGTGGGCCCACAATTTTAAAGTTTTCTCCTCGAGTTAGGTAACGGAATGAGGGTGTCTACCATTGTCACCTTGCGAAGCTAGATGGAATTACGAAAGTAAATAATTATTACTTATTTATAGTGAAGTGAATTATACATGCAATTAGAAAATCAAACAACCCCTTGAATACTTGAAAGGACTTGCAACTACAAATTGGGGACAACTTCCTTGTTATGAATACTGACAGGAATGAAAAGGGCAACTACAATTTGATTCATCTTTTAGGAGTGAAAAGGGTTGACCAGATGGATCATTGGACACGGCCACATAATTAGTGGATCCAAGTTCAAAATATAGACCATGAGATGGGTTTGGGTTCAAAAGTTCAACCTAAAGAACTAAATGGATGGCAGGGTTTGTATCCTCTCAAAATCAATCCGACTTGGATCCAGTTTTTAAATAAGTCTGTTTTCAATCATACTTAAATGTGTTCTGATCTAAGAAAAAAGAAAGTAGTTAATTAAGATATGTTAACAGTTCACCACATTTTTCAAAAACAATGTTGCTAACTAAACTACTCTAATCGTCTAATTATATCCGTTGAATTTAGATTGTCGGCCATTTTATTCTTTACCATGACAATTGATAACCACCCCCAAATGAATAGTTTAGAATATTACTTGTGTGAAAATTTAATTGCAATTTTTATACCCACCTCACATGATAAACGAGTCATGTTTGGGTCCTCCTATAGCCAGACCCTGGCCACTAAATAAAGGGGTCATGTTTGGGTCCAAAATTCTCACCCAATTCTTAAATGGTCATGTCCTTAGCCACCTCTTGATCCTGATCCGATCCAACCCATTCCATTTGCACCCTTACTCATGAAATAGTTATTGCAATCCAGTTCAATTGTGCACCAAACACAATGGAATAACCTTTAGAGTTTCCTAATTGTTCAAATTATTAAAATTGACTTTTCTAACGTCAATAGGGCATTTGGTCTAGTGGTATGATTCTTGCTTTGGGTGCAAGAGGTCCCGAGTCCGATTCTCGGAATGCCCCTTAATAAAATATGTCCGTTTAGACACTCACTGTTGAGTTTATTGAGATTCATCCAGATTGTAGTTTGAGTTTTTTCCATTCTAGACCACACTCTGTCCAGATCTATTTAGAATCCATTCTCTCTGTCCCACACACATTTTATTTTGCTTTGGGCTTGTAAAGCTTGAGTTGAAAAAGATTACATCAAAATTATGCCCAATAAAGATGTCTAGAAGAGCAAGTTCAGGGCCTTAGATTCACTAATAATGTACAGTACTCGACAGTAGTGGTATATTTATCTATTTAATCATCATATGGTTTAAAATTCAGTTTTAGCATGTATCATCACTTGAATCTTGATACAGGTCAATGCGACCCTATATCACCCCACATCGGGCTGTTTCGGGCCAATACAGGCAGATATAGTTGTATCATTCATGGATGATACCGGTAAGTATCAGACAAGGCATACTGGTTCAGCTGACTTAAAACCTCACTCACTAATCATTCTCACCAGCCGATTATAGCTCATTTTAGGTGCATTAGTATCTTTTCTTGGTTATCACTTTCACTTTCGTATTCCTATTAGTAGAAGATATAACAAAATTCAATCTTTCGCATAAACCTTAGAAATCAATGCAGCTTAATTCGTGACATGTAAGGGCATTTGGTCTAGTGGTTTGATCTTGAAATGTCCTCTTAATTATTTTCATCCAACTTCAATACATCATAGGATTTTTTTATTTTTTATTTTTTTTTATAGCCATCTCTTTCCCAACCAAGACTCATTTTATTGCCGTCCATTTTAGAACATATGGATGAGAAGGTTAGGATTGATCTTCTAATGAAAGTGACTCTTTTGAACCATAAATGACCCAAGATGGGTCCCAACACAAATATGGCTCAAATTGTTGATTAGGCCTATTTTTTGAAGGATCTTGATTGTCCATTTTATAAGCCGTTTTTTCTTGATAGCTTCTAGATTGTGTTATGGACCTAATGGACAGCTTAAATCGATTCTTTGGACCATCCAAGTATCCCGATGCAATTAGGAGCATTGTATATATTATGGTGCTCTCTTGGGTCATCTATGTAAATCTATAAATATACTAATGGCCTTTTTCTCCTCTCATTTTCTATTTTTCTAATGTATTTATTTAATTATTTATTATTATTGTTCTTTTAACTCTACAAGGCATGTTGCATTTGTATGTGGTAACTGTGCTGGTAGGACTCAGGAGTTTCAACACCTGGTCAAGGGTTTGAGTATCCATAGGTGTTGAAAAATCCCACTACGTACAGCACGAGTGTGTGAAAAAAAAAAAGAAAAAAAGAAGGGTACCTGCTGGTTACCGTGAGGAAACCTTCTCATTCGCATCATATAACACTCAAGATCATTGGGGCCCACTATATTTTTTGTGCGACATGCACTCCGTCCATCAGGTGAGCCCTTTTCTATTATGCAGTGGGGGGGAAAAAAAACTGACAGATCAACATCTCAGGCGGGGCACATGCACCACATGCAACAATAGAAAGGGGATGTTGAGCATAGTTTTGTGTGTGGGGACCACCTAAGTTGGAATGCATTTTTTATCTATGTATAGTGAATATAATGTGCCTAATTTGATAGATGAATTGGATTGTACACGACTATAACGGTGGGGCCCATAGTGTTGGGTGTTATACATGCTATGCTACACTCCTACAACATGCATGTCCTGCAGTACGCACATGTGCACCCGCGCATCACACGGATCCTTCTTGTTTCTTCAATTATGAAAACCTCTTATCTCTCATAGAGTAGGCTATTTCTTATTGGTGTTCATTAATTAATCTCTCTCTCTCTCTCTCTCTCTCTCTCTCTCTCTCTCTCTCTCTCTCTCTCTCTCTCTCAGAGTAGGCTACTACTTGGTGGTGTTCTCCTATTTGTAACTCATTTCATTATGTAATTACATTAATTAATGAAACTAAGCCCATGAAAGTATAAGAGCTATCATATGCATGGAGGTCTCAAGGTTCGATTCTGGAAATGCCTCCCCACTTCAAATTAAGTCAATCTATTGTTTTAATCCTCTCATAAATTATATTATTAGTTAATCTATCTATAATTTCTATTTGATGTCAGATTTCTATAACCAATTCTCACATGGGAAAGATAATATTTTATAAACTACTAGATAATGACCGCTACTCTTTCTTATATTAAGGAACTATCTTACATTAGAGAGAGAAATGGTCCGGTCAGCGCACTGTAGTTTATAAATTGGCTAGTTGCATCAACATACTTGGATGGTCCAATCAACAATTTGAACCAGCTATTTCTTGGGGTCTTTCATGATAACTGACGGTTGTAAAAATCAATTTTGTAAAGACTGTCAAAGCAATACTTGGAAGAAGGATAGCTATAAAAAGGACGGGTAACTAATTGACGTACCAGATCTGTGTGAATGGACAGCTCAAATTATTAAAAATTGAACTGTCCTACTGTACGGATGCAACTGGGAGAACTGCAACTTGTACTTCTGAATAGATTGAATCCATTTCTAGATTATGACAGCCAACTCGTTAAGGAACTTTGCCTCAGAGGCCTGCAGTGTTGCTGCTTAAATATGGTTTAAAGCTTCTAAGAGTGTAATGTAGCTCTTGTATATGTTGCTGTGATTCAACAGATCCCTGACCTTCATAGATTAATTATTTGGGCTCAATATATACTAGAAGGGTGTGTATGGTTGGTTTGCAGTTCCACGAAAATTGTCTATCATCTCTAAAGCTTGTTTAAGACATGCAAGGAGAATTCAAACAGAAGAAACTTCAAAAAAAATAAAAATAAAAATAAAAATAAAACATGTTAAGCTAAGATTTGTCGTACATTCCAAATATATTGAGTTATGGATAAAGGTTCATGGCCTTTATTTAATATGAGAAATGATCCAGTGGACCATGTCTATAGAAACCGTCATGTGGTTGCATATGGACTTGTTATCATTTACATCATCTGTTTGGTCTGTCCACTAGATCTAATCTCATCTTCTTTCATTATTTTTTTTTTTTTTAAATGACCATTCAAATGGTCTAAAACATCCTTGAGAGGACTTGTCTATAATGGATGATCTTCTCCATCAATTTTTGCAAGCCACTGATTGGACAGTTGGGACACTTGATTGGTATAATTTAATTTTTGAAGGCTGCCTCTGAAGACTGACTGGGCCTAATGTACATACAGTCCAAAAAAATAAAGGTGATGTGGATGCAAATGAGTCCAAATGCAGGCGATTATATATATATATATATATATATATATATATATATATATATATATATATATATATATATATATATATATATATATATATATATAGTAAGGCTGCTTTTGAAGTCCGAATGACCTAATAGATCATCCAAATAGGTGATGTGGATGCAAATGAGCCAAATGCAGCTACGTGCACGGTAAGGATACACTTAGCCCACGCATAGTACAAATGCAACTATGTGCATGATAAGGTTCCCATGCATGCTATGTGCTTTTATGATGGATAAATGTATATTCCTTTATAACGAATGTGTATTGATCTACTTTATTATAGATGCATTTATCCTCCTTTACGATGGATGCCTCATTCCATATTAAGGGTAGATGCGCTTCTCTTTTTATTTTTTAAGAGCCTTGGACACGGTTAGGAGAAGTAACGAAAGTAAGACTTGAAGATGCCCGGATCACACGCTAAGGGAGGCATGTCTCTATAACAGCTCAGCTAAGTAGGGTTGGGCAGCCTGGGAGAAGGTTAATTTTGTTTCCTTAGTTGTTATGATAGGCGAGCCTACAACCTTTTTGACAGTAGTCCTGCCTGAATTTAGGCTGTTTTAAAGTCGCTGCTGGAATGAGAATTGCACTTCATTAAAAATAATAATAATAATAATAATAATAATAAGGTTATTGAGAATTCTTTAAAAAACAGAAAACAAAAAAATTTACGGTGATTTAAGAACCATCATTTTCAACACAGACATATACACGTGTGTATGCACACACACGTGTATGTACCAAGATGATGTAGGCATTATAGTTTTAAAACTCAGCCGAATCAACACGGTTGACGATATTCCAACCAAACCACTAGGAAAATCACTCGTGAGAACCCCACCAGGAGGGGTCCTATGATATCAATGGTCTGGATAAGCTTACTTGAACAGACAGAAGCTAGAGGACATTATTCATGGTCTGATTTGTCATGACCCAATAATTCCTCCAACCCCATTACCTAATGAAAATGACACCTCAGAGATTTGAATAAGTCATGACAATGTACTCAGTAGCTGCTGAGACCACGGTTCATATTTATTTTTATTTTTTTGAAAAAGAGGCCCCAAATGCATGTCTCATAAGATACAATTCCACAACGATAGGCCCAAGAAAGAGATAATCACAAAGTGGGCCATATCTAAAAATAATAGATGTGAAAGGACCAAATAAAATACATACAAGCTTACCTTAACCTTCACCGCCCAACATAATTTAGAAGAAATGGGACCCAGTGCAATGACAAAAGCTTGTGTTTCTTTAAGAAAATGTAAGTAAATCACCCTTTTTAAAAGGTGGGCCCAAAGCCCTTATCATTTTTTCAGTAAATTAACGGCTCGATTACCCATATTACAAACATGGGTTTTGGTGTTTTGCTTCTGTGACAAACGTGCCCTTAGTATTTCCATTGGGGTGCAACAACAACCATTTGCACCCGCCTTTACCGGAGGTTCCGGAATTCCACACGCGTGCCCTTCCACCCACAAGCACACGTGTGTGGGATCTGAGATATCAGTTGGGTGGGCTAAAAAATACACCGTTTCACTCCTCATTTGAGATACAGTGTTCAAAACAAGTGGACCGCTGGAACCATTCTTTTGTGACCGTTAATTATTTTGGACGTCGAGGCGCAACTAAGGACTCTGAATTTTTTATTTTATTTTTTCCATAAGATCTGAAAGCGTGGACTACCATGCAGAAAGCTCAGATCTTGCAAAAATGTTTCATATTAGCCCTTTGCTTGCGTGTAGATGAGCAGGGATGCCATGTACGTGCGAGCTTAGCAAACCACTACAGATAAATATCCACACCCTCTAGTTTCTGCAGTACAACAGTACATTGCGTGCTATTGTATATTTGTGATCGTGCAGTGCGAAGTAGGTAGAAGATTGAAGTACTCTGGTACAGTGTGATGGATGATATGCAGGCACTTAGTAATTACTTGGAAATTGCATACCTTAGGTACAATTATTTTGACTTAAACCATCTAAATTACATATGCTAGATAAGATTTATTATGCCAAAAATTACATTTATTTAATTATCTTAATACTAGATTGAAGGATATTTATGATATAGAACAGGTGGTGGACGACTTTATGGATGGCTAAGATTGAGCTGGAGCTAAAAAGCCCAAACTCACCCCAAGTTTCCTAGGTTATCCCTTTCACATGTATGATATATTGTTGGAAAACTACCAACACCTTTACACCTTCCCTCAACTCACTTCACAAAATTCAATCCTTTTAAAGTTAAATTTATCTTTTTAAGTTAAATTTTATTATTTTTAGTAAATTCCACCTCTGTCGTTTTTAAGGTTTGAAGTGTTTGGTTGTGACAAATTTTGATGAGATCATACATCTTTTTATTATTTTTAATAATTTTTACTATTTTAGAAAAGTATTATATTTTGAGTTAAATTAAATTTAAATTTATTTTGCTTAAATAATGTTGTTGGATACGTTATAATCAATATTGTTCATTAATAATACTAATTTTATCTTTATTATTAGAACTTATTTTATTTTATTTTTGTAAATTCAAGAGCTATTATCAAGAAGAAGATAGTTCTCTTTCTTTATTAACTCATTATTACATTAAAGCATTGGTTAGTTAAAAATTCTATATATATCCACAAGTGTCTGCTAATAAGATCAGGTTAGCATTGTTGAACCAAATTGATTTTTGGATTGTAACTTAGCCTGAGTGGGTTCCACGAGTTAATATGGGTCAATTTGAATATATATATATATATATATATATATATATATATATATATAGATGCCATGTGTAATGTTTATACACGGCCGGAGTATCAAATACCATCCTAATGTAGAAACAAGCAAGATTAGGAAAACATTTATCAGTCGGGTAGTTATTTAATACTGATGCATGGTACGTAGGCACCTGGAAATTGTACCCGGTTCACATGTCTATATTGAATATTGGTCACAGTTTTTCTTGCAAATCATCACGTTTACTCCAATACTGCGGTTCAATCGATGAATAGTCTGACCTGATTCTTGATCCACGGCGTGTTTATGGTGGGGCCCACCTGATAAACGCCCGGATCTCGCACAGGTTTTTCTAGTCTTGGCACGTGATGAAATGAAAGCTACCAGTTAGTTATGCTGAAGCGAAGAATTAAAATCTCTATCTCACGAAACCTGAATGCCTAATTCAAAGTATGATAAGGCTTAGCTGGTAGCTTCGAGATAAACTTTGATACTCTGGCAGAGTTTGATTTATGATACTCGGGCACTAAGAAACCGCTTAGAAATCGCATACATGGAACCGAAGTAAGTCGAATTAAACTGTTCAAATTACGGTAATTTGATTAACTGACCATCAGATTGGTGCGTAGATTAATGGACGGTTTAAAATGAAAATATCAAATGCTGCTACTACAACAAACAAGTGTCGAAGAATCAGATGTTAGGATTGTTCAACTAATTTGATTTTAGGGCTGTAACTCAGCGACAGTGAGTCACACAATTTAGTCCGTTTAATAGGAGAAAATGTTTACCACGTATACAATAGCTGAGTACCTGTGTATCGAGTGTCATACGCTGCCGAGTATCATATAACTCACCGAGTTTCAATGCCTTTGCAAGCAAGGCACGTCCATGTTGGAAGGCACGTAGATCCTTCCATACAGTGGAGAGGTTTGACGAAACAGAGAGGGAGAGAGAGAGAGAGAGAGATTCTGCAGTGTTTAAGACGCTGTTGGAGAAAGTCAAGACGCGGAGAGATTAAAAGAAGGGTTGTGGTAGATTATCATCACACAGCACAGGCATCATAGGTTCGGAATATGCAACCACTGATACAACCAACGGATGGATATTTATATTCGGAGACGGTGATGCGAGAGCGGGTCGCATGGAATCGCCGGATTAAATTACGAATTAGCGACCATTAGTGCGAGTATGGCCCACAGGTAGGAGCTTGCACGATCGAAAGGTCTCTTCAAGTAAGGTACATGGTTAGGTGATCCGGGCCATTTATATTACTGATGCAAAAATTCAGTTTACCCTAGCCAAGTTGAAGATAAAGGAGACTCTAGCTAAAGCAGGGACCCTCCGATGCCTCAAGTTAGGTTAAGAATCTGGGTTTGATAGTGATAAGGAGTTTAAAGTGAGAGATTTTGCATACCTCGCATCGTACATAGATCCTCGGTTTATAGAGTGAGAATTGATTACATGGGTGAAGATATTTTCTGAATTATAGGCATGCATTCAACGGACGTTTCGTACAATATCTGAGGAAGATAAGATCAAGTAATTGAATCCCGAAAAGGTTGAGGTAGATGGCTGAGGCTAAGGTCTATGGCCGAGCCAACCTGCCAAGGCCGAGCTGACAAGGTTGAACTGACCTGGTGGAGACCATCGTGAACCTGACGAGGTTGAGCTGACTTGGGGATAATATGTCAAGCTAACAAGGCCGATGTGGTTTTGACCGACCTCTCTTTCTTGACAATTGAGGAACTCATTGGTCATGATCGGCTTTGGCCGACCTCATGTATCGCTGAGATGTCTGAGCTGACCCCTTCTCTTTCGCCAGTCTATTTTTACCCATAAAAGATATGATATGTTAGACTGTTGAAATTTCCTTGGTGGGATAATCCTAACCCATCAATCCTTCGTCAACAAATAGGCTCACCATAGAAAATCTAACAAACCACGTTGAGCAGAGAAAAGGGCCAAATAATCGATGTGCATTATCTTGCAATTGGAGATTATCAAGGACATGGTCCTTGATGGGTTCTGTCCAATCAATTATCAATGGTCTTGCTCACCGTACCATGCGCAGCGAACCCCATTTATTTGAACTCAACGCTCAGGTCTAAGCCTATTATACTTTGTTGTTTATTTATTTATTTATTTATTTACACACGCAGTCACACCCCTACACACGCACTCGCACTAATGTGGTTTTCACTGCATGTACTCAAACCTGTAACGTCGTGCTGAAACTCTCATGAGTCTACCAATGAGGCATGAGTAAGGAACACAGGCCCATCATACCTTATTAGATCCTAAGATCCTTACTAATAAACACGTGTTTGAATACAGGAAGCCTCTTGTTGCAAAATGCAGACAGCACCGACCGGCCCCATATGGGGCCCACCCACATGAAATCAGTAGAGCTGTAACTGGCCCAGGCCAGGTATTCACTCTCAATCTAGAGCCGAACAGAAAATGTCAACAGATTTGGGTGCTAGTCTGGGCACTCTTTCTACGTGGGACCTTAAAATCAGGGTAGATCCAGGTTGAAGCCAGCACAGCCTATCAAGGGGCCATATGGATACCACCAGCTAAGCAGCTTTTTTAAACTTATGCAAGATAATAAGTTATTTTTCTTAATTTAGTTTGGTTAATCAACTTAAATAAGTAATTTATTATATAAAGTAATTTATTTTCTAAAGGCATTTTTTATTACTTTTAAACTTATGAAAAGCAACTTAAACTACCGTTACTGTGAGGAGTGCCCTCCAATCGTGATGAATAGACATATGCCTGTTGAAGTCAGGTGCCTTTAATCCACAATAGAAACTTTCGATAGGATTGATACCCTGTTCAATTCAGCCAAGGAATTCTAGATTTTTTCCAATCGCTCGCTGAATTGTTTTCGTCCTATTTAATTTGATCGAAGAGGCTCAATTCAATTGAGAAAATCTAAAACTAAAAGTTTGCTCTCTAGACAATTTTGAATACTTTTGATTCGATTGAAAGTGTGGCCAATTCGATCGACAACCCTCCATTAGAGTCAATCCTATTGAAGATCGTATCAACAGTTTGTGCAACTTCAATGTAAGTGCACAGTTTTGTTTCTAATTCTAGATCTGGGTTATATGAACGGGTGTAATATGGGACTAGGATAGTACAAAGTGATTAGAAAATCGTTTTAGAGAGAGCTAGGATTTGAAGAAATGGGATCTAGGGTTTGTATGTAAGTTGATTCCATTTCTTTTAATTTCATTTTTATAGTGGATTGATTGCTACTTTGTATCATGATTTTTTATCCATAAGGATTTTTTTCACATAAATCGTTATGTTCTCTGTGCATGCTTGAATTTCATAAGCTGTGCTTGTTTGATTCACGTCAGGATCACATATGAGTGATGCATCTGCACCCAACAGTGCCATGATGAAAAATCCACACATGATGTTTTTAAGAAATCCACCATGTCAACTATTTTATTCATCTCATTTTAGAAGGTGGGCCCACATATGATGTAGATCCAACACTCAAATGAGCCACACAACTTACAATAGTGGTACTGAAAGCCCACCATTAAATTGCACCCATTGTCGTGTGGCCCACCATGATGTTTCTAAGAATCCAACCCATCCAGTAGTTTTTTTTAGCTATTTTTAATAAGTGGGCCAAATAAAATGAAGATCCAAAACTCAAGTAGATTGGGCAGATTGAATCAGTGTTATGGAACCCAACGGAGGAGAGTATCCCATCATGATGTTTTGAGAGATCCACACAGTCCACGATTTTTGCCTGCTCATTTTAGGATGTGGGCCCAAATATGAGACAGATCCAACACTCAGCTGGGCCACACTACTTGAAAAGTGGCATTGAACCTCTGCTATTGAAATAATCAAAATGCCTACGTTGATTTAATTTTTTTAACTTGTCTACCGGTTTCTTCATACCATTTTATGGGTGTGGGAATGACCTTATGACTGGTTTGGATGACATATAAACAGCATTGCGGGCCCTAGGAAGATTTCAATGGTGATCGTTTAATCTCCATTGTTTCCTTCAATGTGTCCCATTTAAACTTTAGATCTTCCTCATTTTTTGGCCTACCTCCTAGTATGATCCGGTAAAATGGATGGACAATGTTGATTTCTAATAAACATCACGGTGGATCTAGACCCACTAATCCACCTCGAACAAGAAGAGGAGCAAAGCAGCTTAGGATAGTAGGGGAACAAGCTGTTTAGTCAAGCCATGATTGTGGACACACCTTGATGGCTGTGTTGTATATCCACGCCTTCCATCCATTTTGCTAGCTCATTTTAGTGCATGAGCCAAAAAAATGAGCCATATGCAAATCTCAGTTGGAACACACCATAAGAAACATGGTGAATGAACACCTACCATTAAAAATTTCTTGAGACCCACAAAAGTTTTGGATCAAACTGGTATGTCTATATGCCTTTATGGACAAGTTTGATGGCAAATAAACATTACAGCGGACCTTTATAAGTTTTTAACGGTGACTTTTCAATCACCATGCTAGCAAAACTGATGAACAGATTGGATATCCAACACTATTTTCTTTTTTTTTTTTTACACATGCGCTCACACCCCTACACACACTCACACTACCTTGGTTTTTCACCGCAATAGATATTCAAACCCATGACCTCACGTTCTCAGAACATATGTACCAAATATGCTTATCTATTTATTAAGAAACCAAGATAAACAACGTGAGGCATAAATAAGTTAACCATCCAAACGTGCCTTAGTGCATACCTTTTCTTCAGCATACAAAACACGAGCTAAGATTTTATGTCCAGCCCAAGTGGCCCCACCAATGACTTCGGTCAGATTAACAGTGGACCAGGTTTAGGTCAGGTATAGAGTTATATTCATGCCCATACCCACCAATAGATACTATCTACATCTTCATGTTGGGCCTAAAAGGATCATCTAAGCTGTACTCATTAAGGGTAGATATCAAATATGGTTTTAAAATTATAAAATAAAAAAATAAGTCCTACCATTACCTATGTGTAACCTATCACTGTGAAGTAGCGCCTTTTCAGTTTCCTTTTCTTCGTTGCTTTACGCATAGGGCCACTGTAGTGTGTGTATGCCGCCCAACCCATGCATCAGGTGAGCCTCACCATGACGATGGGATATATATATTCCTTAAAGTTCAGGACAATCCAATCATCAGGTGGGCCACACCATAGAAAACAATGGTGGCCCACATGATCTTGGATGGACCTTAACTTTATAATCCACTTTCATAGTGGAGTAAATGGCATATTTGTTAACCCCACATGCAAAGTGTCGTAGAATAAGCTCATCCCTACAATTTTTGTGAGAGAATTATCATCGATTTTTATAGTTCTATGAATTAAGAAGTGATGACTGTTCTTATTAATCAGTAATCACTAATTGGATACCAACGGGTTCGGGTAGAACACTTATAACTGGGTGTAAATTAATACATAAATCCACGTGCACCCATTTGGTGGTCCGCCAAAGCTTGCAGTCTCAGTATCACTTTGATTGGGAGATCAAGACCATTCAAATAGGAGGCTGCAAAACGAATGGTAAAATAATTTACTCTTGCCATCCATATTGCATGTCATTAATCCCATGGCTGTGATTGTGGATTCTTCTTATTTGACGGTGTATATTGGTCGTAAATGAGCTCACGTAGGCCCCATTTGGAACTCACGTCTACTACCAAGAATTATCAGATGTGAATGGCCAACGGTGTGGATCCATTCCATGTGAACAACAGATAGAGTGGTGGGGCACACAGGATGAACAGTTATGATGGCAGAGGTGGGCAGTAGGCCAAATGCAGCGTGGAGTGGGGGACTACGACTTCGGTAAGTACCTGCACTCACCAACTCAGCTACCATGGTGGACACGAACGGCACCTCCATTCATAAGGCCACTTCATTTTCCCACGTGAGAAGATTGCTTCTTCCAGAAGCCCCATCTTTGAGACCCGAGACCCAGATGTCGGATCCAGGATGTTCATTTGGTGGGGCCGTCCGAAAAACGATAACCATCTGTATACATTCAATGCATTGCCTGCCCACTGGATAAGTGGGCCCGCCAGACTTTTAAACATCACGCGTGAAAATCTGGCACGTGTGAAGATATATACGGTAGCCGATTGACTGGTGACCCAACACCACCTAGATTAGTGGTGTTGGGCGATGTGGGGCCCACCGTAATGTATGTGTTTTATCCAATTGTTTCCCGTGGTGTAGTCGAATTGACCTTCGGATCTGCTTCATTTTTTTTGTGTCATGTCCTAAAATGAGGTGGAAAACGGATGGACGGCGTGGATATTAAAAGACATACATCAGTGCGGGCCCCACAGCGGTCAGCAGTCAGCACCACCTAGCTGGAAGATGTTGAGGTCACCACCCAATCCGCTTCCAACATATCCCCGGTTTAGTATTTGGAGCGAAAGCGACCCTTGATTATTTGTACGCACGTCTTCTCTCCGTCTCTTAGAAGTCATATAAAACTGCTAATCTGGCACTATGTTGATGGATGATATTAAAAGCCGGCGATGTTCATCCCCCATCCCTCTCTCGACGCACTATCTCCTCTTCCGGCGACATATCACATCCCTTCCCGCCCCTTTCCTACGAATATATAATCATGATCCTTTCCGTACACCTCCTCCGCCACTTAAATTCGAGCATTGAAGGAGGACACTACGATCAACAGCCAACGGCTCGATTTAATTCCATTTAATTCCCCACCTCCATAATGGACGGACCATTATTCAACAGTCCTTTTGTCGGCGAGCACGAAAATACATCGGATCTCGGTTCCGGGTCGTCGTTTGGCGGGAAGATGAGTGCCAGGTCATCGCCCAAAAGGAGGTAACCCGGAAACGATTTCCCCGGTGGTGTCAGATTCCGATGAGTTTCGTTTTCGTTTTCGTTTTCGTTTTTTATTTTGAAGAGATCCTATTGGGGTTTTCTTACAGGCGTGCCGTACAGAAGCGGGTGGTTTCCGTACGGATCGGTGACGTGGACGCATCGCGGGTGAAGGGCGAGGGAGCTCCGCCTTCCGATTCGTGGGCGTGGAGGAAGTACGGACAGAAGCCCATCAAAGGATCTCCCTATCCGAGGTACGCTCGTCTGCTTTATCCTGCGCACCTGTGTGCACAGCTGCCTCTGAGTTCTCTCTTCCACGGAATTCGGGTCCGCGCATTTTGCATACAGCGGCCTTCTTTTGCTACTCTGCCAAACTGTCTGTTCTGCTTATCCAATGTACCGCAGCGGCAGTCCTGAAGGATCTATCGGGTCTTGCTAACAAGCGCCTTGTGTTCTTTAAATTAAATTAAATTAAAGCTGCTCCGGCGCATTGTACCATAGGCCTCTTGGATTTACTAAACTACGCTGGTTATCTGACGTTCTTTTTTCCTTGGGCAGAGGATACTACCGGTGCAGCAGCTCAAAAGGCTGCCCAGCGCGGAAACAAGTAGAGCGGAGCCGTGTGGACCCCACCATGCTAGTGATAACGTACGCCTGTGATCACAATCACCCATGGCCGGCCTCCCGAAACACCGCCTCCAACACCAACGCCGCCATCACTAATACCCCCACGCCGAATCTCCCATCCGAAGAATCGGCGATCTTCTCCAGCGCGCCCGAGATCGAACCGGACGATCAGTTCGCCGACCTAGAAAACGACGCCGCATTGCTGCCGGATGATCACAGCTGGTTTTCCGACGTGGCATCGTCTCCCACCAAAGAAGCCGTGCTGGAGAGCCCGAATTTCAAGGGAAGCAGCCTCGGCGACGCCGACGTGGAGGCGATGCTGTTGCCGACGAGAGACGAGGACGATTCGCTGTTCGCCGATCTCGGGGAGCTGCCGGAATGTTCCGTGTTCCGGCGAGGGTTTTACGAGCGGGAAGAGGAGAGCCGGCAGTGCAGTTTAAGGGCAGCACCATGGTGCGGGAGTACAGGATAAGCTGGTGCGTCACCCCCACAGTTTTTTATTTGTCGTTTTCCTCCGACGGCCATATACTAAAATGAACCGGGCGCGTACCGTGCGCCAGATATTTCCCTCGCCATGAGGAATTCTTTTCTATTGAGAGGATGATGGGATCTGTGTAAAAAGTCTAAAATATAAGGGCCTTTTTTATTAATTAGATTTCTGTTTTAATCTCTTTATAATATGCATTATCTCCGGTTTCACAGCTGTTTTCTAACTATACTCTTCTCGAATTACATATACACCCCTTCAATTATCCTGAAAGATAGGCCAACTCATAGCTGCCAATCGTAATTTCCGCAAAGTTTGAGGGTAATGTACGTCATATGATATAATGGGAGATCATTAGGCGCTCTCTCTCACTGGACGCGGATTGCGTACTACCCCCGCCCGGCCGGTAATCCATCCAGGCAGGGTTCTGTGGGGCCCACCGTGATGTAAATGTTTCATCCACGCCGTTCATCGTTTTTCTAAGATCCGTTTAAGATATGAGCAAAAAAATGAGGCTGATCCAGGGATTAATTGGACCACAAGGTGGGGATTGAACTTTCACCGTTAAAAAGCTTCTTCGGATCAAGCTGATATTTGTGTTTTCACTTCATCCACGTCTACATGACCTTTTGTACAGGTTGTATGGTAAGAAAACATCACGGTGGCCCTTGAAAAAGGTGGGTGTCATTATCACTGCAGCTTCCTTTGGTGTGGTCCACTAGAGCTGTGGAACTGCTTAATTTTTAGGATCATATCTTAAAATAATCTTAGAAAATCTATGAACCGCGTGAACAAAAAACTTACATCACGGTGGGCCCCACAGAGCCCTGCCCGGATAGATTACCGTCCGGGCGGGGGTAGGACGCAATCCGCGTCCTTACTCACCTGAATGGGCACGTGCGCGGATTGGGTACTACTACCTCGACCAGGGCCATAAATACATCACATCGGGCCTCACTCATGGACCACATATATATATATATATATATATATATATATATATATATATATATATATATATATATATGTTTTATCCAAGCCGTCCATCCATTGTGAAAGATCATTATAGGACATAACCCAAAAAAGGAGGCAGATTTAAAGCTCGAGTGCGCCACACCAAACTAAAGAGGGGGTGACAATGACACCCACCGTTGAAACCTTTCTAGGGCCCATCTTAATGTTTCATCGAAAACAAAAATATCAGCTTCATCCAAGAGGTTTTCAGCGGCAACCATTCAGTATCTACTGTTTCCTAGGGTGTGTTCCACTGGAGCATTTGATCAGACTAATTTGTGGTATCATAGCCTAAAATGAATTGACGGTAAGGATAAAATGCATCCATCACAGTGGGTCCCACGGAGCCCCTGACAGAACCGTCCGGCTCTGGCTGTGCCCTGGTGGGGGTAGTCCCCAGTCCCCGCCCGGATGGCACGTGGATGCCGTGGATAGCATTAAATAAGTGAGGTGGAGTTCGTTTTGCGTCTGTTGCGACATAGCATCCAGCGTATGTCGTTACCCACCGGGACCGACATGATGAGATGGTCCAATGACCTAAACTGTTCGTATTCTCTTTACTAACTCATCTTTCATACAATCACACTTGATTGATGATTTTAACCTTTGATTTGTAGTATGATGTGATCCGTGAATTTTCATTTCGTTCTTTCTAAATTTATCTACAGATAATGATGATAAAATCATCCATTCGGCATGAGTTTTTTACATAAGAAGTTATGATTTAGATTCCACAAAATGAATGGTTCCGATTGTCAAACCCCTCATCATTTAGCCCTCTTGAGGCTGCGATATACTCAGCTACTTAAATCTCGACGGAGGCAAAACGAACTCATAATAAACTGCGAGTATTATGAAATTAGGCTTAAATGCTTTTTGGCCGGCATCTAGAAGTGATTAACGAGAACGACATTGGAACCGTTCATCATAGGATCCCAGTTCATGAAAGATTCATATTTCGAAAATGAATGGACGGCCAATCCATCACATCGGCCTGCAAACGCTCGCTTAAAAAATTAATAAAAATAATAATAATAATAATTAGCCATATCTAATATCAAAACTCTCAGCTTGGAGTATCAAGATCGATCTGCTTAGTACTGTGTTTCCCTACTTAATGAACCGTCCAAATTTATGCACGTGTTCCACATGGATTGAGGATGTCAGACCCACTTGCTAAAGAGCCCTTGGATCGCTGACATAGCATTGATGTGGATAGATGAATCCAATTGGCTGAGGGGAAATGAATTAGTGGAATCATTTCCACTCAACTACCTTTTTCACTGCACAAAGGAAGCCAGGAAAGGAAAACGGTGGGTTCTACTTGTGGTGAGGCAAGAGCTGATTAGAAAGCATGCTCACCCAACAACTTCCAAAACATGCTTTGCAACCACGACCTGGCTTTGGCTTCAGTGGGTCTGGGTGGTTCTGTGATTGTGGGGCCCACCTTGTTCTGTGTGTGTGTGTTTTATATCCACGCTGATACATCTGTTTTGCCAGCTCACTTCATGCATCAGAAAGAAATGAAGCAGATTCAAAGCTTGATATGGATCAGTCTTCATCCACACAGCAGGAAAAAACAGTGGTGAATGAACGCCCACCATTAAAAACTTCTTGGGGCCACTTTTAGATCAAGCTTATATTTGTGTTTTCCCTTCGTCCGGTTATATTTGATTTTATGAACAGGTTGGATGACAAATAAACATTACGGTGGGGCGTTTGTAATTTTTAATGGTAGGCGTTCGGTCACTACTATTTTCAGTGGTGCAGTCCACCTGAGATTTGGATATGCTTCATTTTCTGAATAATTGCCTAGCATGAACCGGAAAAACGGACGGACGGAATGGATATGGAATACATACATCACGGTGGGCCCGCGGTTACGGAACCACCGAACTCAGTGGTTGGCCAGATCCATCGAATCCGGGTCCTCGGTCTAGGGTCAGAACCCTATCCGCGTCCGTCCGTGCACCGGCATTCAACAGCACAGTAATCCTAAGGCGATTCGCGCGCGGAGAGACTGAAGAGGTTATTCTCAGTACACATACTAGTATGGAACGCGTGTAAGATCTGCACCATTCATCATCCGGGCTCCACAACTATTTATACATTTGCGAAAAAAGATAAATCAAGATAATGAACTCATAAGGTCCGCAACGCTTGTATTATATAAAAAAATGGACGGTGAGTAAGAATATGACCAGCGATGTATATTCAACGTATATGTGTAGTTAACCTAATAATTGGACCTTGAATTTCGATCTAAGTATAATCACGGTGTATCTCATCTAATAAATGGTCCGGATCTCGTACACATCTACTAAGATAGCACGTGCCCTGCGATTGGCTTCTTCAATCTCTCTCCACTAAAAGCGCGTTTGAGAACAGGAGCAACGGACGGGGGCCAGGACCTTATCTCGTAAACTGCATTAAATTTCAACATGCGGCACAGCTACGATCAGCCAGATCGTTGCTTGGGAGGTTCAACCATTGACTACACAAATGTCGTTGCTTGGACGATCGTAATCGTCCATCCAGACTATGGCCTAGAAATAGATGGGAGGAAAGGTAGTCGATCAGAATCGAAGAGGATAAGGTCCACTAGTTGAAGAGGTAGGATCATCCAATTTTAGCAGACCGTTGGGCCATGTGTCCAGTTATGGTGAAGCAGCACCAAACAAGGAAATGGACGCTTAAGTTACATTCCCCATTGTATAAACAATGATTATAGCATTGAGATTCTCTTGGCCTTTTTACATCAATGTGAACGTGAGACAATGTATGTGGACCATAAAAATACAATATTAGTTAAGGGAGCCTTTTCGTTTTATACAAAACCCATCTGACCCACCTCTAAAAACAATATTAGTTTAATGATGAATCAGGACCGTCCATCAAGTGGGTCCGTTGTCAATCCGACATATTTCAAAAATAACAAATATTGGATGACGCCCCTAGAAATCCATTTTGTGACTTCCAATGGACTTTTAAAAGCAAAATAGGCCCGTCCGTAAAACATCGCGCACCTTGGATTGATGTGACACTTCAGAATCACTTCCACCAAGCGATCCTGGAACGTAATCAATGGCTAGGAAAGTGGATCACCATCCAAACCAGTTATAAAAGTTTTAATCATTGATCTGAACCGACCATCATGCAGGCCCACCTTTAATTGCTTGCGCTGTCACTTCGATCAAACTTTCCTATCCATCCACTCAATGTCAGGTAAAATGGAAGGTTTTAATTAATCATATTTGAAAAGGTCTACCCATTGGCATGGACCATGTGCCCACTTTTTATAGCCTATGCATCTCAAAAAACACATTGATCAGGCAATCCAAACCATCCGATTGGCAGCCATGAAAGAGGTTGCGCAATATACCGACAATACGCTAAAAAGATTGGAAAACAAAATAACGTTTTTAATGGGAAATTACTTTTGAGAAATACTTTCCTTGGAAAAAAAAAAAAAAAAAAACTTTCCTAAAGATCCAAACAGTGATTAATGGTAATCTGAGCCATGAACTAATAATAAAGTAATAAATGTAACACACCCGTCCTCTTGAAATCTTAATAAAGTAATAAATGTAACACACCCGTCCTCTGGAAATCTCTCTCTCTCTCTCTCTCTCTCTCTCGAACAAAACCCATTTCACAGAAAGCCATGGTGTACGTGAAGCAGATGCAGCAAATCTCAGCCACATCCTTAGCGGCCCGTTTGGATGCACTATAAAACTGAATTGCAATATTTAATTTAACAAGATGAACACTACTAAATTGCAGTTACTTGGCACTAAGATGGAGGATTGGGCTCCGAATTGCAATTACATTGCTTTCAAGTTGGAACGGAAAAGCAATCTAAGTGTGACTGCTTGGAGAAGTCGCTACAATTCAGTTATTTCCTCTCTTCTTTAACTGAATGTTTGCAATTCAGTTAGCTCGTACACATCCAAACGTGGCCCACACAATGTCCAATCCCATCCTAGCCTAGTTCGAGCAGCACCCAACTCTCTTCAGTGCGGAAACGTCATCTTTCACGTTTATCTTCTCTCCTTTGCTCGGGACAGCTGCTGCTCCAGCATCGCCAGCCTCCACAGCCTTCTTGCTCACAATTCGGTATATCTGGGTCAAAACCTCGGCGAATGCATTCTCCACATTCGTGGCTTCTAGGGCTGAGGTCTCCATGAAAAAGAGAGACTCCCTCTCTGCGAAAGATTTCCCATCGTCGGTCGAAACGGCCACGAGATGGCGCAGGTCAGATTTGTTCCCGATGAGCATGACAACTATGTTTGGATCCGTATGATCTCTTAGCTCCCTGAGCCACCTCTCAGCATTCTCGAAAGTAGCATGTCGGGTGACATCATATACAAGTAATGCACCAACAGCTCCTCGGTAGTAAGCACTAGTGATGGCTCGGTACCTGCACACAAATTTTAATTAAAGGATAGCAAAGCAAGGGCAATAGAGTTCGGAACCAACCTCAGTGAGAATGTATAGTTTGAGAAATGCAACATGGAGAACGGATGCATGGCTCATGTGTGTTAACGTGGCACAGGTGTGTTGAAATCAAAGCTTACAGGGGGAGGGTGCACCATGCGGATGTCCTGGTCTACAATTCTTTTGTAATTGTGTGACCAACCTTGTGAATGGACCAGTCCGATTTCTGGACCAGGGCATCTATACTATGTCAAGGGCTTGATACAAACAGCTTGGATCTCTCACACACATGTAACATCAGCATGTGTGAGCCACAAATCCATTGGAATGGGATTCACAAGTCTCATTAGCAGGGCTAATAAATAATTAGGTCTCTCAGTACATAAACTGGTCTGCAACAGATACTCGTCAGTTATGATTTTAGAGCATGCACATGAGGTCTTGCTACGTTTATTGGTATCATGGTATGCCAAAACAGTTAACGAATGGTAACAGTGGTAACCATTACGCATTATAGGGCCAAAACAGCCGTAATGCTGTTACAGAAAATATACCCTGAAATGGGGCTGAAACAGGTTTTTTCAAAAAGGAAAAGAAAAAAGCCACAACAGCCGTCACCATTACAGCCACCAGTACCGTTATGGAACGCCTTGATTGCTATCAACTGTTGGACATCTATATATTATTCAATCTCTGCATGTGAATGCATAGCAAAAGGAACATCTATGCATCTATCAAGTTCAAAAGAAAAGGAACTGCACCGTTACAAAGAAAAATCAATGAAGCATAAATAATTAGAACGCATGCCTAACAGGTCTAAAATCTCAATAGCAGTCAGCAGTGACTCGTCCAGGTGACTTGTGGTGTCAAACCAGATCGGATCTGACCGAGTCCGAGTCAGCTCATATGAGTCACACAGAGTCTTTTGAATCTTAGAACCATGTGACTTTAAAAAAAAAAAAAAGGCATATGAGAAACTAGAAGGCATGTCTGGTCTTAACAGCATATATAGATAGGCCTGTTTGAGATGTTATGTGTTAAAAGACATGCGGATATCAATCAAAGAAAGAAGTGAAATATCTAAAAGAATTATAACAAAGTAACATGAAATTTCATATTCTCTAGTGCATGACCCTGGATGAAATCTCTTATACCATGATATCCCACATTCCATTTCAGATTATCTATGACACAGCAACCAGAAGAAAATAGCAAGGCAACATGTGTTTACGTACAAAATAAATAAATAAATGACAACAACCAGAAGAACATAGCAAGGCAGCATGTGTTTACATACAAAATAAATAAATAAATGCACATGCATAAGATGGTTGAAGAAATAAAATAGTGCATGGAAATAAAGTTGTACAACATATTTCGTTCTTACATTAACTAGTGCAGGACATGAGATCTTGTTCAATGTTGAAGTGAGATTAATGGTCATTGCCATTTCTGTAATGGATAACCATCTTGGGCTGACATTTTTTAAGCCTGGGTTAACCTCACATAGAAACGGTCCAGTAAATCCCTTTATCATTTGACTTCAGAGATCTATACATATGAGGTCCCATAGATCGAGAAAGGCAACAAAGACAAGATCGAAAGAGGGTACGGTTATATTGAGAAGTATCATACCAGTCGTAGCCTGTTTACATCTCCTACATTGCCCAATCTTCACCAGATCATCACTTTCAGTTGCCGAAGGCTGTGATAGTTATTTCAGGTGTATTGGTGCAAGGATATGATAGTCGCTTCAGGCTTCTCATGAAACCATCATAGTTCTTTGCATGAAGAACCTTCATTATTTCTTAAAAATTTTCCAACATGCAAATCACTACAAATTACTTTGTAAAACCCCATTATCAAATCTTTTATAACAACTCTATAAAATTTTGTCATATGGTAAGAGTAAAATAAGTCCTAAGACTAGGCTGGACCTGAAATCCTTTCACGTGCTAATTGTGTCATTCACCAGTGCTCTGGAAAATAAAATGGCCGCCAGCCTTACATCAATCCTTCTCTCTTGGACCAGCTGGTGCATTGCTTCCAGACAGAGTTTCCACTCTCAATCTTTTTAGAAAAGTTAATGATTCAACCCATATCAACATTGGTCCGTGCTGACAAGATCAAAACAGATTCGAACCCCCCAAATCCCCATTGGAAAGGAGTCTGCAGTTGCACAAATCTTCTAAGCAGGTGCCACACCCACTTCCTAACCATTTATCCTAGCTAACATTTCAAAACAGAAACTGGCTTCTGCACCTGAATTCGTTGCCACCAGTGTGATAAATATGGATGCAATTTGACAAAAAAAAAAAAAACAAACAAACAAATCTCACGATATAGTCACAAAATATTAATGAAACGTTATATCGCATTAACATTGCAAGATTTTCAAAACGTCAGTTTATAATTTTCCACAATTTATTTTTAAATTATTTTTGAAAGGTGTATTTTATCACTAAATTACGCAACATTAACACGACAAATTTCACCATATTGTCATCAAACATTAATGAAATGATGTATCACATTAATATTGCAAGATTTTCAAAATCTTGGCAATTTTTAATTTTCCAGAATTTTATCGTGAAATTATGGTAACATTAACATGAAATGTATTAAAAATTTCTAAATAATCATTACATACTTTTTCTAAACTTTTTAAAATGACGAACTAATTTAATCTATAATAAATATCTTAAAATTTTTAATTTTCAGCAAGATTTTCCTGATAAAATGCCAAGGAAAACCTCAAAATCTGAAAATCTCTCTAGAAATTCCCAAACCGAGAAATTGCTGAGATGAGATTTGTCACTACGGTTGCCACTTTCCCTCATGTTTCTTGCAGCTATGGAAAGGACAGGCCAACTAATTCCATGTCGATTTCTGCTAATTACTTTTTTCCATCTGCTTGATGACATGATGCAGCAACCACGGACCACCATGAAAGAAACAAAGAATGGCCTTGATTAAAAATCATATTATCAGTTATTTGCATCCATACAGATGAAGACACAGGATTCTTCCTGCATAGATTGATTTGGGAGGGGAGGAAAAGTTTTTTTTTTTTTTTTTAAAGATAAAGATTGATCGAAAGATACTCAAAAACCTTTTTTTCTCAAATTTTCCCTAAAAATCAGGTTGTCCTCTAGTAAGTCATTTCTACAGGAACAAAGACATACGCACTCCTGCTACCAGCATAATGCAACAGGTTGTCTTCATGACACAAATTCTAACAAGATTTCTGAGAGTGGTTTCTTTTTCTTTTTTTTTTCTTTTTTTTTTCTTTTTTTTTTTGAGAAATAAGATTTCTAAGAGAATTGTTGAATTTCTTTTATCAGGTCTCCACATAACTATGTTAGAACATGATAAGGTAAAATAATTTCAAAAACAGTCCTAGTTCCCTTGTCAAAGCATAATTGAGACAACAAGTCAATGTTCAGCCAGAAAATAAATGAAGATTCTTTCAATTTGATTAAACCATTACTAAGAACTAACCCTGAAATCTTTCGAGTTCTATAGAAACTCAAAATACACCACATATTTCAACTTTAAAATGATATAATGGGATTATGAGATAAACTATCCTTCTGCAACTGATGCTTTAACGCATTCCTATAAGGGGTTGTTTAGCTCCTAGGATTCCAACCCTGGAAAATGGATTACTGGGTGGCAGACCAAAATCAGATGGATTAAGCAAATCTTATCCTCTGATCAATGGACATTTTCCTCTTCAAGCTCTGTCCTGCAAATATCCACATCCACATTCCCAACAGCTCTTTCTCAATATCCAAACACCAAAAAAAAAAAATGGATTCATAAGAATAGCTTCCCAGTAATCAAACACTAGAGGCAGAATTTCTTCCACTGGTAATCCGTTTCCCAGAAACATATTCACAACCCCCTTTAAGATTCCAGGGAGCCAAATGACCCAAAAGAGAAAATGTCTTCAGCACTCTATCTACTTTCTCCAAACATAATCAATAGAACTTGGGACTTGCAACTAGCAGGCTCTCTTGTCAACAAATTGGAGACACCATTTGCTGTTTGACCAACATGGAGGGGAAAAAGAAAATTAGCCTAGAGGCGAGGTTGCAGATCTCATTAAAAACATTCAATTTCCAACATTTCTTAAGTCTCCTTTGACAATCCTCTAGACCTTGATATTGAGCCAACCATACATTCCCTCTTGCATGCTGACACTACACCAGTACATTTAATGGCTATGGGTACATGCATAATTTAGTAAAATGTCATCATAAGCATAGGTAACAGACGAAATCAAGTAAATAAATGAGGATTGAGGGAAAGGTTGAAACTTAAGCATGTGAATGTACCAAATGATGTGTGGTCTTAGGCCCTAATGAGGAGACTAAAAAGATTAGCCAATCTAGTATGGAAACATAAGGCTGAAGAAAGGAAAGGTCCTTGGAAATATCTGATAGGGTGAACTTCCGGCCACACATGCCAACATGCAAGATCCAAACCTAACACAGGGATAGACGTGATGAGGTCGATCCCCATCTTCCTCAAGGGGATAATTACTCCGAATCCACGGAGCTTCTCTGGACTCCTCATAGAGATTCCTCAAATCCACAAGGCTGAAGAAAGGAAAGGTCCTTGGAAATATGTGATAGGGTGAACTTCCGGTTGCACATGCCAACACGTGAGATCCAAACCTGACGCAAGGATGGACGTGATGAGATCGATCACCGTCTTCCTCAAGGGGATAATTACTCCGAATCCACGGAGCTTCTTGGGACTCCTCACAGAGATTCCTCGAATCCACGAGGAGAGATAGAAAATAGAAATAAATTCTAATAAATTCGAAATAAATTGATTGATGATTTTAAAACAAAAACAAAAACAAAAACAAAAAAAACAAAACAAAACAAAAAACAAAAACAAAAAACAAAAAAAACAAAAAAAAAAAAAAAAAAATTACAATCCTTTAAATAGTGATATCAAACCTAGGAAGAAGTTTCGGAATCAAACTCCCTAAAAAACATGACTTACTATAAATAGTAAACTTACTATTTATAGACGGTCATGATTTCTACTACACTTCTTGGTTTTTAGCCAAAAATAGTAAGTGTCCAATTTGGCCTAACCATGTTACTAAGCCCTTTTCATGTTGGGCACGACTCCTAAAGCTCCAATGATCAAGAGTTATGATCGAACTACAACTTACTATAAATAGTAAAAACAAAATTAAAAAGGATTTTCGACCATCGATCTGATGGAATCTCGCAAATTTCGGCATGGGCAACCCGACGTAGCGGAGTTGGGTGGCTAAAGTAGCTTCTGCTACCCCAAAATCATATATGGTCATGATATGCCGTAAAGGCCATTACAGGGCTGTAAAGGCCGTTACGTAAAGGTAACGGTGGCGGGGTCGTAAAGGCCGTAACAGCCGTTATGGAAAAAAATGACCTGTATTTGATGTTAACAACACGTTAGGTCCCTTATAAAGGCCATGAAAACCTTGTAATTGTCTGTTATGGGAAATATACATGTTTTCCATACTTTTTAATCAACATTACGAGGTAGATATAGGTTTTTGGGATTTTTTTCAATAAAAAAAGAGACCATAATGACCGTTACAGGGGCCGTAACAGCCGTTACGACCCATATCGTAAAGGTAATGGTGGTGGCCGTTACAGCCACCGTTACCGTTATAGAACACCTTGTATATGGTACGTCGAAGAACTCATTCCGGTTTGCAAGATATGCCTGTTTTAGGGTTCTGACGGTCCTAATCACTTCTGCCTCCGATCGGGCCTTCTCTAGTCCATCTTGGACATGAAAGTGTCCACAACCCGCTCTACATCAAAACCACTTATCGGGTGTGCCCCCAACATGTAGAATCGTGTAGGCCAAAAAAATTGGGAAGCACAATAACATCGACTGTGGACCATCAATTTTCTCAACCATCCATTTCTTTTAAACATGTGTGGCTGGCCCAACAGACATGGACCTAGAGATTTTTGGCCCAAGGAATTTCCACAGTTGGAGCCACTTTGTGTGGGAAAACCTCCTCTTTATCTTTGGGACAAGGTTCTAGGGAGAATCCAAGAGAATCCAAGGTAGATTGAATACTTGGAGAGGTAAGACCATGTCCCTTGGGGGAAGATTAACCCTCCTTAAAGCGTGTCTTTCCAATCTTCCTGTTTATTTTATGTCTATTTTCAACTGTCCTTCTACGGTCTTATATAGTATAGATAAGATGCGGAGAGATTTCCATTGGGAAGGCAGTTCTAAAAACAGGAAATTTCATCTCTTGAATTGGAAAGAAGTTTACTTTCTGACATCCCCAAGGAGGAGCAGGTATTAAGAAACTGGAGTTGGTTAATAAGTGTCTATTGGGTAAATGGGTGTCGAGATTTTTCTAGGAAACCGACAGTTTGTGGAAATCTATATTGGTGGCAAAATATGGCATCTCTTCCTCTGGTTGGTGGCTTAAGCAGTCCTCTGTATACCTGATGTCCTTCTCTTGCAAAAATATTAACAAATTAACCCTCTTGATCTTTTCCATATTGAAATTCCTGATTGGAAATAGCAAGAGGGTTTGGTTTTGGATAAACCCTTGGATCCTTGACCAACCACTTCAATCTGTCTATCCGGATCTTGCCGCGTTATCCACAAACATGGATATCTTGGTGCCAACCTACTTGTTTTAGAAAGGAGAAGAGAGGATTTGGATCCCCTCCCCCCAAAAAAAATGAGGAGGGACTTGAGGGATTCAGAGATAAGTCTTTAATCTCTCTCCTATCTCAATTGCAAGAAGTCAAGATAGACTAGGATTCACAAGACTCAATCTTGTGGAAGGTGGCAACATCAAGAGTCAATTCATACATTCCACATTGATCTTGTGAAGACCGGATATTCTAATCTCTACATTCCCATTTCGGAGATATGGAAGTATGGAGCTCCACCTAAAGTAACGGCTTTTAGGTAGTTAGCAGGGAGGAAAGGAATCCTCACTATTGATAATCTCCAAAAACGTGGTATGATCCTCCCAAATGTTTGCCTCTTGTGCTACAAGCAGGCAAAATCCGCTGATCACATTTTCCTCCACTCTATATTCTCATCGGGCATTTGGAATGAGGTGTTATCTCTTGCGTTGGTTCTTTGGGTCATGTCGCGATCCATTGAATAGCTTTTTTCTGTCCTGACATGCTGAGGGTAGGGGAAATCTTGGGAGAAGGAAGTGGCAGGGTAGCTCTGCTTGCGGTGCCATGGTCAATCTGGGCTAAAAGGAATGGCCGATGCGTCTGCAACAAGAGAAGTTCCGAAGCGGGGGTTTATTTGACGATTACTCAATTTGTACAGGATTGGTCTCCTTGAATTTTTAGGGTTTTTTTTCCAATGGTGGCATTGGTTTATTGTTGTATCTTTAGTTCTCTTAAGTTTCTTTCTTTTTTGTTTTCTGTTTTATTGGATGTGCCCCCCTTTTGTTTCTGCTTTTTCTTCAATAAAATATCACCTTAAAAAATAAAAAATAAATAAAAATAAAAAAAGAAGAAGAAGAAGAAGAAGGAAATAAAGATAAGCGGCTTGAATTTTCATGAAAGCACATGTGGGGGCAAGTGAGTCCTCTTAGGCCTTAGCAGGGCCTTAGGAAAAAAAAAACACATAATAATAGCGTGAGAACTAAAACAATAAAGTATGATTTTGCATCCTAATGGTTTCCTAATTGGTATCAGAGCCAACACCACGTCCTGTGCTCGAGTCACGGAAGGGGCAACCTTCTGTGGAAATGGCAACCTAAACTAGAGTCGAGTCGCCACAACATGCAAAGTTGTGCTTTTATAAGAAAAATAAAGGGATTTTTCTCGTACGCCGCCTTTATTTTGTCTATGGACCAAAAAACTATTGCTTTTTTAGGTGAGGGTTCGATTCCCCTCCTTGGCTTTACCCGACACATGTGGTTGTGGGTGATTGCATGTATCCGCAGGGGTTAGTCTCACTTCAAAAAAGAGGTGGGGACACCCTGTCTTAAAAAAAAAAAAAAAAAAAAAAAAACTATTGCTTTTAAACTATTTATGCAAAATCACCTATTGTTTGCACCATTAACCCCAAAACTGCTCGTCGTTAGTCTCTTGTACATTTTGACCAAAGTATTTTCATATTGATGAAAATACCCATCTCATTTTTTTTAAATTGAACCTTTCTTTAATGTACTTTAATGAAACAAACGAAACTAGGTGGGGCCCACTTTTGTAATACTTGCAAATCCAAGCCGTCCACCATTTTTGCCATCTCATTTTAGGACATGAACCCAAAATTCAAGCAGATCCAACACACGTGGGTCCCACGATAGGAAAAAGTGGGTTGTGGCTTGCAACCATTAAACTATCAATAATCAATTTATTTTTTTTAATGTTTTTAGGCAATCCAAACCATTGAAATGGCATTCCCAACTATTTAGAAGGTCATTTCCAGTGGGTTGGATGTAACCATTGGTTTTGCATCTGATCTAAAAATTTTGTGGCCCCATGACGACTTGAAGGGTCTGGGCTCAACATGCATTGTTACTTGCCATATGGCCCACCTAAGCTTCGAATCTATATCATTTTTTGGCCCAAGCCCTAAAATCATATGAGGAAAACGGTGGAGAGCTCGGATTTTTCGCAAAGAACACGATTAGACCCACTATCACCAAGACCATCTCACATTGAAATGAGTCAGAGGTGACCTTTTCATGCAACCGTTAATTTTGGTGTGGCCCACCTTCATGATGAAAATCTGAACCATCCACCATTTTCACCATCTCATTTTAGGGCGTGGGCCCAAAATCCAAGCGGATTCAATGCAAAGATGGGTCCCATGACATGAAAATGTGGATCCGTGGCTTACCACTGTTGAAACTATCAATGGTCCAATTTTTATTTTTTAAGTCATCCAAATTGTTGAAATGACATTTCCAACCGTTCAAAATGTCAATACAATTGGGCTGAATGTAACCATCAGGTTTTGCCCCTGATCTAAAATTTTTGAAGCCCCATGACGATTTGAAGGGGTTGGGTTCAATATGCACTATTACCTGTTGTGTGGCCCACCTGATCTTTGGATTTGTATTTTTGGGCCAAACCCTAAAACATATGAGGAAATGGTGGAAGGCTCGAATTTTTCATCAAAGAACATGATGGGCCACACTATCGGGAAGACTATATCACGACCAAGAGTCAGTGACATGACTTCTTCATGCAACACTGAATATTGGTGGGGCCCAGTTTCGTGATGCTTATCGCAAATACGAATCGTCCATCATTTTTGTCATCTCATTTTAGGGCATGGGTCCAAAATTCAGGCCAATCCAGTGCAAAGGTAGGTCTCACAAGGAAAAAGTGGGTCTGTGGCTTACCATCGTTGAAACTATCAATGGTCCAATTTTGACATTTTTAGGCCACTCAAACCATTGAAATGGCATTCCCAATCGTTCAGAATGTCATTCCCAATAGGTTGAATGCAACCACTGATTTTTGCCCCTAATAAAAAATAAATAAATAAATTGCAGCCCCATGACAGCTTGAAGAGCTAGGGTTCAATATGCAAAGTTACTTGCCGTGTGGCCCACTTAAGCTTCAAGTCTAGAACATTTTTTGGGCCCAAGCCCTAAAAACCTATGAGGGAAATGGTGGATAGCTCAAATTTTTCACAAAGAACCCCCACGTTCAAATGGGTCATGGCTTGGACATAGAACGGGATAAAACTGTGGTTCTTCACTTCTTACGAGGGCAACTTTGTCATTTTCCCACTTACCAGTAACTTTATGTTAGTCCAAAGTTGTCCAGGCAGTAGAAGGTCCGTATGTGGAAACAATAGCAGGTTTTGGAGAAAATTTTCAGTCCATAGACGAAATGGAGGCGGCTTACGGGAAAAATCCCAAAAATAAATTTCAAGAATAAAATATTTTACTTTTAGAAAATTATTTTTTAAATGTAAACACGTTATATATGAAAAATTTCTTGAAAATACTCATATGGATTTATGGTAAGAGGGGGTTTTTTGCCTCAAGAAACCCGGGTTCAAAATTTTACAAGGACAGTGTGAAGCACCGTCACACCATTTGCACACGCACGTGCAACATGGATTGTAAGGTTGTTTGAGTGCCTTTTTGGTGCTTTATTAAGCACATTTTGCAAAGCCTAATCTTTATGGTGCAATTAGGAGTAAACATGGGTCTAGCCAAAGGTTTGACCCAAGGGTGTCTAAGGTTCCAACCATGGTGTTGGTTGATTGTGCTTGACACATGGTTGTGTGGATGGCATCATTGCACATGCCATACACGTGGTGGCAGTTAGGCTGATTAGGATATAAGTGGTTGTTACATGTGGTACTGGTGCAACCCGGTTACCAAGTCAATGACATCTCGACACCCAAATTGCAAAGAAATGGACAAGAATACATGTGGTACTGGTGCAACCTGGTTACCAAGTCAATGACATCTCAACACCCATATTGCAAAGAAATGGACAAGAATATAGCCACAAGAATATTTTAGTAGAGAGGGGGAGAACTTTATTGATATCAAACTTCTTCTCTTACAATACCTACGAAAATCTCACACTTCAAAAATATTGGAAAGCCTACCTCCTACAACACCCCACATTTTATAGGGCCCTAAATGAATCTTCAATGAGAATCCCCAAAACCACCCCCAAAACTAAGAGATTGATTTCAAATCAATCTAATCAACCTAACAAGATAAAATGCCTAATAATAGTAAAAGAATATCAGGAAAATAATCCTCCAAAATCTTCGATCACATATTCAAATTAGCCCCTATATCTTCAATCACACCTTTAAATCAATCCCCATATTTCACATCTTCAAATTAGCCCCTATATCTTCAATCACATCTTTAAATCAACCCCCACATTTTCCGCAAATTATAAACCGCAAATATTGATATTTAGGCCCCAAATCTATAAGTAGTCCAAAATCAATACATGTTGGGCCCCACAGTGGGTTTTGGGCCTAGGTGAGCAGTGGACCCGCATCAATTCACCCCAACTTTGCAAAAACTCACCCTCGAGTTGAAAACCAATCTCAACCTTTGGACTTGTACTACCTCTACAACAAATCTTCTTTTTCTTTGTTGGAAGCTGGTCATGTAATACTAAGTGTCGGCTTAGCACAACTATTCTTAGAGTCCACTGTAGATGATGTCCTTTTCCTTGCGCTTTTGAGTGTGCCAATTTGTTTGTTGTAAGTTGTAAGTTTAAAGTTTTTAGTGGATCCTGAAACATTTGCCTTATTTTTCATACTATAATCATCTATTGCAAATGTGCTTCAATTTCAGTGCTGAGACCTATTTGCATGTCTATCAATGTGACTACCACTATCTGCGCATCCATCAACTGATCCATAAATGAATTCAAGTATAGGTCCAACATTAATGAATAGATCACTTCAAATGTCAAAATTTTCTTTGACTCTGTGGATCTCTTCGTCATTTTTAAAATTTTTAACTTCAATTCCACGTTCTCTATCACATTCAAGCAATTGAAGGATTCGACCAATATTTGCTTCATAAACCAGGACCGCCCATTGTTGGTTAGGACCTTGGTGGGGACCTTCCCCTACATGCCCATGTGCTCCAACTTGGTCTTCAGATTCCCTCCACACCGGAGCTCCCCTACTAGATTATTGAGATTGCATGCTATATGCATGAGTTGATCTACCACTACATGAGTGCTTGGATCAATTGGATTGCTTGCACAAACTCTTCTTCCATCACCTCCTTCAAAGCCATCAGGAGATTATGTAGAGTTGGTAGTTCCCCAACGATCACCCGCTCTGATACCAAAATGGCATAACCCAATTATTGAGTCAATGTGATCTTGACAGCCAAATCACAAAGAAATGGACAAAGTGTACAACTACAAGAATATTTGAATAGAGAGGGAGAGAACTTTATTGATATCAAACTTTTTCTCTTACAATGCTTAAGAAAAAGTCACACTTAGAAAATATTTTAATGCCTACCTCCTACACTACCCCTTTCATAGACCCTAAATGAATTGTCAATGAACCCAATTATTGAGTCAATGAGATCTCAACACCCAAATCACAAAGAATGGACGAGAGTACACCTACAAGAATATTTGAATAGAGAGGGGGGGAACTTTATTGATATCAAACTTCTTCTCTTACAATACTAACGAAAAACTCACACTTAGAAAATATTGTAATGCCTACCTCCTACACTACCCCTCTTATGTGAATCTTCAATGAGAAACCCCCAACTAAGAGATTGATTTCAAATCTATCATAATTAATTCTACATCAATCTAATCTACCTAAGATAGTAAAAGCTTAATGATAGTAAATACAAATCTAGGAAATAATCCTCCAAATCTTCAATCATATCTTCAAATTTGCCCCTATATCTTCAACTACATCTTCTCATATCTTCAATAGCATCTCTAAATAAGTTCACACATTTTCCACAAATAGTAAATTACAAATACTGATATTTAAGCTCCAAATCTATAAACAAACAATCCAAAATTAGCACATGTTGAGTCCTATGGTGGGCTGTGGGCCTACATCAGGTGCCATGTGGCAACAATTTTTTACTATTATATAATTGTCTCTGACCAAAAGAAACATAAATAACCACCACAAGAAATAGGTCTTGTCCATTCATGACAACATGAGTGTTGTATGTCAATGCCGAAGAAGTACAATAATGTCTCTCCAAGATGGACACCAACTACCTAACAGAGATTTATTAAACACTTAGAAGTGCAAATCTTCAAATTGAATTAAAAATTAGTCATTTCATTACATCTTGAATAAAATTTAACATCTCTGGAATATCCAGAAAAGGGCAACAAATCTATCGTAAGATATTGACTATTCAAGTAAAGAACTGAACTGACAAATCTGATTATTTTCGTCTCAAATTTCTTCGCTTCAAGAAAGGGCTACCTGGACAACCAGAGTGTAGCAGCCATGCCTTCTTAGGATGGAAACGACTACCTGGATACCGGGCCACTGCCCACATCGGCTGCAGAGCATGTTAGAATGTTATGATCCCAATGGTTGAAAAGAGCCTGGCTGGATTTGTTCCATCAGTCCAGAGACTTTTGGCTTATTGTTTGGGTTCTTAACAATAACCAAGTTGGCCACCAACTCACAGATCTATTCTCATTTATAACCACCAAGTCTAATAAGCAAGGGGAAGGAAAAAAAAAAAAAAAAAACCCTCTCAATATCAAATTCCGCCAAAAGCTAACATTCAAAATTTCGAAATCAAAGCATAGAGCCTCTCCAGATCTCAAACTACAAAACCCATCTCCAAATCCAGCTCAAAGACCCAATTCTCAGCAAACCCAACTCAAATAATAATAATAAATAATCAAATACCCTAACCCCAACAGGTAGCACAACCTAATCCATAAAACATGCACAAAAGAAACCAAGATATAGAAAACCCACACCAGAAATCCAAAATTTAGAAATGGGTTTTGAAGGAGATCACCTCTCTTGGCCCGCCGTGTCCCAAATCTGGGCCTTGATGACCTTCCCATCAACGTTCAGGCTCCGAGTAGCGAACTCGACGCCGATCGTCGACTTCGACTCGAGGCTGAACTCGTTTCGAGTAAACCTCGAGAGCAAATTCGACTTCCCGACGCCAGAGTCTCCGATCAGAACTACCTTGAAAAGGTAGTCATAATCATCTTCAGCTCTGTAAGCAGCCATCTCTCTCTCCTCACTGGAAAAAAAAAAATCCACAGAACAATGGAGAGAGAACCGCTTTATTCTTCTTTCTTGAGAGATTTGCAGGAGGCAGGCTCTCTCTCTCTCTTTCTAGTGTTGCGACAATGCGAGACTTCTGTCGGCCTGGCTGGATTCCAAAATTGCTAAAAAGGGTAGGCGTGTTTAAAGCAAAACCGGCGCATTTGAAGGAAACTGAAATGACTAAAATAGCCTCCGAAGAAGGGCGTAGTTGCAATCGGATGTCGGAGGGGTTTTTAGTCATTGGTAGGTTCGTTTACGGGCAGGATGCCAGGATGTGCGTCAGTCTATTTTGGGGAGTTATTTGATGCTCTGGCAGTGTGTGTATCGTGATGCTCGATACGGATGAACTCTGAAAGTATATATGACATACACTCTCTCAATTCAAACCGTCCAATTTGTGGGTCCATTGTAGATCTATCTGAATAGTAAAGTGGGACACTTTTAGGAAGCCAAATCCTCACCTCTGATTCTTGAAGAGTTTTTATTAGATTAGAACCGTCCGATTTTATTTTTTTATTTCAACCATTCAATAAATTTCTCTCAATCGGTTATTTACGTTACTAAATCATCGTCAATTTTGTTTTATAATCCACTAAACTGAGACCTCCAATTTGGATGGTTTAATTAGAATTAATTATATTCATACGTGTACAATTTATTAGTGCATGCGTATCAACTATTACTCTCTTCCAGAGTATCAGAAACTTATCCGTTATCACCAGTGGTTTCATAAGGACGCGGATTGGGTACCACTCCAACAGGGACCCAACGAGAGACGGATGGTGCTTGAGGGGCTCTGTGGGGCCCACCGTGATGTATGTTTTTTTAATCCACGCTGTATATCCATTTTTACAAATCATTTTAATACATAACTACAAAAAGGAGGCGGATCGAAGGGTCAATTGGACCACACCACAGGAAGTAGTGGTGACAATGACGAGGAAACCTTCCCAGGGCCCACCGATGTTTATTTTCCATCTAGACTGTTCATAAGGTCACATAGACCTGGATGAAAGTAATACGTAAATATCAGCTTGATCAAACTTCTATGCCCCGGAGAAGTTTTCAACGGTAGGCATTCAATCCCCACTGTTTACTGTGGTATGGTCCACTTGAGCCTTAGATCTTTCTCTTTCTTGCACTCATCACTTAAAATGACCTATGAAAACAGATGGACGGCGTAGATAAAACACATACAGAAAGGTGGGCCCACGAAACCCCTGCCAAGACCGTCCGTCTCCAGCTTGGTTCTTATGAGGGGGTAGAAGGATCTCATTCCAGAGCACTATTATTATTAGTACATGTCAGACCTCAATGGTCAAAAACAGTCCTTCGATACGTGTATTTGTGGCCAATGCTCCTCCATCGGCGCCATGATTTGGATGGCCTGGATTTAGCATGGATGCGTGTCGCAGACTGTCTTCCTCAGTGTCATTGCGGTAGATTCCAACGTGAATACTCTACTAAGTACTAGATGAGTAGATTGTGTCATCTCGTCCTCCGAAGACTAGCCATGGGTCACATGTGCCAATCCAGACCGTTCGATTTGTTGGCCTTTGCAATGGAGTACATCGTGATTTGATTATGCCTATTGAATTCGGATTTCTAATTATTTTTCTTTCTTATCGTCCGTGATGCCGAGATTAGGGGTTTGGATCATCCAAACATGAGATTTTGAGTCCACGCTTCATCAAAAGTGGGACCCACGGTTTTGACGGATCGGATTGCTGTCATGGATCAGTCTCCCAATTGGAGTGCTGGATGGAAGAAGAAAAAAATACATTTGGAGTTTAGCTTAGGATAATGCACAGGGGAACTTGCATTGAAGAATGTTATCCACTACTTAGAATGGCATGGCCCACCCAAGAAGATGGGTTGACAGAGACGGATGCGTATTGCGTGCCAACCCCGCCCATCTCCATCCGGGAATGGGCAGCAGCTTTGAGTGGCCACCTTGATATATGGGTCTTATCCCACTGTCTATCCATTATTTCGTATCATTTTACCGTATAATTTTAAAAATTAGGCAATTTCAAAGCTCAAGTGGACTACATCATGGGAAGTAGCAGTGGTAATTATCCTCATTGTTGAAACCTTTATAAGACTCACAATTATATTTATTTGCCATCCAACATATTTACAGAGTTATGTTTGAAGATGAAAATGAAGGGAAAACAAAAATATCAACTCCATCGAAAACGAAAACTGTAGGAGTTTAATCCCCATTGTGTAGTCCATTTGATCCTTGTATCCACCTTTTTTGTCATGTCCTAAAACTATAGTAAAAAATTGATGGACGGTGTGGATAAAATCCATACATCATGGTGGCCACTCAAAGAGGCTGCCCGTTCCCAGACGCAATCCACTTCCGACGGAGACGGGCGGGGGCAGGACGCAATCCACATTGGTACTACCCACGCCAGTACTGAGCTAGAGAAGGACGGTCTTGTAAGGGTATCCGTGGGACCCCCTTGATATCTATCTTTTATCCACTCCGTCCATCCATTTTGAAATTCTACTTTAGCTCATAAATGTAATAATGACGTAGATTAAAGGCTCAATGGATCACATTAAAGAAACAGTGGGGATTGAAATCCTACGGTCCAAAACTTCTTGGAGAGAACTGAAGTATCGGATCCAGATAATATTTATATTTTCCCGTAAATGTCCATATGACCTTATGAATAGGTTGAATGGCAAATAAACGTCACGGTGGGCCCTAAGAAGTTATAAATGGTAAGCTTTCAATATCACTGCTTCCTATAGTGTGGTCAATTTGAGTCTTCAATTAGCTTTATTTTTAGGCCAACGCCCTAAAATGATATGTAAAAATGTATGGACGGAGTTGATAAAACATATTCATTACAGTGTACCCCACAGAGCCTCTGTTAAGACCGTCCATATCTAGCTAGGTACTGGCGGGGTAGTACTCAATCCGCGCCCGACGGCGACACTCTTTCTTTTTTTTTTATTTTTTTCTTTTTTTTTTTGTCTTTATATATATATAGAAAAATTGATGGCAACACCCACCCTACTTGATTTGCATACACTATTTACCATTTTTGGAATTGAACAGTGTCTTTTTCATCGGCAGCGATTGTGTACCAGGCCTTGTACCTACCGGGTTACTTTCTCTAACGTGGGGAAACGACTTAAAGCATCTAATCGACCCGTCCATCAGGCACACCACACCAGTTTATGGGGTAATTCTTTTATATGAACGGACTGGATGATATATAAACACCATACTATGGTGGATGTCACATCCCAATTGTTTACTATGGTGTGGCCCAAATGAGTGAGTGTTGGATCATCATCATTTATTGTTTTCACGACGAACTTGAGGGAGCATATCTGATGGATGGGCGTGGATGACGTGAAAGTTTCACCCATGTGAATCTCGGTTTGCATATGTAGGATAGTGATTAGCGTGAGGTACGCCAACGCGTTTCTTTTTCATTTGTGGAAATGGGGTTGTAACTGAGCTGGGTTGCCCAGGCCCCTAACCCAGATTACTTTTTGCCAGGTCTGGGCTAAGCCACGAGACGTGTGAATTGGCCATGGCCTAAAATTTATGCTAGATATCAAAATTTGTTTTACGCCCAACCTAGCTGCGGGTGCGGATTGGGTACTACCCCACACCTGGTTAGAGAGGGACGGTCCTGTCAGGGCCTCATGGGACTCATCCTGATGTATTTGTGTTATCCATTTTGACAAATCATTACAGACGATGAGCTGAAAAAATGAGTCAAGTTGAATGCTCAAGTGGACCACACCATAAGAAAGAGTGGGAATTGAATGCCTGCTGCTAGAATTCTCTTGTGCGCCGCAGAAGTCTTATATCAAGCTGATATTTATGTTTTCACTTCATCCAGGTATATGTTACCTTATGAACAGATTGGATGACAAATAAATATCACGGTGGTCCCTGGGAAGTTTCAACAGTCGGGTCGTTGTCACCCCTAATTTGTATGGTGTGGTCCACTAGAGCTTTAGAGATGCTTTCTTTTTGGGCTTATGCCCTGAAAAAATTTGAAAAAAAATTGATGGACAGCTTGGATAAAACATATATATCACAGTAAACCCCACAAAGCCCCGGACAACACCATGTGTCTCGAGCTAGGTGACCATGGAAATTAGAAGTGCAGGTAGGGCAGGTTGAGTTGAGGGTCTACCCAGATTCAAGAGGACTCAACCCACGACCCAACTTGATCCGAATTTCAACCAAAGCATCCAACTCAAATGATTATCCCCATTCAAACCTAACGAAACTTGAATTTGCTCGACACTAACCTACCCAACTCAACCAAACCTTTTTTTTTTTTTTTTAAACACACGCACATACACCCCCCCACACACACACCATAGTGGGATTTCACCACCTATGGATGCTCGAAGGATCCAACTCAACCAAACCAAACTTGAATTTGCACAACACGAACATGACTCGATTTTGAATTGGGTTGGAGTTTTGGACGTTAATAAGCCGACTGGTTTTTAAGTTGCCCTGAACCTAAGTGGCAACCCTAGTGGAAATAGTGGCTCCCTTTTAGCTTTGGGAATTATTTGGTATTCAGTCGCTCAGATCTTGTTCATGTGCCTAGGTTAACTCTAAATTAACTGCTTAAACTGAGGAAAGGGCTGTTGCAAATTCAAAACCCAATATCCAATTGGTTGAAGAATCCCAACCTCTGATTTGTAGACACTTCTTTGTTGAAGAAGACCATTTTCATATTTCCATTCGCAATCATCCAATAAATGACCAGCAGCTTAGACAGTTGGATGATCAAATGAATGTAGAAGGTAAGTTTGGTTATAATACATCTATGCTACATATGCAATTTCTGAGAAAAGGGATTGACGGCTTCGATGTACAAATACATCACGGTGGGCCCGCCCACAGAACTGCCTGTTCGGGGCTAGAGACCGGGGGGGTAGGACGCGTCTATTCATTTCTAGCCCCAGTAAATGTCCACAGATCCTATAGTCAGGTAATAATCATATAAATTTAACTTTTAGTTCATGACACATCTATTCTAGAACCTATAATTTGGATACTTTAAATTGACCCGTGCATGTCATGTACGCAACTCATAAGAAATTTCAAGCACCCGTGTATGATCCATCACACTCTATCAGTATCAAAGCTCTCTCTCTCTCTCTCTCTCTCTCTCTCTCTCTCTCTCTCTCTCTCTCATTCATTTTGGAACTAGATTATGTTTCCTGAACCAAGCTGATCATACACAACATGCTTCCCTTCCCTGTTGATATAAGTGGGCCCATTCTTCAGTAATCTAAACCACCTGTCTGTTAGGCCAGATGTAGATGGAGCCTTCCCTAAAAAGCCTACCCAATAAGATAATCCTAACCTTTAAAATTTGGCCCCAAAATAGAAGGTTGAGAAGAAAACCAGCAAGATTGGTGTCGTCCATCCTCCAAATCTGGAGATTTATAGGGCATTGTCCATCCTATGCGGAACCCAAGACAACCATTTGTTTGGACCACTGAATTCTGGCCCCAGTTCTACAAACTGAAAACCCAAATATACAGTATCCTCAGAGTTGAGGATCGTGCAATTCCTCTTTGTTGGCTGTAATTTGAGATGGGGAATGATCCCATAAGTAGGAAGGTATGCTAATTCCATACGCTTTAGCTGTTTGTGGGGCCCAACCTTATGCTTATTTGGATTCCAAACCGTCCGTCTGTGCATCTCATCATGTTCACCGTGTATCCCAGGTATCATCTGTACCCAAAACTCAGGTGAGACATTAGACTCACCACAGGGAAAATTGTATGATCGCAGGAAAAAACTATATATTCGCTTTTTATGGCCCACCTGTGTTTTTTAATAGCTTGAGTTTGGTGTCTCTTCATCCCGGTGGGACGCTCTGGATGACTGTGTTGGATGACATCCAGAACATGGTTGACCCCATATTCCATCCAGAAGTTTCCATGGTGGGAGTTCCCCTGCCCAAGTCCCCCATGCATTGTTCCCTTTGGTTTGGCCCACCAGAGTTACGGATTAGGCTGCATTTTTTGATCTAGGCCTAACACAGGGTTGCATCTTAGGGATAGGTTGGATTATGTTCGAGTAGGATTCGATAGTGTTGTTGATGTCTCAAATCTTTCAGTAATAGGGTTTGTCGATGCCATCGACAAGCCATTCGAAGCTATCGAGAGTTGTTCAATGTCATCGACAGCTACTAGATGCCATCGGAAAAATCTGAAAATCTTATGATTAGTTGCCGGACACTTTAGGTGTCCTACTCGATGCCATCGAAAGGGGTTCAATGCTATCGACGAGACATCAGTGACATCGAGAAAATTCAAAAAATACATGTTTAGTCACTGAAACATTTTAGTGTTTAGTTCAATGATATCGAAGAGGTTCGATGTCATCGAAGTGATATCGAAAGTGTCATCAAATGATCGCACAAAGTTATGCAGAGTTACTCAGAGTTGCATAGGTGCAGGATTTGTTTCCTATTTCGATTGTGATTCACCTAAAGGATATATATATATATATAGGTGTAATTGAGAATTGGGGATATTAGGAGCTTTCTAATTCATTTATAAGGTTTCAAGAGTGTAGCTTGGGTGATTCGAGGTTTGTTCGAATTGGGTAATCTCTTGCAATTTTCTGCTTTTATAGTGCATATCTATCACTTTGTGCCATGATTTTTTTTCAAAAGGAATTTTCCACATTAAATTCAAAATCTTTGTTATTAAACTTAATTGCGCGAATGTAATACTTTGCTTGATTCATTTCTTGTGCTTTCGCGGTCGCCCAACAGATAGTACCTGATCCAGTTTAATACCACAAGTCACCCTAATTCACCCCAAACTTTGATCGATGGTGGAAAACAATCCAAGTCTTCGGGTCATTCAAATGAGTTAAATGGCCTTCACACATTATGGTGGCCCCACACAGCTTAAACGTGTGGTGACTACACTAGGTTCACACCTTATACATTCAGTCTCTATATGATAAGAGTAATTTAAATGGTCTAGTGTCAAGGGCCCCGCTACGCCTACCTCACAATATGCCACTGCTCATAATTCTGAACAATTAGAGCCCATGATATAGACATAAGATATGATGGGCCCCACTTGGATGGGCGAGGCCCAAAAATCCATAATTAAAATATTCCAATCATTCTATCATTGGCTCACTTTTCATTGAATGTTAACCATTGCTTTATTTTATTCTTAATTGTACATTTTTTAGAGCACCAATTGAAGGCATAGTATCATTTAATCTCAAGATCCTATTGAAATTAGGTGGCTTTAATTTATGTTGAAAGAGGGGTCATCGATCGATCAACCAAATTGATCGATTGATCAAAATTCTCCAGATTTTCTAGTTTGCTCGTTGGACACTTTTACGCATATTTGATTAATCAAACATGGAGGCTCAATCAATCGAGGGTTGCTTGATTGATGTCGATCAATCAAAGCTTAGATTGACGGTGCGTGCGAGTTTTACATAATTGTGCAATTTGTTTCCTATTCCAGGTGTAACGTTATATATATGGATGTAATATAGGATTATGTTGGAGAACAAAGAGAGTAAAATCATTTCTCGGGTTTGGAAGGGAGAAAATTATAATTTTTGCATATGTAAGTTCATCTAATCTCTTATATGCGAGAATTTTTCCACCTAAAATCATGTGTTATTTGTGTTGCTTTGCTTGTATTTATTTTTTACTTGTATGATTCTCCTTGGAGTTTGATTCCATGACTCCCAATAAATTCTTCTCCAATTCTTGTATTTATTTATTTTTTTTAATCTTCTTTTTTTATCTTCTTTTGAAAGATTTTTTTTTAAAAAAAAAATAATTAAAAAAGTCACTTTCAAAAGGCTAGTCATCGAATAATTACAAGAGGAAAGGGAAAGTTCACATCCCAAGCTAGGGAAGTAAAAGAAAAGAAACGCCCACTCTAGGAAAGAAAAGCAAAAAAGAAGGAAATCTTACACCTCACCTTAAGATAGGGAACAAGAAAGAAAATTTACACCCCAGGTCAAGGGAAAAAAAAAAAAGAAAAAGAAAACAATCTAATTTAACCTAAAAATCAATAAGAGAAGCATAGTTTAAAAAAAATATATGCTAAGATCAGGATATAAGCAGCCAGCATATTGGAAGAGATAATGTGGGGATGCCGACTTGAAGAAGCATTAGACAACTTAGAGATAAGAGTCGGCTTTCTCTTGCAAATGATGCTAACCTGACCACCATAATAGTTCAAACAAAGATGCTATAAATACGTATAAAGCCACATAGACCCAGATGACTTCTCAAGGCAAGATATTGAAGCAAGCGACTTTCCATCGTGGATCTTAAAAGAGAAATCGTGGATAGAGGCCGGGCAAAACCCTGTAAGTCCTAAATAACTCAAGTGTAAGCATTTGTCCCCAAGCCCATAAATGTCAGTATTAGAGACAGCATCCCTGGTTACTGTGAAAGAGGGAGAGAACTATTTGGGGCCTCACAATTCCTCCAGAATAAGTTTAAGACTAGTGAGGGATTTGTTTTTAAAATGCAGTTGTTTTATTCCTTCTAAAGATGCCATGCAAGAGCCAGAAGACAAAGCTAGCTTAGAAAAGAAGAAACATGATGCCTTTAGTTTTCCACAAAGAGATGAACATATTAGAACAAGAAAAGAATTGGATTGAAAGAGTACTCATTTCCTAGTGGAGCTGTTTCAAAATTCAAGATGAGTAAGCACAATAAAAGAAGAGATGAGTATGTCTCAAAAATGCATGGTAGAGTAGATAAGAGCCATCATTAGTGATTCCAAATTTAACCATCATATACTTAGTTTTTAAGTTTGCAAAAAAAAAAAAATAATAATAATAATTTAAAAATACCATCATATCAATAAAAGAATGCTTTCGAATACTCCCTCTAAATCATATAAAATTCGCCCATGGAACAATCAGGAACCTTGGGCGAGTGGCTTCTTTAGTTGAAGGATAACCTACCTTAGAGGCAAAAAGTAATTTTACTATCAACTAAGTGTCGTTATTCAATACAGACATGTGATCATACATATAATGAATGACTTGAATTTAATCAAATGTGTGTTATTAGAAATTGTGTTGGGCATGCCAAAGCTGTATTTAACTTGAATCGATTGAATGCTTGTGACCTTAGGCGCCGAAATAGCTGGATTATGATCAAACATATGAAGGGAATGGTTAGTCCTTCAAAATTGATTCTTTATGCCTTAAGCTAAGGACTTTTCTTTTAATAGTACTAACATATCAGATTTTTCAACGAATTAATGATAAACAAATAAAATTAAAAATAAAATAGGTTGCCAATTTTATTAATTTGAAAGTATGAAAAACACAATCAATGCAAAAAAATAATAATAATAATAAGCTGAGAAAAAAAATTAATGCAAACAGCTACTTTTGTTGGCAAAATGACCAAGGAAAAAGACCTGACAATCCTGAGATGGTTGTGGGATGCAGTTAGCAGGATGACCACTGATCTACCAAGCACTTAATGATCGAGAGATTCGAAGACGGTGGTCGTAGATATTTAACTTACTTATAGGGTGTACTATAGTAATGGTACTGGACAGTAACAAATCTAAACTAAACTAATGTCTTTGAACTTGGTACAACATGATTGGACATAAGTGGAGTGTCTAAGCTAAGAAGCTAAAAACTAAGGATAAGCAACGTTATGACATAGAGAGATTGATTCTATATAGCGAGGGTCTGGAACTCTTCTTTGGATGTCCCTTTTATAAGCTTTTGGGAGGTGGTGGTCGTGTCTGATTTCATGTGTATCTTTGATTACACAATGGCCATATCCTAGTAGGATTTGAATTTCTTATTATATAATGTTATTGTGGTTTGATTTTATTCTAATTCTAAATGGACCTTTGGTTAATTACTTATTTGTCTTTGAGAAAGTATCACTAGTCACTAAAACAATTTCTCTTATTAACGGTGCAATTTGGAGACAACCATGTCATTGTGGAAAATCCAACATCAGTATGTCTTTGAAAACTTCCTGCATATACGAGGAGTCACATGTGCGTGCATCGTTCACATGTCCACCGCGTGCTGTTTCCTCTCTTCCATTGCAAACGTGCATGCAATTATGATTAAAGCTGCTTTTTTCAGGCTACGTGTTGCCAAGAGATGAGGATCACATATTTCTTACCTTGCGAATTCCATTCTCCTACCATTTATACATGAGTGCTAACACATGGTAACTTTTCACTGGACAAAGAGGACTACGCAGGCCAAGTGTAAAGAGTAGGAAGTACGACACTCGATGAATTGATGATTCGACAAGATCACTCAATTTGTCTAGTATTTTCCTAAAATGTGGACCTTTCTAACCCGTTCAACTGTCCATTTGCAAACCAACAATTGCAATGTTCCCACTGACCAATGGAAGAGACTGTGGAACATGGCACATCCCATGATGAGGCCCACCAGATACATGATTGGAATCAACTTAAGATCACCTTTACTTAAATGGTTGCAACGTTCAAGAGAACTTTCCCATCTTCATCTTTCTCCCGAAATTCTCAAAAGAAAAATTCTAAGACGGTCCGCGCCGGGACACAATGCATATCACGACATGGACATGTGTGGCCCACCTGATGAGTGAAGGGCACTATTTTTTTTCCTCTTTGTAGCCTGTACAGAGCCATCTGCCGACATAGATCATGCGAAAAGACACAACTCATCACGTCAATGATTTTTGTTGAAAAATAAGATCAGGTGCTCTTAGAGCACTTCAAGTCAGAGTGCTCCTAGTTCCATTGGGAAGCTTGGACAGTTCAATCAACTATAGTCTATGCCAGACCATTCTTTAGGTCCAACGCAAATTTCATGGGCTACCAGGCAACAATTACACTGATCAGATAACCTGATCCATCTGTAAGTTGGTCTTCTCTTCTTTATAGCCACCTAATTAATTTCCAAGCCATCGATTGAATGGTTAGGTACGTCATAAAAGTAATCGTTTTAAGTTTGTTAGTGATCCATGATAGGACCCAACAAGCGGTACAAATTGTTCATGGTCCATTTTTTTATGAATGATCTAGATGGTCCATTTATAGGCTACTGAAAAGATGGCTAGAATTGTTGGGTTGGTGTAAGCTTGCTCATGTTATTCCATGCAATATGTGATGGACCCAATGGACGGCTTGGATGGGCAGATTAGATTGTTCAAGTGTCCCGATCCAACTAGAAGCATTGTAACTTATAGCCGTCCAAGAGCACGGGATTATTTCTCAAGACAGCCATGAACGAGTGATTCACTCCTTTTCTTTGGTAATTTGTGTCCGGCTGGCCACCCATTTGGTGGACCTCATCATTGATTTAATATTAATAAAAAATAAATAAAAAATAGATGCTCACACGCAACGGTGTATACGTAATAACTAGTTGGCGTGTGGGGCCACCACGGTGTTTGTATGGCATCGGGCCGTCTAGCAAAGTTGTCCCACCGTGAAAATCAGATGCTTGAAAAATAAAGTGGATCCAATCATTACATGCGCCTCAGTTGAATGTGGAGATTTTGGAAGGTTGTCCATGGTTTTCTACCATGTGCTCGCTTAATAGTTTTATTTTTATTTTTTTAATGATTTTCAATGGTCTGTTTTGTCGTGGCGGAAATTGAACTAGCTTGCCATATGGAAAGAACAATTAATTATAGAAAGAGCACCCGAGTGAGTCCTCCAAGACAACCGAGCATAAAGCTTGGGGAGTTTGGAAGATGTTGTCAATGATCCCTTTCAATGGAGAGTGAGCCGAGCTCCTCGAAGACAGAGCTCTCAAGTCAAGCTCCTCCAGTATAGAGCTCAGGCACAAAGAGCCCTTCCCTGAGCTGAGCATGTCGACTGCCAAAAGGAGAAATGAGGATCGTGAAGAATATCTCATTCCATATTAAGGGATCAAGTCCGACATAATAGAAGATCACATCGACTGAAGCGAGCTCCACGATAAATTCATAGGGAAAATCCATATCCAGGATAAAATATTAACGTATTGCTATGTGACTTATTATAATATATGCGATCCCAATACGATTCTATAAATCCTATAAATACCCCTATTGTATATGAAGAGAAAAAGGTAATAAACTTCTAGCTGAAGTACAGCCTCTACTTTTAGTATGCATGGGAGGGTCCTTAATCACAATTGGCAACCCGCTATGCTTTACATATTATTTGTGTAGGTACACTCGACAGGTCTGCATCTACAAGCAACTACACCCGTCCATCAAGAATTTAAGCAATAATAGGATCAAATAAATATGCAATTTCTTGGGCGGTCATTCATGGATTTATATGAAAATCCCTCTCATTTGGTTGCCACAGATAGAAAATTCTTGGTTGTTGTAATTTGATTGGACCATATCATCACATAGTACATTTAATGCAGCAATATTGATAACATAGATGAATCTTGTTGCAGGAAAACATCAATTTCGTGTTTGTTTATGGCAAGACTGAGAATCTTTTTATGGGATTCCCATCTTACAACCCAGCGATGCTCCGTACCATAAAGTGCTCAATAAGCTATAATGGACAGTCAAACGAGGTTGAACACATATCTCACGGGCTATCATGGAAACATCATGCGGATATGTCAAACAAGAATCACTTGATCAATTGCTTTTAACACGAACGGTCATGATTTCTTACATAAAAATAAGTTCGATCAACAATTTGATCCATCTATTTATTAGGGCCCATCATGGATTACTTATGTTTCTAAATAATCATTTTCACTAGTCAATCTTATCCATCCCATCCATAGCTTGAAAAAAGGATGGCTAGAGAAAATAAAGTCAAATCATGGATGGATTAGATAATCAGATAAGTGTAGTTTCCAAATACTAGTCCAAGAAATGTGTCCTGAACTTCATATATGGTTCAGATTGATCGTTTGCATTGTCTAAGTGGACCAATGCAGCTAGGAACACTATAACTTACAATGCACTGAGAGCACGGTATCCTCTCCCTTTACAATTATAGCCGCGAGAGTTGAATCGGAGAGACGGCCAATTTTTCGCTTTTAAAAATCGATTTCAATGGTATGGTTGCTCATCTGCCGCACCCATTCAATATTCATACAATCGCCTTCCATTGCTGGCGCACCACATAGATCTTGGTTTCATGCAATCAAGTGGGCCCATCCATCCGCTAACACGAATGCATCGTATCGCAACTCATCCACCAAATCTGATGCATACATGCATCCAATTGGAAAGGGATGAGCGTTAATATTATATCGATCAGATGATCGTGACCGTCCGATACCACCCATTGCATTTGGACAACTCACCATTTCTTTCTACCCGTCCATATAATCACCATCCCTCGGATATTTAAGGATATATCCAATCAGAGTGTGATTCCCGTGCTACAAAATCGCGGGAGGGATCTATTGTAGTCAAAATCTAGACCACCCTCCACTCCATGATGTGAAACCTTATTGAACCCTAGTTCTACACAAAAGTGGTGAGTAAAGGAGACCCTGGCCTCAACAGGAGACCCTTCGATGCCTAAGTTAGGTTAATGGAATCTGAGTCTAAGTCAAAATGTAAAGAAAGAGTGTAAGATATTGTGTACCTGTTTCCTCCCCGAAAGATGTTACTTATACCCTCTCACTTAGGATGGGCGTATCTGCTTAAGTAGGCGCATCTTGGGCCATTCACCACGTCCATGGGTAGTTCGGCTACCCAATCGTTCAGTGGTCGTGCGAACATGAGCGGTTGAGTAACCATCACCAATCGTGAGGTGGTGGGACACCTCATGGTTCCCCTCATTAATAGATTCTGCTCTGATCGGATCACTTCAAGTTCCGAGTTAGCCATCCAGGCCTCGGGCTTCCGAAGGAGGTATAACGAATGTCAGCTTGGGAGTCCGACCTCTACCTATTCTTATGACTCCAATCTTAGTCTTGCGCCTCAAGCCGGTTGGGAATAGCCTCGAACCTCGGAGTTCAGATGTCTCTGATTTTTCCATAACATGGTCCATAATTTGGACGCTCTCGATTAGCGTACACGTGTGCCACTTGAAGATAACGCCTGCAACTCGCGAGCCGTATATAATCAAGCGGCCCACGTCCATCTACAAGATTGCATCGTGCCATACGCGTCTCTTTTATCATTTCCCTTTATATTTGTCTCTCCCTCTCTCTCTCTCTCTCTCTCACACACACACACCACCATCTTATTTCCTTTCCCTCTCTTTCCATCAATGTCCATTTCTGAAAGCAAATCTCCACCGTTGCTTGAAGCATCCCCTCCACGTGTCCAAGCAGTGCCGAAAGCCGTCTCGGACCAACTCCTCGGGAAATTCTCCGATCTCTCCGAATTCGACTTCGATTACGAGCAGAGCGGCCTGTGGTCCCCGCCCGTCCGACGTGGCACGTTCCTCAGCTCTCCGGGCCGTATCTGCACTGAAGATGAATTGCTAGCGAAGCTTAGAACAGTCGCGGAGGAGCGTTCGAAGCGGAGCAAGGTTTGTTTACCTGTATGGACCCGGCTTCTTTTCTTCTCTTCCTCGTATTCGAAGAAAAAGAAGCGAAGATCCTAACCGTCTATTTTATATATTGACATTTGCAGGTATTTTGGTGTTCTTGATGGGGAATTTGGTCCGTCCATCTCTCTCTTCATTCAAGTGTTCGTTGTTTCATGGGAAACGGAGAGGCGTTTTTTTTTTTTTTTTTTTTTTTATAATTATTAAATCAGGTAAAAGAATACAACCGATACGGTCCTGACTTCGATTTTTGTTACGATAATGCCTGTTTGGAAAGGGACTGCCCACTACCCTTGGTCATTGTGAGGGCGTGTTTACAACTCACCGAGTACCACGTGTAGGAGAATAAACATCAGATCCACCCCGTCCATCAGGTGCAGCACCATATTTTCACGATTGAACCTAAAAATCAATCTAATCTAAGATTTAAGTAGGCCACACCATTGTGAACGTTTTAAATCACGCTCCATAGCGTGGCCCACATGAGTCTTAGAATGTGATGTTTTTTTTTGGAATCCGTTCACCTTGGTGTAGTGCGTCAGATTAGTGGAAAGGATGTCATATAGAAATCATAATGGACCCACGCACAATTTGGGCATTTTAATGGTGGAACTTTCCATCTCAACTGCTCCCATGTTGTAGCTCACCTGAGTTTTTAATCGGCCTGAATTTTGGGCACCGGTCAAAATACAAGGTGGCACAGCTGATGAGTGTGGTGGATCTCATTTATACAAAGTCTCGCGTGCACATCAGCTAAATAATCACATCCCACGTGTCTACACACGGTCATCCCAATGCTTCGATTTGCAAAGACAGTTCTACTTCTGATGACTGGGCCGGGCTAGGGCCTGACAAAGCTCCTTCCAATCTTAGCCCGCACTATTTAATATAAGGCCTAGGTCCGGCTCAGGCCCGTGATGGGCCAACATAATTTAGTTTGATCTCGGGCTGAGATGCGCGGCAGGTTAGCCTGGGCAACCTGTTGCCACCCATAATCCTTCATCCCTAAAATGATTTAGAAAAATGGATGGATGGCATTGACAAAACTCATATATTCCAGTTGGCTCCATGGAACCTTTGCTGGATCCAGAGTCCTTCTAGGCACACGCAGGACACAATCAGCTTCCTCTTAATTCTTCCACTTGATGTAGCTCACCTAAGTTTTTAATCCATATGGTCTTTTAACCCTAGCCATCTCCATGCAACCTCTTATCTTCCCTACCCTCCTTTGGCAATGATTTTTAATTGAAAAGATACTTCAACTTTCAATGACATTGGTAAAAAAGGAATTTATAATCATTATAATTTTATATTATATTATAATAAAAATATTTCATTTAAACACATAAATTAATATATTTTATTATTAATTTAACATTAAAGTAATATAATAATATTATCATAATTATACTTTCCTATTTTCGGAAATAGATATTGTAATTAGTAATTATTACACTTTTATAATAAATTAGTGATGTAATTAATGGTGACAATTTTTTGGTACTTTCTATCTCAACAGCTCCCTAGCCCAGCTGAGAAATTAAAGTCCTGATTCTAGCCCGGGTCAAAACAATAAGTGGGGCGCCTGATGGACGGAATGGATCTTATCCACGTGAAGTCATTCCATCGCGTCAGCGAAAGGCACGCCCTGTCTGCTGACCAAAGTCAGGCAAACTTTTCCCGTACCAATCATCTTCTCAGTGTCGTGACACGTGGTGACACAGTGGATTTGCCGGTCAGATGATCAGTATGGTACCTTGTCTAAGGAACGATAATCAGCTGATGTATCGATTTCTCTCAACCGTTCTTTTATTCTCTACACGTTTGCCCACATGATTGTAAGATCGCATATCGGGAATCTCCTGATAAGTGGCTACGATCATGCACGCATTTGCCTGTTGTTCAAGCTAGAGGCGAATGCCACAAAAGTTACAGTTGCGCAAGTGCAGTTACCATCCCAAAAAGCACCGTCGGGTAAAAGAAGCGGCCCCCTCTTAATCCTCGGTTCGTTAATCGAGTTGGTAGAGGCATATCTCTCCGGAGCCCTCGTCTTTATTATTATTATTTTTTTTTTTATTTTATTATTATTTTTTTTTAAAGCTTCATTGGCACCCACGTGATGGACTTGATTTTCTAGATTTTTTGTGCGGTTTGATTTGATGGTTTGGATCTGCCTTCTGATGCAACCCACGTAACAAAGGGCTTATCTTTGTCCAATGTTGACCAAAATATTGCTGGGGACGAGCAAAATGCTTTCTAGGGGGCCATTTTGCACCCGCGATAATGCGGTAAACGCTCGCATCTGATTCGACCGACCTAATGAAGGGCTTATTCTTGCCCAATTTCACTAAAATATTGCTGGGACCCGCAAAATGATATGAGTGAAGCCTACTAAAGAAATTTTGCAGTCACTAATAGGGGTACACATGGGTAGGTTTGGTCCGATTCTGGGGTGAAACCAGAACCAAACCATTCCATACAATTGTAGGAATTTCAGAACCGGAATCGGACAGTTAGCACTCTAGAACCAAACTAGAACTGGATCGTGAAAACTGGTTCAATTTTGGATCGGTTCTAGGCTTTTTAAAATCCAGCTTAATTGGTATAAATTGATGGGGCCCACATTTTGGCACACTCACTTGTTGATTTGGCGAGAGAGAGAGAGAGAGAGAGGACCAGTGATAGATAGAGGAGAAGTGAGAGAGAGAGAGAGAGAGGAGCAACGAGAGGGAGAGGAGCTACGAGAGAGGAGCAGTGAGTGAGAGAGAGAGAGAGAGAGAGGGCCAGCGAGAGAGGGATGACGAGAGAGATAGAGAGAGATGACGAGAGAGGGCAGGGGGCCTAGGCAGCCGCACACAAACGCAACAGGATTGGGTTGGGTAGATTTAGGGTTTTTTTTTTTTTAAACATAAGTTCGATTCCAAGTTCGGTTTGGTTTTACATACCCCTAAACCAAAACCAAACCGTATCTAACGATTCTTTGATTTTTGAAACCGGAACCGGTGCAATATAGAACCAGACCAAACCGGACCATTCAGTTCGGTTTCACGGTTCTACCGGTTTGATGTGCACCCCTACTCACTAAGGGTGAAAACAGACTCATTCAAATGGTGATAGACTTGTCTTTTTCTTTTCTTTTTTTATTTTCTTTATTGTTCTTTTTCCACTGGTTACATAAAAGAATAATAATAATAATTTTTTTTTTTAAAAAAAAGGGCAGCCTAACTTAAGTAGGTCGCATCATAGGAAACAACTGAGATAGAATGCCATCATTTTCTATGAGGCTCCCTTTTGTGTGTCTAATTTATTATTATTTTTTATTTTTTTAATAAGGTGAAAAACATACATACTACCACCCCATGCACGCATAGGTTTTTGTACCCTTGACCTTAGAGATGAGACACATAGTGTCTAGAGCTGGGCATTGAGTCGAGTCGGACCAAGTTAGGGTTGACTTAACTCGATCTAGTTTTGAAATAGGCCTGACCAGAACTCGATCCGACTCGATACCGAGTCCAGTATGCTTAACTCGATCCGAGTTCGGTCTGGCCTAGATTGATTTAGACCAAGTCCGATCCAATCAGAAGTACTGAGTCGGTTCAAGTTGGCACCGAGTCGAATTGAGAGATGAGGGAGGGAGGGAGTGGAAAGGAGAGAGAGGAGGAGGAGGAGGAGGGTGATGGTGTTGGGTGGTTGCCGGGCTTGGAAGAGAAAGAGGAGGATGATGAGAGAGGGAGGGAATGGAGAGGAGAGATAGGAGGAGGAGGAGGGGGGTGTTGGTGGTGGGTGGTTGCCGGGCTTGGAAGGGAGGAGGATGAGAGAGAGAGAGAGAGAGAGAGAGGTTGGGATCGCATCAGGGTAGGGTTAGAGAATCGGGTTTCGGATCGAGTCGGGTCTAATTTGATTGAGTTTCGAGTTTCAAGTTGAGTCGGGTTGAGTTACTAGGTAACTCGAACTTGACTCGGTTTGAGTTCAGTTTGGGATAAGCTTACCCGGTTCTGATCGACTCACCCATTTCATACGGGTCGAGTTGGATTAGAACGAGTCGAGTTAGCCGGATCGAGTCGTCCCGTGCCCATCTCTAATAGTGTCTATTACTGAGCCAAGAGAATAAACCCCCCCCCCCCCCCCCCCATTTTTGTACAATCCATTTATCTAATGTGTCCAATCAAGATGAAAGAATTACCCGAAAGTCGCAATATTCCAAAACATAGGATTTATAGGTTTTAGGTATAAATATTTTTGGCTGGTCTGCATAAATGTTGTTAACTTAGTGGATTTTCCTCGTTTCCTTGTGTTGTGGTTCATTGAGCTTTGGGTTTGCCTCAATTTTGAACTCATTCCCTAAAATGAGTAGGTAAAACGGATGAATGGTATAAATCACACACATACATAAGGGTTGGCCTAAAAACCTTTTCAAGCACAATTCTAATCAAATTTCAACATATTTACGTTGCAGTTTTTGAAGTCTAGTTACCCTATAATTTTCTAACGGCCAATCAAGTGTGATAAGTCACATTACTCATTTACAATGCAGGCCCTAACTGTGAATTACGGTTCGAATTAGAAAATCAAATAACCCCTCAAAGAAATGATATTTCTTTGAAAATCCTACTTGATTTTTTTCAACACTTTTTTGAAAACATTGTTCCTGTTTTTTCAAATTTTCATGGAAATTAGACCTTTTTGCTTTTCCTCTCCCACATAATTAATAAAACAATTTGAGAACGAAGGATGGAAAACGAAAACGCGCTAATGCAGGAGTTTTCCTCTCAACGGATTTGCAAGTTGCATATACATGTGGCTTCTTGCACATGTACACAGGTGCACGTGCTGACATGGAGCATTTGCATGGGATCCGAACGTTCCATCTGTTAGATGTCACCATGGATGGAACATGCCACAATTATCACAGATGAGATGATTCTAGCCACCAATATTCATTGTCCTTATCCACGTATAGTGTAAATCATACCTTTATCTCTCTTTTGTAAATCATACCTTTAATTCCCTTTATAACTCCTTATTAGCCACAAATTCAAAAGGTTATTGTCCTCCCAATGAGAATTTTTTTTTTTTTTTGGACAGTCCATCCATGGTGGGGCCCAGCAGACCATCTCCCTTGATTAGTGAACATGGCCCTCACTTATCAGATTTGAAATCCTACGGTGGAGGATCCTATGATCCATGTAAATTTGGAGTTTGTTGCCTTACTAGGTCTCTTTAGCACAATGTTACAACATGCTTATCTTTACAGATGATGATGACCATCAAATGATGGACCACAATTTCACATATGTTTACTAATGTAAGAAGGCTATGCATGCCAAGAGGCATGTGTAAGATGGGCCAATATGAAAATATAAATGATGTGGGCCTTAGATCACAGATGTGAGTTGAGTCATTATCTATCAAGTCATTTAAATTTTCTACGAAAAGTATCTTAGCAGCCTAATAACAAAATTAAAAATGAAAATCAATTTCCTTTTAACTTTTCATGTGAAAACAAACGTTTAAAAAAAAAAAAATACCATTGTTTTCAAGAAATCATCATTTCCTCTCTTTTATTTTTTCTTCAGTGAATCCAAAAGGCCCTGAGAGGAAACAGGGGATATGATGAGATTCCTCCTTGAGGAAAAAGGTCAAGAGGAACTTGCATGGATTGCTCAGCCACATCATATAGGATGGAGAATTTTGTTGCTGACAGGGTTGTGCACTTGGGACCGGACTCTATTATGGGTCGGATGGAACTTGTCTTGTACCGGTCATTCTTTAGGAATGTGGATGAATTGAATATTTCTTATAAAAATAAAAGAAAACAAAAAAAGTAGAGTACAGTTGGTAAATGTAATTTGATTGGATACGATGAAAGCAGAAAGCTAGACAATATGTCAATTTGAGATTTTTAAAGAATGAAATTACTTCGAAAGCTAACCATGGTCTTTTTCTTTGTTGCACGGAAACACACGTAGAGATAAAGAAAAATCTATTAGAAAAGTTGATTTTCAACCATGAGAGAAAAAAAATTAATTGAGACTATAAGATCTCTATATTTAGTAAACTGGCATTCATAAAAGGAAAAAAAAAAAAAATCTTCTAGAGCAAGAATAAATATATTGAAAACATTTTTACAGTTGAAAACAAACATAAAATCATTTGAAACTTCTAAAGTATTGGTACTATTGAAAAAATACTTGTTATATGGTTCAATTTATCAAAACTTACTCAACAGAGTGTCCTTAAGAGATTAATGTTCCTCTGCAGGATCATATGGATCTCGACCATATCCTCACATCCATATATGAATTACTATAATTTGCTTCATGAGACGAGCTAAAATACATTACATTGAGAACTTATAGTTTTCATATGTTTTTAGTCCTACATATTAGTCAAAGTTAGTATATATACAATTTAATTATAGTCCAAGCATAATGTATCTCTGTCTACAAACTTGAGTTGATAATTCAATACAAGTAACTAAAGCATCCAATACCAGGAGCCAATTTCCATGTCATTCTTACACTCTTTTGTAGGATATAGGAGATGTTCACTGAGTTATCTGTTGCCCACATAAGAAAGATGGCTATTACAGGTTTGTTCTATAACCAGGTAAGTGGCAATAAAATAAGAGAGTACTAAAATGCATGGACGGCAATATTTTATTAATGAGCTAGTGGCCATTGTGTCCTTGTGTCCAATTTTAAGTTTTAAGCATGATTAGAGGAATTTTTCTTTTTTAACCCACATATATGTAAATTTAAGATCAACCAATATACTAGACATGGTAGCAATGACAAATCCACATCTAACCCATGTTCATCACCATATCTAGGTCAAAATCATTAAATCAATAATTAAGATTAATACATTAGCTTTATGGGCACACAACTATACCAATACACACATCACACTCTCCAGAGTTGCAACATTTTCCTCTAAAAGACTCTTTGAGAAGGAAAACACTCGAGTAAATCCTCAATATTGCATTCTTTATAAAAACAGGCCAAAATTCAATGCACATCTATTAATCAACTGTCTATTCACTGATGAGGCTTGGCATATATTTGGAACCAACATCCTCAGAAGTAGTTCCATTATTGGGAAATTCTACCCATGGTAGCTTACACAGCCAATCCATCTGGAAGGCTATCTTCTCCTGCACCATATTACACAACTAGTTGGAAAGGAACGAATGGATATTCAACACATATTTGGTGATCCAAACATACGAGTCAGTGAATGAATCTTGCAACACAACTAGCCATCTCCAATGCTGGCAACAACAAAACTTCCTCCAACCTCCCATCTGCTTGACTAATCCTTGTCAAGCGGGAACCGTCTAACTCGGTTTTTATGAACTGAATTTCAATGGATCAATTAATTTGCGAGTCTGGGCAGTGTAATTAGAGACAACTTCAACAGATGATTAGCAGCAGATGTGTAGCAACATACTTGATAAGTCTTCTTCTATATTTGGTGGACACGGTCACGTGTTTTGGGCTATATCTTGGAATGAAACTGGTTGCATGAATTTAGTTATGAATTTATGCCTTTTGCAACGATGCTCATGCAGTAGACTATTCCTCTCATATGGTGATGCTTCAAAATCCTAAGAGAACTGAATGGCAAGAGATGTGTAAAGAGAAGTGAATGTAGTGGTGGAACTTCATCTGCTTCTGATCAGTTGCAACTCAAGCTATTACTCTTTTATACAAAAAATATACTCTACAAGTACAAAAAAGTCACCCTTGATCTAACCCACATGGCATTTTGGGACTTGGGAAGAGCTCATCTCACGTCCATTGCACCTTAGGATCCAGTAGCGTCGCCATCCACTAGGCCAACATGTTGAGATTGTCTGGTGATTTGAACTATCCATAATTCTCATCACCATGACGGGGAAGGAGGGAGAAACCAGCGAAGGAGAGTGGAGTATCATTTATGTGAATTTCAAAGTTAGTGAGTCCTATGGCTATAATAATTAGCTCCAAGGGTCCGATTGTGATGTTAGCATAACATTTACTCCATCAATTTTGCCCTATCATGATTGAACATGATACCAAATATAAGGCATATTCAAAACTCAAGTGGGCCACACATTTCTTGGGGTCCATAGTGATGCTTATATGCCATTTAAACCATATTCATAAGTTGATTACTTGGATGAAGAAAAAACATGAATATCATCCTGATCGCGTCGATGGCCCCTAAGAAGATTCAATGATGGGCATTTATTACCCTCTATTTCTTATGATGTGACCCACATGAATTTTGAATTTGGCTTATTTTAAGCTCCAATTCTAAGATGAGTTGGTGCAACCAATAGATGGAGTAGATTCAACACAGATATTACAATGAGTGCCGCACAACCTTAATTGCATGGGTCAATAAGGCACAAAGATGATAAGGGCCTGCTTAAGAGCTTGTATTTGGAACAAATCAATGTGATTCTAAATCCTCAGTTGTGATTTATAGCTTGCAATCGAAATACTTTGAAATCTAAAAATAGAAATGCTTTAAAATGTTATAGTATACTTTTAAAATTTGTATTTGATTACTACATCAACTTCAATATCCCTAATTTGTGTAAATATGTGACATTGGATGGAATAATTATAATAAGCCCATTAAAGTATATAGTTGGCAAAAATGATGAAATTCTGAGCCTAAGGTGAGCCACAAGCACTATATATTACAAACAAGTGACTTGCCAGCATTTCTCAACATGGCCGATGTCTGGACTGTTTATATCATTTTATTAATGTGATTTTAGAATGCAATGGATAAATTAATTGTTTTAGAGTATCAATTAACTGTCACATGTAAAATGGATTAGTAAGTGTTGATGCGAAAATCTGGTTCGTCCTCTTAGACCTTCGTATACCTGCACAGAAAGAGAACAAAGGAGACCCTGGCTTGAGCAGGGGACCCTCCGATGCCAAAGTCAGGCCTGGATTCTGGGTCTAAATGTATTGAGGGGTTTTTTAGAAAGAGTTTTAGCCTTACCCCATAAGACGATGGAGGTTTCTCTTTTATAGCTGCAGGAGCCTTTAATCGTACGAGGATTCTTCTCCTGATATCGTGTGCGGGATCCTCTCCTGGTATCACGGAGAAAGGATCGTGCCTATCTTCAGTCTTCGTCCGATCCCGTGAGCTTCGGGGTCGGGGATCTTATCCCAAGATATTCGGGATGAGGCTTTATCTTGCGCTGGCCGATCCGAGAAGGAGATCGGCCCGATGCATGCCCGGATTGCTGATGCGTCGTCCGAGCCGACTCAACTTCTGTCTCGGTTCAGTGAACTATGCCTCGGATCTGACATATCCTTTGGCGACCCGAGGCATTAAGTCTGAGTCTCCGAACTCTGTATCTTTTGTCCCCAACAGTAAGCCCCCTTACTTCGTGTGTTTCATATGACACTTAGGAGTAGCGAGTTTTGAGTCGGTTCATAACTTAGTCCGAGACAATAAGTAGTCATTTAATGCAATCTGCGTCGCCTTTGACGGGAGACGGTTCAGTTTCTGACATCGCATGCGCCGACAGCCGTCACATCGCTCACCCCGCCAATAAGGGTTGGACACGTAGCAAGGGCATTATTGTCGTCAGTCGACGTGCGCCACGTGTCGAGTGGGGGAGTCGATGCAGGCGTCGAATCATTTCCCCATTAATTGCTTCCGCCACATGGCAATCTTATAAAATGGTGGGGGTCCCGCATTTCGAACTTCTACTGCCATTCCCGCTTTGCATTTCCTTTGGAGCTTTTCTGATCTTTCGTCTTCTTCCTTTCCTCTTTCTTAACTGTCAGCGGCTCCTTTCGCCATTTCCGTTTTCCTTCCTCCCTCCGGTGAGTCTCCCCTTCCTCTTTATTTAGTGATAATGGCGGCTAGAGGTTCTCGAAGTCCCCAGGAGGGAGTTTCCAGAGATGAAGGTGAAGCGCAACGTTTTTAGAATGTTGCGGAATCGCCTTCCTTACTGACAGAGATAGCAGTTGATGCGAACGCTGCTTTTCTTTCTGAGAGGGTCACTGGAGCTCCGGCGGAGCGCCCTGCTTCCGTTGATCCTTCTCGTGGTGGGTCGTCTTTAATAACCCGCCCGGGAAGGCCTAATCTTCCAAGGGGCATGGAGGAAGAAGAGGAGGAGGAAGAGGAAATGTTGATTGCCGAGGGAACCTCTGGGCCGGTTCCTGTTGATGAGTCGGCACACGCCGAGTCTGAAGGAGAAGGATCGGGGGATGATCTAAGCGGCCCGGTTCCTTCAGTTTTAACTGAGGCGGATTTAGACAGAATCCGAATCGGGTATCACATCCCCGAATCGGTTATCACTTATCTCCCCCGTCCGAATGACTTGCCGGATCATCCTCCTGCTGGGGCGGTCGCGATCTACCAAGTCTCAATGCAATGCGGCTTGTGTCTGCCCCTTCAGGCCATTGTCCGGGGAGTTTTATCTCGTATTCAGATTGCCCCGGGGTAAATAGTTCCGAATGGGTGGAGGAACTTATTCGGGTGTGCGGTGTTGTGGGCTGAGATGGAACAGCCACCGCTAACAGTCGACGAATTTCTCCACTTATACCAAGTGCGCGTGAACCCGAACTACCCCGGCTTTTATGTCTTCGCTGCTTGGCGGGGCGGAGGCGGCTCCCTAATAACCGACCCTCCCACTTCCAACAAGCATTGGAGAGAACGTTGGTTTTGGGCCTGTGGTCGCTGGGAGACGGCTGAGTCCGGGTCCTGCGAGGCTCGTGTTCCTCGGGCGTTCCAGAGAGCAGGTGACTTGGGTCTTCTCTCTTGCCCTTCTTTATTTTTGTAATATTCTGAGTCTGACGGGCTTGTGTCTGGCAGATATTCCGAAGAAGCGGCAAAAGCTCGGCTCCAGTGCTTCAGCTCGGATCAAAGAGTTGAGGACGTTGGATCCGGCAGATAGGTCCTGGAAGGTGCTCTTACAGCCGGAGCGTCTTCATCTCGCAGGTCTTGACTCGGCCGTCACAGGTAATTGAAAATGTGTCTTCATATATCTTCTGAATTTTTCCTGACTTACTTCGTTTTTTTTTTTTTTTTTTTAAGATTTGCCCGAAGCTCGACCCCATCTCAGGATTGTTCCCGAATCAGCCCCCTCGGAAATGACTGGAGCTCGTCCTCCTCTTAGGGCGGTTTTGAAGTTAAAGGCTCCTCGGCGATCAGTTCTTCTGTCAGAGCCTCGGCCGCCGAAGAGACAAAGAGTGGTGCGGAAGGAGAAGGAGCCTGCGAGTTCTTCTGCCCCTACTGTCGTCGTAATTTCTGACCCGGAAGAAAGGGTGGAAGCGATGGTGGCCGCAGCCTCGGAACCTCAGGCGGCGCCCGACTCGGGACACGTTGCGACGGATGTTCCGAGACGGGAGGAAGAGACTAGAGCTGCGTCTTCCAGAGGGGAAGAAGAGACAAGGACTGCATCCTCCAGAGGGGAGGAAACGAACCAAGAAGGGCCGTTCGTCCTGCAGAAGGTGGTGTCGGGGATGGTTCCCTGGGCCTTAGCCCATGGGAGCGAAAAGGAGTTCATCAGTCTCTACAACGCTCCTTCATCGCAAACCATCGGCCATGCAACAAGGGTGCTTTTTGAACTCGCTCCTTGCTTGATTAAGGCCAGCAAAGAGTTATCTTCGACTCATCGGCTGCAGACTCTTCTGTCGGAAGCCGAAGGGCGACGCGAGGGTGCCGAAACTCGGGTCAGCATTCTGACAGGCGAGGCGGCCCTTGCCCGGAAAGCTGCCGAAGACGCAAAGGCAGAGGCGGCTTCCTTCAGGAGAGCCCTCGATGAAGAGCAAGCCGAGGTTACTCGGGTATTGGCTCTCCTTTCCAGAGCTGAAGAAGAGAACCGACGAGTTCTCGCAGTCCATGCTTCTTGTGCAGATGACTTGGCTCGGGCTAAGCTTGAGGCGGCGGAGCATATTCAGCAGGCCAACGAGAAGACTCGGGAGGCTGAGAAGGCTAGGAACCAAGCCATCCAAGCTTTCCTTGAGTCAGCGGAGTTCGAGGATGAGAGGGATCGCTTGTTCCAAAGCGGATATCTGGAATGTGTCAAGGACATAAAGAAATCTTTTCCTGACCTTGATCTCTCAAAAATCGAGGGAGGAGCCTCAGAATCTGAGAATTCGGACGCCGCCGCTGAAGTCACTGCTGGGGATGAGGCCGGTTCATGCGAGAATGCTTCGGGTACCGTTCCTACCGGAGGACAGTAACCAGGGCCCCTTGTGTTGTTTTTTTTTTTTTTTTAAATCGATGTATTCACATGTTGTACTCGCATGCGGTTGATGAATGAAAGAAAACACTTAGTTTTATTCATTTGACTTGGCTTCAATCTTTCTTAGTTCAGAGTCTTTAAACATTGAGTACCGAGCTAAGGATAGTAAATCTTGAGGTGCTCAGCGTTCCAAGGATGAGGCAATGATTGTCCATTTAGATCTTCTAGCCGATACGTTCCTGGTCGAATGGTGCCCGAGACGATATAGGGTCCTTCCCAATTGGGTCCCAACGTACCCGATCCAAATTCCTTGGTATTGGAAAATACTTTCCGGAGAACCATATCTCCCATTCGAAACCTCCTGATCTTAACTCGGGTATTGTAGAACCGAGCCACTTGTTGTTGTCGTGCCTCCGTGTGCAGCCGCGCCACTTCCCTTTGTTCGTCCAGAAGGTCGAGCCCGAGTGTAAGGAGTTCTTCATTTTCTTCCGCATTGAACGAAGTGATTCGAGCCGAAGGTAATCCGATTTCAACGGGAGTGACGGCTTCCGAGCCATACGCGAGTGAAAAGGGAGTTTCTCCTGTGGCGGTTCAAGCTGTAGTTCGGTAAGCCCAAAGAATTTTCGGGAGCTCTTCGGCCCATGCTCCTTTGGCCCGGTCAAGCTTGGTCCGAAGATGTTGCTTGATAATCTTGTTAACCGCCTCAACTTGTCCGTTAGTTTGAGGATGATGAGGTGAAGAATAGACGTTTCTGATTCCGAGGTTGTCGCACATCTCGCGAAAGCTCTTATTATCAAATTGCCTTCCATTGTCTGTAATAATGGTACGGGGCACTCCGAATCGGCAGATAATATTTTTCCATACAAACTCGGTGATCTTCTGCTCGGTTATTTTAGCTAATGTCTCTGCCTCGGCCCACTTCGTGAAATAATCCACTGCTACCACAGCAAACTTGGTCTGACCCTTTCCCATAGGGAGTGGACCTATGATGTCGACACCCCACTGTGCGAAGGGCCAGGGACCAGTCACGGCGTTAGTGCCTCGGGGGCTTGCCTCGGAATTGCCGCGAACCGTTATTTGTCGCATTTTTGGACGAGCTTGCGAGCGTCGTGTTGGATAGTGGGCCAGTAATATCCCTGTCGTAGGACCTTGTGGGCGAGAGATCGCCCTCCAGAGTGGTTTCCGCAGATTCCTTCATGGATTTCACGTAATACATAGTTCGCCTCACTGGGTCTGAGGCACCGCAGCAACGGAGCGTAATAACCTTTCTTATAGAGGGTTCCGTTGAGTATGGTGTAACGGGAGGCTCGAATCTTAACTCGTCGAGCCTCGGCACGGTCTTCAGGCAGCTTTCCCTTGTCAAGGTATTGGCGGATTGGATCGATCCAGGATGGTTCCGAGTCGATTGTATTGACGGCCTCGCTAATTGGTTCATTTATACTCGGCTTATCGACGTATTCGACAGGGACGGACCTGGGTATATCATCTTCATCGGCGGAGGCGAGCTTTGCTAATAAATCGGCTTTGCCGTTTTCTGTACGAGAGATCCGAGTGACCCGACAGAGTTGAAATCCATTGACAAGTTCTTTCGCTTTCTCCATGTATGCTCTTAATTGGTCTTTCCGTGTCTGATATACACTGGTAACTTGATTAACAACCAACTGAGAATCGCTGAAAACACTTAGGTGCGTGACTCCCATGCTAGCGGCGAGTCGGAGGCCGAGTAACAATGCTTCATATTCTGCTGTGTTGTTCGACGCTTGGAATCCAAGTCGTAAGGCATACTGTATATAGGTATGATCGGGGGTTTCCAGCACAACCCCAGCCCCACTTGCCTTCGAGTTGGAAGAACTGTCGACAAATAGTTTCCAGGGAATAGGGAAGGGTAGGGTTGGGGGAGCGGTTGTTGGAACTGCAACATCCTTTGGCATATCGTAGACCGGGAGTTCGGTTGGTGGCGTTCCCTCGGCAATAAAATCAGCTACGGCTTGCCCTTTGATTGCTACCTTCGGTCTGTATTGAATGTCAAACTCACTCAGTTCGATAGCCCACTTCGTGAGTCGGCCGGAAGCTTCTGGTTTCTGCAATACCTGGTGAAGCGGAAGATCGGTCATCACGATGATGGTATGGGCATGGAAATACGGTCTGAGTCGGCGAGAGGAAGTTATTAAAGCCAAGGCCACTTTTTCCAAGCTTAGGTATCTCGTTTCTGCTGGCAATAACGCTTTGCTTACGTAATAAACCGGCAGTTGCTTTCCTTCGGATTCTCGTATCAAAGCCGAGCTAACCGCTGCCTCGGATACTGCTAGGTAAAGGAGCAGGGACTCCCCTGATTCGGGTTTTGATAAGAGAGGTGGAGAACCGAGATACGATTTTAATTGTTGGAATGCCGCTTCACATTCTTCCGTCCAACCCATTGTTTGTCTTCCTTTCAACTGTTTGAAGAAAGGGAGACATTTATCCGTGGCTCTGGACAGGAACCGATTAAGTGCCGCGACTCGTCCAGTCAACCTTTGGATGTCCTTAATGGTTTTAGGGGATTCCATATCAATCAAAGCCTTTACCTTCTCAGGGTTTGCCTCTATTCCTCGCTGACTAACCAAGAAATCGAGGAACTTTCCGGAGCCCACCCCAAAAGCACATTTACTCGGATTCAGCTTCATCCGAAACTTCCGTAGGATGAGAAACATTTCTTCCAAATCATTCACATGATCTGCCACGTGTATACTTTTGACGAGTATGTCGTCGATGTATACTTCCATGGTTCGGCCTATAAGCCGAGCAAAGATTTTGTTAACTAATCTTTGATAAGTTGCGTCGACATTCTTCAGACCAAATGACATCACTCGGTAACAGTAAAGGCATTTTTCGGTGACAAAGGTAGTTTTTGATTTATCTGTTTGATGCATTACAATTTGATTATACCCCGAATATGCATCCATAAAGCTGAGGAGCTCATGTCCGGCGGTACTATCTACTAGCTGGTCTATCCTCGGAAGCGGAAAGCTATCCTTCGGGCAGGCTTTATTTAAGTCAGTATAGTCAATACAGACTCCCCACTTCCCGTTGAATTTTTTTACAAGCACGACATTCGCGACCCATTCTGGATAGTGTATTTCTTTTATGAAATTAGCCTGGAGGAGTTTGTTGACTTCTTCTTCAATGATGGCGTATCGTTCAGGGCCGAGCGGTCGTCGCTTCTGTCGGATCGGTCGATATGACGAATCGATGTTGAGTCGATGAGTCATCACAGAGGGGTCGATCCCGGTCATATCTTCATGACACCAGGCAAATACGTCGGCGTACCTACGGAGCAGGGCTATCAGCTTTTCTTTCAAGGGGGACTGTAAAGACGAGCCAATTCGTACCGTCTTGGATCCATCTGTTTCGACCAAGGGGACTGAGATAAGGTCTTCGACCGGCTGCCCTCGTTCATGACTCTCGCCCCGAGGGTCCAATGATTCGATCGTTGATATGTTGATCGGACTTTTGTCGGCGGTTCCCTTTACAGCTATCATGTAACAACGCCTCGCATCTTGCTGGTCTCCTTTGACAACTCCTACTCCCGACTCAGTCGGGAATTTCAGTGAAAGATGGTACGTGGATACCACGGCCTGGAAGAGACTCAATGAAGGTCGGCCGAGTATTGCGTTGTATACTGAGGGTTGATCGACGACCAAGAATTCGACCATCATCGTCGCCTGATGTGGGGCACTACCAGCAGTGAGTGGTAACGAGACAATCCCTTCGGGCAGTACTTGTCCTCCGAAAAAACCGATCAACGGGGTCCGAACTGGGCGTAGCATGGATCGTCCGATCCCCATTTTGTCGAACGCCTGAGTAAACAACACGTCTGCAGATGACCCCGTATCGACGAGTATCCGGAACACTTTTCGGTTAGCGATAGTCAGGGTGACAATCAATGCGTCATCGTGGGGGTGACAGATACCTTGGGCATCTTCCTCTGTGAATGAAATGCAATATCTTTCCCTTTTCTTCTCCTTTGGGGGCCGATCTATAATCATAAGCTCGAACTTAGGCTGATTAAGTTTTCTCGCATGATTCCTTCGAGCATTGTTTGAGTCGCCCCCACCTTGCGGACAGCCGATAATTGTCCGGATTTCTTCCATTGGCTGACTCTCAGTCGGACGTCCCTCAGCTACCCCAGCTTTAACCACATGTTCTTTGAGTCGGCCGTCCTTTATGAGTTGTTCGATCTCTTCCTTTAGGTGACGGCAATCACTTGTGTTATGCCCGTGATCACGGTGGTAATGGCAGTATTTATCCTTATCCCGCCGATTAGGATTACTCCTGAGCTTACTGGGCCAGTTGACAAAGCTTTCGCTTTTGATTTCCATCAATACCTGTTCCTGAGTCTTGTTCAGGGGGGTATATGTGGAAAATCTTCGATCTGGTCGTTTGTCTGACCTTCGCTCATCATGCGCTTGATCATCCTTGCGTTTCCTTCCTCCGGCCGAGTCGGCTTCCTTTTTGGCCGACTCTTTGGCCAAAGTTTTAGTTTCACGCAGAATTCGCGTTTCTTCGGCGTTTGCATACTTATCCGACCGTGCCATAAATTCTGCCAGAGTATCGGGCGGAGTTTTGTCTAGAGATGCCAGGAATGGCTTATCTCTAACTCCTTGCATGAGCGCATTGAGAGCCATTTCTTCTGAATATTTTCGAACCTGAAGGGATTCGAAATTGAAACGCTTGATATAATCTTTCAATAGCTCTCCCTGCTTTTGAACTATGTTGTTCAGATGTGCAGGGGGCTTCAATTTCTGCTCAGCTCAACGAATGAGCTGATGGACTTTGGTTTCAATTGTTTGAACCACAGTCGAGCTACATCGGTCAGTGTAAGAGAAAAGGCCCGACACATTACTGCATCCGAGGCATCGTGGAGCTCCATATAGGTTCTGAAGCATTCGATATGCTCCGTCGGGTCGGTCTTGCCGGTGAAAGGAGTGATTTGAGGTAATCGAAACCTCTCGGGCAACCGAGCCTTCATTACCGAGTCCACAAAGGGTGACGCCTCTGCTTCGAATCTGGTCGAATACATATTCCGGCCATGCTTCATGTCCGCCATCTCTTTCGCCATTTCTTCCCGCACTTCTCTTTTAAAATTTTGAATATCGGCTTTCCAAGGCTCACTGCTCTCGGTCGTGCCTTCCATGGAAGGGCGGTTGCGCCTTCTTCGCTCTATCTCGTGTCGAAGATCGGTCGGGGGCAGGGAAGCGTTGGCCGACTGCGCTGGAGATGGTTCTGACTCGCCTTGGGGTTGGCTCGGCCGGAAAGACTGCGGCGCGGAAGGTTGAGGATCAACTGCCGTAGTCGGTACGTGCGCTGTCTCCCCTTGAGGATGCGGGAGTAGCTGCATTTGCTGCTGATACATTCGTTCCAGCATCTGCTTCATCATATTCATATCAGACCGGATTTCTTGAACCTCCTGATCCAACCGCCCATCGTTGCGTCCCCGCTGATTGTTGTTTGTTCTGGTCGCTCCTCGTTGGCGGTTGTTAGGTGGGTTCTGGGCTGCGGGGACCGCGACTGGACCCGTTGGCCCTGTAATCGCAATCTCTTCTTCTGGGACCGTCCTTCTAGTCATCACCATGGAATTCAATATAGAAATATGAGATGGCTTTTTTGTACGGTTCCCACAGACGGCGCCAAACTGTTGATGCGAAAATCTGGTTCGTCCTCTTAGACCTTCGTATACCTGCACGGAAAGAGAACAAAGGAGACCCTGGCTTGAGCAGGGGACCCTCCGATGCCAAAGTCAGGCCTGGATTCTGGGTCTAAATGTATTGAGGGGTTTTTTAGAAAGAGTTTTAGCCTTATCCCATAAGACGATGGAGGTTTCTCTTTTATAGCTGCAGGAGCCTTTAATCGTACGAGGATTCTTCTCCTGATATCGTGTGCGGGATCCTCTCCTGGTATCACGGAGAAAGGATCGTGCCTATCTTCAGTCTTCGTCCGATCCCGTGAGCTTCGGGGTTGGGGATCTTATCCCAAGATATTCGGGATGAGGCTTTATCTTGCGCTGGCCGATCCGAGAAGGAGATCGGCCCGATGCATGCCCGGATTGCTGATGCGTCGTCCGAGCCGACTCAACTTCTGTCTCGGTTCAGTGAACCATGCCTCGGATCTGACACATCCTTTAGCGACCCGAGGCATTAAGTCCGAGTCTCCGAACTCTGTATCTTTTGTCCCCAACAGTAACCTCATGAGATCCTTGTTAAACGTGGAACTCTATTGTGTATAAAAGGAGTAAAAAAGCGCATATGATTATGAATCACAGTAGTAACAAGGAGAGATTTCATAACATTGAATTTGTATTTCAAACACACCTAATTTCAGATACTTTCAAAAATACACTCAAATACACTCAAATCCATGATACCAAACAATCCCTTAAAGAGGGCATCATTTTAACATGTTTGAAGGCTATCTGAATTTTTGGTTGCCAAGCAGCTAAATTTTGAAGACTATTTCAACCTCTAATGCCCAAACTTTGTAACAGTAATTGTGGGGCAAAAATGTCCAAAAGGTGCTAGCTCTTCCTTAACAGAATAGAATATCTGTGAGCTCTCCTTCAATACATTTCATTAGGGTGGTCTGGTTCTCATTTCCGACCTTAGTGAAAGGGATAGGTCAAGTGCGAGTGTTCAAATCCATCAGGTAGAAGTCTGGCACCTCTATACTTTGCAGACTGCCTTATGGGGGCTAAGAATCCTTAAGGTGATTTGAATCCATTCTCTGAGATTCAGGAAGAGTAGCCGACCTAATCAATCTGCTCCATTCTCCACAATAATTATGATTTATTGGCGAAAAAGTGAAATAAATTCATCATCCCATTCCAATATGATCAAGACCGGGTGAAAGGTTTCATTCATGCCTAATCCACGTTGAGTAGACCTTGTCATTCTGACCCCAACAGCTCAACAATCCCTTTTAGTGATCATCTCAACTTGACTTTGATTTTTCAAATTGGGCCACTGAAAAGTTTATTGTCATGGTTCTAAATTCAACCAGGGCAATGATGGTCAGAATTATCCGTTCAGCTTAATCTACTTATGATGACCGAATACGGATTGGGTACTACCCCTGCCTGTCCCAGCTCGGAACAGGTGCTTCAAGGGATCCGCGGTAATGTATGACTTTATCACGACCATCCATCTATTTTGCCACATCATTTCAGGGTACTGGCTAAAAAATAAAGTACATCTGTTTTGCCATATCATTTTAGGGTATTAGCAAAAAAATGAAGCACATCCAAGGCCTCAGGTGGACCACACCACAGGAAACGGCAGGGATAATGATACCCACCGTTGAAATCTTGCTAAGGCCCACTGTGGCGTTTATTTGCTATCTGACCACAACCTGTGGCCAGATAGGCGTGGATAAAGTGAAAAACAAATATCAGCTTGAACCAAAACCTCAGTGGCCGATGAAATTTTCAACTGTGACCGCTTAATATCCACTGTGCCAGTTGATATGGAAAAATGGATGCGCAGTGTGGATAAACCCATACATCACTGTGGGGCCCCCGAGCCCTGACCTGTTTTGAGTTCGGGACGGGCGAGGGTAGTACCCAATCCGCGTCCTGACACAGCCTATAACATGGACGGTTTGGATCATGGGAACTCAGCGTGTGGCCCCCAGTGGGCGGAAACGGATTGGCTACTACTCCTGCCACCACCCAATGGCTGGCCTTGGGCCGCACCATGATGTATGTGTTTCATCTATGCTGCCTATCTATTTTTATAGATCATTTTATGTTACGAGGGGAATATTGAGTATATCAAAATCTCAAGTGGACCACATTACAGGCAGTGTTGAATGAACGTTGACCATTAAAAACATTCCGGGGCATAAAAGTTTTGGATCAAGCTGATGTTTATTTTTTTCCTTTTGGGTCTTTATGACCTAATTAATAGATTGAATGTCAAATAAACAGTACAGTAGACCTTAGGAGGGTTTTAATGGTGGATATCTAATCATTATTGTTTTCCTGTGTAATCGGCCTTAGATTTATATCTCTATTATTTTTTGAATCAAACTATAAAATGATCCGTAAAAATGGATGAACGAAATGGATGAAACAAATACATCATGGTGGGGCCCACAGAGCACCGACCATCAGCGACGGGGCTGGTGTCAGGGGGAGTAGCCAATCCGTGGCGGCGACACACGAGTTCGATCGGACGAGGATTCGCTGCGAAAGCCTTTCGCAGGAAGTTCCTGCGCGGGGAACTTAGGTGGGGCCCGAGGTGATGTTTCTAAGAAATCCACTCCATTCATCCGTTTTTTGAGCTCATTTTAGGAATGAGGACAAAAAAGGATCTGCATCCAATACTCAGGTGGGCCGAAAACGTGAGTATTGAACGTCAACAGTTGAAATATTCGTGTAGCCACGGAAGCCTTGAATCAGGATAATATTTGTGTTTTCATTTCATCCCAATATGGATGACGTTATAAACGGTATAGATGGCATATAAACATCACTGTCGACTCCAAGAACGTTGCAACGGCAGGAATTTCCCTACACACATTTTTCTTTAGTGCGACCTCATTGAGTCTTGGATTCTGCTCAATTTTGGTTCCAAGGGATAAAATGAGCTCACAAAACGGATGGACGGGGTGGATTTTTCACAAACATCACGTTAGGCCCCACCTAAGTTTCCACCGCAGGAACTTCCTGCGAAAGGCTTTCGCAGGAAATCCGCGTCCCGTTCGATCCTTTGTCGCGAAAGTGGCAAAACGAATATGGGTTTGAAAATCGATGCACTTCGCGTTGTTTGTGCGAAATTCGAACTCGGCGCATATCAGAAGCCCGTAACGTCTCTCTCTACGCGCGCTCATATCCATGCTCTCTGCTTTCTTACAAATGGGGAAAAATCTCAAAACCGTTTCTCCATTCCGCTTCTCCTCTTTCCTCCGCCTCGAAGAAGACCCAGTCCTAGCTCTCCGCCTCTTCCAAAACCCTAACCCTAGTTCCCCAAAACCTTTCCGCCACAGCGCGCTCTCCTATGACCTCATCATCTCCAAGCTCGCCCGTGCCAAGCTCTTCCCCGACATGGAACAGATCCTCCTCCAGATGAAGCAGCAGCGGCACCGCTTCGTCCCCAAAGAATCCCTCTTCTGCCACGTCATTTCCTCCTACGGCCGCTCCCGCATGCCCGGCCCCGCCCTCCACACCTTCGACCAGATCCCTTCCTTCGGCTCCTTAAGGACTATCAGATCTCTCAATTCCCTTCTCAGTGCGCTCTTGGCTTGTAGAGAATTCGAAAAGATTCGTGAATTTTATCTAGATCTTGATCAGTACGCGGTTCCCGATGCATGCACCTACAATATTCTGATTAACGCTTGCTGTTTGAATAAGTCGTTGTGTGATGCTTGGAACATGTTCGATGAAATGCGTAGAAGGGGAATTCAGCCGAATGTCATTACTTTCGGAACTTTGATCTCCGCCCTTTGTGCGAATTCGATGTTAGATGAAGCTTTTCGGCTGAAAGAGGATATGATACGAGTGTTCCACGTGAAACCAAATGTTTTTATCTACACTTCGCTGATCAAAGGCCTTTGCCAGATGAATGAGTTGGATTTGGCTTTTAAGCTTAAGGATGAGATGTTGTCGGATGAGACGGTTGCATTGGACTCAGCGGTTTATTCGACTCTGATTAGTGGGCTTTTCAAAGTAGGTCGTAAGGGAGAGATCGTTGGAATTTTGGAGGAGATGAGGGGGAATGGATGTAAGCCTAATACAGTGTCTTACAATGCATTGATTGCAGGATTTTGTGGTGAAAAAGAATTTGATTCTGCGTTTGCAGTCTTGGATGTGATGAGGGAGGAGGGATGTAAACCAGATGTCTTTAGTTATAATGTGATTATTGCAGGCCTTTGTAAGGAGGCTAGGTTGAGAGATGCATGTGATTTGTTTGAGGATATGCCAAGGCGGGGTTGTTTTCCTGATGTTGTATCTTATCGGACGCTCTTTGATGGATTATGCAATGGGAAGGAATTTAAGGAAGCAGCACAAACTTTGGATGAGATGTTGTTCAAGGGACATAAGCCTCGTGCTGTAAGTGTACAAAAGTTTGTAGAGGGGTTGTGTAAGGAAGGGATTGTTGAGCTGTTGGGGTCAGTTTTGAATAGTTTGATGAAAGGAAATGCTATCGATATTGATACATGGAAAATGGTGATTGGCATTGTGTGCCACAAGTCTGAGCTGTTGAAGACATGTGCGGTTGTTGATAGTTTGAGAATGGCATAAGTAAGAATACTATTTTCCAATCATCTCTAAAGGTTAAATCTGCTGACCTATTAAAATTATAGTAGCACCATTTAATTGGTAATTTCTTGCATGAGGGTTTTATTATTATTGTTATTGTTACTACTATGACTAGGGCCTAGGGGAATTGGCACTTGCAATGCACATGGAGAGAGCAAGGGAGATAAAGAGTGAGAAATGAGGGGAAATATACTTTTGGAGGGTGAGAGAAAAAATGGAAGGAAATGTCGTGGCTATAGGCATAGAGAAAAAGAGAAGGTCACCAGTGGTGGATGACCAATGAAAAATTCGGATTTAATATGGTTTGGATTAAAAAATAGGAGTGAAAAAATGGCTATATATGTGCACGTATGTGTGTATAAATTATATATAAATAAGGTCGCTAATGGGGACTGCTTCTTACCATCCCGGCTGTTTCCATTGATAAACAACCAGAAGGAAAAAATAAATTAAAAAATCCATTATAATTCTTCAGCATTTATCAAAGTGCAGATTCATACCATCCCAGCTATTTCCATTGATAAACAACCAGAAGGAAAAAAATCCATTATAATTCTTTAGCATTTATCAAAGTGCAGATTCTTACCATCCCGGCTGTTTCCATTGATAAACAACCAGAAGGAAAAATAAAAAATAAAAATCCATTATAATTCTTCAGCATTTATCAAAGTGCAGATTCTGCCGATAGCTCCGTTTCCTGATCCTTTAAATGAAGCATATGCTCCTCTGCCTTCTGGAAAGGACAAAAAAAAAAAAAGAAAGAAAAAAGAAAAAAAAAAGAAAAAGACAGAGAAAAAAACAGACAGTGGCAATATTGGGCTCCGGCCTTGCAGCTTTGTTTGATACATCTCTTCTAATTAGTATTTGTATCATGCTTTCGAGAAGGAAAAATGTTGAAGGGGAAGAGGAAGAGGATTGTTTTGAGAAGGGGGATTTGGTTTCTGAGTATATGTGCAATGGGTCCTCAGGTGTATGGATTTTCTTCCATAAACACCAAAAGCTTGCTTTGGATTGGCAAACGATAGGGAAAATTATAATTGATATAGCCAAGGGACCCGCATATCTCCATGAAGAATATGGGTAGAGAATTGCACATTTAGACATTAAGCCCCGGAACATCCTCCTAGAAGAAAACTTAAATGCAAATATATCAGATTTTGGATTGTCTAAGCTAATTAATAGGGACCAAAGTCAAGTAATGACAGAAATGAGAGGGACACTTGGGTACTTCGCTCTTGAATGGTAGAGCTCAAAGATCATGGAGAAAGTCGATATTTATAGATAGTCTGTGGGCAGAAGAACTTGGATGACTCTCGATACGAAGAAAGCATTCATCTACTCAGTCTGTTGAAAAGGAAAGCAGAGGATTGGCTGTTAGATGTAGTCAACAAGCAGAACGAAGATTTGCAATTTCATGGAGAAGACTCCGTGAAGGTGATCAAGAAAGAGAGCTCTGTGGATTCAGAGTAGTTGTCCCTTAAGGAAGACAGTGATCGACCTCGTCACATCCCTCACTGTGTCAAAATTGGATTTAGATTTTGGCAGTAAACCATGCATAGAATTGGATATTGCATCTAAGAATATCAGGTGACATCTCACCTCAATGATAGCAGGATTGCATTTTAGTAAGGTATGATGTAGGAAATTGTTCAATGGGACTTCTGAACCAACAGACGCATGTGCGTATGCTAATGATTTCATTTGTGCATAAACGATAACTATAGACATATCTATAAATGTAGTATATGTATTAAAGGGTGTGATTACATTCATGCTTGCTTGTGTTTCGTCACAACAAGATGAAGCACTAGAACAGCTTGAACGACATCTATGAAACATTTCAAATAACATGCCCGGCCCTTTGAGAATTATTCATTCCATTTTGGTGGAAACATTACAAACTCAAGACACTTGCTTTACATGACATCAAACAGAACTCAATCATGGAAAATCCTTGTTACATATCTACTGAACTCACATTTCATCTGGGTCCAGATAGAACTGATGCCAAGGGGGGAGCTGAAACACCCAAATCAACTTCCTTGTGAGCTGCTGTTCGTGTTGAAGTTAAGAAATTATAGTCGAGGCCAGGTTCCACATCCATCACGCCTTCTAAAACCTTCACCACCATTGACATGGAGGGCCTTCTTGTGAAATCACCCTGTAAACACCACACTGCAAGCTTTATCATCTTCATGGTTTCTTCTCCATGAGATTGCATATCCTTGTCCTGCTTGTCGATTACATCCAACAGCCGATCCTCCTCTGCTTTGCTTTTCAGCAGACTGAGTAGATGAATGCTTTCTTCAGATTGAGATTCATCAAAGTTCTTCCGCCCGCACACTATCTCTAGAACCACAACTCCAAAGCTATAGACATCAACTTTCTCTGTGATCTTTGAGCTCAACCATTCAGGAGCCAAGTACCCTGGAGTCCCTCTCATTCGTGTTATTACATGGCTCTGGTCTCTATCAATCAGCTTAGACAACCCAAAATCAGAAATCTTCGCATTGAAGTTTTCATCTAGGAGAATGTTATGGGGTTTAATGTCTAAATGTGCAATCCTCTGTCGGCATTCTTCATGGAGATATGCGAGTCCCTTGGCTACATCAATTATAATTTTCCTTTTTGTTTGCCAATCAAGAGCAGGCTTTTGGTATTTACGGAAGAAAATCCATTTATCCAAGGACCCATTGCACATATACTCATAAACCAAAAGCCTGTAGGATTTCTCAGCACAGAAGCCAATCAGTCTCGCCATGTTGACATGGTGAATGCTACCAATGGTTTCAACCTCTGCAAGAAATTCTCTCTTCCCTTGACCTATGCCATCCAAGCGCTTCACCGCAACTCTAGTACCATCATCTAGAGTTCCTTCAAAGACAGACCCAAATCCTCCTTCTCCAAGCTTGTTGAAAAAATTGCCAGTGGCAGCTTTCAGATTTTCATATGAGAATCTCATGGGCATTCCTGGAACTTGATCAAAAAAATCCTCTTCCTCTTCCTCTTCCCTTTCACCATTTTTCCTTCTCAAAACCATGATACAAATGCAAATTAGAAGAAACGCACCAAACACAGCTGCAAGGCTGGAGCCCAATATTACTGCCGTCCGGATTTTTTTCTTTCCGAAAGACAGAGGAGCATTTGCTCCATTTGAAGGATTAGGGCTCGGAGCTATCGGCGGAATCTGCACTTTGATAAATGCAGAAGAATTATAATGGGTTACTTCCTGCTGGTTGTTTATCAATGAAAACAGCCGGGATGGTAAGAAGCAGTCCCCATAAGAACTATTTCCACCGTATTGAAACAGAGCAGCTTTGCAAGAACAGTTCTTCATGCAGGCATCCCTGCAGCTCTCTGCATCTGTTCCTTTAAGAACTGCAGCATCATCATCAGCGTAATTGAAATAAGAGATATCTGCAAGATCTAGAAGATGGTGATATTGAGGAGTTTGGCAAGACAATGGGGTGATCGCAGAACATCCGAGATTGGGTTGCCTCGCATTCAATTGTGTAAAATAGTCCCCAGCAATTCCTCTAGGACAACTGCATTGCCCATTTGAGCAAATCCCATAATCACCACAAATGGTGGGATAACCACAAACACCTAATATAGAGCCAGTGATCAGATCAGCTACTACCTTCCATCCTGCTCCCCATTCATATACTCTCAGATGCCCATCAGACTCCAACTTCATGTACTGAACAGATGATGCCAGAGGCACCGTGAAATCAAAATCTTGAAGGCTTGGCTCGGATGATGATGTGAAAAAGGCGAAGCTTCCATTCATGAATCTCATGTAGCTCGGTTCGGTGCTATTTTTAGTGCGACTACTCGTGCGCTTGTAATAGATTTGTGGAGGATCAGATGCAACAAAAGCTGACAATCCATTGGCAATAACAGAAAGAGATAACAGGCTTTGAGTAGAATTCAATACCGAAACACTAGCTGTTAGCCTTTGCCCCTCCATCAAATTCTGACCAAGAACCAACGAGTCCGTCGGGTAATCAAAAGACTGCCAAACAATACTGTTATTTCTGTTGAAGAGCACCAGATTACCTGTTTCTGAGATATTCATGCCCACGACAGATTTACCAGATGTGTTAGTAGACCAGACCATGGCACCATCTACATCACGCAGGACTAGATCACCTTCTTGGGTCAGCTCCAGAGTTGCATTCTCTCTAACGGGGTTGTTTCTGTTTGCAGACCAGACTACCTGAGGGAATCCAATCGCCGGGCTCGTAATGTAAGAAACACTGTTGGTTTGGACTATAAAGATGGCAAAAAGGAATGAATCACAAGCACCGTTGGTTCTATTGCAGAAGAAACCACAAGCGAAACGAGGACCTAAGCTTCCTCTAAGAAGGATGGATCTCACGGAAGATCCATCGAGAAAGGACACGTTATGGGTAATGATAGAGGGGTCGTTTATCCACAGAGTAGAGAGATTTGCAGTAGGATAATCATAAGGCTGAGCATGAAGAGAGTAAGAAAAGGAGATTAGAAGGAGAAGGCCAGTTACCCATTTCCAAGGTTGCATCTTTGAGAGAGGGAGAGAGAGAGAGGGAGAGGTTTTCTTATCAACAGAAATTTAAAACGTCATCTTATCTGACTCATGTAAACGCGTGCAAGGTCAACGTTGGTGTGCAGACAGTAAACTTTGATACTCTGGCAGATTGCCCCATACGCATGTGCTCAGAAATTGGTGTTCACGCTGCACACATGCGGTTCGAACTGAACCGTCCAAATTACGGGACCCACTTAGATGGATCTTAAACTGAAAGTTACACTGAGCCGATGACTTTGATGGGCGACTTTTGGACAAGGATGGCTAAAATGAAAACAGTAAACTGTCCAAAATCAACATGGAACTGCCCCCATTAACCATAGGTCGATCTTCAAATCAATCTGATTTTGGGGTGCTATGACCAATTAATATTGGTTATTTGGTTCTCATGTGTATAAATTTACAGCGTGTACACTTTCTGAATCCGTGTATGAACCATCAGCATGTGCACAGACTGTCATTTGAAACTTCAACGCGTTTTGGTAATGGATATGATATTGATATTCAAAGACCGGGTCTAAAACAAGGAAGCGGATTCCTGCTCCCGCTGGATGCAATCGGTACACGGCTCTACGGGAACTTCCGTCGTGCATTGGATTGTATGCATTGTTCATCCATTTTTTCATTTTTCCGTATCATTGTAGGGTATGACAAAGGGGAGGCTCAACATTTCGGGGCGCTTTAGGCAAGTCATAAAAATGAGGTTTTTTAGTTTAAAAAATTTAAAAAAATTTTAATAAATTTAAAATTAAATCATAAATTTGCTTAAAAGATGCAAAATTACTAATTAAACTTTTGTATTTAAGTTTATCCAATAAATCAGTTTCGATAGATAAAATTGTTAAACCGCTTAATCTATCTTGAGACATAATTATTCGTAAATAATTTTTTATAATTTTTAGTTTTGAAAAACTTCTTTTTGCAAAAAAAAAGTCTGTTGTGTTGTGTGATTGTTTTGGTATTTAGCAAAAAGAACAATTCACTACTAATAATCTGATTAGACATTAGTGTGCCACTGTACCGTTAGAAAAATGTAGTTAGAATTTAATTTAGAAAAATGACATTAGAATTTAATTTTTTGAAAACTTAATTAGCAATAAAGTAGGTAGTTGTGGTCTTAGGTTTTAGGAGAAGAATTTATTGGGAATGATACTAATATTTGAAAAGAGATGATAGAGTTAGATTGTTATTATTGATAGTGATAGTTTATAGGATTTGTTTTTTATTTTCAATTTCAAAATTGTAAACTAATTTTTAAAAGTTCCTATTTTGTAAGCCTTCCAATAAATTTTATTTAAAAAATTTTAGCCTTTTTTTTTTCTTGTTAATTTTAATTTTGCTATGATATAAAACCTTCATAATTAAGAAGAGCCACCCCTAGTATGATACTAAAAATGAGGCAGATACAAGGCTCAAGTGAGCCATACAATGTTGATACGTCCCAAGGCTACAGAAGTTTTGTACCGAGATGAAATTTGTGTTTTCCATTCATCTTTATGAAAAAGTTAGATTGCAAATAAACATCACAGTGAATCTTATAGAAGTTTCAATGGTGGATGTCAATATCACCGCTGCTTTCTATGGTGTAGTCCACTTGAGCTTTGGATCTACTCAGTTTTGGGATCATAAAAAGGGATGAAATGCGTAGATAAAATCCATACATCATGGTGGTCCCATACAGCCGTTGTGTGGACCATTTCCGTCCGGGCGGGGGCAAGGATGCAATCCACTTGCATGAAACGGGAGGGGATTAGGCCAGAAAGATCCACCAAAGTGGGTGGGACCTCTGTTCGTGCGGCTCACAATGATGTATGTTCCATAAATCTACACCATCCAATCATTTTTACAGCTCATTTTAAGACATGATGCCAAAAATGAAGCTGACTCAAATAGTAGGAGGACCACACCACAGGAAACAGTCAGTGATTGAATCATCACCATTAAAAGCTTTATGGATTCCACTGGATTATTTATTTTCCATCCAACCAGTTGAAAGTCACAAACACCCAGGCGAAGAGAACACACAAATATTATTTTGATCCAAAGCTTTTGTGGCTCACAAGAAAGTTTCAATAGTCAATCACCACTAAGATTTGGATCTGCTTCATTTTTTGGATCATACCCTAAAAGGGCTTTCAATACATATCGGCGTAGTCAAATACATCACAATCGGGCCCACATCGGCGTAGTCAAATACATCACAATCGGGCCCACAGTTAGGTCCCACCCTCCTCGGCGGATCCGGGTCTGCCGAATCTGCTCTCGAAACAAGGGACGGTACCGTGGCAGTCAAATTTCACGCCTGGCCGTGTTTTGACAGGAGGTGACTTTCCATTTTAGACGCGGATCGTCGGTCGAAGGCAGACGAAATTTCACTGCCGTGGCCACTTACTGGTATAAGTCATTTCCGTTGAATCAGCTAACAAAATAGGCCGGATTTCTTTCTCCCAAATCAATTGCTAATTACACCGTACAATTTTTAACGTGTGAAACTGTTTTGAGTCCCACCATAATTTTTTTGTTAAATCTATACCATCCATCAATTTTTTACTTTCCCACATAATTTTAGAGCATGAGCCCAAAACTAAAGCTAAAGTGGATCACACCACAGAGAAAACAATGGAAATTGACCAGACTACCGATTAAACTTTCCTAGGCCAACAACAAGGATTATTTTCCATTTAACCTGTTCATAAGATAACTAGTACCTTAAGTTAAAACACCAATATCAGCTTCATCACAGCATTCTTTGGCCTCAAGAAGTTTTCAAATGTAACATCAATTCTTACTATTTTAAGAGGTATGGTCCACTTTAGATTTGGGTAGGCATTGTTTTTGGCTAATACCCTGGAATGATATGAAAAAATGGATGAAGGATGTGGATCTAAAAAATATAACACCGTGAGTATATAAATTTAACCGTAAAGAAATTCCATTGTTTGCGGTGAAGAGAGCGGATTAGGTGGGACGTGACGGTGCAGACAGTGCATACCATACCATGGGGCTCACCTTATTGTGTGTATTCTGTATACACTCCCTCCATCCATTTTTTAAGATCATGATTCATTTTAGTTTTAGAAAATGATTTCAAAACTTAAAAGATGATCCAATAATTAGTTATACCATACTTTGGACAGCAGTGGTGAGGGACCCTTCACCATTTAAAACTTCTTAGGGCATACCTTAACGTTCGTGTAGTTTTTATTTGCCATCAAATCTATTGATAAATTCACATGAGCTTAGATGAAGGGAAAAAACAATGACAGCTTGTTACAAAACTATTGTGGCCCACTAATGGTCCATCACTACTGTTCCCTATGATATGTTCATACTAATAATAGAATATGCTTTATATTTTGGATAATTCCCTAAAATGATTTACAAAAATGGATGGATGTAGTGGATACAAAATACATATATCAAGATGGGGCACCACGGTAAAGACCAAATTATTTTGAGTAAGGCCTAGGTTTCAGCCAATCCGCTCATGTGGGACGTCTAAGGTCGAGAGAAGAAATCTGAAGTGTTGGCATGTAGAACATACCTGGGCCTCATAACGATGGATGTATCAGATCCACGGTGTCTATCCGTTTTTCTTACTATTTTATTGAATGAGAGGTAAACAAAATAGATCCACGGCTTAAGCGGGCCCCACTATAGAAACAGTGGAATTAGACGCCTACCATTGAAAACTTCATGAGGCCGCATAAGGCAATGATCAAAAACTGATATTTGTGTTTCCCTTTATCTATGTCAGTGTGACCGAGGTTAGATGGAAAATAAATCTTGCAGTAGGATTTCAACTGTAGTCATTCAATACCTGCTGCTTTATGTGATGTAGTCCACTTGAGCTTGTGGTATGTATTATTTTTGGGCTAGTGCTATAAAATAATCTTTAAACATTAATGTGGATCTAAAATATAAATAAGTGTGGCGCTTCAAGAAGGCCGGCTCCTTAAAAGTCCTGTGCAGCACGCAATCTATCCATTTCGAGAGGGAAATCCGGCCCATAGGTTATGGGCAATGACGTAGGCCAATGAACAGCGGCGGCACTGAATTTTTCAACACAGACGAGGACGGGCGCGGATTAGCTACTGACGGGTTAGGCATCAGTTTAGCTATTGAAGTGACGTCACCAGTTATGTTGGCCCAACCATAATGTAGGTGTTGTATCAATACCGTTCGTCTATTTGGATAGATCATTTTAGGATATGAGTGAAAGAATGAGGCAGATTTATAACTCAAGTGCACCCACCACAGGAAACAGTAGGGACCGTGACACGCACAGTTGAAACCTTCTTAAGGCCCATCATGATGTTTATTTGAGATCTAACCCGTTCATAAGTTAACCCAGACATTGATGAAGGGAAATCACAAATGTCAACTTGATCGAAAACTTTTGGGGCTTCAAAGAAATTTTTAATGGCAGGCATTCAATCCCCACTTGATTTATTTATTTTTTAGATATATTTTTTTCTTTAGACGGGGTTTACTTGAGCTGTTGATCTATTCATTATGTGGTTTATTCTTTAAAATAATCTCTTCAAATGGATGAATAGTGTAGAAATAACAAATACGTCATGGTGGGATGCAAACCTGGTGACTTCACTTCAATGGCAAAACTTGTCAGTATCGGGCGCGGATTGGATATTGACGAGGTTAGTAGCCACATCGCTGCTAAAGTGACGTCACCAGGCTTTGTGGATCCCACCATGATGCATGTGTTGTATCCATATCATCCAACCACTTGTAGAGATTATTTCATGGCATCACAAAGTGAATGAGATAGATCTAAAGTTCAAGTGGACCCATTGTCCCCATTCAAAACTTCTTAGGGACTATAGTAGTTTCCGATCAAGTTGATATTTTTGTTTTCACTTTGTCTATCTCTATGTCAACTTATAAATAGGTTAGATCTCAAAATACATCATGGTGGGCCTTATGAGTATTTCAACGGTGGGTGTGACTGCTCCCACAGTTTACTACCATGGATCCTCTTGAAATTTAGGTCTATCTCATTCACTTTTTAATGCTATAAAATTATCTCTACAAATGGTTGGATGGCATGGATACATGGTCGGGTTTACAGAGCTTGGTGACGTCACTTCAGTAGTCCTTTTGGCTACTGACCTTGTGAGTACCCAATCCGCGCCCGTCAGTACCCAATCCACGGCCATGTTGGCGGCTCGAATCTAAATCCCCTGTTATAGCCTAACAGGGATCCTCTGCTTGTGGCTTTCCCAATGGTCCACGTCATCTTTTATTTTAAAAAATAAATAAAGAAAAAAAGTTCTGAAAATTTTAACAAAAGAAAAAAAAAAAAAATAAAAAATAAAAAAATAACAGAAGAATAGAAAGCCTCCGTCGGCTATAACAGAGGATCCGGACTCAAAAAAGTAACATTGCTGTTTTCGAAATTGCAAGAGTAACGTTGCTTTCTCGAATGCTATAGAGAGAGGGAGAGAGAAAAGCAAGAGAGAGAGGGAGAGAGAGAGAGACGCACTAGTAGAGGGCCCCAAGAAGCAGAACGAGATAGAGAGGGAGAGAGAGAGAGAGAGAGAGAGAGAGAGAGAGAGACGTACTTGCAGAGAAGAAGGTAAATTTTTTTTTTTTCAATTTTTTCTTCAGTTTTTTCCCCTTCTGAAAATCGCTGCTACAGAGGCACTGGCCGTTATAAACCATAACAGCCGTTACGCTTCCTTTTTCTCCCCACCCCGCGTCATGGGTGTTTGTGAAAATTGCACATTGTATATGGATGTTGATGTTTCAGACGTCAGCCGTTGATTATGATAGTGAGATTTGATTGTTTACATATCCTTCCCTAATCAAGTTCTAATTTCAACCTCTGTATACAACATTGTCAAAATAATTATGACCTTCGTTCGTATTAAATGTATTTCATAGCGACCATTTTTCGTCTATTCATGAATGTCTTCTACTAAATGAAAACTTCCTCAATTTGATCGAAAAATGCGGAATTCAATAAGATAGGTTTAAATTTCTTACAAGCTCGAACTTGACCTCTCATTCTTATCTCTTCATCACAGGACCTTAAACCTAGTAGGACGTGTGATTACATCCTTCTATGATGCTGTTGGTAGAGAATATATAGGGAGCAAACGACTTCCCTAACCTATTTTATTAACAGGAATGAAATGGTATGATATGGTGTGAGGCCGACTCGATCAAATGAAAGAGACTGCTCGTACAAATAGGGGAGAAAACTACAAATGATTTAATGGCATTTGTGTTCACAATGAATGTGCATGATTTTCTCTACCCCACTTCATGTAAGTCCGCTTTGAGCATATGTGTGAGAGGACTAGACACGTGAAAAAAAAAAAAAAAAAAAAAAAACTCAGAGAAGGCCGTCAATCATTTCCAAAATCAAGAGGGGTGGACTGTTGGGAGATTGGGAATCGCAATGCAGATATGCTCTTCTTGAGTGCAAGAAAATTTTGGGTTTTTCTTATAATTTTCTTGCATGTCTTGCAATGGTGTTACAGTGTTACTAATCCCCCTTTATAGACTCTGATCCACCATCCTAATGGTCGGATCTTCATTGGCTCCAAAGAGACGCTGTTCATGTTTTAAATATCTTTATTAACGAACTATTGTGGGGATTACCGGGGTCTCCACCACAAATAGTCAGGATTAAGAGGGGGCCTCATGGCCATTGATCTACCAAAGAAGTCCCTCAACCATCCCGAGGTATGGGGCCCACTCAGTCATGGAAAATAAAGATAATGCCTCTTATTGCAAAACCATAAAAGTGATCTTACTACAACACTGCTAACAATACAACTTATAAAAGAAACTCTAATAGTGTTTTTTTTTTTTTTTTACAGTCAACAAAGAAGCTCCATAGTTGCGCGTACAATATAATTATCCATTGAGTTCTTAGTTGGATCGGTTTCTTTTCCTACAAAATTCAGAACTCTCTATAGACCAATCAATGTGTTTACTTTTTACTAACATGTAATCATCGGTGACCCATACCTAGCGTGCAACTTTTTGAGGTTTTAGTTTAAAAATGTAAACTATTTAACCTATGGCAAACTCATTTTGTTCTGATCGGTTGTGGCAACCTATTGTTGGTGGCAGCCATTAGATATTAGGGCCCATCTTCTCTTTGTATCGTCTTAACTACTAATTGGGTACCTTCATTCCTAGATGTTTGGAATATATAATAAAGAAAACTTGTCTTCGTCGAAGTGCAGTTTTCAATAGGCATTCCTCATACTGCCTCGTTGAATGTCTAGCTGTGCACGTAGCCTCTTTTGTGTGTCCTTAGTATGTAATCAAACAAGTATACTAGATATTATGCTTGTTGAAAGTTGAAACTAATAGCTATTGTTTCTATTGAACAAGGAATGAAACTCCATATCTTTTGTAGAAAATAAGAACTGCACATGCACATGTAGCAATCCCAAACCACTCACACATGTGCATGCACACATAAAGCAAATTACATGCTAAGCATGCTGCTACTTGGCTTTCACATTTTAAGTATTTGAGAACCTATGTCACATGAAAACTCCAAGATGTCCAAATGGGTGCCATGTCTATGACTGACATTTTATTTTAAGTGTACTGTTGTACCCAAGTCATTCTTGGATAACATAGTTGAGAACAGACACTTGTCAATGCGGTAAACTGATGCACATGAGGACTGCGTCTTCTTCAATGCATTGGGATGTGTTGGACAAAAGGGTATCCACATGAAGAGGGAAGAGTCTTGCATTAACTCACACCATGTGCATACATGTAAAGTAACATGGTTCTTTTTGTCCTTTTTTTCTTCCCGAATATTCAGCAAGTATTCTGAAAATGTTCTATCTTATATGTACATTTTAATTTCTGAAAATTAGGATCATTTTGCTATCCTGGCCTACAGTGCTAGAAAAGAGAATTACTGGAAGAATATAAATATTAATACCTACTCATTCTTGATCCATTTTATAACCATTAACTATTACCACAGATTTTTTTACCAGTACTCAAAGTTGCTACTTGTGAAGAATATAGCATCTGTGCCTTCCATTGAATATGAAAACAACATCTCAATCTCTACTTTGTCTTGAAAATCTTCTAAATGTAGAGCTCTGAATATTACACGAAGAGAGAATTGTTCCTAACATTCTTCTACATAATCTGGAAAAGGTGTCTGATCGGTAATATTTCCCTCGAATGAAACAAAGACAAGTTGGTGGTTGCTTTTGCATGTATCAATTATCTAGCGGATAAGCTATAGCACAACACGTTTTATGCAAACCAGCTTGATAAGGACACAAGATGTCAGCTTGTCAATAGCGTGTAGACTATGATAATTACATGATGAAATTAGTCTGATCAAACAACAAACGAAGGAACTAATTTTACAAAACTACATGCACTCTTTCTTTCTTTCCTTTTTCTTTCTTTTTTTTTTTTAAATCTTTTTATTTTAACTACATTCACTTGTCGAGTGGAATTTGAAATTTTTCAAAAGCATCCACAATGTTTAAGCAAAGGATCCAATACATGGTCTCTATCATGTGGTTTATTGCTCTTTCATTCCAATTGTTGTCTCCTTGGCAATGTTGTATGGGATTCATGTGGTTGTTGGATACAAATGTATATTATTCTATAAATAGGTATTGCATTTATTAAGAAAAGAGCATTCATTCTCTCTCATTTTCCTTCAGGGGGATTGCTGGGTATGATGCATTTGTGATACTTATCATTTATGGAACCGCCCCAGGGCTCATGGTTGATTGATCCTGACAACTGATGTGATTGGCACTAGCATGGATGGGGGATGACCCAAACATCTCTGATTGGAAGATCCTAACCCTTCAATTAATGGGATCGTACAAATGGAGGATTAGGATAAAGTACAACAACGGTGTGGATAAATAGGCTACTGATTGGATGACTATGACCTTTCAATCCAATATATTTGTAGGCATTTCACACCCATGGTAAGAGCTATCTGATCAATGGTCCGGGTCAACGAATCATGGGTAGCAGCTGTACCAACTGGACAGATCAGCAAACTGTACACATGCATGCACATGAGATTTCCTTTTTTATATCAATAATGATGGAGGTCTCAAGTCCAACCAGTTGGCCTTTGAGTTATGGTCCACCTGGTGGAGAAGTTCAAAGCATTCTTGTATGTGTGACATCCAACCAATCCAATGGTTTGACCCCATCATTTGGACCACCTTGTGTAAAAATCTGCACATACTTCATTTAGTGGACCACAATTGTAATTTATTATTTGTCAATGGCTACACATTGTTTTCATGGTCTGGTCCTCCTGATGAGTAGATAGGGCTGACTTCTGCATTAGTTAATCCTCATTGGAAGGGTTGGATTTCACACACACTTAATAGGTTAGAAGTTATCTGCTGGATGAATCAGATCTTGCGGTCAAATCAGTGTGACTTGAGACCTCATAGTGACGATGTACCCGATATCAAGCATGTCTGACCATGTTTATTGGCACTGGTTGTCCTACCGTAAGCTTACGAATATGTTGCAGAGATGGCTCCAAAGGAAAAAAGAGGGAGACCTGAAAGCAAGTCAAGAATGATGTCTGTTATAGAGAAGAAGAAGCAAACCCTGATGAAAAAGGCTGATGAGCTATCAATCTTATGTGGGGGTCGAAGCCTGTGTAATCTATCTCTCTTTGGAAACAAGCAAGTGCGATGTTTGGTCAAGCACGCCCAACACCCTTTTCGTGCTTAAGCGATATAGGGAACTGAAGACAGAAGACAAAAGCAAGCGGAAGATCGATCTCACAGATGTCATGAGACAGAATAGATGAGGTAAAGAAGAAATTGAAGATTCAGAGGAAGAAGAATTTGGAACTTGAGTTGCAGAACAAACTATTGGAGCTCAAAAATCTTAGTGCTGATGGTTTACCTCTGCAAAGTCTCCAAGAAAATCTTAACTTAATAGATAAGACCCTATGCAGCTCATTGCCGTCTTCAGATCCACAAAATATACATCTGCACTACCCTCAATCTTTCAACCCTCAATCATGCTTTTTTCAGCTCTCAGACATTCATTCCCTTTTCCCAAGAGAATACCCTCATAATCCTTTGAATTCTATGACTTCTACCCAAAACAGCTACATCAATGACATTTCTAGCTTATCGTCCACTGCTAGTCTTCCCAATTATGAGAGTGGTCTTCCCAGTTATAAGAGTGGTCTTCCCAATTATGATGCACTCTCATCTGTTGTCCCTTCTCTTGAGGATGATGAGGCAGTACCATTTTATTTTCCACCCTGTGACTTCCAATATCTTTCCCCATTAGTAGGTTGAATCCCATTCTCTCCTGATTTGCCCCAATGATGATTTTCATCATGAGTCTTCTTCTTCCTCTTCTACTCAGCACATGGATTCATATTTCTCCACTCCTTTTTCTTTGGAGAATTTTGTCAGTCTGGGAAACGGTTTTAGGCATGGTTTTTATTAGGCCTGTCGCCCACGTGATGCTCCGTGGCTCTTTTATTGGGCATTTTTTTTACTAGTCCCATGTAAGCCAACGATACACATATATATGTATTTGCAGCTAGCAATTGAGATGTTTTATTATTTCCTGTTCAAATGGATTATCTACGTTCAAGTTATGTAAGAAAGACTACTAGTCCCATGTAAGCCAACGATACACATATATATGTATTTGCAGCTAGCAATTGAGATGTTTTATTATTTCCTGTTCAAATGGATTATCTACGTTCAAGTTATGTAAGAAAGACTGGCAAAAGTGGGGTTTTTGATGAAATCAAGTGTTCTTTTTATTTGTAGCTTGTGTACTGTTCTTAGAATATAAAGAAGATTATTACCACGATGGAATAAATGCAAGGCTTTTTTGTATTACAACAAGAAGAACTCGTTATGGAATATTGATTGTTCTTTACTTTTATTTGTGGGTACTTGCTTTTCTTATCTGGCAATTGATTATATCTGCATTTGGATGTGCAGCGGAACCTGATAGTTTCAATCAAGAGGAAATAATCTAGCTGTGGAGTTTCTTATATCGTAATGAGCAAGTAACCCTCAAATACTTAATGGAGTTTCTTGATAAATCAATGATGACATTCCAAAAGCAGTTTAATGAACTGATAACTGCACTTCAATTGGGCTGATAAATTGTAATAGCTTTTCAATTTAATGCAGGTTTTGGTTAGTCGAGGTTTGGGCACCCGTGGTGCATAGCCTTCGGGCATTGGTTTAGGATGTGAGGATGGCGGGTCCTTCGCTAGGGTGTCATCTCAGTTTCTGTTTATTTTTGAAAAAACTAGTTCCATCTCTTCTGCTATTCAGGGCTCTACAAGGCAGATATCTCATTTGAGTAGAGTCTTCTGAGAGTGGTCCTCTGCTTCATGGTCTGTTTGAGCTTTGGGTGCTTTGGTGCATTCAGTGCAAGGATTGGTGGAGCAGATGGTATGGCGGGCTGATTGGTGCATTTAGTGAAGGTCATTTTTCCTGTATTGCTATGTGATGAGATTGTACTTGAGCATGTGATATGGTAGCGTGTAATGTGATGAGGTTACACTTGAGAATGTGAAACAATTGATAGACTTTGTGATGAGATTACATTTGAGAATATGATATGAGTGTGACGGTGTGATGAGGTTACACTTGAGAATATGATACAACTAATGGACCATATGATAAAGTTACACTTGAGGATATGATTGGTTGTATGATAGGACGAAGTAGTTGTGCTTAAGAATGTGATATGGTTGATGGACTACGTGATGAGGTTGTACTTGAAGATGTGATATAGTAGTGTGATAGTACGATGAGGTTACACTTGAGAATATGATACAGTTGATGAACTATGTGATTAGATTGCACTTGAGGATATGATATGGTTGTGTGTGATAGTGTGAAGTGGTTCCACTTGAAAATGTGATACGGTTGATGGACTATGTGATGAGGTTGCACTTGAGGATATAATATGGTTGTGTAATAGTATGATGTGGTTATACTTGAGAATATGATACGGTTGATGAACTATGTGATTAGGTTGCACTTTATGATATGATATGGTTGTGTGGCAGTGTGAAGTGGTTCCAAATTGAATAATGTCATATGGTTGAAGGACTATATGATGATGTTAAACTTGAGGATATGATATGATTGTATAACATTGTGAAGTGATTCCACTTGAGAATATGATACGATTGATGGACTATGTGATGAGATTATACTTAAGGATTTATGATATGGTTATTTGAGAGTGATATGGCTCTACTTGAGAATGTGATACGGTTGATGAACTATATGAAGAGGTTACACTTGAGGATATAATATGGTTGGGTGATAGTGTGATGTGGTTACATTTGAGAATATAATATGGTTGATGGATTATGTGATGAGGTTATACTTAAGGATATGATATGGTTGTATGATAGTGTGAGTATATCCACTTAAAAATGTAATACGGTTTATGAATTATGTGATGAGGTTACACTTGAGGATATGATATAGTTGTGTGATAGTGTGATGAGGTATATCCACTTAAGAATGTGATACGGTTAATGAACTATGTGATGATACTGCATTTGAGGATATAATATGGTTGTGTGACAGTGTAATGTGATTCCACTTGAGAATGTGATACGGTTGATGGACTACGTGGTGATGTTGCACTTGAGGATGTGATATGGTAGTGTGATGGTGCAATGAGGTTACACTTGAGAATGTAAAGTAGTTGATGGACTATGTAATGCTGTTGCACTTGAGGATGTGATATGATTGTGTGACAGTGTGATGTGATTGTTCCACTTGAGAATGTGATACGATTGATGGACTACGTGATGAGGTTGCGCTTGAGGATATGATATGCTTATGTGATACTATAATATGGTTTCGGTTGAGAATGTAACAGAGTTGTTTATTTTGGCAAAGATTATAGCTTATTTTTATATATCTAATTTTCAATATCCATTCATTTAAATCTCTTAAAAGAAATAATTGAAAAGAAAATAAAAATAAAAATTCTTAAGTCCTAAAGAAAAAGTAGCAGCTACCTAAATAGATTCAAGTGACAAATTTTAATTAAATGTAGGGTCATATCACTTGGTGAATAAAGGGTCATATTTGGATGTTCAATTAAATTATAATAATATAATGCAATAAAGTAAATAACGAAAGTGGCACAATTGAATTATAACACTATGTTGAGATATTGACCTGAACATCTGACCAATGTTGAACTAAGACTCGGCATGGTGTGTGTGTGGCACTTGTTTGCACGCATTTACATAGGTAAATTCCAATTGGCATATATGATTCTAGAATATATGAGAGTAAGCATCTTTTCTTATTAATTCATAGTTTCAATTACTCTAACTTAGATATATTCTAACCTGTAACGCCCCGAAAATCGGGGGTCGAGCAGAAGCTCAACACCCGAGTTCCGACACATCACTTATGCAACATAGAAAATGATGATTTAATGTTGTCCGTGTTAGTGCATTTAAACATGAACAAGATTAAGCTAAATCAGCATATCATACTCCAGAGACGATTAAGTTTAAGCAAGTGGAAGATTGTGATAGATATATAAAACATATAAACTATTGTAGGCCTCTAGAGTGTGAACATGTTACTAGGTTAAATACATACATGTACAATTCCGAAAATATCCAAAATGAATATACATGTGTGTCCCCAAAATACAAAATGATAAAGTGTATTGGCATCTAGTCAGCATTCCTAGAACCCCGTTAATCAGAATATGGTCTACATAGACCCGCTTGATAGCTGTATATAGGAGAACTCCTCCTCGTCATCATAGAAGTCAGGCTCCATCACGAAAGTCTCGTCATCATCTGCAACTACAACAGGGTCTGGTTGGTGTTTTAAAACATCGTCCCAGAGTGAGAGTGAGTGATCAACTTAGTGGAGCTATAAGGCAAAGGTTAACATGTTATCAACTCAATCAAGCAGTAATGATAAAGCAGTACAACAATCATAGCCTAAGTACTCTTGTTAATACAGAAATGGTATGCGATAATAATGTATTCCCCTTGCTTACACTCCCTTAGTGACATCATCTCACGATCGCGGCATGCACCACTCCGAACATGTGCGCTTCCTCGCCAAAGCACCGTGCAATACGGATGCATGATCGTATTAACCAAATTCTTAATTAAGTTTATTCAAACAGCATATTCGGGAAGCTAAGGTACCTCCCTTTTTTTATCACTTACCCAAACAATGATCCATCTAGGGTTGTCAATCCTAGTTAGTCATAAACGATAGATAGTTCCAGGTCGCTACGGAAAGGCTCGTCACCTTAGCATAGGCCTGGTTTATACTCGAGGTCACTACAGAAATGCTCGTCACCTTAACGTAGTCCTAGAGTATACTCGAGGTCACTATGAGAAAGGCTCGTCACCTTAACGTAGGCCAACAGCTCGAATATAGTGTCTCATACCACCGTATTCAGCTCACGAGTTTGGGTTGCTCACTTGACACTACGGGGAGGCTCGTCATCCCAGCGTAGGCCGACAGCTCGACCACGGTGTCCCATACTACCATGCTCGGCTCATGAGTCTTAGCGAATCGCGGTATCAAGGTTAAATGCATTTTCATTAGTAAGTGGTACCTTAGATTCAAGTAGTTGTCATATATGATAAACACACATTTAGGCCAATCGGGTTACTTGACAAGCTCGATTGGTACAAGCGCACACTAATCTAATCGACATGGAGTGCATACACACTCCTTGTGGCCTAACCACCGTCGACAATTACCGTACGACTCGAATTCCTCGAACGTATCCGTCGTGGCTAAAAACAATTTAGCCACTGATCGTAAACCATTTCCGACTACCTGGATTACATCGTAGCCTCAATCGCATTCTAAATAATAGCATTCGTACGTGATAACGAAAGACAGCAAGTGACAACCAAATGTAAATATAAACCTTATTTGAGCATTTCAATAAACACATACTATACATGTTATCATACATAGGCATTTCATCCGTAAATCACGTGGTGATAAGATAGGTTACATCAAGGAATCTGTAACTATAGATAAGGGGATCGAGAATCCTATCTCAACACTCTCATTAAATGCATTATAATAAGCATGCACTCATTCAGGCATTTTATCAAACACTTAGACTACACATATTACATACATGTAACAAATTAGTTAAAACACATATTATAGCAAATCCTTCTACACAGGAGTTGCCACAAGACCAACAATCATGTATTCCCAAACATCAATCATAACAAGCACAAATCATAACTCCATAATCATTCAAACATTTCAATAAACACATAGAATGCATTTAAATCAACCTAGTTTACGTATATATGTAATATACGGAAAACATTGGATTTAGGCATATATGATAGCAATCAAGTCAGTCATAAATCATTAACTAACATTGAAAGCCTTAAAAACCATAACCTAAACGTTTATAGTCCACACCTTTCGCCGGTAGACTCGTATCGAACTCAATTCGAAAACAATGTCTTTGTCTACGGCATAACGACCACCTATTGCATGAAATAGGTTAGCTATTTCATCACTTACTCTATTTGAATCCCTAAAACAGATTAGGGTTAGGATTTCTTACCTAAAAACGGAATCAAAATCGCCGGTGTAGCGATATGGAAGCGGCGCTTCAGTAAGTGGAGCGGCAGGGAAGAATCCCAACAACTAACTCACACTCTCTCCCACTCCTCCTCACTTTTTCCTTTTCTTTTCCCTCTCTTCTCTCTCCTAGGGTTTGAAATTCATATGGAATGAGAGAGGGGTGAGTTTAGGGCTTTAAATAGGCCCGGATGTGACATCAATGGCCCCAGGGCCATGGTATACTTAGGTTATAACCAAAGAGCGGCTGTTTCGGTCCAACGAAGCTCATGTGGAGGCTTATTTTCTACATACGGTCCAGAGAAAATTCCCTGACATTGGCTCTAGGTCAGGTTAAGTTTTCGGTCCAATCGAATTTACGGATCGACTGCGAAGTACCAGTTTCAGTTCAACGGTCACGGGTACTCGATCAGGGCCACAAGTGCACTGACATGTGTTGGAAATTTTCCTTGATTTAAGGGTGTAATTGGGTCAAAATCTGACGGTCTTAAACCTTAGATTTAGCCTGTAAGTGAACAGCCCAATTCGCTTAAGTTTGCGTTCATTTTCTAAAGATATTCACATTTCTTACACACTTCACTCCGGGCTCAAGTTGTGCGTTTTTTAATACTATTAGGACTTGATTTCCGAGATGGTTGTCAAGCCCAGTAAGGCGGTCAAAATCGTATAGTTTCGCGGGAATCAGACTTTCGACACGCGGTCCAGGTCCGGCGTTTCAAGATGCTCCTAAGAGCAACTGGGTTTAGATACTGATCCTAAGTATTTGGGTAATATAGCGTTAGCGATTCTACTAGTTTTGGGTCTTATAGATCGTATAAAAAACAGATCAAGCTAATCTGCTACCCAATTCAGTTTAGTACTTATTTAATTTTCATTTAATTTCTAAAGGATTTGGTCTTTAGTGATTTTTGCTAGAGGTGGTACTCAGGCCTTTGTACGGATTTTTTCGAGACGTTACAATCTACACCCTTTAAAGAAAAATTTTATCCTCGAAATTAATACATTGTCGTACTCCTCGAGAATCTGAGGGCAGTTCTTGCGAACCTCGGCTTCTGTTTCTCAAGTAGCCTCTTCCTCTGTGTGGTGTGTCCACAAAACCTTTACAAGTGGAATCACTTTACTGCGCAATACCTGTTCCTTCATATCTAGGATACGCGTCGGTTGTAGTACATAAGTAGAGTCCTCACTCAACTGCACCTGCTCCCACTTGATAATGTGAGAAGGATCAAGAACATATTTCTTCAACATCGACACATGAAATACGTTGTGCACCCTTACGAGCGGTGTGAGCAAAGTAAGGCGGTAGGCTACCACACCCACTCGGTCTAGTATTTGGAATGAGCCAATGAATCTCGGCGTGAGTTTTCCTTTCTTTATAAACCAGAGGACTCCCTTCATTGGGGAAACCTTCAGAAATACATGGTCCCCAACCTCGAACTCTAACTGTCGCCGCCTCGTATTGACGTAGCTCTTCTGTCTACTCTGTGCTGCCAGAAGTCGACGCCTAATAATGTCGCTCTTCTCTGAAGTTGCCTGTACTAAATCTGGGTTAATCAAGCTCTTCTCGCCAACCTCTGCACAGCAATGTGGTACTCGATAGGGGCGCCCATATAAGGCCTCATAGGGAGCCATGCCAATACTCGCCTGAAAACTGTTGTTATAAACGAACTCTGCATAAGGAAGACAGTCATCCCAACTGTCCTTGAAATCAAGCACACAAGCTCGCAGCATATCTTCCAACACCTGATTTACCCGTTCCGTCTGCCCGTCAGTCTGTGGGTGGAACGCGGTACTGAACTTCAGTTTCACACCTATTGCTTCCTGGATACGAGTGCAGAAGATAGATGTGAATCGCTTGTCTTGGTCCGACACGATCTCCATAAGAACCCCATGTAGACATATTACCTCATTGATGTACAGCTTGGCCAAATCATCTGCTGAGTTCAAAACTCTGATAGGGAGGAAATAATAAGCCAATTTCGTCAATCGGTCCACAATCACCCATATGAAATCATGCCCCTTCCTTGTCTTCGGCAGCCCTGAGATAAAATTCATAGAGATGAAATCCCATTTCCATTCAGCTATGGGCATGGGCTGAAGCAGTTCAGGAGGTCGGCGATGCTCTGCCTTGACCTGCTGGCACGTGAGACAATAGGACACATAATCTGCTATGTGGGCCTTTATGTTGTCCCACCAGAACGAGCGCTTCATGTCTCGGTACATCTTTGTACTACCAGGATGCATTGCCATCCTTGAATTGTGTGCAGCTTCAAGAACTTCCTTTCTCAGGTCATGAAGGTTTGGGACGCACAGGCGGCCACGATAACGTAAACCCTCATCCGTACCAACTCTCCATTCCGAATCTTCATCGTCACTAACCCGTTTTCTCAACTCTATCAACCCTTCATCTTCCTCCTAAGCCATAATGATTCGGTCATCGATAAGTGGCTGAACCCGAATGTGCGATGCTCTCGAACGGCTTCTCTACAGTAAGTTTCTGCTCAAAGTCTCGCATAAACTCTACCATATCCCATTTTGTTATCATCAGTGGAGCCGTAAATGTTATTGTCTTATTTAGGCTCAACGCGTCTGCCACAAGGTTAGCCTTGCCAGGATGGTAAGAGACCTCGAACTTGAAGTCCTTTAAGGTTTCCATCCATCGCTGCTGCCTCATATTCAGGTCCCTCTACATGAATATGTACCTGAGGCTCTTGTGGTCGTAAAAGAGCTCGAACTCCTCCCCATAGAGGTAATATCTCCAGAGCTTTAATGCAAAGATGACGGCTGCCAACTCCAAGTCGTGCGTAGGGTAGTTCTCCTCGTGTTTCCTCAACTATCGTGATGCATAGGCAATAACCATGTCCTTCTGCATCAGAACACAACCCAAACCTACACAAGAGGCGTCGATGTATATCGTATACTTGACCCCTTGCTTTAGCAATACTAGCACAGGGGTGGACATCAACTTGTCCTTCAGTTCCTCAAAAGCTGCTTCTGCCTTCTCATTCCAGGCAAACTTGAAATCCTTTCGAGTTAGCTGAGACAACGGTCTGGCTATCTTAGAAAAATCCCTAATAAATCGACGGTAGTAGCCTGCCAGGCCAAGAAAACTCCTCACTTCTATAACTAAATCAGGTTGCTCCCAGTCCTGAACTGTGGCTACTTTAGCAAGGTCCATAGCTATGCCTTCCTTGGACAACACATGTCCCAGGAACTTCACTTCTTCCTTCCAGAAGTTGCACTTCTTGTATTGAGTGAACAACTGGTTCTTCCTAAGAGTATCAAAGACTGCTCGGATGTGCTCCTTGTGATTTTCTTGACTCTTAGAGTATATCAGGATGTCATCTATAAACACAATGATGAATCAGAACAGATACGGCCGAAACACCCGGTTCATTAGTTCCATGAACATGGCCCGTGCATTTGTGAGTCCAAACGACACCACAAGGAACTCGTAATGCCCAAAACTGCTCCTGAAAGCTGTTTTCTACACGTCCACATCCCTAACGCGCAACTGATGATACCCTGACTGTAAGTCGATCTTCGTGAAATATTGCACCCCCTTCAACTAATCAAATAGATCATCTATCCTAGGTAAAGGGTACTTGTTCTTCACCGTCACTTAGTTCAATCTACGATAATCAATACACAATCACAGTGATCCATCTTTCTTCTTCACAAACAACACGGGTGCTCCCCAAGAAGATACAATCGGTCGTATGAAGCCAGCATCCAACAGATCATTGATCTATTTCCTTAGTTCCTCCATCTTACACGGAGGCATGCGATAAGTTGGTAATGAAATGGGTGTCGCAATAGGCACTATATCAATGGTAAAATCGATCTCGCGCTGAGGAGACAATTCAGGTATCTTTTTGAACACATCCTCAAAATCTCGAACGATCGGTGTGTTTTCAGGTGTCGGACCACTATGATCCTTCAATAGGGCAGTATAACAAAGAACCCGGAAGGGATAACTGACCTGAACGGGGAAAGTAAAGGTCGTGTTTTTAGGCCCGTGCGCCATCACCAGTCGGGTCTCGCAGTCGATCTCGGCCCTCATTTCAGTAAGTCAATCCATACCAAGGATGACATCGAAATGGTATATCGTGGTAGCAATCAGGTCAATGCATATCGTCCTGCTCCCTAAATCTATCAAGCAACCCTCACACAACTTGGTGGCATCTGTAAAAGTTCCTGGTGCTGCAATAACTCTCACCCTAACCATTGGAGTCGTATTTAGCCCTAAGTGTTTGACTGCAGAACATGATATCATCGAAATAGTGGACCCGGTGTCCACCAACAGAAATACGGAGGTACCTTAGATGTGAGCAGTGACCTCGAAAGTTAAAGGCACCGTAGCTGATGAATCAGACGCTTCAGCTGCAAGAGCATGTACTCGTGCCTGCTGAGAATGGTTGGGCTACGGTACCATAGGTCGTTGAGGTGGCCTAAATTGAGGTGCAGGCGGCCAAAACGATGGATGTGCTGGTGCTTATCATAGAGGTGGGGTTGTAATAGCATGAGGAAGCTGGCGGTCGATCGTCTGAGGCGGCGAGAAGCTGTTGTCCCTCATCTTGGTGAAACAATACGTATCAACGTGGCCAGACCTCTTGCAGTAGGTGCACCACAAGTCCGCTCGCCTCAGCTGAGTCAGTGGAGCCGCAAGCCTGGGAGGCAAGTATGCACGGGGCCCCATGCCGAGGAACGGCCTGCTCGGCAAATTCAGTCAAGGCCTAGGAACCATAGGCACACGTGTATGGGATAGCATGTCCCCATCCTGCTCAGCTCGCAGAGACATGCCCACTAGCTCAGCATAGTTGGATATGCTAGCGCAACACATCTTCGAGCGTATCTCGAGTCGCAAACCCTCAAAAAACCGTCGCATCCACATCGGCTGGTCTGCTAAAATCAGGGGAGCATACCTAGCTAGCTCCGTGAACCTGTTCTCATACTCTACCATGGTCATCCCTCCCTGACGGAGGCAAAGAAATTCACTCTCCTCATGACGATACGTAAGGGGATAATACTTATCATGGAAGCGTGTCTCAAACGCCTCCCACATCCATACGTAGCCAACAACAATAGTCCGAAGAACGTTGTCCCACCAAAGACTGGCCTCCTTCTCAAATATATAGGTGACCAGCTCCACCTGCTCTGCCTCAGTACAGTGCAGTGGCTTCAGCATCTTAGAGATGCGGTCAAGCCAATACTCGGCCTCCTCGGGTCTGTGAGTACCGGCAAAAGTAGGAGGTCGGAAGCACTGAAATTGCTTGAATAAACCGCTGACACTCATATTTTCAGCAAGCTACACTAGCGGTGCAAGCGGGACCGTGTGTATGTTCTGAGTAATGGCCCCCACAATGGTGGCCAAAAACTGCTGCTGCTGTATCAAGAGAATCATCTGCTCCAACCTATCAGGAGGAGGAGCCGACTGAGGCATGTGCAACGTCGAGGTAGACGCGTGGTTCTGCTCAAGAACCGGTGGTGCCACAGGTGGTGCAACAGGTGCCGCAACAGGTGTCGGCCCATTAGTGGGGTCAGTGGCCAGCTAAGAATTCGGTATAGTCTCATGGATTGGGCCCAAACCGGGGTCCGTATGGCTATCGCTTAGAGGAGGTGCCTTGTCAATCGAGTCACCAAGTATGAGACGTGTCATACTCCGCATGGCCTTAGGTGGCATTCCCTATATGCAGCATAAGGTGCAACCCATGTAAGATTTAGCATACCACACTCAACTTCTCAAGCTTACACATTTCATAACAAAAGAAGCCACATACATTTCATTTAACCAAAATTATCACACTACATGAGATGTAGCATTACATGGATCATGACAGAAAATGTAGGTGAACTAATCTAAGCAAGGATTCCAAACTACGATATTACTAATTAACCCTGTCAAGGCTATACACAGAAACAAGAAAATAAGCAACAAAGCAAGTTAAAAGGTGACTGTATGTAGGACTAGTCGTCTGAATCTGGTCATGGCGGAGGGGCACCCTTATCTTGCAGACAACACAGGATAGCCTTCAAGCTGCGAGACACCTTTTTGAATTTTTATTTCATGAAGGCCCGGGTCTCACTGACCTCCTGTCACAGGGCGACCTGGCCCTCCTCAAGCTGCACCAAGCGGGCTTCTATAGTAGCCCGATCACTGTCGCGCTCATGTGTAGCAGGAGGAGAGCCCTCATCAGTGTCTTGGGCCTCCTCTTCTTCCTCTTCCTGCCTTTCCTCTTCTCCATTTTCTTCCTCTATCTCATCTCCGCCTTCTTCATTACTCTCTTCTTCTTCACTTTTCGTCTCATCCTCACTCTCATCAAGTCAGGCTTGACGTTGTCGTGGCCCAATATTCATGTTGTTGAGAGTAGTGCCGTTAATGAAATGGATCGGCGCAAGAATTTCTGTGCCAAGCCTGTAGCCGAATTCACGATTAAGCTTGCATATAAGTTGGCCGAATGGGAGAGAAATGCTTGTCCTCTGAGAGCGCACAGTCTAAACTATCTATATTAGTACATATGTGGAGCAGGCACAGCTTGTTTCCCTACCCAGCTCGGTACAGAAAGTCTACCATCAGACGCGTGCACTCGTTGTAATTGCTCCATCTGGGATACACATTATGGGTGAAGATGTGGTGGAGCAGGCGGAAGTCGTGAGTCATCTTGGTCACTAAGAGGCAGTTGCCTCGATTCCAGTGGACCAGTCGGCCACAAAGAAACTGCGTGCGACGATCCCTTTCACGCTCACTCTTGAGGCTCTTCTCACTAGCGTGAACCTCACCAAGTGGCATCCCCATGACTCGGGCTATCCAACCAACGTCAACTGTGGCTTCCCGCCTTCTCACTAGAATTTTGAACTGTAGAGGCTCCAGCGATGGCTCTCGCATATGGGCGTAGAAGGCGTGAACAGTGCTCTCATTCGCACATGACTTGCCCTCAAATATGGGACCCCATCCGGTGTCTAACAGGTGATCCATTGCCGGATAAAGCCCAAACAGCTTCTCATCCACGTGCGCTTCAAAAAGAACCCTATGGCCTTGAAATCTTTCATATGCCATGTTCGCCAGTAGAGCTCTCTCGAGAGGAAACTGGGGATCGAGATCCCGCTTCGTCCTGATCTCTCGGTCGACGCTTGTGCTGGCCCCGGCGCCCCTCTGCTTCCTCAAACAAGTAAGGCGGTTAGGCCCGGCTTCATCCGTGGAAGTCCTCTTCTTCCCCATGAGAGAGAAGTGTGGAGAGCAAAAATATTGTTGCCACAAGCTCAAAAAGAGCCATGAAGATGAAGGAAACTTGGGAGGTGGAATGGGTTGGTGGATTTGAAGATGTATGAGACACAAATATGATTTTGTGTACAAAAAGGGGAGGAAATGAGGAAGATAGAAGATGGATTTTGATGAAGATGGTGGAGGGATGTATGTAATGAAGAAAAAAGAGAAAATATGAGAATGGAGGGGAGATTTGAGAGAGAAAATGGAGTTTTTGAGAGATTGAAAAGCTTGGAGGTGTGTAATAGAGGAAAAGGAAGCAAATGGGGGGTGATATAGGGGTCCCCACACATTTTCATGGGCCCCACACTATTGGGGGGTCGGCCCAACGCCAGCCCGACAGGCCTGGACCAAGCGAGGGCGAGGCCTCGCCGATCCGGCGATGCCATCGCCAACCACTGGACAATCGGGCGATGGCATCCCCACCCCGAGGTGCCGTATGTATGCGGGGTCCACTTTGGATCCCCCCGATTTGCACCGTTTAGGCCCTCGAGTCCGTTTGATGCTTTTCGAGTCCGATTTCGCATATATTCGCGCTTTTCGGGTTGTTTGAGTGTGGAATAGGCTGAATCCTCGTCTAAACCTGTCGATTGACGATCTGGGAAAAGGATTTGGATCACCACGCATGATCACAAGTGCGTACGGGTCACATTTCTACGGTCAGTTTCGCTTCAACAGTCATATGATCACCATCGGGCGAAACTTGGGATTATAGGATCATTTCTATGTCTTATCGCTCCCTCCTAAGTCAAAGTACGTCAATGTGCGTCGTGCGACCATAACTCAGGTCTAGTTTAATCCGAATCATGCTCTGATACCAACTTGTAACGCCCCGAAAATCGGGGGTCGAGCAGAAGCTCAACACCCGAGTTCCGACACATCACTTATGCAACATAGAAAATAATGATTTAATGTTGTTTGTCTTAGTGCATTTAAACATGAACGGGATTAAGCTAAATCAGCATATCATACTCCAGAGATGATTAAGTTTAGGCAAGCGGAAGACTGTGATAGATATATAAAACATATAAACTGTTGTAGGTCTCCAGAGTGTGAACATGTTACCAGGTTAAATACATATATGTACAATTCTGAAAATATCCAAAATGAATATACATATGTGTCCCCAAAATACAAAAATGGTAAAGTGTATTAGCATCTAGTCAGCATCCCTAGAACCCCGTTAATCAGAACATGGTCTACATAGACCCGCCTGATAGCTGCATATAGTAGAACTTCTCTCGTCATCATAGAAGTCAGGCTCCGTCACGAAAGTCTCATCATCATCTATAACTACAACAAGGTCTGGTTGGTGTTTTAAAATATCATCCTAGAGTGAGAGTGAGTGATCAACTTAATGGAGCTATAAGCAAAGGTTAACATGTTATCAAGTCAATCAAGCAGTAATGATAAAGCAGTACAACAATCATAGGCTAAGTACTGTTGTTAATGCAGAAATGGTATGCGATAATGATGTATTCCCTTACCTACACTCCCTCAACGACATCATCTCACGATCGCGGCATGCACCACTCCAGACATATGTGTTTCCTCACCAAAGCACCGTGCAATGCGGATGCATGAACGTGTTAACCAAATTCTTAATTAGGTTTATTCAAACAGCATATTCGGGAAGCTAAGGTACTTCCCTTTTTATTATCACTTACCCAAACAATGATCTATCTAGGGTCATCAATCCTAGTTAGTCACATAAGATAAATAGGTCGCTACGAAGAGGCTCGTTACCTCAGCGCAGGCCTGGTTTATACTTGAGGTCACTACGGAAAGGCTTGTTACCTTAACGCAGTCCTAGTGTATACTCGAGGTCACTATGGGAAAGGCTCGTCACCTTAGCGTAGGCCAACAGCTTGAATACAGTGTCCCATACCACCGTATTCGGCTCACGAGTTTGGGTTGCTCACTGGACACTACGGGGAGGCTCGTCACCCTAGCGTAGGCCAATAGCTCGACCATGGTGTCTCATACCACCATGCCCGGTTCATGAGTCTTAACGGATCGCGGTACCAAGGTTAAACGGGTTTTCATTAGTAAGTGGTACCTTATATTCAAGCAGTTGCGTCCATACATGGTAAACACACATTTAGGCCAATCAGGTTACTTGACAAGCTCGATTGGTACGAGCGTACGCTAATCTACTCGACATGGAGTGCATACACACTCCTCTAGCCTAACCACTGTTGACAATTACCGTAGAACTCGAATTCCTCAAACGTATCCATCGTGGCTAAAAAATAATTTGGCCACCGATTGTAAACCATTTCCGACTGCCTAGACTACATCGTAGCCCCAATCGCATTCCAAACAATAGCATTCACACGTGATAACCAAAGATAGCAAGTAACAACCAAATCTAAATATAAACCTTATTTGAGCATTTCATTAAACACATACTATACATGTTATCATACATAGGCATTTCATCCATAAATCAAATAGTGATAAGATAGGTTACATAAAGGAATCTGTAACTATAGATAAGGGAATCGAGAATCCTATCTCAACACCCTCACTAAATGCATCACAATAAGCATGCTCTCATTCAGGCATTTTATCAAACACTTAGACTACACATATTACATATATGTAATAAATTAGTTAAAACACATATTATAGCAAATCCTTCTACGCCGGAGTTGCCACAAGACCAACAATCATGTATTCCTAAACATCAATCATAACAAGCATAAATCATAAATCCATAATCATTCAAACATTTCAACAAACACATATAATGCATTTAAATCAACTTAGTTTACGTATATATGTAATATATGGAAAACATCGGATCTAGGCATATGTGATAGAAATCAAGTCAGTCATAAATCATTAATTAACATTGAAATCCTTGAAAACCATAACCTAAACGTTTATAGTCCGCACCTTTCACTGGTAGACTCATATCGAACTCAGTTCGAACACAATGCCTTTGTCTACGGTACAACGGCCACCTATTGCATGAAATAGGTTAGTTATTTCATCACTTACTCTATTTGAATTCCTAAAACATATTAGGGTTATGATTTCTTACCCAAAAATGAAATTGGAATCATCGGTGTAGCGACATGGAAGCGGCGCTTCAGCAAGTAAAGCGGCAAGGAAGAATCCCAACAACTAACTCACACTCTCTCTCACTTCTCCTCACTTTCTCCTTTTCTTTTCCCTCTCTTCTCTCACCTAGGGTTTAAAATTTATATGGAATGAGAGAGAGGTGAGTTTAGGGCTTTAAATAGGCCCAGATGTGACTTCAATGGCCCCAGGGCCATGGTATACTTAGGTTATAACCAAAGAGCAGCTGTTTCGGTCCAACGGAGCTCATTTGGAGGCCCATTTTCTGCATACGACCTAGAGAAAATTTTTTGACATTGGATCTAGGTTAGGTTAAGTTTTCGGTCCGATCCGATTTACAGATTGACCGCGGAGGACCAGTTTCAGTTCAACGGTCACCGGTACTCGATCAGGGCCACAAGTGCACTGACATATGTTGAAAATTTTCTCTAATCTGAGGGTGTATTTAGGTCAGAATCTGACGGTCTGAAATCTTAGATTTATCTTGCAAGCGAACGGCCCAATTCACTTCAGTTTGAGTTCATTTTCTAAAAATATTCGTGTTTCTCACACACTTCGCTCCAGACTCAAGTTGTGCGTTTCTGGGTACTATTAGGACTTGATTTTCGAGAGAGTTGTCAAGCCCAGTAAGGCGGTCATAATCATATAGTTTCGCGGGAATCGGACTTTCGACGCGCAGTGCAGGTCTAATACGGCGTTTCAAGATGCTCCCGAGAGCAATTGGGTTTAGAAATTGATCCTAGGTATTTGGGTAATGTAGTGTTAGCGATTCTACTGGTTTTGGGTCTTACAGATCGTATAAAAAATAGTCCAAGCTAATCTGCTACCCAATTCAGTTTAGTACTTAATTAATTTTTGTCTAATTTCTAAAGGATTTGGTCCTTAATGATTTCTGTCAGAGGTGATACTCGGGTCTTTGTACGAATTTTTCCAAGACGTTACATAACCGCATCATATTCTTCAGTGCAACCAACTCACACACACATTCATTTTCATTGCACTCTTAAATGTAACTACACCACACTTTCTTAAAATGCATATCATAGCTTCAAGTGCAATCTAATCACATTATGTTTAAACCCTATCATCTCTTAGTCTTCGAACCTCTTCACATTCTCATGTACAATGTAAATATATACACCTCTAAGTGTATAACCAAAATATACAAAATGTAGATTAAATGTGTAATTAAATTTAAATATAGGTTGCTTTCTTTCATTTTTTTAAATTTTCTTATTTTGCAGGGATTGCTTTATGTTAGGATTGGTTTGTTATAAACGAGATCTTTATGAAGGTGAACTTCATTTTGAATTATATGTTATAGGAGGGCAATTCAATTGTGGATGGGCTTGTGTAGATAAGAAGTTCAAGTAACAATAACTCCTTCGTTATGTGCCTCGGGAGGGTAATTCGATTATGCTAAGGATCATTATTCAAGTCGAAGGATGCTCAGATTTTGGCATGTTTCAAGAACTCAGAATGAGTATATTTTTTCTCTGTTTATATCAAATGTATATTTTGTATTATATACGTGCATTATACGATATGTGAGGTTTTTTTTTTGTAGGGCCTGTCTTAGTTCATGTACATTATGTTCTTTTTAGGTACATAATATGAGCGAGAAAGGTAAACCTCATTCATTTTTTTGTTGGGCCCGCTTGAATTCATGTATATTCTGTGTTGTTTAGGTGCATTATACGATAAGTGGGGCTTATTTCTTTTATGGGTTTGTAAGAATTCATATACAGTAATTTTGAAAATTAATGAAATTAAATATTGAAATTCCACTTATGGATGCATATGAATGTCATCCATATATTGAAATTTCACTTTTGAAATGTGATAATGACAAAGGAAGTTCAAGTTATGCATGTGACAAGTTTGGAGATTGTTGGAGGCTCTCGAGCCTTTTAAAATTAGTCGGTGCTTACTTTTAATGATTTACAAACACATCTCAATGCTTAGGTATTGAATTGCAGTTAATGCGAGTTGATGGTGATGTTTGTTAAGACGTTAATATGGAATGGTTCTCAACAAAATGGTAAGCTAAATAGTCTAGTCCATTTCGATAGTTGAACATGCAAGTGACCACAGTAAGGTGTAAGTCCTTGAATGTGAATGGAATGGAGCTAATTATTAGCTCCAACTTTGTTGTTTAGTAACCACAATAACATCGATTGTGAATAGAATAGAACCCACTTTTGTTATTAACTTTATTGCATTGTATTGTTATAATTCAATTGAACATCCAAATATGGCATTTTGTTCACCAAGTGATATAACCCTAAAGGCACGGGCGTATGCAGTGACTGGATGGGTGTCGCACTTCATCAATTGGAGGTCATCTTTGAGGCGAATTTCACGAGCCTTGGAGCAGTGGCTGAAGGTGTTCTCCAGGGCAGTCCAAACCTCACGAGATGTGGAGAGGCCGACGGCTTCAGCCACTGCTTGCTCTCTAAGGAGGAGAGGATAAGGCTAAGGAGGCGCTAGTCGGTTGCTTTCCATGCCAGGTTTTGTCATTTGGCATCTGAGAGGTGGGAGGGTCGAATGGAGGTGGCGGCACAAGGGTGTCATCCACATGACCCAGCAAACCTTGGCTCTCGAGAAGTAGAAGAAATTGGCTCTTCTATAGGAGATAGTTGGAGGAGGAGAGCTTGATGGTAACCATGTGGATCATGGTGTTGAAGGGAAGAAGGGTGGTAGAGGAATCAGAGGCCATTGGGGATCGTGGGATGCTAATCCAGGTATGCTTTGATACCATGAGAATGTTTGGAAAACGACCACACTTTTGAGTGGCGAGAGCTTTTCATATATATTCATTTACAGATTGTATAATGTAGTAATTACACATGAATGTTGATTACAAAATAAATGGAAAGAATTAGCTAAATAAGCTCCTATAATTGAGGGTCAATGGATGCACATATGGAAGGCCTTAGATTAAGGCAGAGGATCCTCAACAACATACTCGAGTATAATCTCATGACATAGCACTACAGGAAAAATGACCTTCACCAGTGGTCAAAAATGTCGGTAAAAGTTATAAAAAAAAAATTAAAAAAAAAAAAAAAAAAACACCGGTGAAAGTTATTGTGTTGGTTAGACAAACGCCGAAAAATGGGGCATTGCTAAATCATTTGTCGGCGGTCAGTGAACTTTTCCAATGCTTCTACTGGTCCTCGGTAAATCTTGAAAAAGCGTCAACAAATCCTTAAAAAGCACATATCAATTTTTAAAAAAAAAGCCGGTAAATCCCTGAAAAAAGTGATCTGTCATGCACTCAAGAAAGTCATTAGGCCAAGTCTTAAATTCATATAAGTATCAGGCAATTGCACATGCACACTGCCTCCGTGGCGAGCATAACCTAGGCACCTCTTTAAATTCCCAAGGCAAAACACTGAAAGCTGTTTCCACGCCCCAAACCACTTGGAGCATGGACCGTGGAAGCCCAAGAGGTAGCATTGACCAACTATCAATGGGATGATAGTGCACCAACACTTGGCATATTCACCCAGGGCTATTTTTTATCATGGACAACCGTGTGCAGAATAGGGTCTGGAGGTTTATGAGTATTCCCAACCCCTTTTTATCTAAGAGGACTTCCATTCCTTTAAGACACCAAAAAATCTACCTCTTCTCCGGGAGACTGACATTAAACCCTTGGCCACACATTAAATGAAGTCTTGCTCCTATATTGCTATCTATGCATTGAACAGAGCCTTGCTCGATAGTGGGTGGACTTGTGTACCCCCTCCTCTAGGGACTCGGCCATGCCGTTAGTGCTCCATGTGGTCCGTGCATCCCCACATACATGTCCTTGGCCTAAACTCTGCCTTATGCAAGTACTTAGTCACTCCGAAGATAGTGCCCCTTTGTATGCCCAATTGCCACCCATGTTTCCCACCACAGTACACCTTGGCCACTGGATTTGTTCTTGCCTTTCATCGGGGTGGAAAACCTAAATGGGTTGCGCCACACCTTCGACTTGACACTGCACAAATTTGGACCTTTATTTATAATAAGAAGAAATGTTGGGAGAGGAAGAGAGTCTGAATCCTTTGTTTCATACAAAAATATTGGGAAAGAAGAGAGAAAGTTGGGAGAGAAGTTGAAGAGAAGAGGGATAGTTGGGAGAGAAGCCGACGGAGGCTCTTTCTTTTCTTCTGTTACTGTTCTTGTTCTTTTCTATTTTCTTGTCTTTTTCTTTTTTTTTTTTCTTTTGTTAAAATTTTCAGAACTTTTTTTTTTTCTTTATTTATTTTTTAAAATAAAGATGAAGTGGACCAATGGGAAAGCCACGAGCAGAGGATCCCTGTTAGGCTATAACAGAGGATCCGGACTCGCTCGGCTCAGGAAAATTCAGTGCCATGGCTTCTCATTGGTACACGTAATTGCCGCGGCTCCATCAACAAGGACTTCCGATCCTCTGTTATCTGGTCAACAGGGATTTCTTGATACCCTAATCCTCATTGGTCCACGTCACCAATGACTTTATAAGCTTCGGATGCCAAACCACTGGGGTAATAGGAAATCCCTGTTGACTAGATAACAGAGATCCCACTCATCAACAAGATGCGGATTTCCTACCAAAGGCTTTGGTAGGAAGTTCCTGCGCAAGCATCTTAGGTGGGAGAAATTCATTCCATCCATCCATTTTTCTTAGGTGGGAGAAATTCATTCCATCCATCCATTTTTTTTAGCTCATTTTAAGACGTATGACCCAAAACGAGGTGTATCAGACACTTAGGTGAGCCATATGGGAGGAAACAGTGGGCATTCAGTGAGCACCGTTGAAGCATATTTATGAACATGAAAGTTTTGTATCGGGCTATCTTTTTAGCATTTTCACTTCATCTCATCATGAATGACCTTATAAATGGTTTGGGTAGCATATAAACATCAATGTGGAGCCCATAAAGGTTTTCTTTCCCTAATTTCCCCTCTCGTGTGACCAAATTGAGTTTTGTATCCACCTCATTTTTAGTTGAATGTTCTAAAATGAGCTAGAAAAATGGATGGACGGAATGGATTTCTCACATACATTGCAATGGGTCCCACATAAGATCCTTGCGCTGGAATTTTTGCCTAGTCCGGGAACTTCTTTAGGCCCCAAAATTTTCTATGTTTTAGATCTACACTGTCTATCAATTTTAACAGATTATTTTAGAGCATTAGGCTAAACATGAGGCACATCTAAAGTTTAAGTGGACCACACCACATAAAGCAGATGAGATTAAATGAGTACCGTTGAAACCTTTCTGGGTCTAATGTGAGGTTTATTTGCCATCTAACCATATCAGCTTCTTAGAGCCTTTTGCAGCCTCCAGAAGCTTTCAACAGTAGGCATCAACTTCCTATTGTTTATGCAGTGTGCCCTACTTAAGCCTTGGATCTACCTTGTTTCCTAAAATGCTAGGAAAAACATGGATGAACCATATGAATATGATACATATATCATAACAAGGCCTACAGAAGTTCAACACATCAATAGTTTGGTTTCTTCTCTCCACCTCGAATGTGATGCACCATGGCAGTGTGTTAGGTGAGGCCTCACCTAAGACGTTGCAACCCTTACCATGGTGCCCACCTTGATATGTGTACTCTGTATCCACCCTGTTCATCCATTTTTGCGGGTCATTTTAGGGCATTAAAAAATAATAAAAATAATAAAAAAAAAAAAAGAAAAAAAAAAGAAGAAAGAAAATAGATTTAATTATCAGGTGGACCGTACCATAAGAATAGTGGTGATTGACCATTAATGGGCCACAAAAGTTTTGGATCAAGATGATCTTTGTTATTTCTATTCATCGAAGCTTCTGTGAACTTATCAACAGCTTGTATGGTAAATACAACCTGCGGAAGCATTAACGTGAGCCCTAAGAAGTTTTTAATGGCAGGGTGTTCAATCACCCTGTTTCCTACGATATAGTCCATCTGATAATTGGATCTTTTTAATTTTTGGGATCATGCTCTAAAATGACCTGAAAATAGTATAGATGGAGTGGATATAGAATACACATATCAAGGTGGGCCCCACAATAAGGGTGGCAACATCTTGGGTGAGGCTAGAATTTCTTGACGTCTAATATACGCGGGCCTCATGATGACATATTTCTTAAATCCACACCCTCCATCAATTTTTCAAATCATTTTAGGATAAGAGCGAAAAACAATGCAGATCCAAAGCTAAAGTAGACCACACCATTAAAAACAGTAGGAATTAATGTTGTTGTTGAAACTTCTTGGGGCCACATAAGGCTCTGATCAAGTTGATATTTGTATTTTAACTTCATCTAGGTATGTGTGATCTTATGAACAGTTCAAAAGGAAAGTAAGCCTGATCATTGGCCCTGGAAAAGTTTCAACGATAATTTGTTTGATTCTCACTGCTTTCTATGGTGTGGTCCATTGGAGCCTTGGATGTCATACCCTAAAATTTGGTGCTACAAAAGTATAGAATTATAATTCTTAATTATTTTTTTTATAAAACTAAACTTATCGATCTACGTTTTGGTTGAATCACCTCAAAAAGGGTTGTAATTAATTAATTATGATTTTTGTAAGTCAAATATTTTTTGTTTACTATTGTTGTCCAACTTACCTAGTATGCTAAAATTTCTTAAGAAATCTTTAGAGGCCAGCTTTGGGTTGTTAGTTCAGTATATAGCTTAAATAAGATCAGATATGATGTCGACATAAATGTAAGGGAACCTATGTTCATATTTCTAGTTTGAATCATCACAATAGCAAGGGTTATATGTTAGGGTCTCTAATTCAATCTTTTATCTTAGGTTCTCGGATAGAATATAAAATCTAGGCTTTAATATCAATCTGTCAAGTCCTGAAATTTAGTACTCGAGTTGGCCAGACTCGAACCAGAATTCTAAGATTGAATTGTATATAAACAAATTATACATCGTAACCCACATAATTTCCATGCATTTTCAAGGCAAATAGAGCAACTAAAAGAGGATAAACTAATATCATTTCTATTAACAAATGTTTTACTAAATTATTATCAAGTCTTAATTATATTAAAATAAAATACATTGAATTTTAATTAATCTTCAAAGTATTTTCTCTTCATCCAGTCTGTGTAACCTTATTAATAAGTTAGATGGCAAATAAACATCATGGTGGACTATGGGAAGGTTTCAACCACGGGCATCACCATCCTCATAGTTTTGGATCTGTCTCATTTTTTACCACATGCCATCAAATGGGGTTTTTTGGTCGATATGGCCCCCATATTGTGACGTGTTCGTAAAAGGAGCTCGTATGGACCAAACTAAAGGATTTGTAGCATTGAATCTAATTTTTCATTTTTTTTGAAGATGAAAAATGCCCTTATGCCATTGTTGCATCTCGTACGGTGAGCTCTTATCTTAGAAAGAGAAATGTTATTTTAAAAAGGACATGGGCCTCACCCAAAACTGAAATTTGACCCACCCTTTGGCCGATATGATCCATTCATTTTAATCAAACGGCTATGAACTAAAGGAAGAATTTTTCTAGTTTTATGTTTGAAGCTATATGTGGCCTACAACTATACTAATGTTGTGCATTAATTTTGAACTATTTTTTCCTATGTGATCCATCTATAATGAGTTTTTCTATCAAACTTGGGCTAATGACATGAAATTAAGACCTCTTATATGTAGACGGGATGGATTTTCTTGAAGACAACCCAGTGGGCCCCACGTAAGAAGTTGATTGGTTCAAAATGTGGAGCTCTTCTGCACTAGGGTCATTTGGTCGTTTCATTTTTTCTTTTGTTTTTTTTTTTAAGAGAAGGGAGGATGGTATTTTTTAGCTCCCTTTCTTCTTCCTTCTCCTTTCATTCTTCTTCTTCCTTCCTACTTCCTTAGTTTCCTTTATAGTTTTTTATTATATTTAAAAAAAAAAAAAATTGGTATGAATGGTAGAAGTTTGTGAAAAGGAAAAGGGTGTGAAAGAACACTGTAATGGATGAATTTTTATAATGAAATGATGTTATAATGAATGAATTTTGTAATAGAAGAATGTTGTAATACATGAATTTTGTAATAGAAAAATGATGTAATCGATGAATGTTTGTTATGAAAGAATACTGAGATGTAAATATGTTGTAATAGATGGATTTTATATGGTGGATCATTGATATTTATTGTGGATCACCTATATTTTCACTATGAATAGTCGATATTCAGTGCAGATGATCAATATTCAATATCGTAGACAATTAATATTAAGAGTGGACCATTGATATTCACTGTAAACTACTGATATTAAGAATATCCCTCTGATATTCACCGTGGACCGCTAATATTTCCACTGTAGATTACATATATTCACTGTGAGCCATCCATCTAACAAAATTAGTCATAACTCTTTCGCTACATGTCTAATTTTGGTGATCTTATACTCGTTGAAAAGGTAATTTAATGAAATTTCAAATGGATTTAGAATCATCTCATTTAAACCTCATTTGATTTACCAAAAGTGGACCCAACGTTCATCAAGATCACTATAGATTGTTAATATTTACTATGGGCCATCAATCAAATGAAAATGACCATAAGTTCTTTGTTATATGCCCAATTTTGGTGATCTTACATTCGTTTGAAATGTAATTTGATGAAATTTCAAATGAATTTGGAATCATATTATTTGAACATCATTTAACTGTCCAAAAGTGAGTCTCAGTGAATATCATTAATCCATAGGAAATGATGAACTTTGAGCCCACTTTTGTGCAATCAAATGGTATCAAAATGAATTTATTCTAAATTGATTTGAAAATTCATCAAATTACTTTTCTAACGAGTATAAGATCACCTAAATTGGACATGTAACAAGTAAGTTATGGATGTTTTCGTCATAATGATAACCCATAGTGAACATCAGCAATCAACAGTGATCTTGATGAAATTTGGGTCCACTTTTAAGCACTAAAATAGTGTTCAAATGAGATTATTCTTATACATTTGAAATTTCATCAAATTATCTTTCCAACATGCATAAAATCGCCTAAATTGAACATATAACGGAAGTGAATGGCTCATAGTGAATATCTATGATTCATAGTGGAATATATCAGCGATACACAATAAATATCAGTGGTCCACAACAAACATCAACGGTCCACAATAAATATCAGTAGTTCACTCTTAATATCAATGGTATACGGTAAATATCAATGATATACACTAAATAATAGTGATCCATAGTGAAAATAGGGGCGACCTACGATGAATATGGGCAATCCACAGTAAATATCGATGATCCACTATACAACATTCATCCATTACAAAAATGCATTTATTACAACAGTCATCAATTACAACATTTATCCATTGCAACAATCATCACCTTCATCAATTACAACATTTTTTCCATTACAAAATTTATGCATTACAACATTCTTCTATTACAAAATTTATCAATTACAATATCATACCATTATAAAATTTCATTCATTATAGTATTCTTCCGCGACCTATTCTCTTTAACAAACTCTCCCCATTCATACCAAATTTAAAAAATAAAAATAAAAACAACTATAAAAGAAACCAATGAAGGAATAAGAAATGAAAAATGAAGATGGAATTAAAAAAACACTATCCTTCCCTCCAATGAAAAAAATAAAAAATTAAAAATTAAGAAAGAAGGAAATGACCAAATGGTCCTCATGTGGAAGGGCCCTACATTTTAAACTCATCCACATCTTATGTGAGGCCCATTGGGTTGTCGTAAAGTAAATCCAACCCGTCCACATGTAAAGAGTTTTAATTTTATGTTATCAGTCTAAGTTTAAAAGCAAAACTCATTACAGATTAACCACACGAGAAAACAATTCAGAATTAATGTACAATATTAGTATAATTATGAACTACAAAAAACTTCAAACAATCAAAACTATCAATTTCCTTTTTTATGTTTTAGGTCATCCATAAACCGTTGAAATGGCGTTTCTAAAGGTTCAGGAATCATTTCCAATGGGCTGAACATAACCACCGGTATTTTTCCCTAATCTAAAATTTCTATGCCCCATACGGTTTAAAGGACTTGCGCTTCATATACACTATTAGCTGTTGTGTAGTGCATCTAAGCTTCAGATCTAGATTATTTTTGGGCTCAAATCATATGAGGAAAATGGTGGATGGCTTGGATTTTTCACAAAGAATACGGTGGGCCCACTATCATGGCCGGCATGAAGATTGATGGGACGGTCCCCATAATTTTGGTGATAGTGATGTTTGCCGCAAATCCAAGTTATCGGGTGACCCAAAATCCAGGCAAATCCAACGCAAAGGTGGGTCCCACACAAAAAAAAAAAAAAAAACGATAGAAAGTGGGTCAGTGGCTTACTGTCATTAAAACTATCAAAGCTCCATTTTTTTAATGTTTTCAAACCATTAAAACTGTTGAAACGGTTCCTGATCACAGAATTTTTACACCTGATGTAATATTTATTTGGCCCCACGGCGGTTTGAAGGGCCTACATTTAATATGCACTTTTACCTGCTGTATGGCCGACATGTGCAATTTGGATCTTTTTAGCCCAGGCTCTAAAATCACACGAGGGAAACGGTGGATGGCTCGAATTCTTCACAAGAGGAGCCCATGATTCAATAATCCTCTCTGTACATCGCACTGTGCATCCCCCGGCTCTGCCAATGAGGTTTGTCTATCCCACGCCCTGGTACAAGGGAGCCCATTTACAGGCCACCCCCACATGCCACCTGTGAGAGATGCATGTGAGATCCATCCTGTCCATAAGACAGACCTCATGTGTAGATGCCCTTCACCGAAGAACCAGCTGCTCCACTCATCAAATGGACCACAGCATCAGGAATCAAAGGGTAAATGGCTTAGTAACACTTTCCTATCACCCCACCTGATAAGTGGACCCGCCTCCAATTTTGGCCAATGGCATCTACACGATGTGGATGCATCCATAAATGGCTTGAATCTCACACACGCGGCCACATTCGCACCTAGATGGGCACCTTTTTACCCCTACGGAAGCAGATTGGGTGGTGACCCAACACTATCCAGCTAGGTGCTGTTGAGGAATGAGCCAAAGTATTTTATATCCATGCTGTTCATCAGTTTCGCCGGTTCATTTTAGATAGCAGCCCAAAAAGGAAGCATATCTGAAGCTCAAGTGGACCACACCACAGTAAACAGTGGGATAATGATACTTACCGTTGAAACCCTCATAGGACAAAACAGTAATATTTCCAGTCAACCAAGGGTAAGACTGACTTTTCCACATTCATCAGATTCATCTTCTGTGTGAAAGCATAAAAAATAGATTGGCAGGTTTTGGAAAATATTTTAAATATGGAAGGTTTTCAGTCCATAGCCGTAAAGGCAGGCGATTTATGTAAAAAATCCCCAAACACAAAACTTGCATGTAAGTTCAAACCAAAATTGCAAATATAAGCCCCCCAGCATACAATTGTCCAAAATCTTTGACATGTGTGACACATTTACCTATTGAGTACAACATCACCCAATGAGAAAGAAGGGATGAAAAAACATAACTTTTCTTGTCAATGATTTTCAACTAATGATGGATTTTCAGTCTGGAAATGGATAAAAATGAGATGATAGGAAGACCTGGGTTTTTTCTTCACAAGGAAAATTCAAGATTGCGAAAGGTTTTCTATGGAAGTTCAAGAGTCAATTTAAACTTTACAAAAAGGTGCAGCTTTAAAATGGTGTTTAAATGTTTGACACGATGTTGGAAATAGCTGCAACATAAATATACTTATTATACACAAATAAGTACAAAACATGTATTGTATATGTTTTATATGCAAGGCATAAAAAATACGAGAATTAAACCATATTTTTTTATTTATATGCCAGAGGACCCTTTTTTACTAAGGAAGAAAAAAAGGTGAAGTGTATATATAGCACACCGAAACATTTTTCATTTTTGCAAATTCCATTCAGGTTTCGTATACAAATGACGAAATGGAAGTGAATCACAAGTAAGAGAATATATTGTTGAAGTCAATTTATTAAAAAATCACTTCTAGATGAACCGGACCAGTTGGTTTCTGACATGTAGTCTATAGTGGCACTAAGGGCCTGTTTGGTCCGTGGGCTTGGGTGGGATTAGGCAGGATGGAATTGCATTTGGTCTCATGCAAATTCCATCCGGACGTACGGGGAGAATGGGAAGGGTTGGGATGACATGGGATGGAATTGCATTTGGTCACATGTAGGAGTTTTGGTGGATTTTGAAATCCATTACATGTTGGGCCCACATTGATACATGTGTTTTATCCATGATGTCTATCCATATAAGCCCTTTACATGCGGCATTCTAGTTATATATATATGTACAAGTGACCGACATCCGCTGTGAATTTGATTCATTGAATACAATTCCATGGTCCACGAAACGGGCTTTTCCTTAATCTAGTGTTTTTCCCATAGCAAGAATTTTATCCCAAACATGAAGATTGGATGGCCAAAATACCATGGCATTTCCTGACATGCAATCATTGTGCAATAATGGTGTTAACCCATTTAATGCAACTCCATAACATTTAATCCCACGGACCAAACAAGCCCTAAGTGTTGCAACAAGATATTCGAGTGCATGGGCAGGTAGGCGTTTGTTTCAAAATGCTTTCAAGTATAATCAGGTTGGAAGGAGGAGTGGGATCATGCATATGAAGTGTGATTCAAAGAGGGAGTAGCACCTTTTTGCAATCATGGATAATTACTAATATGTGAAACACTGGCTTTCTCAAATAGTACATAGCAAAAGTTTATACAAGAGAATAAGAAGAATGGAGACCAAGGAAGAAGGGAAGTAGTACATACTTATATGGCCAATTTCATTTTCATTGAATAAGCATTCAGTCAAATCTGCCTTCATTATTACAGAAAATTTCAATGGCTCCCATGCCAAAGCCAGCGCTATCTCACTCAAGAGCGGCATTTGTACTCATGGAAGAAAGAACACTCTCCAATCTATTACAGCTTGCTAGTGGACCTCCTGTACATGCTCAAGAATATTTTTGTCCACCAACCAGCATGAAAAAATAAAGATAATAGTCTGTAAAATGAACTAACGGGAGAATAAATTGGATCTAATTTGTATCAATAGTCATCCATCATCGAAGCGCCTCGAGAAATAACTTCACCATGAATAGGCTCTTGCACAGAATCATGCAGATGTGTTGAATCAGTAGGTTCGCTTCTTTGATCCTGCAAACTTTCCTTGCCCATCACCAACAGTCTCACTGAGGATTGCAAGTATAGACAAGCTTGTGCAAGAGAAAAATGGCCTTGCCAGATATCAATAGAAGCGCATGCAACAGCGTTGGAAGGAGTGCATGTTGCTGGGTTAGAAATACTAGTCACGGGCTGCCCTTGCAGCTGCACTGACTATGCTCCATGAAGAAACTCATATATAGCCAACGATCCTCCCCGAGCTGGAAAGCACAAAATTTTCTTCAACTGGTGCATTTTCAAAGATGTGTATAGGACTATTTTCACTTATTATCAAGAAATATAGCTGGCTGAAAAACAACAACACTTAAACCAAAAGTAAATTTCAGCTCGCAGTTTCTATGATGCATAAATCCAAATGGTCCTGTACAGAAAATGAAAGTTTTTGATATATATATATATATATCAGTTTGACAAACTCTCCATCTAAAAACTGTTAGACAAGAACCTACCGATTAGTCGTATGGTTAACATGATGCAATCCTGGGTGCTCTCAAACTTCATCATCCTGGTCATCCATGCTCTCAAGGATAACATACTTTGCAGCTCCATTGACAGTCGGAGACCCTGTTTCTTCGGCATTTTCACTTAGCTGGCCTTTCTGTAGTTTTTGATATCTGCAAATGATGATGATATGGAAGATGGAGATATTAGACAAGTCAATGGGTGTTTTAGATAGCATGTTTGAACTCAAACTGCAGTAATGGTTTTAAGAGTCATCAGAGTCGGGTGCGACTGGGACGAGTTCACTCAGACAGAACAAGCTGATCCAAATCTAAAAACCAAGACTGCGTATGGTGCTCAACAAATTTAACTGGTGGGATGTAATAACTACGGATCCAAACCATTTGAAAGTCATGGGAAATCAATTTCTCAAAACAGAAAAGAAAAAATATATAAATAAAATTGTACATGTGAATGGGTCATGCAGTTTATTAGATTGCTTTCTGCCTGTCACCTATGAAATTTGTCAGTGACAGAAACCTGACTCTGATGGTCATTTGCAAACTTGAGACTCATGGTAAAGGCCTTCAAAAACATAAATGATTCAAGATGGACTTGGAAGTCTAGGATATAAATCACTACTCACAGTCAGATTTAAGGAGATAAGAAGAGTTCCATGATATAGTTGGGCTATCAACTGATAGGGCGGATTCATCCAATATTTGATCTTTCAGCACTACTGTAAATTTGTAAAGTTTGCACAATTGGGTTTGCATAATAAACACATGCTTTTAATGGTCATTGCAAATTGAACAAACGAGCAGTTTACAAAGCTTAAATTTGTTAGGATACACAATGCATAATGCTATCAGTTAATTGAACAACAGATATATTCAATTTCACTGTCAAACTGAACAAATTTACAAAGACATGAAATTGCACATCTCAATCACCACTGCTAGAAAATATATGCTTAATGCCATCTTAGACTGCGTGGAAACAAAGAAATTTTCCTTAGTGTCAACACAAACCAACATGAAAACATGTGAACATCCTGGTGGATATAGAACTTTGAATCAAGACAGTTTTCACCAGAATATATATACCAGTGTTTTCAGTAGCGTTGTAGCATACGCTACGTAGCGTAGCGTAGCGAAAACGCTATGTAGCATACGCAAGTAGCATAATTCCCTGGTAGCATAAGGTACAGGGTATGTAGCATAACCTACAGTGCATGTAGTGTATGCTACATGTAGCGTAGCGTAGTGTGTAGCGTGGATAGTGTAAGCTACCTGAAATCTCATTTTTAAAGTGTTTTTTCTGTTTTAGTTTAACACCTATTTTAAAATGGTGATGACTTATACCTATGACACATGGCACTACATTAAACTAATCCGGACCATCCAGATTGTGGTCCATATCGTAGATAGAGCACTTAAATCAATCCAGACCATCCAAATTGTGGTCTATATCATGAATTTGTGGTGTTTCAATATTATTAAGAAAAAAAAGTCACAGTTAAAGATGTCTAAAGGCAGAGACAGAGAGAGAGAGAGAGAGAGAGAGAGAGAGATATTTTATACGGAAATAAGTGGTTGATGATCCAGATTCATAGTCAAGAACTCATAGAAATTATGCATTTTGTAAATTTTATCATATTTTTTATTATTTTGATTAGAAATATTAAGGATTGTGTAGCTTACGCTACACGCTATAAACGGCCAAATGCCACGCTATTTAAAACACTGATATATACTATATAATGAACACCAAGTTAAGAGTCAACAAACAACAATTTAAATGCAAAAAAAAAAAGAAAGTGCACGGAAGTATGTGAAAGAAAGATTGGCCCAACTTACTTGTACCAGTTGAACAAACTAACACCAACCATTATTGTGATGAGTCCAATCCCCTTCATCAAGGTAAACTCATCATGAAAGTAAAACACTGCAACCTGAAAGAACAAAAAAATGATGGTCAAATCCCAATTCCAGATGAAATAAAATTAAAATGTAAATTATTACAAAACTAATGACAACATCAATGATCTCCCAAAGCATCAAGCAAGGATAGACACAGAAAATAATCGAGTAAGGTGGTGAAGTACACAACTCCATCCATAGGGAACGAGGATCTGATCTCACCAGCCAAAGGTAGGATATCATTGACATGAATCTGCTACTTATAAAGGCTATTGCAAGAAATGGGCTGTAAGAAGACCTAGCTCTTTCAACTTCTGCAAAGCAGATAAAAAAAGAGGTAGAGTATCTCAAACCCCAAACCCAAACCCATCTGCACATGAGCAAAATCCCTGGCTCAGAAAAATGCTGGTGAGCCTCCATACGGCATGCACACAAGAGGAAAATAGGTATTCCTATTAGAAAGAGAGAGACTATCACTGTTCCGCGCCCAAACGGCATGTAAACGCTGAGCCTACAGCCATCTGAGTTTCAAGAAACCGCCTATTATGATAATATGATGTAATGGTGGGATTAATAGGAGGCACCCAAGCAAGTTATAAAGAATTATGAAGGCCGATAATCAGCACCTCAACAAAAGGACCCCACTAAGTAGCAACCACAAACTCCAGAAAAGTCAGAATGGGCTTACAAAATATGCTAGCATACTATAACATTTGAAGGGGAAACAAAGATATGTGACTTGTCAAGTCATCATACCAAAATAGTGACAGCTTCCTTGACAACACCAGCTATTGTTACTGTCACGGCACTGGTTTCTGAAACAAGAATGTATTCAGTTAAAACCTGCAAAAGGAAGAGAAATGCATGAGCTTAGACCAGTAAAAATACAAGATCAGTTTTAATGATATTAAGGGACCATGCACTGAACCAAAGCCTGCAAATTTGATACCAGTCTTTGAAGGTTGGTTATGCCTATTAAATCGCCAGCAATTGATGCCAAACCATGGGATGAAAGCATCAGATCAAAGCACCAACAAATATGCCTTTCAATCAAGAGCAAGTCGAAAGATTACAATTTACCATTAAAAATGCCAGTGATCCTCCAATGAACATTAGCATGCAGCTTCGAGCAATGTTCCATGAGTTATTAAAGTAATCATTACTTTTTAAATCAAGCCAGGGATCCATTACAAGAGATGATAAAGCAGTCACCACAGCCATCACAGGGGCAACGCAGCTCATGAAAGTAAGGGGATGCTTCAAACCTGTATGACACCCAAAGAAAAATTTAACATCTTAGACAATGATGATTAATTTTTCCTGATGTAGCAACTTAAAGAATCAATATCTCATAATGCACCTTAACTTTCATACTGCAACTTAATAAAGATTAGTGCTTTAAAAACCCTATAGGCTCAGACAAAAATTGCACTCGGAGTATGGGAGACTTCCACATCTATGGAAAACATATGAATACACCCACACACAGACATATATGGCTATCAAATTTTACAGTTAAAATTCTCCCAACTGGAATTAAAAGATGTGCAATAGATCACTTACCAAATGCTTCTTTCTTCATGTTGAATCAAATCAACAGACACAGACAGAAGTAAATGTCAGGATCTAAACCAGGAAAGTAAGGAAACAAAAGGAAATGGATAAAAAGGGAAAAAAAAAAAAAACTTACGTGCGATATGCTTTAACTATTATCTGTAAATCTTGAGACTAGATAAATGAAAATAGAAAGATAGGCAGTAACTGATATACATCATACCTGCAAAAGAATCTGAGTCATGGACCAACGAAACCCTGCCATGACAGCAGCTAGCATAACGAACAAAAAGCCCCAGAACTCAAATTCTGTCTCCTTTGCAACTGCGAGACAGATTGGATCAGTTGAGTACCATCATAAGAAAATTTTGGAGACATTGGATGTTAGAAGTGAAACAAGCCGTCCAAAACAAATCAGCCATATACGTGGGAATTGGTAAAGCATAGAAAGAACAGATACCACTAACCATGACTGCCTACAGCCTGTTAGTGAAAACTAGCTTTAAAATTGTAATGGCATATATTCAAGCTACTGACCAGATGAGGGAGGTTTTCAGGTATGGGATGATGGAATTGATCTTTTTGTCAATGAAATCATGTTTATGATGTGCGATCATTGGTTCACTCTGCTCTGGTTTGAAACTGGTTTAGTGGCCAATCATCTAGAAGGTAATATCTGAACTTTTTAAAGCCAGAAAAGGAGACAAATACAAAGGCTGAGAACTTCTTCCAAGAGGGATGGAGGACTTTGTAGGATATTAAGCTTCCATGAGATACTCTCAGGAAGAGACGTAAAGAAAATTGTGCAGCTGCCAGGCGGTTTTGATAGTGTATTCCTTCAAGGAAAGTTGGGATCTAGATGTTTGGGTTAGAGATAATTCCAGGATCTTTCAAATCAGGTCCATCTATATGGATATGATGAGGGTGCTATTCATTTCCCTCTGTGACATGGTCTCAGCATGTGGTAGTCCTACAGCACCGACATTCTTTAGTCATCCAAAATGAATGCTCTGTGCAGCATGCTTACGGGTGGCCAAACATCATGGTCTCCCCCGCCTGTAGAGGCTTGTCTTGTGCTGAAGGGTGCAGGAAATGGCACCTCATTTTCTGATCAAGTGTCAACTTAGAACAAAATTTCGGAGAAGTTTTTTAAAAGTTGTTTCCTTCATTGGTGATGTCTCTGCAATTATGGTGGAGCAGCTCAAGCCTTGGATCCTCAAACCATTTTCCTGTGATATCTGAAGCAAAAGAAACTCTAGCTCTTTGACATGTTAGCACAACATATGCAGTCAAAGACATTAAATGGGAATGATGATGGCATCTGGCCTCTTTTCTTTGGTCGGTTTCTTTGGAAGCTTTCACAAAGAGGTCGATGCAATTCTGTAGAGTTTGCTTGATGCCCTAGAGGCTTTTAAGTCTTTAGTTTAATTGTCAGATCTTTGACACGTTGGCTAGGAACCTCTTGGACGAAGAAACTGAAGATTTCACCAATCTCTTAATGTTACTTCACCAGGCGAAGCTAGCAGTTGTGGTCAATGATGCCATGATTTGGTTTAAAGAGAAGTCCAGTTGATGCTCCAAAAAATCCTTATTCAAATTATTCAGTGCCCCTCCTTTCCTCTCGCCAGTTTCTTAAGCAGCTTTCGCCTTGAGGTGGATGCAATTTTCAAGGGATAGCTCGATTCCCCAATGGGTTTTATCTCTTGATGTCCTCCTCTAAAGGAATCACTAGTTAAAGGTCATAAAAGAATAAAAAGAAAAAGAAAAAGATGGATTCTCAAAATATCTATTTCTAGAAAGAATAACAAAAGAGTTTGCAAGAGAAAAATCCAATTCTCTTACTTGGACTGAAGAAAGCATATGAATTGAATGAAACTAGAAAAAGATTCCATTCCATAACCAGTAATAAGATTAACCATGAATCAATCATTGAATTAGATCTGTGGATTGGACAAATTATTCACTGACACAAAATAAAAATAAAAATAGAAGGATCTGGCTGATAGGACAACCACAATCAGAAATAAAATTGAAAGAATTACAAAACACACACACACACACACACACAAAAAAGAAGAAGAAGAAAATCTCTAACTCCAGCTATAAAGTTTAGTCCTAAAGAAGCAAGGTTCTGATGATAAAATATCAGAATGACAAGCATATTTGGAAGATATTAACCCAATAGGATCAGTCTGGGTCCTATGGGATGAGGGGATGTGCTTTGCAGCTATAGGATGGTCATGCTTCCATATGCGGGTCCACTCAATGAGATGGATTCTATTATTTCCAAAGCTAAAGTATTGAGGATGGAATTTTTATTCTCATCAATCATATAGAGCATGGCTTATGGGCAGATCACTGATGGATGATTAAATAGGCTAACAAAGGATCAGGTCTAACCTTGAAGACGACCAAGTCCTTGGGATGCTAGACATGATCAAGGGCACAGAGAGATACTGACAGTTCATTCCTCCAGGAGAGCTACGTAACGTATTATAGCTTGGCTAACCAAAGGGTTGAGCTGGTCAAATTCTACTAGGGGACTGGACCCTTTAGAAATCCTATACTTCTTTTAGTTGAATTAATCTTGAAATGGTAAAAAAGAATGGAAAGAAGTATGAATGCAGCATATAGCTTGGGAATAACTGCACTTCATAGCTCTCCAGAGGCACATTTATGCTGGATCATTTACCACCATGAGTCAGCCCAAACAAGTAGGTTGACAGAGCTGTTAAAATCATGATTGAATTAGAAGTGGTTCTTGCGGAGATTTCCAGATCATATTTCAATGGTTCCTATTGACCATGTTTATTCTAATCTGCAGAGTTCTTCAGTGGTCTCGCTCAAAATATTTAGTGACATTTCTAGATGATCCATGTCACCACCAACAAATCTAGTATAAAGGAATGTTATCCAAAAACAGTTGGGATGTCCAGAAAATTCAAATGCAAATACTCGAAACGTTTTGAAAGTGACAGGGAGAAAAATGGGTAGCAAGAAAATTGTTCAGAAGTGTTGGTGACTTGGTTTACTTCATGTCCTCCACCCAGATGCAGGAGTACATTAGCACCCACAGAACGGGCACCATATTAGTCCAAGTAAATGAATATTGAAAAACCTGAACACAGATAAGTGTTCTGTGATAACCAGTGTTCGTAGTATCGGTATTGCTATATGCATCATTGGCTAGGAATATGGAAACATGTATCGATATCACTGATGCCTGGAAATGTATCGGTGACTGAGGGAGACATTGGGGAAACATGGGGGAAATGGTGGAATTTCTCAACAAAACTTCAGGAGATGCTAAAATACACATTCACATATTTAGGAATCAAATAATTACAAAAAAAAAAATGCATTCATAGTAAGTTTCCTTTAATGGAGACCTAAAAGCATGTATGCTGACTCTGCAAAATATTGGTGACATTGTAGAATTTTTCAACGATACTTCAAGAGATATTAAAATATACATGTTTGTATATTTAAGAATCAAATAATAGCAAAAACAGATGCATATTTGCATATTTAGGAATCAAATAACGAGTTCCCTCAATGGGGGCCTAAAAGCATGTATCGCTTAGGAAAATATGGGGAAAATGGTGGACCCATCCATCCATGCGTGCACAAACATACATACAAACACGCATGCATGATCCATCCATCCATGCATACACATATACACATATATACATCCATCCATCCATCCATGATCCACCCATCCATCCATGCATGCATTTCATCATACAATCATGCACCCATAATAATAATAATTGAAATGAAAATTTTTTTATAAACAGAATTTTGGCGATATCGATCATGCAATATGGCCAATACATCGGTGATACAAGCGGCACTTGGAATTTACACTGCCGAAAACATTGGCGATGCATTGGCGATATCGATGCATTGGCAATACTTCGCAATATATTGCCAATACCTGGAATTTCTAATGCTACCAGTGTTATCGGTTTGCCGAGCTGGTGATACAGATAATATCAGTAATATTATCAATCATATTGCCGATATTTGGAACAATGATGATAACTGAAGACATATCCAACTCTTAATCTAACCCAGTCTTTCATGCCAGAATCAAACAGTTCATGAACATCACTCAAGAAAAATCAGACCCAAGTATGTATATTAGAAGATCGAAATGCAAACATTCTGCCATAACTCAACAGAATAGACAAATCTATCATCGTTACAAGTTCCAACTGCATAAATAAATGGTCTCATCCTATCTAGGTCTAAAACTATTTTTTAGGCAGGTAATTTTGAAATGACCCAAACCACAATAGTCTAGGTTCGTTACAAGTAAAGGATATTTGGATCAATCCCAACTTGTCCTTTAAATAGTCCTTGGCCTGGGAAAATGGTCAGGAAGATTCCTGTGTCTTGTAAGCAGTAGGTCGCAAGACTATCTACTTGCCTTATGCATGTATGTTGGTGTAACTGATTTATGCCTCCCAGAAATACGCTCACAGGAAAAGCCATTTACATATGTGCATAGTTTTATCCAAGTATATGAACCAATAATATAAGACTATAATTCATAAACTTGAAATCCTTATAAATAAATAAATAAATCCAAATTTAGAAATTTCCAATTGCCTAGCAGCAGAAGTGAATGCTACAGATGAAGCCACATACCAGTAAATAAAATTCCAGTGGAGATTATTAATATGATTCCTACAAGCTTGATACTTGGACTTTCCAACCTTCCAAAAAATAAAAGGAAGTCTTAGACTGGAGACTTCTAAAGCATGAGGACAGATAAAAAGGACTAACAAGCCATTGAAGATGAATCCTATGCAAGTGCATCCTAATCTCAAGAGTTAAAAGAAATTAGAACTCAAAACAGAGAGAAATTATTGATTTGGCCTGAAACAAGAAAAGATTCATTACAGAAAATGCAACAGGATGATTACATGCAAGTTTCTTGAAACCTTTAACAGAACCTAACAGTACTAGAAACGTTAAAGATTATCAATATAAGTGTTCTTCGGATGTTGTGATCCGAGGTGGAGCTATTATGAGTATAAGGGAAAATATAGATAGAGATTTTGATGTGTCCAACCAGATACAAGTATAAAGGAAAAGAAAGAAAAGCAGCTTTATATAATATAATTTTCTAAACCAGAATGCAAGGGGAAGGTCACATCAGAGGAAGAAAAAAAAGGTGATTCTATTAAAAACTTACTTGAATGCAAAAGCAAACAGAAGAAGAAATATTGGAGAGGCGGATTTACACTGCAAAACAAAGAAAGTGATAGAAGAATATCCTTCTAAATTAGAAATCTCATTGTCCTGTTAGCAAAATACACAGTATTCAATTCAAAATCAGAAGATAATGAATCATCGGAACATAAATCTAGAGGGAATAACAGACCAACCATGGTGGCAAATGTCACGGATATGAAAACAAGGGACGCATTGCTCAGATTTATATCCAGGGCAGTCCCAATAGCCGTTGGTACAACTGTGAAAGGCAAAGTCCATCTGTAGCATTAGTTGTTAGAAAAAAAATAGCAGCATTGAGATTTACTTTCAAGTTAACAAGAAATGGATAATAATTGTAAACACGCAAGTGCTGGGAACATCCAAACTTATACTAACTGATGAAAGAATGCACGAACAATAGAATGTGATGAAATAATATAAACCCAATGGCTGGGGATACGCAATACAGCAATTGAATGTGAGCAAAAGTCCACAAAATTCAGTAAAAGAAGACGATTGTTGTTCCAGAATTTTCCTAATCGCATGTATGTTTGTGTTTTTTAAGTTATTCAAAACAGTTTCAAACTCATTAATGGAAGCATGCCATCTCGTTTTAAGTTAGGGCCCATTTGGCGAGCATCACAGCACTATTGGCATTGATTGTTTGGCATTTGGCAGGATAAGACACTGCTCATAGCACAATTAGCCCAATAGTACTATTATACACACTTTTTTCCAGCCATTAATTCCAAATCATGCAAATAGCTGGATTCTAGGAAAATGAAGGTATCCAGCCATTTTTTATGAGTAAAAGGGACTCAAGAGTGCCTTGGTTGATAGAATGCACTAAAAGTTGTACAAAAATCATCTTTAAATCAAAATAAACCATCCAAACTTAGGGACCCACTATGAATAGGACATAACCCAAAAAGCTCATCCACAGAACATCTCGAACCTGAGATTTTGGCCAACAGGTAAACAACTAAGAAGAGAAATAAAACAACTACTTATAATCAACTGTTTGGATCTCCCACTCTGAAATGATTTTTGGGAATGGTACATCCACAGTAGGACAAATCAGATCAATGGTCTATATTACTCTATTTATGCGTTCTGATGGGTTTTTTTTTTTTTTTTTGAGAGAGAGAGATAACGATGCATTTTATTGAAAAGGAAAACAGAAGCTACAAAGAAAAGATTAGAGGCGCCAAGATAGCGACTCGATTACAGCCCAAGAAAGAAAATATTACAATCCTTGATCTTAGGAGCATTCGTTGCCCATTCTGCTATTAACAACCTGGCCCTTTGAGAAAGACTATCCACATTTTTGCTCTCATTCCTAAAGCATCAAGCATTTCTTTCTTCCAAACAACCAACCAAATTGCTAGCAAAGACATCCTCTTAACAGTTTTCTTATCTTTTCCTAATCCCACTCCATGCCATGCCTGTAAGAGCTCACCCGATGATCTCGGAAAAGTCCAATAAACGATAGAGGATGTCCACCCAAACATTCCCAATAAATGAATAGTGCGTGAAAACGTGATCAGCCATTTAATTAAAAAAATGCACTAAGTTATCAGTTACACACAAGATATTCCATAAGGGTACCGGTGGCCATAACAACCACCACCATTACCATTACAAGTCATAATGGATGGTACAGCCCCCGCAACAACTGTTACAGTCGCTTTTATAAATAATAATAATAATTAAATTTAAAATTTAAATTTAAAAATTAAAAAAAAAAAAAAAAAAAACTGAAAACCATATATGCCCTGTAACGTTGAAAAAAAAATCTGAAAAATCTGCATTTGCCCCGTAACAGACCATTATAGGGTTGTTATGGCCTTTACAGTGGGTGTAACGGGCCGTTAACAGTGGTTACATGTTATTTTTTCCATAACATAGTTGTTATGGCCGTTACGACCCCATAACGTGTAACGGTTGCCACCATTACCTTTATGTAACGGCCTATACGGCATACCATGGTTAGACATTGCGAAGATTTAAGCTAATTTACCTTTTAAAAAACTTATAATAATTTTTTTTTTTTTTTTTTTTAAAGATTTAAGCTAATCCATCGTGTAACTTTTCCACCATTTAATAAATGGTGGAGACTCTTCAACCATACACATGCCAGAGTTGTACGGCAATCCAAATCATCCAAATCCTAACTCAAGTGTGAATGAATCATAACCTAACAGTTGCACTTGCCTTGCACACATATAGTGATGTGAGAAAATATCTAGTATTAAACATTAATGCCTTAGTTATCAGGCAATCAAGATTTATAGACGTCACATACGTGCATCAAATCCATAGTGTTCATTTGTTGTACCATACAATGGAGAGATCATACCCCAAAAATTGCACCATTCGGATAATTGTCGCCTCCATAGGTTGGATACATTATATCGACTGCAAGGCACAACTGATAAAAGGTCCAAATCTCACACATACATACCACGTGCACAGGTGTTGGATACTTATGACTAATAGTGTTAAAAATCATGTCCATATGTTCATCAAGTGGATACATGTACACATTAAAAATCAAATTGAGAAGCGTTCAATTTGCGTCATCCAAAAAGATGCAGGACGGAATGTTTTAATCTAATATGATGCCATGAAATTAAAAGACTGATTAACTAGAGCAATGGAATGACAAAATAAAGCTAATTTACCATAAATTCGAAAATTTCATATTCATGGCATATCCAAATTCAAGCCTATGATAGTTCCGTAATGCGAATTTCATAAATTACTAATTAATCAGGACCTATGGAAGATAGAACCCCATAGTGTTAAATTTCATTTCAATGAAAATCATGTGTCTTATACGAGTTCTGACATGTTAAGTCGGTTTAAAGGTAGGGAATGTGAGAAATGAGTTTGGGGTATCTAGGCTTAGAGGAATTACGGTTGGAACATTAGGGTTGAGATTTTGGGAGGTGACGCAGGGATGAACGTGATGAGGATAACTACTCCGAATCCACGGAGCTTCTCTGGACTCCTCACGAGGAAAGAAAGCAGAAAATAGAAATAAATTCTAATAAATTCGAAATTGATTAATTGATCAATAAAAACGAGTTTACAACCCTTTAAATAGGGGTACCAAGCAATGGGAAAGAAATTAGAATCAAACTACAACTCAAACTCTTAGAATCCGCGACTTACTATAAATAGTAAACTTACTATTTATAGACGGTCGTGATGTCTACTAGTGCGCAAGGTTTTCGGCCAAAAATAGTAAGTGTCCTATTTGGCTTCACCAACCCGTTCTCCTAATTATTCTAAGCTCTTTTCACGTTGGGCGCAACTCCTAAAGCCCGACGGATGAAGAGTTATAATCAAACTAAAACTTACTATTTATAGTAAAAACGAAATTAAAACAGGGAAACGACCATCGATCCAGGGGTTTTTCGCAATTCCGGGCTGCGCAACCCGGCATAGCGGGGTTGGTTGGCTTCAGTAGCTCGTTCTACCCCAAAATCATATATTTTACGTCAGATAACTCATTCCGGATTGCAAGATACGCCCGATTTAAGGTTCGATGGTCTGGATCACTTCTGTCGTCGACCGGGCCTTTTCTGATCCATCTTAGCCATGTAACTGTCCGCGACCCGCTCTACATCAGGAGGTTTCGGGTTGGGATTTCAGATTTTGGGTTAAGGGTTTTAGAACTTAGGGTTTCTAGAATTGGGAATATGGGTTTTAGGCAATGTTTTAAATATAAATGACATCTTGTATCCCACCTGTGTGATACAAAACTCACAAGTAGCGCGATATATCTCACATGTTCGATTCGGTGAGCATTTTCGATTTTCAATCCTTTTTTTTCTGTAAATCATGTTAAGTCAGTGTCAAATTATTACAAATCCATGGTTTTTCATGTTTTTCATGACAAATCATGGATTGTGAGCTTCAATTTCGAGATTTGGAGGATATGGGTTGAGTTACGAAAAATTGAAAAAAAAATAAAAAATTCCCACTTTCTCACAAATCAGTTGCAATCCTTATGTCCAAACATAAAATCAAACATGCATATAACCTGATCTAGTGATTCTTCTTTTGCTTTTGAATGTATTTCTCATGTTTCCACACGTCTTCTTAGATTTATAAATTATATGAATAGACTTTGAATATACTTGCATCAATCAATTCAGTTAGACAACGCATTGATTAAGACCCCATACAAAGAAAACCTATTATATGCACTTATTTTTTGTAATGTTTTGATTTATAAGTGTATGTTGATGTCTTTTTTAACAATCATTAAAGTTTCATTGAAATAATCGACCAATTTCCCCATGTTTCCAAAAACAATAATACAGTACGCGATACAACCGATATATCCCATGTGATAACCGATACGTATCTATATCCCAAAGGTGCGATACTGATATTTCGAACACTAGTTTCAGGTTGTGGGAATTAGGGATTTATGATTTGTACAAGAAATTTTCAAATTTTGGAGATTTGAGTTTGGAAAAATTGAGTGTTTTGAAATTTAGGGTTTGAGATTCTAGAATCTAAGTTAGGGTTTTACAGTTAGGATCGAAATAAGGGACAATGAATGAGGGGAATGGAGGTGGCAAAGCAAGAGGGACGAGGGGAAAGGGAACCGTCCATACGAACAGCCCCACACATGTGTCCGTTCGAACACGGGCTTGGGTCTGGAGTAGTTTTGAGTTAGGGTTTGGTTGGGTAGAGGTTTGGAAGGGTTAAGGTTTGATTGGATGTGGGTTCTAGGGAGTCAAGAAAGATCAAAGAATAGAGAGAATGGGAAAAGTAGAGAGAGAAAAGACAAGAGAAGAAGGAAGATAATACCTTGTTGAGAATTGAGAAAAGTAGAAAAGATAATTAGAGAATCGCTCCTCATGGTTTCACACCACCAATCCAATCACATGATGAAAAAAAAAAAAATTTGCTCAATCTCAAAGCAAAAGGAGAATCATTCATAACATGCATAATGGCTAGGGTGGGGATGTTCAACCCTTTATTGTCTCATAAAAGACCTTTTACAAAAAGACGCTCTCAGATAAGATTCTCAACATAAAGACACTTAAAGAGTTAAAAGTTATTCCTAACTCCCTAATCTCAACACAAATATGAGACATACGAAAAATAACAAAACATGTAAACAAACTAAACAACTAAACTATTTCGTGGCCCATAGGGTTCCACGATCAAGATGTCCGACGATGATGATCCAACCATCAAAATGGTCCACGGTTAAAACCCAACGGTCCGATCATAATGTCCACTCAATCCAATGGTCTGATGTGTCCAACAAGATCCTATTTGCAACTCACGTGCATCTTCTTAGTGTGGGATCCTCACATGCACGAACATGCAAGTGAGGTCTTGAATGTGACTGGGAATGTAAATTGGGTCAAGTGGGCCCCATGTAATGGTCGTTTATCCATAAGAAGATTGTCTCAGCCCTATTCCTCTGGTATGGTGCTTGAATGTCCTCATCAAAAAAGTTATCCTTATCTGCATAGGATTATACTGATAGCTAGTGCCACTGCCAAACATCAAATATGCAATGTCATCACACTTGTAATCATTATAAAGTAAACATATCCTGGCGATGTTATCCACATAACTCTATGATACGCAAAACTGTTATGGATGCTCTTGTACAATGACAGTCACATCCACCTTCTAGAAACAGGATGTCACCAAAGAAGAGAGTGATTCAGAACTTCCAACCATAACTGGAATCCAGATATCCGTTTCATTCATAACAAACAAAATACTACATATTGAATCAGCTCACACAAATTTCATTATCTGCATGACGACCATGTTTCTCGCCTAAAATTTGGGAATTCTGGCATTCACTAGTTCTTTATTTCAAAAAATTTACATGTGGATCCCAAACAGAAAATCCTTAGTGTTCCTCCTCAAAGAAGCCTTTGAACACATGCCACTTGCTATACACATAAGCTTCCTAGGATAGGAGAAATCAAGAAGTGAAGAATAAAGAACATGGAGACTTGAAGAATAAAGAATATGGACACTAAGTGTTGGCTGAGGCCAATTCGAGTCCCTATTTAATCCATCCCATGAAAAATGGTTTGCCGTGAGGATGTCAGATAGTTTGGCATAGGCTGTGCTTTAGCATTGTTAACCCAAAGAAGATTGATTGGACATAGTGTGAGAATATATTGGTCTGTGGTGAACTTCATGATTCAAATTTAACATTTCCTTCTCCCCTTTTGAAAGGATACTTTAATTAAACATTTCCTTCTGCCTGTTTTAAAAGCATAGTTGATCACACTGACAATTTGAATGCTACATTTCTGCATCACTCCTTAACTTGAAGGATGATCACTGGAGGAGATCAAAGCAATAACCAATAAATAATCATGCACACACAATGGTAGTGATCGCCACTTTAATAGGAGAGGATGTTCAAACAGGAGAAATATTCATCAGTTCTTTTCAGGTAAAGGCAAAAAAGGTATATCCAAAAGTTTCTCTGATTCCAAAAGGAAAGAACATCGTTCTTGAAAAAGTACATTCCAAGACTAATTTATAATAATATTATTAGTAAAACTCCAAAAAAAAAAAAAAATCACCAGAAAGGAAAAACGAAGACCATGAAGTACCTCTCATAAAGTAATCACTCCATGATATCTCTACACTAGGTTGCAAACTTTGACAACAGAACCGTATAATAGCCTTCGACAAAACAGCTTGCATTGTGAAGTGTATGGTATTCATCAACATGGGAGCTGGGAAATTTCCCAACTTATCACCCAATAGTGTTTTGTTATACCTACTCAAAAGAAAAGAAAAAATATATGGTTACAGTTCAAGATTAAAAATAATAATAAAATAATAATAAATAAATAAATAAACAGAGAGAGAGAGAGAGAGAGAGAGAGAGGAAAGAAGTATCTCTTCAGCAGAAATTAGAAGGCATGAGAAAACAAAAAGAATTAAATGGGCTTGCGTATTGAGGAATGCTACTTGCAATGCCCATCAGCAAAAACCAAACCCAAGTGCCTCCACATGTGACAACGTGGCTAACATATGTAAGATCCCAGCTGCACACCAGGCATGGCATGGTGAATGTGCCCAGCCCAAAATTCAGGCTGGTCAGCCCTTATAATAACCCACATGTGGACCAAAATATGAATAGTTAAAAACAGAACCAATCCATATGAAGTAAATGGCCAAATGAATATTGGACCAGCCTGACTCCTAGGCCAGGGAACATTCACTGCAGGGTCCACCCAATGAACAAGTAGCATTCCTCACTGATATTTGATCTGTAGGGAGGAACTCACAATGTCAAACATGTGCTGGTAATGTACCATACTAGTACAAAAAACAATGTCCTGAGCACCGTGGAAATAGAAATGTTGCTCTGAGAAGCCTCTGATGTGTCAAGCTTTATAGCCGAATCCGTTCCATCTGAGTTGAAGTCTGAAAACTCCTGCTCTCCACCAGACTTGTTCTCAACATCAAACGGGACATACTTCTTTCCATCTTCGCTCCCTTCGATGTAAACAGAGACTTCCTCCATGTTGTGAGACCCGTTCAAAAGCATGCCTCTCTGCCGAAATGTACTCACTCCCTGTATCTCCCGACCTAAAAACCCGTCCACCGACCTGTCTCCTTGAACCAAAGGCAATTCAAAATTGCAATCCCCTATGATGATATCGACATTGTTTGAAGGACAATCGAAACGTTCAATCCTATCTTCATCGCACCAACCTGAGAAAGAAGGCTCCCTCCGAAGGACTGGTTTGTGGCTTTCGTTTTGAACTGTGTTCGCCCCGATTTCTTCACCCCTTTCCACCCCAAAATCTCCCTCTATCATCTCCTTCCTAATACTGTAACATCTTTACCCGACTCTGGCCGATTTATCCAGAGGCAGAAGATCCCTTCCAAATCCCATCAGCTCCAGACAGAAGTTCAACAAAAACCAGCTAAAGAATGGTGACAAAAGCTCTCCCAGCTACATTTCATTGAAAAGGAATCCAAAACTCGCTAGATTCTACAAATTGAGAATTACGATCTTCATTTCCGTACCGATCATCAAACTTGCAAATATTCGCCGATCTCTTGAGAAAAGAAGCTAAAGATCGAGAAACGAAAATGGTTCCAATCTTCTTATCGTTCAACAGATACAAAAAAAACTACAGAGATCTTTTACAATGTAATACGAAAAGAAAGATAACAGAAGTCTCTGATCTCGAATTCCAAGAGGGAAGCTTGAAAAGATTTGAACGCGTTCGTTTCTATATATCGTCAAAATCAACGTGATTTCGATCTCTAGAGAAAAATGAAAGGAGAGATCTTTTTCTTCTTCGCGACTTTCAGCTTCGAAAATATGAAGAAACCATCCACCGACCTGAAATGGCGGATAATTTCAACGATTTCGATCTTTGTTTTCTAGATCGATCTTCAAAAGGAGAGAGAGAGATCTGGTTTTGAGAATGTTGAGAAGCGCGCGAGAGAGAAATTGGGGGGAGAACCGCAGCTTACATACGTTTGGAATTCTTCCGGAGGGGTTGCATCGCCCATGGAGCAAATGATCTAAATAGTCCTCGTTGTTTTAGATTTTTACGAAACTGCCCCTGGACTTGCAGGAAGGGAAGAAGCCATTCGTTCGCCTTACGTCTGTCCCAATCCAAGTGGAATTCGTTTTACCTCTGTCGCGTCTAGGAATACGGCTCATGTCGTCACCTACCGCGGCCCACATTCTGATATGGTTCGATGATTTGAACCGTCCACGTTCTCCTTAATACCACAAAACCGTTATTATCCCATATTTGCGCTTCATTTATGATCCTAACCTTTGATTCTTAGAGTTGAATGAGAGCCATTGAAAATTTCCCTTTAATGGTTCTAAATTCATCTCCACCGCACAAAGAATCTGGGTCCAGCGGGTGACGACATATGTTTGATAGATCCGGAAGCCGATTGCGTACTGAGTAAACTCTGTGGGGCCACTGCGATGTATGTGTCTTATCCACGCCGTCAATCCGTTTTAATAGCTCATTTTAGGATGATCCCAAAATTGAAGCATATCCAAAGATCAAGTGGACCACACTATAGGAAATAGTGTGAAATGAATGCCTACCATTGAAAACTTCTTAGGGGCCATAGAAATTTTAAATCAAGCTGATATTTGTTTTTACCTTCGTACATATCTCTATGACCTCATGAACAGGTTGGATGACTAAGAAACATCACTGTGGGCCCTAGGAATGCTTCAACGGTGGACATCATTATCACCAATGTTTCTTTTGGTGTGGTCCAATTGAGATTTGGATATGGTTTGATTTTGGATTATTAACATAAAATGATCTGGAAAAACGGATGGACGGCGTGGATACGACACACATCCTCTGTGGCCCCGCAGAGTTTACTCAGTACGCAATCTGCTTCCGTTAAATTCTCAGTCGCGACAGCGGCAAAAACCAAACTTAGAAAACGGATCACCGACAGAGAAGGGCACCACAATTGTTGCCGTACCATCTTTCCCACCAGCATGATAGTTGGGCAGTAAATCAGTACCGTGAAAACAGTAAACCCCAACATGAAGGTTACGTGGCACAAAAATCAGCTCGAACCCTAGTGATGGACACACCGTTGAATTCAATGGATAACCGACAGTCTGATTCAACATTCAGGCTCTGCCAAGGGGATTTTCGAGAGGGATGATCTTCGTGGTGGGCCATTTTTGGGACGGATGTCCGCAGGGGGGAATGTTGGCAGGAAATATAAGACGGCACCATATATTGTAGTGATGTTGCAGCACACGTGCTACCCTTACTCGTGTGGTAAAGATCCAAGCCATTCATCAGGTGGGCCCATTATAAACACACCCTGAGACAAAAGTAAGAGCAGTCTGCTCATCAATGCCGTTAGATAAAATGGACGGTCAGAAAAGAGAAATGATCTCATCTCATCCCGGCAACGGTACCGCAATTGGGAGTGGATTAGGTGCTACCCGGGTAACACTGTAGCGGGTGTTTGCCTGATTGTGGATCCCAACTTGATGTATTTTCTGTATATCCACTCCGTCCATCAGTTTTTCCAGGTCATTTTATGGCATGGGCCAAGAAGTGAAGACGATCCAAATCTCAGATGGATCATATCACAGAAAACAGCGTTCAACGAACGCCTACCATTAAAAAGTTCCTAGTGCCCATCATAGTGTTTATTCGCCATCCAACAAATTGATAAGGTCACTAATACCTTGATGAAGGGAAAACACAAATATCAGCTTAATCCAAAACTTTTGCTGCCCCAATGAATTTTTCAATGGTCAATCGTCACTGCTTCCTGTGATGTAGTTCATCTGAGATTTAGAACATATTCATTTTTGGTATCGTGCCTAAAATGAGCTGGGAAAACTGATGGACGGCGTAGATATATAACATAAATCACGGGGGCGTCCCAGATAGGGAAACACCTACTACGGTGTTACCCGGTAACACCTACTCTGCTCCCCGCCAACATGAAACGCGGATTGCGTCCTACCCCGCTATGTGGGACCCATAGTGATGTAAGTGTGTTATCCACGCCGTTCATCTCTTTTCTAAGATCATTTTAAATTATAATAGTAAAAATTAGGCAAGTACACAGCTTCAATGGACCACACCAAAGGAAGATGAAGTAATAATGACATTCACCGTTGAAACCTTTATAAGGGCCACCGTGATGTTTTTTCACCATCCAACCTATTCATAAGGTCATGTAGACGTGGATGAAGTGAAAACAAATATCAGCTTGATCTGAAACTTCTCCACCTCCCCATAAGTTTTTAATGGTGGACATTCAATCCCCACTTTGTGGTCCACTTAAGCCTTGGAGCTGCCTCATTTTTTGGATCAAAGCATAAAATGATCTCAGAAAAACGATAAACGTCGTGGATAAAACAATTACATCACTGTGGACCCCAGAGAGGCTTGCTCAGACGGACTACCGTTCGGGCGGTGGTAGGACCCGTGTAGGACATTAAAAGGTCAGCCACAACCGTATGTTGAGTCAAATCGTAGATTGTGCATTGATTACAACGCTGTGGCCCACCTGATTTCTGTTTTAGGTGATGGTGTCTACGGTTTCCATGTTGCTGATTTCCTACGAAAGTAGCATGGGAGTCGGTAAAATGGTACGGTACCACACGTTGTGATACCTTGCCTTTCATCTGATCATTTCTCGTCCCGAACATGGTTCCGGTGGACGCGGATTGCGTCCTACCCCTGCCCGTCTCCCGCTGGGAACGGGCAGCAGCTTTGATTGGCCACCTTGATGTATGGATCTTATCCACACCGTCCATTGATTTTTTTTGTATCATTTTAGCATACAAAACCCAAAAATTAGGAAGATCCAAAGTTCAATTAGACCACACCACAGGAGGAAGCAGTAGTGATAATAATTCTCACCGTTGAAACTTTTCTAGGGCCCATAATATTTATTTGTCATCCGACCTATTTATAAAGTTACATGATCCTAAATGAAGAGAAAACACAAATACCAACTCCATCCAAAACTTGTGGTCCCCAAGAAGTTTTCAACGGTGAGAGTTTAATCCCCATTGTTTAGTCCATTTTTTTGGACATATACCCTAAAATGATACGCAAAAATGGATGGACGGTGTGGATAAGACCCATACATCACGGTGGGCATTCAAAGCTCCTGACCGTTCTCAGCTGGAAACGAGCGAGGTACGACGCAATCCGTGAATTGCGATGCAGTTCTCTTTATCTATTGAATTGCCATCTTTTGGTCGTAGAATTCTCAATCACTAGTGAATCATCTTTGAGAATGCTAATAAGTTGGTCGTTCTAGACTGTTATTTCGGTGGGCCACGAAATGGATAAATGGTAGCACAAAATGCAAGTCGATTGTAACACCCTGAAAATTGGAAGTCATGCATACATTCGACTCCCAAGTTCCCGGGTATCACTTATGTTAATTTTTACTAATTTGTGTTTAATCAAGTTCAAATACGCAGCATGAAATTTCTTAGGGCACGAAACATAATCACAACTGGCCTACTGAAATGAAAGGAATCAAATATGTATATACAAGTCCAAAAGAATGTAAATGGATCGCTTAAGGCGTTACCCAACAAAATCACAAAAAATAATAAGTCCAAAAATAATGATGAGCTGAGTCCAACACTCAGCAATCCAAAGCCCGTCCACTAGGCCAATGGAGGACCATCCATCAGCTGGAAGTAGGACAGTTCGTCCTCCTCCTCGAGACTCGCGCCGCTAGGCTCCTCGTACTCAGTATCACCTGCATTTAAGGGAGAGTCTGGTTGGTGTTTTAAAATACCATCCCATAGTAGGAGTGAGTGATCAACTCAGTGGGTGCTATTAGTCTTAAGTTGTAACAAATATCAATTATATTATGAATTTAATGAAAGACAAGTATTTATAAACTCTCAACTAATCTTGTTAATGCAAGTGCATGATAAATGATATGATGCATGACCTCGCCACAATACTCCCTCGAGCGACTTCGTCTAATGATCGCACATGACAACACTCCCTCATTACGACCTCAACTGCCAAGTCTCCAAAACCTAGATAATGTAATGCATGGATAATATTAACCGAGTATTTAGTTAATTTCATTCATCCAGCAGGTTGAGGAAACTGGTACACCACACGTATCAATACCCTCAATTAGTTGCGAGGCCAAGGCCCCTCAACGTGCGAGGTCAGGACCCCGCGATCCTTGATCCCATCAGGTTCCCTATCCCCGACTTCAAGTACATGGGAAGTGCTGAGAAAAGGGATCGCTCGCGGTCACTACGGGGAGGCTCGTTACCCTAGCGTAGGCCGACAGCTCGGACATAGTGTCCCATTCCACCATGCCCGGCTCACAAGTCGGTGGATCGGTTTCAGTTTGGTTATCAATAGGTTACAATGGTTGAAGGGTGTTCCAGGTTCCATACATACGTGAGCAGACGGGATTAACAAACAAGGTTGGTCAATAAATAGACTAGACCGTAAGAGTTCAGGCGAACAGGTGACAAACGACATAGGATACGAGCGACCCATGTAGTCTAACTATTGTCGCTCATACGCACCCGCCCAAATCCACGAGTTTAGCCTCAGGATAGTCCTACTAACGAGACTATCTTCACCCTCCTCATATTCCTGACCAACCCAAAGGTTCTGGTGGTAATCCTTAACATGCCAACAATCAGGGTTATCAACAGCAAATGCAATATCATACATTCATACTTCTCAACATAAAACTCATATTTTTCTACCAAGAAAACTAACGATGTTGTGAAATAAAGGTGCATGTGTGTTGTGTAGGTTAGTGAGGAAACTAAGCATTTCATATATATCATAGGAATAAATGCACAAGGGTTAATGAATCACACATGCTATGAGGTAACATCATACACAAATCAAAAAGAAATGAACATGCAAGTATTAAATTTATATCCAATCATGTGAGAGACACAAACATTCCATAGCTATTCTATGTTGATTGAGAGGATACACGAATCAAACAAGACATGGTCGTGCAATCAACAATTATACCTAATCATGTGAGCAATAATAAACATTTCATAACTATTCCATGTTGATTGAAAGGATCAAGGTAAGGTCTTTCCTAGATTCTCTCCAGATCCTCCAAATACATCATCCAAGCAATCAAAATCATTAGACTTATACTAAAATTGATACTAGGCCACCTAAAGATAATAGTCCGCACCTATGAATCGTTGAAGGCTTGGAAAACAACCTAAGAGTGTCGGGTTTAGCGTCGATCAGCCGGAATCCTGAGGAAATGCATTTGAATGTTAGGATTTCATGCAAATCCTCACTCAACGAAGGGGGATTTTTAAGAGATGGGGGTTTTACCTACTCAATCGATGGAGAGGAGTTTTTCCAGTCGTGGGTGAAGGATTTGTTGAGGAAGAGGTGAGGAGTTACAAGAATCAGACTCCTTTGGGCCCCACTAGAGCTATGGTTCACCTTCACTCTTCTTCACTCACTCTCTCTCTCTCTCTCTCTCTCACACACACACACACACACACACTCTCTCTCTCTACTTATTTGCTCTCTCCTTCCCTTAGGTTGTTGGAGTAATGGGGGAGTTATGAGAAAAAATGCCTTAGGGCTTTATTTTCTGGACTTGGGCCATTTAGCCTTGAGTTTCCACAAATTTCCATAATGACCCTCTAGGACTCCCTATTGACTTTAGGGTGGCCCTATCACCCCCCACCCCCCAAATAAAAAATAAAAAATAAAAAATTGGTGTGTCCTTATGCCTCGATGAGGGGCCATGCAAAATTTTAAGGCAATCGGATACGGGGTTTTATCACATGGCTCCGATTTTTAAATAGCCTTACGAAGCGCATTCTGGTTGTTGGGGCGGTTTTGGTGGCCCTCCGGCCATGAAACTTATAGGATAGGTGTTTCATGACCCGATGAAGGGCCATGCAAAATTTGGGAACGATCGGATGTGATGTTTGATCGTACGAGTCCAATTTGCGATCAACGGTCAACGTTCCACGATCGGGTCTCAAATTTTGTGGACGGGCTCAAAAAAATACGTTAGACTTTCACCATAAATGTAAAAGAGATCCGACGGCTAGAAAGCCTGGGATCTCAGTTTTATTTACAAGTGCCAGATTTCAATTTTGGCCTTGGGTGAGTTGCGGTTGGCAAGTGCCACTGGAACGGCGTGAATGATTAATTTCTAGGTGTCCACTGAGTTCGTGGTCGGCGATGGACCACAAGCCTAGTGAGATCTTTGGTTCCCTAAACTTTTAGATTTTTCTAACCTTCCTTGGCCGATGTATGACTCACACGGGCTGTTGCTAAGTACAAATAGGCTATCTGGCTTGACGGCCCGCATTTAGTCTAATCATGACCAAACTGGTCTACTCTAATGGGCTAATCCTAGGTTAATTTACTTGTGGCACCCTACCACGAACAGTTTAAACGAACGGTCCTACAACAAATCCTACATGAACGACTCAGGACACTGTTCTGGTTGGACAGGACGTTACATCAATTGAGACTGTTTTAGCCATCCGATAAAGTGTCCCGCAGAAGGAACGTTAGAGCAACTGTCAACAGTCAACCTTTGAAACTCCCGGAAAGTGGACAGAATTGTCCAATAATGTGATTTTTGGCCAATTGCTCATCCACATGGTGGCCCACTAATGAATAGTTCCAATCCCCCATTCACCGGATGTATTTGCCACTCCCCCAGGTGATTCCAGAAATGGATCGGCTACTCACCCTGCCACTAGCCAATGGCTATTGGTCCATTCTCCGTGGAGCCCACCACGATGTGTGTGTTTCATCCATTCTGTCAACCCATTCTTTTGTAGGGAAAATACAATGTAATAAAAGAAACAAAACTCCAGAAGCTCGGCTGCACACTCCAACTACAGCGAGACTATGGCTGCGACTGCGTCCTAGCATCACCTGCACGCATCAATCGTGCATAAGCTTATAGAAAGTTTAGAGGGTGGTGTAAGTATGTGCGCAATATAAGCGTGCTCAAAATGCAAGGTTAGAGTAATGCGGAATCATGGTGATGAGTATATGGATGCAATCAGCCGTACCAAGGCTATGCAGTGCAATATATGAATGCCATCGGCCATAACACGGCCATGCGATGCGAGATGCAACTCAAGCATGCCAATCCTCATCATGTATCAGTACAGTTCTCATTCTGGATAATCACCGGGGTTCAATACACTCCAAATGGCACTGTCGCTCTCCTAGCCGCACAGTCCAAGTGAGCGTAAGAAACCTCACTATCCGCCTGGCCAATAGTCTGCCAATACCTATCTGGCACGTCGATAGCGGACCCATTCGCGAGCTGGTCAAACTCAGCCTAGTATTGCCCCCTACCCTCGGGCGAGTAAGGCCACACTCCTTTTCAACCGACCATGACACAGTGGGAGACGCGGCCTCCTGGTATTCGGCCCTCATGCGCTCATATATCCACTCGGTCTCGACATTGGAGTCATCCTCTGGTACCATCGGGTTTAGGGATTTTCACCCAGAGACGTCTATGGCTCCCGTATGCTAGAACCAAATATTTCCGGTTTCCAATCCTGCCATCCACGATGTGTCTGTGGAGGCTATGACCCTGATGTGGCTAGGGCATACAGTAACTAAAATAACACAAATGCAAGTGCATGAAGCACACTATCAGTCATGTAACAGCCCTGTATATACCATGCACTTATATGAGGCAACTCCGCCTATCAGGGAGCCCATAAATAGTCTATCCAAAGGTATATGCTATGATCGGTCACTCCTCACATCAAGCATACATATGGTGCGAATGATCATGAATCATGGATCTATACTAAACATGTATAAAGAGATGGGCTCTAGATATAATGGAGATGGCCCTAGACGGCCTACTTACCATAATTATGGGCCTATCAGTGGGCCTTAGGGAGAGTTATAATGCGGACATTTAACCAACATTATCCATTCAATGTGGACATCAAACCAACATTGCTCCCAAGGAATGGCCTTCCATGAATCACACATTGTAATGGGCCTTTTGTATATCTAATTGGGCCTTGACCCAAGGACCCAAATACATCAAATGGGCTATATAACATGAGCCCCATATCTATATCAAGGTGGGCCTCAATGGGCCTCATAATATGGGCCTAATACAAATCAAGGTGGGCCTCAACAAGGACCACTAATGCATGAAGATGGGCCTCCATAATGGGCCTTAAATTATCTCCAAAACAGTTGGACAGTGGGATGAAACACACACATTATGATGGAGCCCACACTAATAGAGGGTGTGGTTTACAATACTTACATAAGTGGGGCCCACCAAAATGCTCATTTTCCACCCAGCCTAAAGCCCAATATAATGTTTATTTTCCACCCAACTTAAGGCCCAACATAATGTTTATTTTCCACCCAACTGCTCATAAAGCTACCTGAACCAAGGTAGGGCCCACTGGAATGTTTATTTTCCACCCAAACTATTCATAAGGTCACACGGACCGTGGGTGGGGCCCACCATTTATTTTTTACATAACACGGTCAGAAGCCCACCGTGCTGTTTTTATTTTATTTTATTTTTTTTTTTTACATATTTATAAATATATATATATATATATATATATATATATATATATATATATCACATGGACAGGGGGCCCACCATGATGTGGTCCACAAATCCAGCCCGCTCATTATGTGTGCCCCACTTGGCTGAGGGTACAGACCAAGTTTCAACCGCATCCAAATTTCAGGTAGGCCCCATCAAGTGTTTTTATATGTTTAGACATGTCTTTACATGATTTTTGATGGTGTGGCCCACCTGAGTTCCGTTTACAGTTGATTTTTGGAGTGGACGGCCGGTCCGTGGGGACCCAGCAAATGCAGGGTGTTGATGGTCGAAACTCATCAAAGTGGGGCCACATGGGCCGTGACCCCCCGCCCGTCCGTCCGTCTGGCGCGTCAGCGGTACGCTGCGTCTGTTGTCGATGGCAGCCTGCCGTTCTTTTTTTTTTTTTTTTTGAAAATTGGTTTTTCTACGGTTTTTCCTAAGTGGCCCATTATGTAAGATCCACACCAGCCATTAGTCCCTGTGGCTTGATACAAACCCATAGAGTCCAATATTGTGCTGTTTCAAATATACAAGAGCATCAGAAAGTAAATCAAAGATAGGAAACTTGTTTCCTATGGTATGGCCCACCAAGAAAAGGGATCGGTTTCATTTTTCGGCTCAACGCCTAAAATGACCAGGGGAACGAAATGGACGGCTTGGATTTTACATACACATAAAGGTGGGGCCTGCATGAGTGGCCCACCACTCCCTCCTCTAGGCTAGCTCGTTAGTACAGCCCATGCCAGTTTACACTTAACTGTTTGCCAACGTCCAGCATCCAGGGACGCTGGACGGCATGCATAAACACATTGCTGTGGTGGGTCCCACGTAGATGTGGCCCACCAACATATATGCATATAATATATATATTATATTATATATATAATACATATTATATTATATATATTATATAAAATATAACATATATACATATATTTATATATATATAAATACATTGGGTCCATCCAAACAATGGATGGTGTGGATCATCACCTGCAATAGAGTGGGTCACACCGTCTGATGTAGATGGACGGGGTAGATGTAGCACATATTGGTGGGATCCACACCATTACAAAGAAAGAGAGAAAGAGAGAGATAGAGAGAGATATACGGTGAGATAGAGGAACCCCGCCACTATGGGCCCTCTTGATTAAATCACATACATCCAAATGGGTCCCACCAACAAGTGGGCCCTAAAATTTAAAATAATGACAAATCACCCACCTTATCTTCCTTCTTCTTGGTCCCTTAGACTCCAATGCTTCTTAGCTTCAACTTTGATGGAGGTTGATGGACTTTTGATGGTGGGGATGAGAGATGAGAGGGTGTAGATGGAAGATGGAAGGTGGACCACACTTGTGGTTTGGGAGAGAAGTGTTGGACGTGAGAGACTTGGGTTGCTTGGAGAGATTTGAGAAAATGAGAGAGAAAATGAGAGGATGGGAGTGATATGAGGTGATGGAGTGATGTGTGTAATTAATGAAGCATGGGTTTGTTTGAAAAGTGAGTAAAAGTGAGATGGGTGAAGAGAGAGAGTTGACTTTGTGAAAAAAGAGGGATGGGTTGTACTTGAGATAAGGTTGCATTTAATGGTTGATTGATGGGACTAATAGTGTAAAGATTCTCTCGAAATCCGCAACGCGCGGTGTTTCTTTGGAATAAACGCAGATCGGCATCTTCTTGCCTGGGTATCGGTTTGGTGCGCAAGTCACGGCGTTGGAACTGCGGCGACGACGCGGTCGCTATGATACAACTTTTGGATCAAGCCGACGTCGGTGCGCGGGACCTGGCTTTGGATCGTGCGCAAATACCGGATATGGTACGAAGGTTGCCGAAATTTGACCGGAAGGACCGCGGAAGCCAACGGAACAGTACGGACTAGGACACGGGTCTTACAGTTCTCCCCTCCAAATAAAAATTTCGTCCTCAAAATTTAAACAATCATCATAAGAAAACATAAATCATAATAGAAGAGGAAGCAAGGCATCGCCATATAAATATCAGAGACAACATACAACATACAACATACAATCAATCATCAAAGAGATGAGGATAGCTGTAACACCCCGTACCTCTGGTACTCGGGTGTTACCCTTATAGACCCACATTAACTTGAGTCAAGCTGACTTGAACTTGGTTCGTGTAGGACGAAGGTTCCAACTGGAATCGAAGTCATCCATCCAAGTCCTCCAGGTGCCGGAACGCACCCCATAATACGTAGAGGGTAAGACTTCCTAAACATTTTAAATTAGAACATTTATGTTAATAAAAGACTGCCACGACGCACTCATCCCCAATGTTTGAGGACTCGCTAGTGGCAATCAAACCTTCAGCACGACCAGTATGGGATATTAACCGTTGAAAATAAATATCAGACCCACTGGGCCGTCGGGTCGCGTTATATGGGCCAATAATAGCCTAAAGATAGTATAACGGCCCACCTGAGCCTTACCATCAGCCCAGAAGTTGGTAGGGACCCCTAGGAGGGTCCCCCAGTGCGAATGGACGGTGTGGATGGGAGCACTAACATCCCATAGGGGCTCCCACGCAGTGCGTGTACATCGAGTACACATGCACTCGACGCGCGTTGGAACCATGAGGTCGGTCAAACGTCCTTTGACCGACTCTCTCTCTAAAAAAAAAAAAAATTTCGAAAATGGCGTTTTCCCGCCGTTTCTTTTTTTTGAATGGGGAATCTTTGAACCTTTAAGTGGCCCACCCTAGCCTTTTTCCGAGCCATCTGGACCGTTCATTTTCTCCAAGGGGCCCAGCTTAACAAAACCGTATAGCTTTGTGGGCCACTGTAAACGGACGAGAAAGAAAGGAAACCACCGTCCATTTCATTACAAGTGGCGAAAATCCATTGAACGGAACCCATCTGGAAATGGTTGGACGGTTCATGATCGGCCCGATGGCGCCATCTCAGCCATCCAACTTCCACAGAGAGGCGTGCTCTCTTCGTTTCGGAAATGGCCGGGCAAGGGCCGTGTAAGAAAAAGCTAGTAGCTACATTCCACTCCGGGAAAGAGATGCAGAATCTCTCCTAGCCGTTCCTGGGGACACGTGGCTCCATCCCTGTCAATGGTGCGAGGCGAGACCCAATGAAGACGAAAACTCGAGCTCCATCTCACGAGAATTGGAGATTCTCGTGGGATATGAGGAGATGGACATTTGGGACACGAGAAGTAGGCCCCACGCTGATCCTGGGTCCCATCTGGACCGACCAGATGGATCAGATCGTGCCCATGCACGTTAATCGTCGGTCCGCCATTAGAGATCGGGTCATCTTCCCCGTTGAAAAACCCACACGAAACGACGAGATGGGCCCCACCAGACCTGAAAGAATGCTTTTCTGATGGGCCCCAAGTTCAGCTTTTCATCCAAATGGATGGATGGACCCCATGCAAACCTGATTTTAGATCTCAGCCATGCACAGTCGGTGCACTTCTAGCCGTTGGTGCTCTCCCTCTCCCTCTATATAAGGAGTCCTATAGCCTTGGGTTTCGCACCAACGAGAGAGGAGAGAGATAGAAGGGATAGAGCGTGTGTAGAGAGAGTGGCCAGCCGACAGTGTGGGCTCGGTTTCCACTGCTCAAACTCAGTCCCGGTAAGGTTGGGCCGAGTCGGGTCAGTGGGAATTGCAGCTTCACGAAACAGATAGAGAAGGGAGAAAGGAGAGGGCAACCAGGTGAACTCAGTGCACCCTGCACCGCCTCAGCCATGGGGAAGAACTAGGCTGAGTCGGGTCAGTGTGGACCCGTAGTGGCACCACAAGCAAGAGAGAGTGAGTGAGAAAAGAAGACGGAGGAATCAGGGAAAACCTGACCCAGGTGAGCTGCTGCAAGAGAGGACATTTCCTCTGGATTTTTTTTCCTATGCTTCTCATATCTTCCTACTTTGTAACATTAGTAAGAGGTAGGTGGTGTCACCTGGAACCCAACGGTGGTTGTAACTCGGACTTAGATCAGCCCAACAATGGCTGAAATCGGACCAAAAGACAAGATGGAAAACAAGTTTTCGTCGAGCTCTGTTTGGAGCTAGAAAACTGGCCAAACTTTCAGGAAGCAGCAGTCCAACGCTGGCCTTCATCAGGCCTTGTTTGGGGCCGAGCCATGATATATATATGGTCCCAGTTTGGGGCTGAGGAAACGGTGGAAATCGAACCATTTTCAATCTGAAAAATCGACGCCAAGAACAGCCCCTGCAGCGTGCGGCAGTAGGATTGCTCTGCGTTGAAGTTTGCAGGCTGCGATGGCTCTGGGCCTCACCAAAAACGCAGATGGGCCTCACCAAACTCGGGTGGGCTGTCTGACGTTGGGCTCCACCAAGCTCTGCTGGGCCGCACCTTGCATCTCCTGGCGGGCCTCACGCTGATGCCAGGTGAGCCACACGAGGCTATAGGGGAACGCCCATCAAGGGACGTTCAAATCCTGACCGTCTAGTGCTGGACGTTACCAGCTGAACAGCAACCGTGGGTTCTCTTTTTTTTAATTAAAAAAAATATATATATAATAAAAAAAAAATAGAATATATATATATATGTATATTTCTATATATATATATGTGCGTGTGTGTGTGTGAAAGTACCATAAGATGTGGGCCCCACCATGGCTTGGGCCATATCCAACCGTCCACCCATCTGGATGAGGATGTGGGACCCACCTTGCTCGTGATACACATGTTGGGGAGGGGTGCGCTATAATGTCCAGACGCTGGACTCCCTCTTAATGGCATATTAGTCTATATTCATAATATATTACATACATATGTACATACATGTATACGATGGGTGGAACACACGTACTCGTGAAACCCACTTTGTACACGCTGGATGTAGAACGTCCAGGGTCTGAACATCATACACTTGGACGGACATCCACTCCGTTCACCAAGTGCTCGTGTGATGCATGTATAATGTATATGATATGTACATACGTACCGTATGATGCAAATATAATATACATGTTGTATACCTAAATATACTAGATGATACATCCATAATGTAAATTATGCATGCATGTAAACCGTCTGATGCAAATATAATATACATAATGTATACATAGATACACTATGTGACGCATATATAATAATTATAGTGTGCTAGCTCATCCATATGGCGGTGGGCCAACACGTCTAGTGATAGCATGGTTGCTGCATCCCCAACAGTTATTCTGTGGGTCCCATGCATTGTGCGGGTTTCATCTATGCGCGTTTCATCCATGTCGTCTATTGGATGGACTGCACCACAAGGCAGTTGGCCACACACCAACTGTCGGTGGGTTGCACTGGCAAGGGCTGCGCCATGTTCAAAACCATGTGGCTATGCCACATACCACGTTAGCGGATCTCATGGGCTGCACCCATTTCTAATAAGGCACTCCACACGCCTCCATGAGCCTTAGTCGCTTGTGGGCTGATACACGGCAGGCCCACCTTGGCCAAGTTTGGACTGATTGAGCCCAGTTCACACTAAAATAGGTGCACGTGTTTAGAAGGCTTGACTGCCTTTGGTTACAGCCTAAACAACCTCGGTTTGGACCTTCCAACTCTCCACCTATCCTTATATATATATTAGACATTGGAACTCATGTCTAAATACGAATTAAAATTGTGCAGGAAGTTGCGTGAGTGGTAGAAATTCACCGTCTTCTCAAGGAACCTTGCCTTTAGGAGCATTCTACAACTTGTCTGGTGATGATCTCCTCCCCTTAAGCTTTCCATCCCCATCTAAACTAGAAATAAGTAGTTTTAGTAGTGTAAATGGTTAACTAGGCCAATGATGAACTGTGGGTTATTAGCTTAACATGAAAGTCCTCATGCTTACTATTGTTTATAATGTTTATTTATTTGAACTGCCTAAGTGAATAATCCAGTCATTATGCGATTTTAGATGTTGCTCCTTATTTCCCTTCAAAATTATGATGCATGTTGCTATGACACACATATTGCTAAAATCTCTCTATGGGAATTCTTATCAAAAGAGAATCCGTGCTTGGGGTGTAATTAGACTAGTTGTGATTTATGTAGATCCCTGACATGGAGGTTTTGGTTGGGGTGTTAACCATGGGGTATACCATCCATGTGGGTTTCCACCCAATGACTTGGGATGAACTTTATAACATTTCTAAATACCGTTGTTTACTCGTCCTTATATCATTCATGCCGTCATGGTTTAAACGCTACATTTGGTGATTTCAACATTTCATACCCAGTCAGCATTGGTGGTGGCCCCCTTATGTTGAATTAATTGACCACATGTTAGCGGGTACTACACACACCCTAAGACGGTAGTCTCATGGGCCGGGGATGGTGGTAATGGGACACTATGCCCGGGCCGTCGGCCTACGCTGGGCCTTGCGCTCCCCGTAGTGACCGTGAGCTCATATCTAAATTGGCTGGTTGTAAATGGACTAATAATGGGCTGGCAGATCATGCATGCACAACATACTACGACGGCTTGGATCATTATGCCCATACGATTACGCTGCGTGTTGCGCTAATGACCAGCCAATCGATTTATGATGATGACTAGGATCCTCATGCCCATGCGATTACGCTGAATGTTGCGCTGACGACCAGTCACATCCAGGGTGACGACCCCATTGCCTGTCTGGATATCTCTCCTGGGGCACCGACCGTCCGGATGATTTACCCGGGTCCATAATTACATTCATGCATTCATGCATTAATCAAGATTGCATATACTATGTTTGGATTATCTGTGTACTCTTACGCTATTCCTCGTTTAGGGCGACGATGTGTAATCTTGAGGGGAGATCACACTGAGCTGGCCACTCATTCATCAATATTCAACCGTACAGAGGATGCAGGTACGGGAAATGTTGAGGACGAGGCAGGCCCGGAGGCGGAGGCCGTCGAGGAGGAGCCATATGATGAGATGCAGCAGGAGGCGGCAGCCTACTACGGGTTGAATCAGTAGTTTAGTCATCTATTCTATTTCAGTACATTCGGGTTTTAAGGAAATTTGAGGTTTTGTAAGTGGCCCCAGCTGGGTGGGCCCAAATATTGTTCCTATTTTGAAGCCATATTTATGACATGATTCTCATTTCCGCTATATCGTGCTTTGATTTAATTGGTTGATCATCAGCTAACTCCTGGGTTCTTGGAATCTGAGTCGTGTACTCAGGTTCTGAAAACCAGGGTGTTACAATAGCGCTCTCGAATCTCAGCCTCGCGCTCCCAAGATGCCTCATCCACAGAATGGTGACCCCACTGAACCTTCACCAAGGGGATGACCTTGGTTCGGAGGACCTGCTCCTTCCGATCAAGGATACGAACTGGCTGCTCGATGTAAGAAGCATCCTCACAAACCTCCAACGGCTGCCAATCGATAACAGGAACGATGTCTGACCCACACTTCCTTAACATAGAGACGTGAAAAACATTGTGGACGCCAGACAACTGAGATGGTAAGGCAAGCCGATAGGCCACGGCGCCAATGCGCTCAGTGATCTCGGGGCAAGCTTGCCCTTCGCTCCAAATCTAACTATGCCCTTCATGGGCGAGACCTTGAGATACACATGGTCCCCTACATCAAACTCCAAGGGACGACGCTGGCGATCAGCAACACTTTTCTGTCGGCTCTGAGCTGTATGCATCCTCTACCTGATGATATCAATAACCTCTGATGTCTCCTGCACAAGTTCGGGACCTAGGAGACGCCGCTCTCCAACCTCGGTCCAACAACTCGGAGATCTGCACGGTCTGCCATATAATGCCTCAAAAGGATCCATGCCAATGGTCGCCTGATAGCTGTTGTTGTATGCGAACTCAGCCAATCGCAGATGATCATCCCAGCTACCACCGAAGTCAATCACGCAGGCCCGAAGCATATCCTCAAGGATCTGGTTGACCCTTTCGGTCTGGCCATCGGTCTGCGGATGATATGGGGTACTGAGCTGCAAATCAGTGCCCATAGCCCTCTGAAAGCTCCTCCAAAACTGATACGTAAACCTCGGGTCTCGGTCAGAAATGATCGAGACTGGAACGCCGTGCAATCTCACAATCTCCTCAATGAATAGCCTTGCAAGTCGGTCCAAAGGCCAAGTCGCACGAATCGCAAGAAAGTGTGCCGACTTCATCAGACGATCCACGACAACCCAGAAGGCGTCATGACCGCGCTGAGTCCTCGGCAAACCCATAATAAAATCTGTGGATACATGATCCCACTTCCACATCGGGACGCTCAACGGCTGTAATAGACCAGGGGGTCCCTGATGATCGGCCTTGACACGCTGGCATGTGTCACACTCGGCCACAAAACTGGCAATCTGGCGCTTCATCCCCGCCCAAAAATACTGCCTCCTCATATCACGGTACATCTTTGTGGAGCCAGGGTGGATAGAAAACCGCGATCGATGTGCCTCGGTCATAAGATCTCTACGCAACTCAGGAATATCCGGGACACACAATCGGCCTCTGAAGCGAAGTCCACCATCAGCACCAATCTGTCAATCTGTCTGACTCTCAGATGCCGCCTCTGCTCGGTAATCCTGTAACGACTCATCTATCTGCTGAGCCTCGATCACCCTTGCGACAAGAGAGGGTTGAATCGACAGGCTTGATAACTGAACGATAGAAGACTGCAGACCAAAATCAAAGTCGTACTCTGCTATATCCTTGAGCATCCTCCACTCCTGAATCATCATATGTGCCACCAGGCCTCGTGGCTGACGGCTGAGGGCATCCGCCACCACATTTGCCTTGCCTGGGTGGTACTGGAAGTCAAAATCATAATCCTTCAGAAGCTCTATCCAGCGTCTCTGTCTCATGTTCAGCTTAGACTGAGAAAATAGATACTTCAAGCTCTTGTGGTCAGAGAAGAGCTCGAACCTAATCCCATAGAGATAGTGTCTCCACACCTTCAGTGCGAAGACGACTGCTGCCAGCTCCAAATCGTGCGTGGGTTAGTTCAGCTCATGAACCTTGAGCTGACGAGACGCAAATGCTACAAGTCTACCGTGCTGCATCAGGACAGCACCCAACCTAATACGCGAAGCATCAGTAAATACCACGAATCCATCACTCCTAGAGGGAAGAGTGAGGACAGGAGCGGACGTCAGACAGTCCTTCAGCTCCATAAATGCTCGCTCACAGGCGTCACTCCAAATAAACTCTGCGCCCTTCCGAGTCAACCTGGTCAATGGGGCTACAATACGGGAGAAGCCCTCAATGAAACGCCGATAATATCCCGCTAAACCAAGGAAACTGCGGATCTCGAACGCAGTCGTGGGCTGACCCCACTGACGCACTGCCTCAACCTTCGAGGGGTCCACTGCGACACCCTCCCTCGTCACCACGTGACCGAGGAATCTCACCTCCTCTTGCCAGAACTCACACTTATCCAGCTTCGCATATAGCTGGTGGGCACGAAGAGTCTGCAAGGCGATCTCTAGATGCTACATATGGTCCTCACGGGTCCTCGAATATATCAGAATGTCATCGATGAAGACCACAACAAACTGATCGAGATATGGGCGAAAGACCTCGTTCATCAACTGCATAAAGACCGCGGGTGCATTGGTCAGTCCAAAGGACATAACCTGAAACTCAAAATGACCATAACGCGTCCTGAAAGCTGTCTTCGGGATATTCTCCTCTCGGACACGAATCTGATGATAACCAGAACGCAGGTCAATCTTTGAAAAGAACTGTGCACCCTGCAGCTGATCAAATAAATTGTCTACCTGGGTACTTGTTCTTAATCGTGACTCGGTTGAGCTCGCGGTAATCCACGCAGAGCCTCAACGAGCCATCCTTCTTCCTGACGAAGAGTACCGGCGCTCCCCAAGACGAACTACTCGGACGAATAAATCCCAACTCACGCAACTCGTCCAATTGACGCTGTAGCTCACGCAACTCCATCGGTGCCATACGGTACAGGGCCTTCGAGATAGGCGCGGTACCAGGCACAAGGTCTATCTGGAACTCAATATGCTGACGAGGCGACAACCCCGGAATCTCCTAGAACACGTCGATGAAGTCACAGACAATTGGCAACTGATCAATACGAGCGGCAACCGGCTCCTCAATGACACAGGACATCAAGCAAGACAATGGCTCTCCTATGGGCTTGGCAACGAACCGAAACTGCGGCAAGCCTGGTATGCAGAATGTGACTGTCCTCGCGGAATAGTCTAAGATGGCGTGGTACTTGGAAAGCCAATCCATGCCCAAGATAACGTCAAAATCTAACATCGGCAGCACGTATAAGTCGTCGGGCAAAAAGATATCACCGACAAGAACCGGCAAGATGGACAAAAACGACCCAATACCGTGGTCCTCCCTAAGGGCGTCGATACGATCAATCCCTCACTAGTAGACTCGGTCGGCAATCCAGTCAATCGGTAATTCCCGGACATGAATGAGTGAGAAACGCCAGAATCAAACAATACTCGGGCGATGCATGAAGAGACAGGAAGTATACCTCGACGACTCCTCCGGATGATTGAGGGTCTGCTGAGCCGCGTAAAATCTAGCCTTGAGCCGGCTAGGGAGGTGTCTGCCCTCTCGAGGTCCTCGGTGCCGCTGCCGCTCTGCGGCGGCCTATACCGCGCTTCGCTCGCTGGGGTCTTGGGCCGAGGTGGCTGTGGCCGTCGCGCCGATGGGGCCGCCGGCCGAGGCCGCCGCCGAGGTCGCCGTGGCCGAGGCCGCCGTGGTGCTCTCGGCGGATGTAGGTGAGGCTGCTGTGATCCTCTCGACTGCTGCAGATGAGGGCGAGGGCACTCAGACAAGCGATGCCCTGTCCCACCACATCCAAAACAAGTCCCTGCAAATGGCTGCTGGGGTGGCGCTGAAGGTGCTACTGGGGCTGCTGGTACTCTGGCAGGTGGGTGGCTCCTATACCTCTGTGGTCGTCGCTGCTACTGGGAGCTACTAGAGGGGGTCTGCCTCTTCTGACCCCTCCTCTGATCTCTGTCGGCCTGCGCGCCAGCCCACTCCGTCTCGTAGATCTGAGCCCTCCGCACTACTGCCTGAAAGGTCGGAAGCTCGTGCCCAATCACACGGCCTCGAAAGCCGTAACGTAAGCCGCTCTCGAAACGGCGGGCCTTCCGCCCCTCATCATCAACCATATATGGCGCAAACCTCGATAGCGCCACGAAACGAGCCGCGTACTGTGCCACGGTCATGTCCCCCTGCACCAGAGTCTCGAACTCCAGTGCCCTCTGGCGTCGAATGTGGTCAGGGAAGTACTGCTCCTCGAATCGATCTATAAAATCATCCCATATCCAGACGTAGTCAGGTCCTGCGACACGGGTAATCGAGGTCCACCAGTGCTCGGCCGCGCCCTGAAAAAGAAATACTGCCAACCGAACTCGCTGCTCGGTCGTACATGACATGATATCAAAAATCTTCTCCACGTCAGAGCGCCATCTCTCAGCTACTGTCGGATCTGGCTCGCCCTGGAAACGCGGAGGGTCAAACTGTCGGAACTCTCGAAGTAGGGCACTCGCGTGCTCCTGCTCTGCCTGGGCCGGTGAAACAATCGGGTGTCTGCTCTGCCCCTGAAGTGCGGCCGTCACAGCCTGCAGCATCTGCTGTGACTGGGAAGCACTCACGGATACGGTCGGATCCGCACCGGTCTCTGGTGGAGGAGCAGCATCCTCAGGATGAGCTGTATGAATCTCTGGTAGAGGAGCGACATCCTCAGGCTGGGCAGTAGGAATCTCTGCTGGTGGAGCAGGGGTCGTAGGTGGTAGTGCGGGAGCCGCAGGTGGTGGAGCTGAAGTATTCGGTGGTGGTGCGGGAGTCGATCGGGTCACTCTCCTGTGCGCCATGTCCTACAGGAAAGAGCGAAGGCGCCTATCAACTTTGAAAACTCTCAAGGCACGCTCGTTAAGGGTCGGTAATAAAAGATCGCTAGGCTATCCGAACTTAGGACTTAATCATTCATAGCAGACATGTAATGTTGTTCTTGGTTATTCCCGAGTTATGCTCTGATACCAACTTCTGTCACGCCCCGAACTCGAAAATCGGGCTCACAAAATTCCCGATCGCCGAATCCGGCGCCGACAGCCTCCGTAGAACCCCATTCTCGGACCCCGGCACCCATTCACCGGGTTCCGATCCTGGGAGACTATAAGGAGGGTTTCAAATCATCAGTCTGATTCATAATGAGCATAACAAAAGCATAACCCACAAACAATAACCACAGGAACACCACCACAAAATCCACTATGATCAAAAACATTTTGAGTACAATGCGACTGAAAGGGAAAATACAATGTAACAAAAGAAACAAAACTCCAGAAGCTCGGCTGCACGCTCCAACTACAGCGAGACTACGGCTGATTGCATCCATGTACTCATCACCATGATTCCGCATTACTCTGACCTTGCATTTTGAGCACGCTTATATTGTGCACATACTTACACCACCCTCTAAGTTTTCTATAAGCTTATGCACGATTGATGCGTGCAGGTGACGCTAGGACACAGCCGTAGCTTAGTAGCTGTAGTTGGAGCGTGCAGCCGAGCTTCTGGAGTTTTGTTTCTTTTGTTATATTGTATTTTCCCTTTCAGTCGCATTGTACTCAAAATGTTTTTGATCATAGTGGATTTTGTGGTGGTGTTCCTGTGGTTATTGTTTGTGGGTTATGCTTTTGTTATGCTCATTATGAATCAGACTGATGATTTGAAACCCTCCTTGTAGTCTCCCAGGATCGGAACCTGGTGAATGGGTGCCGGGGTCCGAGAATGGAGTTCTACGGAGGCTGTCGGCGTCGGATTCGGCGATCGGGAATTTTGTGAGCCCGGTTTCCGAGTTCGGGGCGTGACAAATTGCTCATCCACATGGTGGCCCACTAATGAATAGTTCCAATCCCCCATTCATCGGATGTATTTGCCACTCCCCCAGGCAATTCCGGAAATGGATTGGCTACTCACCCTGCCACTAGCCAATGGCTATTGGTCGGTGCTCTGTGGACCCCACCATGATGTGTGTGTTTCATCCATTCCGTCAACCCATTCTTTCGTATCATTTCATGGTATGATCCCAAAATTGAGGTTGATCCAAATCTGACTACACGATGTTGATTGAATGCCCACCATTAAAAACTCCTGAGGGCACAAAAGTTTTCGATCAAAAGTTTTTGATAAAGCTGATATATATATATATATATATATATATATATATATATGTGTGTGTGTGTGTGTGTGTGTGTGTGCGTGTGTGTGTGTGTGTGTGTGTGTGTGAAATAACCATTACGGTAGGCCTAAGGAGGTTTTTAATGGTGGACATTCAATCACAACTGTTTTCCTATTATGTTGTGTGGTCTACCTGCGATTTAGATCTACCTTATTTTTGGGATCAAACTCTAAAAATATCTTTCAAAACGGATGGACAGCGTGGATAAAACACATATATCATGGTGGGTCCACATAGCACCGACCACTAGCCACGTCGCTGGTGGCAAAGTCACTAGCCAAACCGCGTCCATTTCACAGTCTTCACACGTGCAGTAAGTGACGTGTGCAAGAACCAAGTTGTTTATCAGGTGGAATGGACGAGGATTGCGTCGTACCCCGGTAATCCGTCCGGGCAGGGCTCTATGGGGCCGACCGTGATGGAAGTGTTTTATCCAAGCCGTTAATTGCTTTTCTCGGATCATTTTAAAATCTGAGGACGACAGTGTAATTTTTCTTTTCAAAAAACTCTCGCCCCAAATATCCATCCCCTTTAGGTACTATTTGGTAAAATCTGAATACGGTACAATTTACTTGGTTGCAAAAAATAAAAGGAACTTTTACTCAGAAATTCCTCCTAGTATATGACATTATTGAAAGATGCTTTCACATTTAATATTTACAAAAACATTCTTGAATTTTTTACTTATGGGCCTGATGTGGATTACACACTTAATCATTGGAGTAGATTTCACATAGACATTAGGGTGGGACCCACCAAAAATTCCGGGCATTGCTCTCGGACTTGGGCTGCCTTACATGGCACACAGCACCAGTGTCAGTACAGTGAGCGGTAGTGGACCCTACTATGACGTATATATTTTATCCACGCCATCCATCTATTTTTCTAGGTTATTTTAAGGCAAATCCAAAAAATGGGGCAAATCCATATCTCTGGTGATCTACAACACAGGAAAGTAGTAGTGATTTTACACCAATCATTAAACACTTCATATGGCCCATTATAATATTTGTTTGTCATCCAGCTTATTCATTAAGCCAAAAAAAAAAACATGGATGTAGGGAAAACACAGAGATCAGCTTGATCCAAAACTTTTGTACTCGTGTCGTTTTTAACAATGGGTGTTAATTCACTAGTGTTTCGTGTGGTTTGGTCCACGTAAGATTCTAACTAGCTCAATTTTGGGTTCCTACCCTAAAATAATTTACCAAAATGGATGAAAGGTGCCCATAAAACAAATACATCATGGCGGGGCCCATAACTTTTTCCAGCACCACTTAGCATTGGTGTAGGTGCCGCGTGATATGCCACGGAATCCAAGCCAGAGAGCAACACCCCATCCAGAGCGCACCTTGGATGTGTATGTGAAATCGACACCAATGGAATACACATCTAGTGATCAGAGTAGATTGTCTTAACAGATGGCGTTTGTGCATAATCCTTGAATGTGCGACCAGGTCGAATATTGTTTTTCATCATATGGTGTTTGATTTGTTATGTTACGTGCATTGATCATTTTTGGGTAACAACAGCCTAATGTATATGATTTGTTTGGGTCATCTTCATTAGTCGCACTATACATTTTCCAAGGGCAGTCTCTGAATATGCATTTAAAAGATTGGAGTTGCCACTAGCAGATTAGGTTGCAGTGTGTCCATGGTTGGCTAGAATACATGGACTTGCCTTTTGCCGGGAAATCATGAAATTTTTTGACCTTAGTGACTCTTGCTGCTTAGTCAGCGATGTGAGTACGGGACTCAGTTACAAGTGAAGAAGATGTTAAGCATAATTTCTCGCCCGGACCCAGGTATGGTCTCTACTTTAAGGGATGGGCTATTTTCAGAAAAATCACCTATTTACAAGAAATGTTAGTCATACTTATATGTTTTGCATAACCCTACAAGTGGGTCGGGTAGACAAAAAAAAAAGTAAACGGATCCTATCATTGCTTCGCAAAGTTGAAAGACAATGGGTAATCAAATAGAATAAAATAAAATATATAGGAAAAATCAAAAATTCCCTAACCTTGCTTAACATAGCCAAGCCCATAGATAGGTGAGCAAAATAAGAAATAAAGAAGTAAATACAATAAAAGAAAAGAAAATATTATTTGCAGAAAAGAAAATATGCAGAATGAACTGTATTCTAAACTTGATTGAGATGTGAGAAAGAGAAAACGGAACTCAAACACTATTTTTTTAAAAATGGATAATCAGCCGTCCATAATCCTAACTCTCGACGTAACAAGGTTAGCTTTGCTGATTTGAATTGTTGTAACTAGCCGAGGCAGAACGTAAGAGTAAGTAGAGTTGTTGTATGGTATCCTAGGTGGCATCACCTCCTCGTAGTTGGGGAACGGAGGCTAAGACAAAAAAATAGAAAAACTTTTATTCTATTCCTTCTCTCGTTTTTAACTCATCTTAGGCAGGGGACGAGTGTCGTTTAAATAGCCGGGAAATCGTCGGCTCCCCAGAGGCGACAGACACATGTCAAGAATTTTTCATGTAGGGTGGGCACTCGTCAAGAATAAGCCATGCAAAGCGCCATGTGACTATAGCAGATCATCAGCTGATAGATTATTGGGGTGTCTATAAGCCTACAACCAAAATCTCATGCTAATTTGTAATTCAAATCAATCACACTAAAGGAAACAATTGAGAGAGATGTCGACTGTTGATTTTTTTTAGGGCCTAAGTGATGATTGTGTGAAAATTGATTGGACTATTAGATGCAATACATAAATTTAGTCATGAGGTCAAAAAAATAGGGACAATTCGTGATTCAAGTGGGCCACATTAATGAAAATAATTTTGAGGGTGGGTGTTCGCCTTCCAATGTTGTGGTCCGCCTAAATCATAAATGGGGATGGTCTTTAAGCCCTATACCTACAATTGAATCATGCATGCAAGTGATGATCGAAGTGGAATTCTGAAACACATTATGGTAGGGACCACATACAGTAAAGTGCACGTAGCTTCCTATTTTCTTCCCCACATACGGAAAATTTCAAAAATCGCAATTAAGAGTGGATTGGAAATACAGAAATCAAGGAGAAACACATTACGGTGTTTTCATGTATGGTGAATTTCGAAATTCATATGTAGGTTAGACTTTTACCTTATGTCGGTGCTTCTAAAGGACTGTTTTGGTAAATATTCAATGTCAAATGTCTTCACTTAATATTATAAAATAAACCTTTCATAAATAATTTTAATTTCAAAATATTATTTTATTTTATTTACAAAATAATCATTGTCCTCTCCATCTAATGAAATCGAATTGCCTAGTTAGTCAGTACCTAATATTGTATTGGATAAACTTTATTGGGCCCACCTTGAATGTATATAGTTTATTCATGATGTCCATCCATTTTTTTAGCTCATTTTAGGGTTAGAAAACTGAAGCATATCTAAAGCATAAGTAGACCATATGATAGTAAACAATGGAAATAATGATTTTGACACTTGAAATCTTCCTTGAGCCAATAGTGATGTTTATTTGTCATCCAACATGTTCATAAGATCACATAGACATGGATGAAGGGAAAACACAAATATCAGCTTGAACTAAAACTTTTGTGGCCCCCAAGAATTTTTCAATGGTAGATTTTTAATTCACATTGTTTCCTCTAGTGTGGTCCATTTGAGTTTTGGATATGCTTCATTTTTTAGCTCAAGCTCTAAAATTGACTAATAAAGTGATAAAATACATAAATTACAATGAGCCTCACAAAGTATACTCAATACACTTAGGGCCCGTTTGGCCGGTCGGATTGGAAGGGATTGGAAGTCAAATCTTGGGATTGGCCTGGCGTACCAAATAGAGTCGGTGATCTAATCCCAATCCCAGGTATCTCAAGACAATCCGCTGACATCACAATTATTACATTTAAATCCCATCAAATCCACCCTAATCCTTCAAATTTGCCTGGGACGTGTTTGGTTTGAGGGATTAGAAGGGATGAAAAAGTTTAAAACCGGGATTGGCCGGCTGCGCCAAACAGACTGGATATAGCAATCCAGGGATATATCAATCCCATGGATCTCCAAACAATCCACTGACAACACCATTATTACCTAGAAATCCATGCCATCCACCCTAATACCATTCAAACCCTTCCAATCCACCCGGCCAAACGGGCCCTTAGGCTCCATTTGCTACTTGGATTTGAAATACCCTCTTTTTAAAATTCCTTGGATTTGAAATGCCCTATATTATTTCTGTTTGACACTTGGATTCATAATCCTTGTAATCCAAAAGTAACTCTATAATTAATGTATGTATATAATGTTTGACACAATGATTATAATAAGCTTGTTGAAATATATACCTTGGCCAAAAATAATAAAATTTCAGGTCTTAGATGAGCCACAAGCATAAGATCACATCCAAGTAACAAACTAATAATTTTCAACCGATGTTCAGAAAATGTAAATCATCTTATTGAAATAATTTCAGTGATGCAGTTGATGATCTGGTTATTTTGGGATATCACATGAGCCAAATAAATTAGTAGCCTTGTAACACGTGTTACAGGTGACTCTTGAAAGAATTTTAGATATAATTTTAACTTCCACCTTAGATTTCAAATCTCATTTTTTAAGTGCCAAACATATCAGGTGACTCAAATCCCCAAAATCCATGGTGCCCAACCACCCCGCAATCCGCTTCCCCGTCTAATGTGGGCCATTTTGGACCGCTGCGCATGGACGCGTCTCCTCCACATGCAGTCTTATTTAGTTGAACTCGAACCGTGGGCATTTTGGTAATTTTAACACAACAGCAGAAAGTCAAAGGACACGAATCCGGGAATTCACGTGCATCCTGCCGGGAAACTGGCAGGGCAGGAGGGCTCGTGCGCAGAAATCGTCGTTAAAATTCCTGAATTACCCTTGCGTTTTTAAGCACACCGGAAAGGCTGGGGGAGGTTTGCCAGTATGTATACATCTTGACGCCGGGGATTTATCCATTGGAATTAGCACGTATAAACGGTCTGGATGATTGGAAGACGATCCGTACTCAAAGGTTTAAGTCCCGAGTTATTATTATCTTTGTCTAACGTTCGCACGTATTCGAAGAAATCACAGGACTGGAATGCTTAATCACGGGGCGCGAGGTTAAGATCAAAGAAAAAATCGGGTACGGAGGTTTATTCCGTCGTTTGTTTGAAATCCATTCCGTCCATCACACGCATTCCCTCATTTTAACCGTACAACTCAGAACTCAGATGAACCTGAAGTTAAGGTGCACACCAAGATCAGGAACAACTTCAAATTATGACTAAACCTCTAAGTTCATGATATGTGGCCCATGCCACGTGGTTCTCACCTGACGACTGGGTTAGATGAAATAAAATCACCAACGCAGCCCCACACAAACCTACGGTCTACGTCCCATTGCAATTATTTTCTATCGTGTGATCCGCTTGAGTAGGTAAGATATTTAGTCTCAATTCCTAACGTTTATAGGGTCGCACGTGATGTACAGAGTGTATGTTGTGTTAAAAGTTGGCCCCACCTAGCTGGGGTGCTTGGGTACAACCGGACGCGGATTGCGTCCTACCCCTTAATCCGTCCGGGCGGGGATCTGTGGGGCCCACAGAGATGTAAGTGTTTTATCCACGCCGTTCATCACTTTTATCGTACCATTTTAAATTATGACTCTAAAATTGAGGCAGGTCCACAACTTCATTGGACCACACCAAAGGAAGCTGCAGTGATAATGACATCCACCGTTGAAACCTTTCTATGAGCCACTGTGATGTTTTATTACCATCCAACCTATTAATAAGTTCATGTAAACGTAGATGAAGTGAAAACACAAATATAAGCTTGATCCGAAACTTCTCCAGCTCCCAAGAACTTTTTAATGGTGGACGTTCAATCCACACTTTGTGGTCGATTGGAGCTGTGGACCTGCCTCATTTTTGAGATCATATCTTAAACTGATCTGAGAAAAGAGATGAACGGCGTGGATAAAATACTTACATCACGGTGGGCCCCACAGAGCCCTGCCCGGGGGTAGGAGGCAATCCGCGGCCGGGTACAACTGGTACGCAGACGACCTTTTGATCTTTTTCGGACGGGCTTCTCCTTCCCTCTCTCAGACGTCTTTCAGGGAGCAGATTAGGTGAGACCCCGGCCGGATCCACCGCGGTGGGTGGGAACCTTGACAGTTGTGCTTGCCATCATGTATGTGCTTAAAATCCACATTGTCCAACCGTTTTGAAAGCTCGTTTTAAAGACATGATCCGAAAAATAAAACAGATCCAAATCTTGTGGACCATGTCATAGGAAACAATAGTGATTGAATCCCCACCATTAAAAACTTCATGAGGTCTACCGGAATGTTTATTTTCCATTCAACCGATTAATAAGGCCACGAAGATCTATATGAAGAGACCACACAAATACCAGATTGATCCAAAACTTTTGTAACCCATGAGAAGTTTTTAATGATAAATTATCACTGTTTCCTTTATTTAGTCCGTCTTAGATTTGGATGTGCTTCATTTATTTTGAATTATGCCCTAGAATGAGCATTAGATACGCATGGACTGCGTGAATGCAGTTACATACATCACAATGATTGTGCCCCACAGTCAGGGTCTCATCCACCTCAGTGGATCCGGGATCTCACCTAATTCGCTCCTCGGGTTCCAATGTCCACGCTGCCATTTATTAGAGAGCGACTTGCCTGCGACGCTGGAACGATGCAGGTGAGATGGTGACTGCAGGGCCACCTCAATTCATGTATTGTAGATACACGTGGTATATCTGTTTTTTCTAGCTTAATTTAACAAATGTTTCGAAAAAATGAAGCAGATGTAAATATCAAGTGGACCATACCACATTTAGTTATTGACCGTTAAAAACCTTTTAACCGGGTACAAAAGTTTTGGATCAAGCTGATATTTAATTTTTGCTTCTCACAGTGCTCTTTGTGACCTCATTAATGGGTTATAAGTTGGATGTTCAACAAATGGATCTCTACCCCTTGTGATGCGGTGCACCTAAAATTTCTGTCTGCTTCATTTTTTAGACTATGTCTTAAAATAAGCTGGAAAAAGAGATTGACAAGGTAGATATACAATGTATATATCGAGGTGGCAAGGTCTCACCCACGTAGCTAGTTCCGGTCACTCCACATGTTGATCACACATGTCAAGTAGGCGGTGCTTGTATACTGCAAGAATACTACAGTGTCCTGAGTAAACTCTGTGGAGTCCACTGTGATTTGTGTTTTATATAACCCGTTCATTCAATGTTTTTTGAATTATTTTAAAACAAGTTCAAAATTAAAGCATATCCACAGCACAAGTGACCTACACCATAAGGAAATGGTTGAACACCTACTATTGAAAATTTCATGGGGCTTATGGAAGTTTTAAATCAAGCTGATATTTGTATTTTCCCCTCATCTCTATTTTGTGATCTCATGAACAAGTTCTTTTTCCTCATTTTTTTTGTTTACATGTATATTTTCACACGCACCCATTTTTGGTGAACTTTTCATTCCTCACCTACGTTTCGCAAATCTAGCACTAACTCTCTTATTCGAATACACCTCGCTTTGCTCTGCTCTAGCAGCACCCTATTTTGTTTGGATTTGTTGGCTCTGCTTTTCACTTTGTCCATTCCTTTTTTTGACAAATAGCTCGTCTCCCTTCCCCCTTAGGTCTCTGTCTCTGGTCAACATTAGACTCCTGCTCTTGTGGTTCAGCCTCCTTGGATGCAACAACTGATTTCTCACAAGCTTTTTCTAAATGCCCATGCACTCACGCCGCAGTGGGATTTCACCACCTATGGATACTCATACCCAAGACCTTGTGTTGAAACTGTTGCTACGTGTTTTTGGCCATTTAAATGTAACCATGCCAAAATTGAATTTGTGGCTCAATTCAACCCAAACAACTATGACCCCAAGCGCCGAGATAGGCCAATACGCAGTATATGATTGAGATCGGCCGCCTATGCAGCCACTCGCTCAGTGTGTGAAATAGGATCAGGCAATATTCAAATGATAGGGTTCGTTCTCTGATAATGAGTTACACATTTGCCTTTCATAAGAAAGGACTTAGGGTCCAATTTTGGGCTGTTAGTTCAATGTCAAGCCTAATTAACATTATATTTGATGTCATACTGATACATAGGGTTTGCTAAGTTCATATTTTATTTTTACTTTTTATCACAAAATCAAAAAATCTTATATTTGGTTCTCTAATTCAATCTCTATCATAGGCCCTCAAATTGATTATAGTATAGGCTTAATCTAATCATTAGTATAACATACATCTATGGTCCTTGTGAGAATCTAAAACCTAGGCTTTGATACCAATCTGTCATGCCCCAAAATTCGGTACCCGAGTTGGCCAGGCCCGAATCCGAGTTCCAGGACTGTGAGTTGTACTTAAACAAAATATATATCGCAACCCACATTATTTTCGTGCATTTTTAAGGCAATCAGAGTAACTAAAAAGGGTCAAAATAATTATCATTAAATAACATTCACAAATCAATCATTGAATATTTAGTTACATTGATATTTAAAAATAATTAATAATAACATACATTAAATTTTAAGAAATTTTCAAATAAACAAAAAAAAAAAGTCTTCAATCTTGTCTAATTGGCTCTTTATACACAGACCCTACAAAACAATCTATAAGGGTGTGAGCGCGACGACTTGTAGGGTCACATCATTCCCAAAATTAAAAATTCTACTTTAACACCAATACAACTTAATAAAATAAATAGGATTAATTACGAGTATTGAATTGACATTTTATATGACAATAATAACAAGTCATCTAAAATCCTTTTTGATTTAGTTCAGGGCAAAGCACCCATGTGTGTTGATCCTTTTAGGGAGTGACACTCGGCAGAGCACCAGTGTTGATCCTTTTAGGGAATGACCCTCGACAGAGCACCTGGTGAATAAACTTTTAGAGTAAATACCCAGGGCAGAGCACCCGTGTGTGTTGATCGTTTTAGAAAATTGTCCAGGACAGAGCACCCGTGCCGATCCTTTCGGGTATAACCCTGGGCAGAGCACCCATATCAAAATAACATAATAGTCCTTTCAAGGCAGAGCACCCATAACATAATTAAAAGCATTTAACAATAATTAAATAAATTTATTATATATATTAGAAATCAAATAAATGCATTCTACATCGTGTAAAATCAAAATTAAATGTTTTAAATTAGCAATACGAAATAAATAATTAATGAAATGAAAGTATATAATAATGTAGTCTTTTTAATCGGAAAAATCACCTACCTGGTGTGTTGAGTGGAAGTTGAATTGCATAGTTTGGACGTTACAGATTAAAGATGGATCCAATGGACAGTCGAGATTTCTTGATTTATAGGTTGGCTCGAAAACGAAAAGAGAAAGGAGGCAAAATCGGAGAGTTTTCAATCTGCGTGGATTGCATTGTGGAAGCCTTCCAAATCTCTTACTGCAACAGAAGCTACGTGGGTCCAACGAGATGTTTGTGAGAAATCCATTTCGTCCAACTACTTTGTCGGGTCGTAATAATACTTGATTCTAAAGGTAAGGCAGATTTGAAATTTAGGTGGGCCATAAGACTGGAAACAGTGGGGTTGAACATTTGCCGTTAAAATCTTCTTGAGTTGATGGTAAGTGGTCTGGATTGTTTGGTGGGTTCCGCCGATGAAGAATGGTGGAAGAAGAAGGAGGAGAGTTTGAATGGGAGAGGAAATTTGGGAGAGAGGTTAGGTCGTGTGGTGATGTGCACTAGATTTTTTTTTTTTTAAATAATGGTGGGCCCTGCAGAAAAGGTAATATAAATCCACTCTGTCCATTATTTTTGCTCAATCATACTAGGGCATGGGCCCAAAAATGAGGTCAATCCGAAGTTCCAGTGGGCCACACCATAAGAAACAGTGGAGAGTGAGATGACCACCATTAAAAGAAATGGGTTGTTACAATACAAATATTAGATTGATCCAAAACTTTTGTTACTCACAAAAAGTTTTTAATGGTCAATTATCACTATTTCCTTTATTTAGTCCACCTTAGATTTGGATCTACTTCATTTTTTTTTTTTAATCATGCCCTAAAATGAGCTTTAGATATGGATGAAGAGTGTAAAAGTAGTTACATACATCACAATGATTGTGCCCCACAGTCAGGCTCTCATCCAGCTCAGTGGATCCGGGATCTCACCTAATTCGCTCCCCAAGTTCGAATGTCTACGGAGCCATTTATTAGAGGGCGACCACGCTGGAAAGATGCAGTTGAGACAGTGACTGTAAGGCCCACCTCAATTCATGCATTGTAGATCCACGCGGTAAATCTGTTTTTCTGGCTTAATTTAAGAAATGTTTCCAAAAAGATGGACAGTGACTGTTAAGGCCCACCTCAATTCATGCATTGTAGATCCACGTGGTAAATCTGTTTTTCTGGCTTAATTTAAGAAATGTTTCCAAAAAGATGTAAATTCCAAGTGGATCATACCACAGTTAGTGATTGACCATTTAAAACCTTTTTACAGGCTACAAAAGTTTTCGATCAAGCTGATATATAATTTTTGATTCTCACTGTGGTCTCTGTGACCTTATTAAAGTGCCTGTTTGAGCGGTGGATCGGAAGGGATTAAGTGAGATGGGATTCATCTGGTTCCGTGCCAATTCCACTCCATGTCGGGGAAGACTGGAAAGGCTTGGAATTACATTAAATGGAATTGCATTGGGCCCGTGCCAGTTTCCCTCAATGTTAGTAAGTTGTGTAGGTCCTACCATGATGCGTGGGCTATATCCACACCGTCCACTTATTTATCGAGATTATTTTAGATCATGGGCCAAAAAATCAGGTAAATCTAAAGCTCAAGTGGACCCCACCATAGAAAGCAACAGGGATTGAATACTTACCGTTGAAAACTTCTTTGAGGCCACATAAGTTTTGGATCTACCTCATTTTTAGGCCCATGCCATAAAATGAGGTTACAAAATAAATGAACGGTTTAGATATAACACGTGTTATTCTCAATAATTTTAAATGATAGTGGGTATATCCATTCATTGTTCCACCATATTATCAACAAAGCATGGCATCCCATGACAACAACAGGGGACAATCCCTGTCATGGGTAATAATTATGTTTTTTGAATCCCATCCCAGCCAATCTCTTTTAATCCCACCACCCAAACAGGCCTAATCGGTTATAAGTTGGATGTTCAACAATGGAACTCTATTTTGATGCGGTGAACCTGGAATTTTTATCTGCTTTATTTTTGGGAGCATGTCTTAATATAAGGTAGAAAAAGAGATAGTATATCTGGTGCTTGTATACTGCAAAAATACTACACCATAGGGAATTAATTGAACTCCTGCTATTGAAAATTTCTTGGGGCTTATAGAAGTTTTAATTCAAGCTGACATTTGTATTGTTCCTTCATCTCTATTGTGTAATCTTATCAACAAGATTTATTTTTATTTTTTTTTTACACGCACCCATTTTTGGTGAACCTTTCATCCCTCACCTTCGTTTTGCAGATCTAGTACTAACTCTCTTACTCGAATACATCTCGCTTTGCTCTGCTCTAGTAGCACCCTATTTTATTTGGCTCTGTTGGCTCTACTTTTCACTTTATCCATTCCTTTTCTCATCAAATATCTCGTCTCCCTACCTACTTAGGTCTCTATCTCTTGTCAACATAAGTCTCCTCCTACTTTTGTGGTTTAGCCTCCTTGGATCTCAGTAACAACTAATTTCTCATGGGCTTTTTCTAAATGCCCACGCACTCATGCGGTAGTGGGATTTCACCACTTATGGGTACTCAAATCCAAGACCTCATGTTGAAACTGTTGTTACTTATTTTTGGCCGTTTAAAGGTAGCTATGCCAGAATTGAATTTGCGGCTCAATTCAATCCGAACAATTATGAACCCAAGCGCCGAGATAGGCTGATACGCAGTATATGACTGAGATCGGTCGCCTATTCAGCCACTCGCTCAGTGTGTGAGATAAGATCAGGCGATATTTAAAGGGTAGGATTCATCCTCTAATGATGGATTATACTTTTGCCTTTCGTATAAAAAGACTTTTCAATACAGATAAAAGAGAAATAAAGAAGAGATTCTTACAGTCGGTCGCGGAGAATGACTGCGAAACACTTTTTTCGAGTAAATAATTGAATCTAGTTTATGACCTTAGATCCGAATTACAGCTAAGATTACCAGCTACTTGATTAACTCTACAGATTACACTATGAAATGTAAACAACATGTGAACAGTAAAAAGATTACATTAAGAAATGTAATTGACTTTTGTAGAAAAGTAAAGTAATTATACTAGGAAATGTAATTGATTAGTGATTAAAAGATAATGTTTGGGTTTGATTTTGTCGGTGTGAGACCCCTTTTTCCTGTCGAATTCATTTGCTATTTATAGCTTCACCTTGGTCACGTAAATCTTTCTCATGTTTTGATTGTTCCTATAACCGTTCAACAATATTTTGGCCTTATGGATGCTTTGCATGTTCTAACAATTGTTATAACCGTTCAACACTACATGACCTTTTAGAGACTTTCTAGCCACCTGTCTTAATAATTGATCTAGGCCTCCTTGTTGACGTGAACGCATTCCACTCGACCACTCGATCGAGCTTCTGTACGACTATCGACCACTTAATCAAACTCTTAGATGACAATCAACTACTTGATTGATCTCCTAGATGAATATTAGCCACTTAGTCCAGCTCCTAGATTATTATCGGCTTCTTGGTTTGCCTCTTATATAGCTATCGACTGCTTGCTCGAACTCTTAAATGGTTATTGGTTACTTGATTTGTTTTTGAAGTCTTTTTTGCTGCTTCTTATCTTATCATGTTATCAATCATGAATCCATAAAAAACATTATAAGCATTCTTGAAAAGTTTTAGCCTATAGTATTTTTTTTCTTATTTACTATAACACATGTATTTTTTTAATTGAGTTTTTCAAAAACAGCCAGAATACAGTACAACAAAAACTCATAAGAATCAATGAAGAGGCAAGGACTCGAACCCAAACTACCACAAGCCAAGGACCGGAACCCAATCTTATGAACAGGTTTAATGACAAATAAATATCACTGTAGGCCTCCCGAAGGTTTCAACTAATGATGTCATTGTCCCAACAGTTTCATGTGGTGTGGTCCACCTGATCTGGATATGATTCAATTTTGGTCTCCTACCTTACATGAGCTGGAAAAACAGATGGACCGCATGAATAATAGCACATATATTGGCCCACATACTTTACTTGCTCAGTGCACAATCCGAGTCAACATGATTTGGATCATTCATCGATGGTATGTTTTATTTGATTTTAAAAAGAAAATTAATCAGGCTTGAAAATGGACAGCTAACCCGTCAAACGAACATGATCAGGGATCATGCTATTGTCATGTGAGTGGGCCCACTGACAAATCTCTTCTCGGCATTTCTGTGCATTGGTAATTTCCCGGGAGGTTTTGATAATTTTTTGAGATATTAATGGAAAATCTTGCTCAAAGTAAATATTAAAAAGTATATATCATAATTAATATATATGTTTAAAACAATTAAATATTTCAGTAGAAATTATGTTAACACTTTTTAAATGATTTCAAAGCTGCCGAGATTTTGATAATATAATGGTATTACCGAGATAAATATTTCACAGAAAATATTGAGATATTTTGAAAATCTAGGCGATATTTATTCCTAGCTTGGCCCAGATGTAAGGTTCCAATAAATGGACGCGGATTGCGGACTGACAGCTTAAAGTAGCAAGGTGGCTACTGACAGCGCTCTGTGGGCCCTCATGATGTATGTGTTTTATTCCAGCCGACCATCTATTTTTCAAGATCATCATAGAGCATGAAGCTGAAAACCACAGAGATCCAAATCTTGAGTGGACCACACCATAAGAAAACAGTGGCAAATGAATGCCCACCATTGAAAACTTCCTGAGGCTCACTGTAATGTTTATTTGTCATCCATCCTGTTGATTAGGTCACGCGAAGAGAAAAGAGAAATATCAGCTTAATCCAAAACTTTTGTGGCCTATAAGAAGATTTTAATGATGAGTGTTCAATCACCATTCTTTCTTATGCTGTGGTCCATATGAGATTTAGATCTGTCTCATTTTAGGTTCATGCAAAAAAAATAGTCTGGAAAAATGGATAGATGGCGTGGATGGAACAAATACATCATGGTGGGCCCACAGAGCACTGTCAGTAGGCAATCCGCGCCCCAAAAAAAAGAGAATGTGCGACTTGTAATTGTGCAATGGCTTCGCAGGTAGACGCAACTTGCCTGTAGCTGGGGATACACGGCTCCCCTGTAACCCAAAGCTTCGCGGGGCCACGGTAATGTTGGTATTATATCGACTCCGTCCATCCATTTCATCATATCATTTTAAGACGTGATCCCAAACACAAGGAGACTGAAAACTCAAGTGGGCCATACCACATGAAACATGGTGAAGGAGACATCCACCGTTGAAACCTTCACAGGGCCCACTGTGGTGTTTAGATGCCATCCAATCCATTGATAAGATGATTCCCACTTGATGAATGAGAAACACAAATATAACCCTGATCCAAAGCTTCTGTCACCCTATTTTCAACGGTGGGTGTTCAATACTCACTCGTGTGCCTTATTTTGAGTTTGGATCTCCTTCATGTTCGGGCTCATGTTCTATGATGAGCTGACTAAACGGATGAAGGGAGTGGATATAACACAAACATCCTAATGGGCCCAAGAAGGTTTGGGTTACAGTGGAGCTGTTACAGGCAAGTCGCGACCCTCGCAGGCGTACAGAGGCACGCGTCAGGGAACGAACCGCTCATCATGCGATTCTAAATGTGAACCATCTGATCATCATCCGGACACACATTTACATAGAATTTGGACATTTCACAATTTCTCCTGGAAGATCAGAGCCGCCCATCACGCGATCCACCACACATTTTATAAACTTGTGCCCTACACGAAGATCATTTCAAATTGAATGTAATGGTCACATGGTCAGACCGTGGCCGTGGGGCCAACCTAGATGTATGTGTTGTATATCCACGCAGTCCATCAGTTTTTCCTGATCATTTTAGGGCATGGGTCTAAAAATGAAGCAGATAAAATCTACAGGTGGACCACACCACAGGAAACAGTACTGATTGAACATTAAAAACTTCTTGTGGGCCACAAAAGTTTTGGATCAAGCAGATATTTGTTTTCCTTTCATCCATGTATGTATGATCTTATCAAGAGGTTGGATGAAAAATAATCATTACTGTGGGCCCTAGGAAGTTTTTAATGGTGGGCACTTAATCAACGCTGTTTCCTGTGGTGTGGTCCACATGAGATTTAGATCCCCTTAAATTTTGATCTCATGCTCTAAAATAATATGGAAAAATGAATGGACAGAGTGGATATACAACAAGTGCATCAAGGTGGGCCCCACGCTAACGGCCTGAACGAATCCGCCACGTACACTCGGGGATTCTGTTGCACCAAATCTGGTGTGGTAGTTAGTTTCTTTAACTTGAAGCAGTGGCAACTCATTTGGTGAAATATCAGCCGCCCATCTAACAAAACCACCCATAATGAGAGGCTTAAACAACAAGGATCTGTCAGGTGACCTACCTCCACAATATCTCTACCGTACACGTGGCGGATACTTTCCAACCCCAACCGTTCATGTAATGCCCCAACTGAAAATGTACAAGATACTCGACCTGCATCTTTGGATTTCCAGTTCTGACAAGTGGGCCGTAATCCAAACCATTAGGCTGGCGATCCCCTCATGGATGGGACCATTCCTCAGAATTATCGTGGACAGGTCTCAACCTTTCAGCTAGTGACCTCGAATGGACGGTTGAGAAGAAAAATACAACTGTCCACGTCCAACTGAAAAACGTCCTAATATCGGTAGGTGAGATCTTCCAATAATCGTAGGTCACCTTATTTGGTAGATGGCCCCCATTTTTGAACAGTTGGTGCAGGTTTTCATTTTTTTATTTTTTTATTTTATTCCGAGTGGACCCATGGTGATCTATATGGGACGCGGATAGCCTGCCACCCGAACGCAAAATGCGGTTGGAAGCTAGATGTTGACCACCATGATATTTTCAAGAAAATCTACTCCATTTATCCGTTGTGCAATCTTATGTTATTACGTGATCCCAAAAATTAGGCATATCCAAAACTAAAATAGGCCACACAAAAGGAAAAGGTGGAGAGGGAAAGGCCGGCGACCTTTATGGGATTCACATTGATGTTTATATGCCATCCAACCTTCATAAGGTCATGAACTGAAAGCATAATAATATTAGTCTGATCCAAAACTTATGGCCCCACGAATGTGTCACCTGTAAGCATTAAATCCACAACTTTTCCTGTCATGTGTCCCACTTCAGTTTTGGATCCGTCTCATTTTTAGCCTTGTGTCCTAACATGAGCTGACAAAATGAATGGATAGTGTGAATTTCTTACAAACATCGTGGTGAGCACCCCACCTAGCTTCTTATTGTAGGGGCTTATGGAGTAGGGGTCAGATGAAATCTGCGTCCATCGATACGATGGTTTTATCGAGTACCAAGAGAATGTCCCACGGCATGGAAGCAGATGGAAGGGTGACACTAACGCTGCCCAGTTAGGTATTGCTATGTGTTTTATATCTACATAGTCCATCCATTTTACTGGCTTCTTTTAAGGTATGAACCTAAAACTGAAGTAGATCCGAAACTCAACTAGACCACACCACAGGAAACAATGGGGATAATGACGCCCACAGGTTAAACCTCCTCGGAGCCATTGTAAATTTGTAATTGTTATTTACCATCCGACATATTCACAAGTTCACACAGAGACACAGATGATGGGAAAACACAAATGCAGCTTGATAGTTTTCGTGGCCCTAAGATGTTTTTAATGGTGGGCATTAAATAATCACTGTTTATATAATATGATACACTTGACCTTGGGATCTACTTTATTTGTTGGACATGCCCTAAATTGAGCTGGCAAATGGATGCATCATGGTGTGACGAGAGTGCTGTAATCCTTTAGTGCGCGTTTTGATAATAAAGACACTTTCATGTATGTATGTCAATCTGGCATAATGCTACCTGGCTGGATTAGTATATTTATGAATGTATACCATTATAGAGTAAAGGTGTAATTAGTATGTGGGGGTGTGTGTGAAAAAATAAAATTAAAGAGTAAAAGTATAATTATTATATTTAAGAAATGTTTGTTTAGAGGCTGGCAAAAAAGTGAATGACTTTTATGGTTTCGTTATTCCATAAAATACTGGTGAGATTACGCAATCCTTTATTGGATTTCCATTGAATAGATCCGGAAGTCAAAATGACAGTTCTCAATTATGATTCTGCGGAGATTTCAAGCAGGAGACCTGCTTCTCCGTGAAGCCTTTCAAAATACCAAGGAGCTTGGCTCATGAATTCTTCGGCTGAACTGGGAGGGACCCTATAGAGTGACCGACATGACTCGACAAGGGGCATATCGACTTGAAGACATAGATTGACAACCTCCACCACATTCACGGAATGTCGAATACTTGAAGATTTACTATCCGTAAAGATCGTTCAAGCCTCCGATCGGAAACTGACCTACAAAGTCGGAATAAATTGTCTACTTATACTATAAAAACTACAATAAAATTCTACTTATTAATTCGACTACTCGGACTATGCACTCTACTACAAGTATTTCCCTTAGTGCAGGAGAGAAAAGTCATCCTACGGGATTGCTCAACCTGTTCTAAATCGGTCAAAAGCAATTGTATCTTTCGACATTCTACAAAGGCAAGACTTTCTTAAGGAATAGGGAAGAACTTCCCAAAAGTTTCGACTATCTGATCGGTAGGACCGATCTGTTAATCGACACACGACATACGATCTACTGAGAAATAAAAACATAAGGCACGAAAAATAGACAACGAAAGGTTCCTTTTCATTGATGAGAAAAGCAAAAATTACATAAGTGCAAGAGAATGAACAAAATGAGGCTAGTCCCCCAGAGGGGTTTGCTCAGCTTTCACTGAGGTAATTGGGATTGGGCCTTCGGCTTTAGGCAGGGTCAGGTCCTCGGCAGGACTTTTAAGACCACTAAGGTCGAGCTCAAGGTATTTTTCATTGACATCTTCAACGCATTTTTCATACCCAAAATTGTACATGAGCTCTTTTTCTTTAGCTCGTTCCTTGGAGGCCTTAAATTCCTCCACTGACGCTGCCCGAGCTGCAAGGATGGACGCCTCAACTTCTGCTAGTTTTGCTGTCAGAATGACCTTCATCTCATCCAGTTTAGCCTTCCACTTGGCAGCCCTTGCCTAAGCCCCTTTCAGAAGCGACTGTGCTGCCTCCAGCTCGATCTTCGTCTGATCCCTTTCCTTTCGAACCTCCTCTACTTGAGCCTTGAGAGTTGTCATTTCCTCCTCCTGGATCTTCAGAGCTGCAAGCTCCTCCTCAAATTTCTCTAAGGCGGATCGAAACTGCTTAGCCTCGATAGTTTTGCTTTAAAGGCTCGCCTCTGCCTCCTCGCACTCCTTCCTTACGCGTATCAATTTGCGACAAGTGTTTAAGACAACAGGGCCGAACTGAAAAGAAATTCACATCAGATAAAATTCAAGTATAAAAGCAGCTATAAGGAGAGGATAGAGTTCTACCTTATAGAAAAACACGGCCACCTAACCCATGGCAGTGATTGGTTGAGTGTCCATCGCCTCAGCGATCTCGGCATCAGGAACATACTGAGCTATCCACGGAAGGAGACTTGCCCTGTAGGAGGATTCAGATTGAGAGCCCCTCAGGCTTCGCCCCCTTAACGATTAGACGAGGTGCCCGCTTGGACCTGTACTACGGGGGGCTGAGCCCTAGACGTCGGCTCTGCTTGGGCCTCAGAGGGCTGCAAGTTATTAGCAAGGGCGATCTCCCTTATTAAGACAGCCTCCTATTGATCTACATTGACCGCTTTTGAGGCCGGGTTTATGGTGGTGGTGCCAGGAGCAACCAAAACACTCCACTTATGAGCAGGCGAGCTCGACTGCCCTGTCACGGGCTAATCCGAGTCCGACCTCGACTTCCCTTCCGCCGCACCAGACACCCCTTGCACCCTGGCGGGAGGGAAGATCAGTCTCATCTTCGAGGGTTTCTTCTGGGATAGCTCGGCGTCAAAAGCAACACAAACTCGCTTGCTGGAAAGAGGTTGATCGGCCATCTTTGCACAGTAAAAGTAATTGATCAGTAACGAAAGAAATGACATAACTTCGAACCCCCGAAGAAATCGCATGAATATACTTGGTTTAGATGGGGCAAGACCTAACCGACGAAGGAGCTCTGGAGTGATCAACAACTTCCAAGATCTTGTCGAAGCCTCCACCAAGCTCGCGTTCACGATCCGATTGCGTTTCGAGTTAGTCGTTAAGGAATGAGTCCTTGGGCAAAACTGCCAAAGACTATTACAGTTAGAAACAAAATAACATGAATGTAAACTGAAAAAACAACAGTTCAGAAGTACCTGTCCTGGGTGGGCAAAGCGGGTCGAAACCCGAGGTTGCAGCCCGACAGTCGCTGAGCATCCCAGTCCCCTGACCCCCAAAACCATTTATTCTTCCAATTTTTATTGGAGGTCGGGGCGTTTGTGATGATGCCCTTACCCTTATTTGAACAGGATGAAAAATAGTACCAACCATCATGGAAAGGGTTGGCCTTCACCTGGTACATGTGGAGGAATTCATCCGCAGTCACATCTGGTTGTCCGAGCTGGAACCACATAATGAAAGCAAGCCCCCACTAGAGCCCTCTAGGCGTTTGGAATTATTTGGCTAGGGGCCAGCCTTAAGCGCGAGACGACCTCCTTGATGATGCGGTGAAAGGGAAGCCTCAGACCACACTGCAGGGTGACCAGATATATCATCACTTTGCCCTCCCTAGGATCACATGAAATTTCTCCAAGTGTAGGAGCTCAGAGCACCACTGAATCCGGAATGTGGTACTCCGACCTGATCCACAATAGGTCGGATTCCCTCATTCTCGACCCAATTGAGCCGATCTTCTTAGACTCCGCAGAAGACCGAGTTGCCTCTTCCCTTGCTGGAGCTAAGTCTACCTCAACACCCACGGGCTGCTCGGCAAATGACTGAGCTGCGACAGATTAGACATTTTTTGCTGGAAAACGGAAACAACAAAAGAAATAAAAGAGAAGGGAGGAAGGAAGAAGATAAGAGAAGGAAGAATTCGCTAGAAGAATGGATTTCTTACTTACCAAAAATTGCAAAGTCCGGTGGGCAGAAGAAGCAGAGAGGCAGCGAGAGCAAATGACCCTGCACTGCTAGGGCATCCCCCTTTTATAAGGGACTCAGTCGCATAGCAGTGATTGCTTACATTTAATGCGATAGCTGAAAAGACTCCTCGGTGCTTGTACGTGGCCACATGGATCTCTCGCACTCGACGGACGACCCGACTTCCCAGGTGACTCCACATGTCTACGGCCCATAAGTCAGGAGCCGGACGGGTGCCCTGCTAGCACACGTTACCTCGAGCGCGCCGTATCATCATTGCAGATCCTCTTCGATCCCCGCGCTTATCGCCTCATTTTGTATTAATGACAAGCAGGCTCAACACCTCATGCGTGAGATAGTCTGACCTCGCTAAACCGACTTGCTTCCTGAGCCTATTACGCAAGATCAGAAGTAGGGGGCTACTGTTATGGAAAAAAATGGACTGGCCAAGGGGAAGAGTTGTGGCATTTGTGCTCATCGCATGGTCTGCTAGTGCCAAGCATGACCAAGGAGCTCATCAACGGTCAGAAAGCAATAATCCACTACTGGGAAACTCGCCTATGCCTCAAGCTAGACCATCAGCAGATGAAGTAACTCCACTTCCATCAGATACCGAGCTCTTCCACAGTCCCATCCATTTTTGAGCTATTGCTCGGATCATCTCTTGGTAAGGGCTCTTGAGGTATGATTCAGTACAGGACAAGACTTCGAGCTGCTACACTCTGATAAGATGAAGAGGATGGTCATTCCCGAAGCCATCTAAGTTCCATCCAGGGAGCTCGGTCTCACTGATCGGGCACAACCGGTATAGGCAGGTCAATATTCTGACGGAACCTAAAGATCCGACGCCAAGGGCCTAACTCCACGACATGAATTATGTAGGTTGGAGGAAGACCAGACCGTAAGCCACTAGAGAGCCCAGCTCAGAACGCTCTCCCTCAGAGCAGCTATAGAGAGCAACTCAGATGGTCAACCTCGGTCTCCTGCCACATCTCCCGACCTCAACCACTTGATCTTATCTTCACCGATAGTCTCGCGAAATGGTTGAGAAACGTCCGTTGAATGCACGCTTGCCCGTAATCTAGCCTATGATTTACGAAAACGTCTCTCCCCATGTAACCATCTCCACGCCTATAAATAGGGCATCCATCTACCGTGAAAGGTATGCAATCACACATCCGAATAATCCCTACTAAGATCCAATTTGCCTGACTTTAGCATCAGAGGATCCCTTGTCCTAGCCAGGGTCTCCATTGTTGTGTTGCTTGTGCAGCTATCGTGAAGCTAACAGGGACGACCGGATTTTTACATCAACATAAAGCAAGGTAGGGTGATGATTGGCTGCAATTGCACAAGCATAATCATGCAAAAATATTTCCTTGCTGTTGGGCATGTAAAATGGAGTGGAAGTAGATTGTGATGCGTGCAGCTATAACAATGATGAAAATCGTTTAAAAAGCAATGCTGATATGATGAAGCAATCCAATAAACTACAAGCTAACCGCTATTGGAAGGAAATGATAATCTACAATCTAATCACTATTAGAAGGAAATGCTACTTTTTAACTCCTCATATCCCATGCCTTGGAAGATGGTCAGAGGGTGGATCAACCTAAATCGATGGTTGAGATTGCATGGGAAGCGAAACTCTTTCTTTTCCCACTTAGAATTTGGCGAAAGAGACATCTTAATATCTGTGATCGAGAGAGAGAGAGAGAGAGAGAGTTGTCTTATGAATGATAATTTTTTTAAAGGAAATTTTTTACCTCTAAGAATAGTATAAAAATGAGAAAATTTTCAAAAAGGATTATCTTGAAGAGAGTGCCACATGTACCATGTGTGGCCCACCCACTAGGTTTTAGACAAGTGGCCCACCCACTTGGGTTCACACAAGTGAGCCCCATAGTGGTCCACATTCAATACTAAAATTATTTCCCTCCAATCGTTAATGCACTAGTTCTGGGATTGAATCTTGGTTTTGGGCAGGCAGCGGCCCTAAAACTAATGGAGAAAAGCCGTATTGGAAAGAGAAGAAATGACTTCCTAGGTGGTTGTCCGTCATAGTACTATGGCCTAAGGATGCTTAATTGCGTAGTTATAATGGAAGCCCAAGCATGCTTAATTGCGTAGTTATAATGGAATCAGAGCCCCAGTCTAAGTACAATTGCACTCATTTATCCTCTCTTTTTTCCAGCATTGTCTTTTATTTTTCACTCTCAAAGTCATCTCACAGAAGGTTTGTGCTTCCCTATATGCATCTATGAGAGTTCTTTTGAAAGATTTGATGGACATTTTTATCTTACAACATACAGTCCACTTGGAAATTGGGTTTTGGTAGATGATGGAATTGGGCTTATGTTGGTAATCAAATTTTTTTTTTTTATTGCTAGAGAAAGAATATTGGAATTTCTTGCTCAAGAAAAAGGAGAAGCTCTTTGACTGACGATTGGTTTAGAAGTTAATGAGGATCTTGTGTTGTAGTTTGGCATGGAGGGAACCGTGGGATTTATCTCATGGTTAGACAGTGGACCAACCAACCAGAGGTTGAATGGGGGAGATTGTAGCAGAGTATGAAAAATCCACCAGAATTGAGATGATCAATGACATGAGAGTAAACACATTATGTTGAAATGGATAAGCCTTCTTTCAATAGCAGCTTGATATGTTGATTAAAGTCATGCTTCGAGGAGGAAAGAAATACTTCAAGAAAAAGCATATTCATGGGAGTTAACCATTTGTATTTGTTCTTCGCTACATCTGGTTATTCCAATTGCTAAGAACTACTTCATGGAATCAAATTAAAATTTTAAGTTACATCGCAGCTACCAAAAAATAGACAAGAAAAACACACACACATACACACACACACACACACACACACACACACACACACAGAGAGAGAGAGAGAGAGAGAGAGAGAGAGAGAGAGAGAGATCTTCTTGCTTTCCCAAGAAACAAGAGATCGTCGAATTCTACAAAGATGATCTGTGCTAGTTGGGGCTGGTACAACTCTGTTGTAGGAAATGTTAGTCTGATTTACTAGCTGTAGCTGCACCTTTTCTTTCTTCTTTTGTTTATCTAGTGCAAGTTCAAACCATATTCGTCTCCTACTCTTTGCATGTGCAGCTACTTCATTACCAATTTCTTCTATTGATTGGATAACATCGGTATTGGCTTTCCGCCCCAAAACAGCTTCTATGATTTTGCTCATATAATCAATTACTAGAACTCAATGTTATCTTTTAGCACGAATTTGAGGCAGATGAAATATACCTGTCTTCATGTAGGGCTCTAATATTTCTCTGCTTAAACTGATTCTTTAACACCTTTTAACATCTTATTCAAACTGCAAATGGACCCTGTCTGCCCAGGTGAATGAGATTTTCATACCCCACTTTCTATTATACCATACATGTTGCATGTGTGGATGATGATCGAGATTGCTCGTCTATTGGGGAGAGAGAAACCTGGTCATAGACTAAAATTTACAGTAACCGAGATGGAGAAACAAGTCACCAAAATCGGATCAGTAATTTTGATATGGCATCTTCTTACATGGTTGGATTGATTGATTGTTTTGAATTTTGTTTATTTTCTATTGAACAGATTGGATCATCATGTGTATGTTATAAACATGGGAGTATGAAAATTTCATCAGCCCAGATAGTCTGGATCGTCTATTTCCTCTCCCTTCTCTAGTTTGGGTTCTCAGTTCCACTCACTTTTTTACTCTCGAGTTCCTTTTATTTCAACTCATTTGCTGGCCGCCCGGAGAAATTTCCATCAATGGAAATTTGAACAATGGGCCGCCCATGGCTGCCTAGACGGTGGAGATGGTCATACACCAAACCATCTTCAAATTCTAGTTAACATTCCTGATGTGCAGCAAGAAAGAAATATTCTCTCTACCAATGGACTCCAGAGAACACAAGAACGATTGGAGAATTCTCTAGCTCGTAAAGCATGAGTATAAAGAGTGTATTGTATTGATCATATACTTTGAGGAATACAACAAATACAGCTTTGTGTATACAACACGTTTACAGAGAAGTTTCAATACAAGAAGGAAGCTATCCTAATGAGAAAATGATTTACACGATAGAATATTAACAAAGATAATAACAATCTAGGCATAAAAAGGGCACATCTTCACTTTAGAAATTGCTTTGCTAGACCACCAATGCTGACTGTGATTTGCCTGTTACATTAGACACGTGGTGTGTGCAACGTGGTCAATTACTCTCCTGCTCACACTGATTTGGCGATGTGGAAGAATTGAACATTCGTCACTTATATGGACGCCGCTATCTCCTTATTCTGTTCATTTTTAGATGCGTTGATGAGTATTTGTTTCATTGTCATGGCCAACCAAGAGCATCTCTAAAATGGAATACGAATAGCCCTTTCACAAAGGAAAAAAGGAAAAAGAAGGAAAGATTCTTCACCGCCAAAGGAAGAATAAAACAGACGCTATAAGATGCAACAACCACTACTACTCTCAATGCGACGGGTACTACTACTCTCAATGCGACGGGTTGAGATTCCCATCGTCACGGCAGAAGGTGGGAACATGAGCAATGGAGCTGAAAATCTGGGCTCGACTGCCAGAAACAGGATGGCCAGAAATGACTCCGGCGTCCCAGTTCCTAATTACAGTGATCGGAATAGGCCACACTCCAGTCCTCCGCCCTTTGTGTATGAATCAGTAAGTATACTGCCTTATCATCGAACAGAATGCTGCAGGTACATGCACATGCTGCAATTGAAAGCCAAAACATCTTCATGCATGTGCACTCATGCAAGCAAAAACCAAAACGGAGGGTGAAACGAGAGTACAATGTAATCAAAAGATGTATATTCTGTTACTTTGGCTACAGTTATTTTCCTAAGTGTACATACACAAAAATGAAAGTTACTTGATATCTCACGGGTCCCACATCGATTGCATGCTGCTTGTAGGATGAAGATGAAAGTGGAAGGATGGAGGTTTTCCACGCGTTATTTGGGGAAAGAGTGAGAACGGGACCATTTGGCTTAACCCTGTATGTACATGTTTCTTTTATTAATATAGACATACATGCAAATATACACATACATATATATATGATGGTCCTATACAAAGCCTCATTCACTTGTGTATTTAAAAACCAAACATTTCAATGATGCAAACCATCCCTCAGTTGTAATTTACATATTGGGGGACATACGTTTTTTTGGCAATTTATATGGTGTGGTCATAGGCTCATGCACAGATCTTTCGGCTGTTGCACATATGGTGCTCCTGACTAGGGTTGACAATGGGCTGGCTTGGGTGCGGCAGAATTAAGATTTTGAATAGCCCTGGCCTGATCAGGTCAAAACTAAGGTACAAATCATCAAGGCCTGACGGTTCCATCCCTAGCTCCTCTGCCCAAAATTAAAAAATAAATGCAGCTGTACATGCTCTGAGAGAAACCATGAATGCATCTCCATGTTTAATGGTTTTTTTTTTTTTGGGTGCATATGCATGATTCAATGTTATGATCTTGATCTCTAACTCTGGTGCCATCCATGGGGTGGCATATTCGCATATGTCAGCTTCCCTTCACAGCCTCACTCTCAGATGCAAATTCTCATTATTGATGGTGGAACTGCACAAGCAGTGAATCCAAGGCTCCAACAATTTGTTGGGGACTCCCCACCGAGGATTATGAACCAATTGCAAATGGGTTTCCCTCCTCACGAAGAGGAGCCAGGCCTGACTGAAGAAGAATTCAAACGGGCCATGACCAAGCTAAGGAAGCATGTTTTCAGCCCAACGTACCCCAGGAAGAGAGCTTGGAAAAGAAGTCTGTTCAGCCGAATCAGTGCCAGCCACAGCAATCACGTGGAAGAAGAAGAAGAAGAAGATGACGACAAGGGCAAGGAGTGTGCAATCTGCTTAGATGAATTTGTCCCCAATAAACTAGTGCTCCTCACTCCATGCAATCACATGTTCCACCAGGAGTGCATTGAACGGTGGGTGAAGGCCCATGGTCAGTGCCCCATCTGTAGGCTTGTACTTGTGGAGAGGAGGAGAGAGAATGCAGTGAGGCATAACAATAACCACCACCACCACCCCAACAACAACAACAACAACAGAAATGCAACCATGGAACTCACTGCACTTGCAAGGATTATGGAGGAGGTTTTTGGCAGGCATGATGTCCGTCGCCACTAAATTGTCCCTCACCACTACTGTCTCTCCAAATATGCCATATATTATAGCTATTTTGTTGTTAAATGGTCATGCTTGGGACTTTTCCTCTAAAAATTGACAAAATGCAACAATTGTCTTTGGTTTCCTAAGCTCTCATGTTCTCCGACTAATTGTTAAAACGATGGGTGGGCACATTTCAGAAACAACAAATATTAGCATTGGGCGTTTGACTGTAATAACAGCTAATATTCTCAGTTATCGAGCAAACGCATGGATGAGATCCAGATTGTTTATTGTTAGGCTCTACCGTGGATGATGGGTTGTAATCATGGCCACTGATTGGATGACTTCTTGAGTAATCCAAATGAGCGGTTGGATTGATCATGAAACTCCAACAGTAACATCCAATGGGCAAAAGCCTTCATCCGGTGGCTGCAATAATCTGAACAGTGGATACTTAGCAGGCCCAACGAATGAACAGTCTGTCGCTGAGAAAGATTACTGGAAACTTGGATATAGGTGTTGGGCATTGGATCGATCCTAAGTGGCAATCTCTCTCAGAGCAACGATAAGGTGTTGGCACACATAACAGAACTGCTATTGGTTAACCATAGCAAAAACAAGGAGCGATTCAGATGTTACAGCAATGATATTATTCCTTCTAAACACATGTATTGGTATTTCTTATCAATGAAAGAATTTGTGAATCATCTCCCCAAAAACAAAACATGAATTCGGCAGCCCAAGTACCTCTGTGGGAGGAAAACACTATAGCACTGGCACCGATATGGGCACTGACACTGAAACCGACACCGATACATCACCTCCGAAGCTTGGAACCTGATGTGCTGCAGAACTGCCTGCAAAAGATAATTCCACACCCCATGCCTCCATGGGCATGGTTGCAGCCTCACACCGCTGGCACACTCTAGCCAGCGATGCTGCCTTCCGCCTTGCGCGTTTTGTGCCTGTGAACAGCAGCATCTGGAGCAGTCCTGCTAGTGCAGGAACCCGCACCACCCTCTCGGTCATTGCCACACCAGTGCGGCACATCTCAAGCAGTGCCGCAACTGCATTCTCCTTCCCCCTCGGTGTCCCCCACCTCATCAACCTGATCAACCCTGCTACAACCTCATCCTCCCTCCCGACCGCCTCCGTCCCAGCCCCCTGCCTAACGAGCAATGCCAATGCACCTGCTGCCTCCTCAGCAACTCCTTCCGTTGCCAATGCCCCCACTAGTGCAGACACTGCCCCAGCCTCCACCATCCTCTCGCAATTCTCAGAATGGGTTGATAGATTAAACAATGCTGTCACAGCATCTTTCTTACCCCTTTGGCTCCCCTCCGTCAAAAGCCCAGCTAGTGCCTCCAGCGCGCCCTCCTCATCTGTAATTCTCTTCTTGTACTCATGCACTGCCGAGAGGCTGAACAGTGTAGCCGCAGCGTTCTCCCTTGCTTCCTCTGTCATCCCGTGCCTAAGAACATCAACAACCGATTCCAAACAACCTTCTTCCTCCATTATCCGGCTCTTGTTCTTGTCATGAATCGATAGATTGAGAATTGCAGTCACCGAATTCTCCTGAGCAATTGGATTTGACGTTGAGAGCAGCTTCTTAAGAAGAGGAATTGCGCCCACTTCCGCGATGCAGGCGCGGTTCTCCTTCCCTGTCTTTGCCAGCAACCGCAGCTCGCGAGCAGCCACTGTTTTTGCCCCCTGTGTCCCATCCGAGAGCTGCTGAACCAGAAGCTCTGCCGTTGCTCTGTTTGCCTCGATTGCAGCCTTGGTAGCAGCAGGCGTGACCACGGTTTCCACCGCGGTGTCCGCACTCTCAATCGGGTCATAGGGGATCCCATGGGCAGCACACCACTGCGTGATCAATGATCGGAGAGCTCGATTGGGAACGAGACGGGTGTGCATGAGCATCTGTCCTGTCTTCGGGCAGCTGCAATGACCTTCTTCCAACCACCGAGAGATTGATGCCCGATCATAAGTCTGCCCTGTTGAGATGATCACCGGATCCCGCATCAGATCCAGCGAGATGGGGCAGCAGAAATCCTTGGGAACCGTAAGGAACGTCTCCCCAATCTCCTGACAAATCAAACTCTTCTTCGACTTCTTGAAACTCCCAGAACCAAATCCCGTTTCCAGTTCCTCTTCAAACCCAAAAATGAGAAATCTGCAATACCGGACCAACGCGACAAATCCACTAATCACTGAGATTGTTGAATCGCCGTCCTCCTCCTGATTAAAGATCTGTTCTTCAAGAAACTCAATCTCAGATCTGCAGGACCTCGCATCCCGAAGCCCCAAACTTTCTACAAAAACCGTCTTCAACTCCACCGGATCGGGCCTCCGCCCTTGTTCAAATTCATCAAGAAAAGAGAAAAGCTTGCATCGAAGCATCTCATCCTCGGGATCGATAAAAAGCTTCGATCTTTTCGCCTGCCTCTTCAAGAGCTCGATCTGCTCTCGCATATCCACACTCAAATCGAGCTCTTTCATCGGGAAGACATCGAGCAGCGTAGAAATCTCCTGATTCAGGTCATGAAAGTGGCCCGAAATCGTCGAATTCTGGAGCAAAAGCCAAAGCCTGCTCGATTGCGAGCAGTAATCGAGGAGGATCTTAGATCTATAGATCAAGATATATAGCTCTTTAAAGCAGAGGGTTGCAGATGAAGGGAGTGGAAAGACAGAGTCTTTCAGGAATTCAAAGAGAACGACGAATATCTTGATCTTACGGAGCAGCGACCGGGAGTTCCGGCGTTGGAAAGGGATGAGCAAATCGAGGGAGGAAGAGATCAGATCCTGAGAGACGGTAGTAAGCGTTTGAATAAGCGCGAGATCGGCGAGATCTATTGGAGCAAAGAAAGCTCCTAAAGAAGGCGATCTTCTTCTCCGCAAAGAGGAGAATATAGCAGTAGAAGCCATCAATTGATCTTTTAAGGGTTAGGGTTCTTTTCTCTCTTATGTAGCAGAGAAATGAAAAATAGAAGAGTGAAAGAGAAGGATGACCTGTTTGGATGGCTGAGAATTTCTCGGATCTCGATACTGGAAGCGGTATGAAATGAGAAGAGAGAAGAGATTGCTGTTTGAATACGTTTCTAAACTGGAAGCGATTTTAGGGTTTGAAGAAAGTTATAAGAAGAGGATAAAGGTACGTTTTTAATGGATTTATTTCTGTGGGTTGAAAAGGAATTGCCATTAACGCGTTTTCTGAAAGTGTTTGTTTTTCTTCTCCCAGAAATTTCATGCCCCGTTTCGTTTGACAATGATGCCCATTTTGACGAGAGGGATTTCATCCTCGATCTGCATTGTACTCGGGTTTTTAGTTCGGGTGCGTGTGGCCCATGGTTCGGTAATCCCGACCATTGGCCTGTTTATTCCACCGTGGATGGAGACCGTGATAGAAAATACGTCGGATCGGATGATTCTAGCCGCTGATGATGGATCTCTTTACATTTGAAAATAGAAAGGTTTGGATCGGTCTGTAGATAAACTTTTTTAGCCATGGTCCATCAACTGGATGAGCAGATGAATAACGGTCCGGATCAAAGAATAATGGTTCCATTCATCAGAAGTAAAAGCTCGAGTATAGTGTACAAAGCCGTGAGCTGAGGATCGTGTCATGCCCTAAATCCATGGCCTGAGGATCCTATCTTCCTCTAAATTATCGACGGGATGGGTCGTCGTGGGCGGTGGTTTTGGTTGGTATTTCTTCTTTGGTCGGGTTATGCCAAGGAGGCTCGCCGCTTTAAGGCTCGCCCCTTAGACCCCGCAAAATAATGAACGGAGCCGTTCATCTAGAAATTTAAACGGTAGATATGAATACTTGATAAAGATATCATTTGAAAATTAATCTGAACCGTCCATGGGAAGATAAGAGAGAAACCGCATATACGGACCGTTGTTTCAATTTCATTTATTTATAGATGTGATCTCCAGTGAGTTTAACTCTACACCATGTAGACCATCAGTAGATGAACGATCTGGATCATCTCGTGGTGGGGCAGCAGGGCAACCGGCTAGGCTAAAAGTTGGTTGGGTTGGTGCTCAACCTTAACATAACTAAAGATTCCTATACTTAATCCTAGGGGTGTACATCGAGTCGAGCAGCTGGCCCAGCTCGACTCGGCTCGGCCACAAGCTGACCTCGGCTCAACTTGGTCTTTGAGCTTGATTGCCCAACTCAGCTCGGTTCAGTCAGCGGCTCGGGCCAGCTCGGGCCGAGTTTGGGCCAAGATCGAGCCGAATTCTCCATTGAGGCATTTCCACAAACACCTGGATTGCACCTTCAAAATCCATGTATATGTTAAACAGAAGCAATGATTTTACAGGTATTTTATCAAACACCTTCTAAGCAAGAAAAATCAAGAAAAAAAAGACATTTGTTTCCCGTACATACCTTCCTTGCCATTAGCCACACTTGGTTGAGTCATTTTATCAAACACTTGGTGAGCAACATCAATGGCAAAGTAATCGAGTCACGGAACTGGTTCAATCTGAATTCGATTCGAGCTGGATTCGATCTAAGTCGAGTCGAGCTGGAGCCTGCTCAAACTCAACTTCGAACTGAATCGAATCGAGCTTTTTTGAGTCGAGTCGAGCCGAGCAAGCTAACCGAACAAGCTCGTTTTGTGCACACCCCTACTTAATCCCTAGCCCAACCTAATCTAACTTGGGCTTAGGAGTTCTCTACTTAAGTCTAATAGCAGCTTGGTTGGTTAGATTAGTCAAGTAAATATTTGCTAATATTTTCATGCTCAACCCTACCCTAACACAAGATTCCTATACTTAATCCCTGGCCCAACCCAAGCCAATGCAACTTTGGATTAAGAATTCTCAACTTAAGTTCAATAGAAGCTAGCTTGGTTGGTTAGATTAATTGAGTAAATATATGCTAATATTTTCATTATTTTATTAATCTATTATATTTTAATATACATTTTAGTTTTTATTTATGATTTTATTAATTATATATGTAGTTATTTATATTAAAGAACTTCACTTTTTTTAATAAATAAGCTAAAATATAAGATAACTACTTTAAAAGTCAAGTTGTATAGCACAGAGTACATGTGGGAGAAAGAAGTATAAACATTTCTTGTTAGCTTGAGTCATTAGATATGATATGGATCAATGACAAATAGCATTGAAATTTCATGTACATTTGATACTGGCTATTTGCCCTCAATTATAATTTATTAGTAACTTATATATTAACCGAGTTTAAGTTCCGTCGAAATACCTAAATCTTCAACCCGACCCCAACCCATGTTTTATTGGGCTGGTGTTTATATAGCCAAAGTTCAAGACGAACCCGATACATCCAGCGTGAGCCTAATCCACTATCTAGTGGTTTAACCCAACCGACTTTCAACGCTACGATCACCCTAAGCGAGCCTCCTTAGAATTTCTTTCCTCTCTCACTGGTAACGTGGAATAGAGCTGCGACTAGTGAAAAGCAGCTGGCCTGCAGACCACCGACGTACAATCGTAGTCCGCCTGTTGTGCCATGTGAATCCATATGACGCCACTTCAGGCGGTAAGCCACATCATGGGTGGGCCATGCGGTCCTTTTTCATGTGTAAAATGATCTTAACCATTCAAAATGGACTTGAATGTACACTTTTGACTCCATATGATTGATCAAAATGCTAGGGACCCTTTGATCAAACCCATACGATCCTTCTCCATTAACGGCTCAGATCACCCACAAACATGGCCCAACTAGCGGACTTAAAAACTTGCCAGTACTCTTTTTGCCCAGATTTGAATTTCCTGCACCCTAAGCTTTGGGGTCCATTGTGATGCCTGTTTTATATCCCCTCCATCCATCCGTTTCTCTAGACATGATCAAAATAACGAGGCAGATACAAAATTCAGTGGGCCACACCAAAGAAAATAAGGGACCGGAAAACGCCCACCCACCATTAAAGTCTTCTTGGGCCCACAGTGATGTTTGTATGCCATCTAACCTGTTCATAGTGCAATTCCCACTGGGATGAGGAGAAAAAAATATAAACCTTATCCAAAACATCTGTGGGCCACTAGAAGGTTTCAAGTTGAGCTTCAATCTATCTTGCTTCTATTGCTGTGGCTCATATGAGTTTTGAATCTATGTGACTTTTTAAAGCACGTTCTAACATAGTCTTGTGCATCCGATAAACGGAGCCGATATACAAATAGCGTTACAGTGGGCCCCACAGAGCTTAGAGCTACAGGGGGTTGTATGAAAGTCGCGTCTTGGGCGTGGCTTCGGTGGATCCGGGGATCCACCGAGGTGTGTGGGATCCCTAACCGTGGGTCCCATTTTGATGTATATATTTTATATCCACGCCGTCCATCCGTTTTTAAAACTCATTTTAGAGCATGATCCAAAAAAAAAAAAAAAAGTAGATCCAAGTCTCAAGTGTGCCAGGAAACAGTAGTAATCGACCATTAAAACTTCTCATGGGCCACATAAGTTTTGGATAAAGCTGATAGTTTTTTGGTCTCTTCGTCCAGGTCTTTATGACCTTATCATCAGGTTGGATGATAAATACACATTTCGGTGACCCCATGAAGTTTTTAATGATGGGATTCAATCACTACCGTTTCCTATGGTATGGTCCACCTAAGAGTTGGATCTGCCTCCCTTTTTTCGATTATATCCTACAATTAGCTTTTAGAAAATGGATGGACGGTGTGGATTTAAGGCACATACATCACAGTGGGCCCCACAGTTAATGATTCACCCACCTCGGTGGATACAGGGATCCACCCAAACCGTGATGCACGTCCTTTGGACCCAGTGTAGCTTTTGGTACAGTGATGCTGTAGATGCATGCGGCCACACGTGACATGGATGGCCATCCTGTAGGACCCACGGCTGATGGATCATGGAAACCATGTTTCCAAACTCAATCCAGATCGATTTTGACAAATGATCCGAACCGTCCCATCATTGGACTTCTACCGATGGAATGGATCGAGCAATTCAAGCAGGATCCTTGGGGCTCTCTCTCCACCGCTTAGGTTACAGGGTATTTTGGTAATTTTGAAGATGCGCGTCCCGGAGCGTTGTAGCGAGTACCTTCCAACGACTTGTCTTTTGCTTTGCAAGGACGTCGAGTGCAGAACGTACTTCTAGCCGTTGGATTGCGCCACGTGTCCTAAAGTCAACGGAAGACGGGCCGAACACGGATAAAAAAGGCAGTGACGTGCTGGGTGGGATAGGTCAAAAGAGCCGTCGGGTCGTATGATTATTTTTAAGACGTTTTCCTTTCGTGGCTTTGACAGCCACCACGCGTCATTGCTTCTCGGCCAGACAGGATTCTGCCACGTCCGCACCTTGTGTGCAAGCCGGCGCCGCTACTGTTGAAAACGTGTTTATCAACGGTTGTTGGTTTCCTAATCTTAGTGCGGCCATACGGGGAACTAGCAACGAACCAACGTATGGTGGTCACCATACATCCGAGCTGTTTGGGTCCCAACAGCTATTTTTACATAATCCAAACCATGAATCTCGTGCGTCTCCAAACGTTCACATACCAAGATTTATCTGATACACTAAGATGGGACACACATAGAGAAATATACAATAACGCCTCAAACTTATGTATTCATGTATCGTGGCTTACTTGGGTTTTCAAATGGGTTCATTTTCTTTTATATCCATTCATCTTATTATGTTACTCGTGATGAATGGATTGGATGGAATATATAGAATATGGTGGACTAACATTCCATCTGGAATTTTTTTCTGTTCGCCTCACCCTCCTCTGGTTCCCCTTGGTTCTCTTTGGTGTGGCCGAATTGAGCCATGGATCAGGATGGATTTTAACATAATGGACAATTTGGATGCATTCTTACACCATGGCGAGTTCCGCACAGCTCAGACGCATGGTGACTACATAAAATACAAAAGGATGCGGGTAATTTTTTACTTTAGATGTTTCCCTTTTTTTATTCTACCACCGGGTCAACACGCATCACGGTGGGGCCCACACAGCTCGACCTCATAGGAAGTTCCTATGAGCTCGACCGCATAGAACCTTTTCTTTTATATATATATATATAGAGAGAGAGAGAGAGAAAGCTCAGCTCAAGCTCACCTCAGCTCAAATAGGTAGCTAGGAATATTAAGTTATGGTGCTCCAAGTTTCATTGGAACAGTTATACGGTCCAATAAATTGATCTATACTGCTCATAATGCCCAGCGAGTATTTCATGGGCCAAGATGCAAATATCATAGTGATTTGACAAATATTAACCATTAGATCAATAATCTATAATATGGATGGCCAAAACTGTTCGCACAAAATGGGTCTAATCAATGATTTGATCCATCTATTGGCTAGGGCACATTAAGGATTGCATATGATTCTAAAGAAATACGTTTAATAGGCCATCTTAAGCATCCCATCCATGGATTGGAAAAATGATAGATATAATAATTATAAAAAAAAAAAGGTCAAACCAAAGATGGATTGGATAATCTGATTGGGGCAATTTCCACGTGATGGCTCATGAAATGTGTTTTGGATCTAATGAATGGCTTTGATTGACCGATTGAACTGTCTAAGTAAATTCACGCAGCTAGGAGCATTATAGCTTACAGTGCTCCAAGAGCAATGAAGTTTTCCTCTATAAAAATATATTTTAAAATGAAGCTTTGCCTTTGCCAGGGGTGTACACCGATTCGAACCGAGGCCAGCTTGAACCCGGCTCGACTCAGTCCTTGAGCCTGTTTAGCTAGCTTGGCTCGATTCGATCGGCAGTCAGTTCAATTCGAACCAAAATCGAGCCTTGTACTATTTTAACAAACACATGCAATGCATTTTCAGTTTTTCATTGTATGTAAAACAGCAATAGCTGTTTATAAATATTTCATCAAACTCCTTACTGGTAACATCAAAATCAAGGAATTCGTATTTGTTTCGTGTACATATCTTCCTTGCCACTAGCCAATACTTCGTTGAGTCATTACATCAAACAATCGGTGAGCAACATCAATATCAAAGTAATCAAGTCACCAAACTAGTTTGATTCAGTTCAATCCAAGTCGAGTTGAGTCGAGCTTGGGCAAGCTCGAACACAGTTTGTAATTTTTTTAAGCTCAAAAAATCAGCTCAACTTAGCTTGGGACTCAGTTTCGAACCAAGTCAAATCGAGCTTTTTCGAGTTGAGTTGAGCTAGCTAACCGTGCTAACTCGGTTCATGTACAAACCTACCCTTTGCTAAGTGTACACGTGTGCACAATAAATCTCCGTACACACTACACGCACCAGAGTGGCAAGAGGTGCGGAATCGATCTTGTACATTTTTTTCTCAAGCATATCTCGTCCACTCAGCACGTGGGCCACAAAATTGGAAACAGTTGGACGGATTAGAAAACTTCAGCCAAGTTTTTCATATTCATACATTTTTTGTCTAACAGTGGGCCACCTGATCAGTGTATCAACCTTATTCTTAGCCAAGGGTATCAATATAACAGTGAATTTTATGAATGGTGGACTGGATCTCACACCTATCATGCCGTGCTGGCGCATTCGTGGCCTGTACACTTTATTGCACACGTGTACAGCCTAGCAAAGCTCTTCCAGAATGTCCGGGTAATTTTTTTTTACCGTAGACACCACCTTTTACATAGGTTACCGGCCCGACAGACCACAAAGATGGATAACCAAAGTAGACCCTGTTTGTACAGGCAATCTATTTCGGATGAAATTAACCCTCCTTTTTTACCTGTTTGTTACCTGTACCTGAGAGGCAAGAGGGGTATTTTCATTCATCCGTACCCTAAAAATCCTCTTCCGTCATCAAAGTTTCTCGCCAGCTAGAAAAATAATTACCCTAAAAGACAGCATCTACTTTGATAATTTTTTCGGAATGTGCTTGTTCACGATACACGCATGTGCTTCGTAACGAGGTGAACCAGAGTTGTACTGGACCAGACCATGTACTCGTGAGTTGTACCATATCATCCCTTGTGATGGGAGCGGATTGCCTGTGAACACGGTCACGTACATATACCTGTGCCGACACGGAGTGGGGTCCACACTCCACAGATATGCCCGTGATAAATCCACTCTGTTGATCTGTATCTGTTCCGAAAGACCGCAGTAGTACAAAGATCTAAAAATCACGCAGATTCAAAACTGAGGTGAGCCATGCCAACAAAACCACCGTTGAAACCGCCCGGGGGCTAACCATGATATTTATGTGTGATCCAGTCCGTTCATAGGGTTATTAACACTTAGATAAAATTGTAGGTACAAATATCATCCTGGTACAAAGCTTCTGTCACCTTATGCATTTAATCCCTGCTCTTTCATGTGGTATGGCCCTCATGAGTTTTGGATCCAATCCCTCCATCTGTTTTGAAATACGACAGTAGAACAGTATTCTAAAATTCAAGCAGATCCAAAACTCTGGTGGGTCACTATACAAAATATTAGGAACAACAAAATACATCATTTAAATATGTTGAAATTTTGGTTTCAAAAAATAAAAAGTCCAATATTTTAGAAATTTTTATTTTCCTACTAAAAATAATGTGAAATTTTTAAATGAAAAATTGCGATTTCTTTAGTTCCACGTCGGAAAGGATGAAAGAAATTGTGTGGTTTATAAGTGGATGTGTGTATGGTATTCTTACTTAGAGATTTGGAAATTGATATAGTCGGGTTGTGAGGGCACGGGTGAGGGCAGTGTAGCTCTAGTGGCAATAGATGATCACCTAGCAACGGTCCACTCATCTGATGCCTATATAAATTAGACCATTCCATTCTAGATTTAATAAACTCCAACAAATCTTATCCGAATTCATCAGATCTCACCAAAACATTTCTCCTTGCATCGGACTGAGTCAGATCGGATTTGGTTCAACTCGATCCGAGCCGAAAGCTACGTGTTCTGATCTGAACCGAATCCGATCCGGGATCGAGTCCTGGACACTTAATCCGAACAGACCCGATGCACTGTTTGCCTGACCCGAACCAGGTCAGACCCAGTCAAGAAAACCGAGTCGGATTGGGTTGGTTAGATTTCGGTTTGGGTTAGATGGAAAATAAAACGTTACGGTGGGCCATACGAATTTTTAACAGTGAAAATCATTATTCTCGCTGCTCTTTGTGGTGTGGTCTATTTGATCTTTAGATATAATTTTTTATTTTTTTTATAATACTCCGAAATGATCTCAAAACATGGATGAACGCTGTGGATATAATAAATACATAACTGTGGGGCCCATGTAACTTTTATCTCATTTGAGCCGTTCGTACAACTCGGAGCTTGAAGTCTGTCACTACGTCTCTTTGCACGACACGTATGGCTGTCACAACATAGTGACGTGCTGGGCACAATATCGATACAGGCCCTACAGGTTACTTCTGGACACGGATTAAATATAGAGGTTTTGAGTTGGCGTCACCAAGTTCTGTGGGCCCGACTATGATGTATGTGTCACATCCACACCGTTCATCCATTTTTAGATATCAGTTTATGGTATAAGCCAAAGAACGAGGTAAATAAAAGTCAGTAGTGGACCACACTAAAGAAAACAGTGGGGAGAGTGATTTCCACCGTTGAAACTATCCTAAGGTCCATCATAATGTTTATTTGAAATCCAACCTATTAAAAAGTTTTAGAAAAAATGTGAAATAAGGAAAACACAAATATTAGCTTGATCTAAAACTTTTGTGGCCCTTAGAAATTTTCAACGGTGGGCTTCACTATCCCACTGTTTTTTGTGCTGGGGTCCACTGGAGCTTTAGATTTAACTCGTTATTTGGATATTGCCTTAAAATGATCTCTCCAAATGACTGGAAGGTGTGGATACAAAACATACATCATGGTGGGGCCCACGGAACTTTATGACGTAACTTCAGTAGCTAGTCCCACAACTCAGTTGCCTGCCACTAACGTGTTGTGCACGCAAGTGGTTGACGTGCACAACACGTCTCTTGGTAAACTATGTTGGGGCCCACCATGAATGCATGTGGTTTATCCACGCCGTTCATTCGTTTTCTCAAATCATTTTAGTGGTTGAACCCAAAATTGATGAATATCCAAAGCTCAAGTGGACCATACCACAAGAAGTAGAAGTATTGATTTCCACCGTTGAATCACTCCGGATCGAATCGAAACGGTTCGGATCAGATCCATTCGGTCCGGATTTCAGATCGGAACGGTCTGATTTCACCATGATCCGACCTCGATCCGATGAACAGTCAGATCCGACTAATTCAAGCCGAATCGCACCAATCCAAGCCTTCGAATCAGGTCGGATCGGCTAGGATCGGGTCGGATCCACTAGATCGGACCAAAAATGCCCACCTCTACACATGATCTATAAAGAAGGTTTGTCTTATCCTGAAAGCAACCTATCAACAATTGATAAGGAAGTGAATCAAGCTTTTAAGGACAACATATTTATATGTGATTCAACCTACGGCTAAAAATAAATAAATTTTTTTCCCAATATAATTTCCAACAAAACCTTTTTAAAGATGACCATAGTGTTCATATGCCATCCAAACCACTGATAGAATGTGCATGGGCCGTGTGTATTTTGGATCTACCTAAATTTTAAAATCATATCTTATTGCAGCCTTTCAAAATAAATACAAAGAGTAGATTTGCCGAGAACATCTCTATATGCCTCACATAGCCCAAGCACAAAGATGTCTATAAGCTCACGGTCAGAGGCAATCTGCTTCCCCTTATCATGGAAAACCAATTGCTGTGAGCCTCGCATTTAAAATAAAAATCATTTAAAAACTTGATTAACAAGTGATGTGGGGTTTTACCTCGGATCTCCACCACAAATCACTAAGACCAAGAATGCCCCATGTCTATCTATGGTTATCAATGGAACATGTTGGCTACAATTTTAATCCAGTTGGATCAAGAGGGCCTCATGGCTGTCTATCGAACACGCGGCCTATCTAGTTCGTCATGAAGTGGGTCATGTGGAGGTGGACTGCAATTTCACTTCAGTAGACTGCCTGAGCTTCTGTATTTGTGATAAAATATTAAGGGGGCATTCGGCATAGGGTATTAGATGGGATTAGGTGAGATAGATTTGCATTTGGTCCCTTGCAAATTCCATCCAATATTTGAGGAGGATGAGAAAGTTGGTGGGATGGAATTGCATTTGGTCTCAAACTGGATTTCCGTGGATTTTGAAATCCACTACACATGTGGGTCCACATTGATGCATACATTTATCCATGTCGTCCATCCAGATATGCCATTTACACATGACATTTTGGTTATATCTGTACAAGTGAACGACGTCGGTTCTGAATTTGTTCCGTTGATTACAATTCCATGGTCCACCAAACATACTTTTGCTTAATTCAGTGTTTTCCCATAACAAGAATTTTATCCCAAACATGAAATTGGATCAATAAAATACCATGGTATTTCCCTACATACAATCATTGTATAATAAGGATGTTAATCCCATCTAATACAATTCAATACCATTTTATTCCATGAACTAAACACGAGTGGGTCAGACCAAGCATAGGCTAGAATTCAAAGCAAGTCATGGACACGGGTCTAAGATTAGAGTAGGATCGATGGAGGCCCAGTCGATCACTACTTTTGAGTGTCCGAAATTAGTTATTGGGTGGATGGTCATGATTAATAGAGTGGGACCCAAATGTCCCTTAAAAACGTGTGTAAATGGGATGCGGCTTCAGTGGATTCTCAGATCCACTAAGGTGGGTGGGTGTCACGCCCCGAAATTCGAGTACAAAGTGTGTACCCTCAAACTCGAGTTTTGAATCGTAACTCATACACAAAGTGTACTAATTTCATTCCATTATATAATTATTTAGAGGCAAAATTAATATTCATTTCTGATTCCAACTAGGTCCATTCACAATCATTCACACAATGATTTAATCATCAATATTTGTCCATTCTCAACATCCATAAACATTCAATCAACATAAATTTGCTCATAAGTCAATACAGCTTACTAATGAATACTTGCTACAAACCTACAACAATTCAATTAAATAAAATCAATCAAATGTTTAAAATCTTACAACCAATCAAATTATCCTAACATGTAAAATTCTAATAAAATAATTAGGAATGATCCAAATGCGGTTAGTTCCTCTTCTGATAGATACAGCTACGTCTCACGTGTATCGTACACCAGTTCAACCATAACTTTTTATTCCTATTCCAACTCATCAACTAATTGCTCATCTGTACGGATTTACATCAATAAAGAGTAAGCTGAACAGGCCTAGTGAGAATTCTCGACATGGTTCTTTATATCAAATTATAATGGAATGCCAATAATCATACACAATATAATTTTTTTTTTTAAATACAAATGCAACACATCAATGCATTAAGTGAGAATCTGTCCACTTGCTTGAGTTGGAAACCCGTCAATTCGCATTTACCCATTGGCAGGCTTCTACCATTTGGTAGGTATAGGCAAGGCCCGCATCTACTCCTTGAGTAGGCTTCCATTAGTATAGTGGGCTTCTGGTAACGATTCTACAAAGATACCATTTAGGAAGGTCACCAACAATTTAACACGTGTTGTGCGTGTAATTGATAAATGCACCAAGTAATCACGAATCATGTATTGTATAGATTATTTCAATTATCACATTTAAATCAACATAGTCTAACACATTAATTTAATCATATTATTATTAATACAGAAATCACACATTCATCTAAATCAATTAAGAGTATATAATAATTATATCAGGGTGAGCATACAACATATCAAGCAATCCATTTATTTTAACTTGATAGATGAAAAATACATTGCAATCACTCACCTTGATGCGGTGGAGATGATTTCGTGAACCAACAGTTTAAATTAAATTATGAGTTCCTAAAATCACATAAATAAGAATTTTCTTTAATTTACGATTATACATAATGAATAAAATGTATGATTCATTATTTATCATTTCTTCAAATCGATGTTGCCCATCCAATAGTCTGATCGGTCTAGAATTTAAGATTTTAATTTATTTTAATTTTAAGAAATTAATGAATGGTGATGATTTAATAACATATTTCAGATTATGTCATATAATTCTCTATGCCAAGTTGTATCTAACGCAGAGAATTACTCTTCTGGTATTTATTCAATTTCATTAGATTAAGAAAGAAAATTGGTAGATCTATGATCAATACAGTCCATTCAGGTGTCGAATTGGTCTGATTCTTTACATAATTAAGTCTTGTAATACCCATGAACGGTACAGATCATACTGATCGATGTACATTATGGAAAAATCTCATATTCTATACATTAGCCTTAAAGCCATGCCATACTTTAAAATCTCATATTCTACACATTGCTTAAATAAAATATGTAGATTGATCCAATCCATTCAATATGTAGATCATGCTAAATTAATTATTGCTTAAATAAAATAAATAAAATACTAATCCGAATAAGTAAATTTTAAAAATTCTCATTCCCACTTTTCCTTTCGTGTTTTTTTTTATATACAAGTTTTTCTTTGGTTCTTTTGTTTTGATAGGACTCTCGCTCTCTTACGTTCCCTTTTTAAGAAAGAGGGTTCGTTGGGAGATTATGAGATACGAGAAATTTTTTGAATAAAGAGATAAAAAGAAGGATGATGAGATTGGTGGATCTTTTTCCCACTCAAATTTAAAATTTAAAATTTATTAACAAAAATTGCGGGCGTTACATTCTAACCCCTTAAAAAAAATCTTATCCTCGAGATTTGAAAACTAGCATCTTAAAAAAAATTAAAAAAAAATTCTAATGGCGCTAGTCACACTAATGTTATTGATAGCTACAAACACTGGATTGGTCTTTTTTTTTTTTTTGGTAATGAATTTATAGGTATGTAAAATTTTGTCAGAAACTGGTCTACAGAATATTCGAAAATGCGGACAGTGAAGGTTATCTAGAAGCAAACGATCAGTTAAAAAAAAAAACTAAATTCAATATCGAACATTTATGAACTTAAAAAAAAAAAACTTTTAAACTCGATTTATCAGTCTACAATATGGCCTTTGTATCAACTCAATTGGACCCATACTTAATTACTAATGAGTTTTCAAAATCAAGTGATTTGTATTATCTAGCAAAATATAAAGAGCAAAAATTCTTTAAAATATTATGGAGTTTAGGTTTGCATTTTAAAATTATGTATATTCTAAGTAAAGTTAGTCTCCATATTAAAATCATCAATCAAAGATCATAGGTTGGGTTTCTAAGTTCACACATTACGACGATTAAAGATCAAAGTGTTGCATCACTCGACGTGACTAAAAGAAAATTTCAAATTTGGATTTAATAGATACATCATCGTTTCCAGAATTTTAATTTCCAAAATGAAAATCAGAATCATTTGAAATTTGGAACATAGGTTACTGACTATCTGATAGATTTTTATAAAAATTTTCAGATCAAAATTATGACATCTACTTGGGTTTTCAACACTACTAAGGGATAAAAATCATGTTGTCCAACAGCCATTTCTATCGTTCATAGCTTACTATTTGAATTTTCATAATTTATTTACAACTTGGATTATTGTAAAATTTTATACAGCTATCCAGCAATATATATACGACTCTCACAAAAGTTTTGAAAATTTTTAAATAACAATTTGATTGGGTTTAATTATGGACACTAAATTGGTTCAAATTTTCAATCAACAATGTAAAAAAAATTGTTAGAAATTAGAAATACATTCCCCTGATCTTGAAATTTAGGGAAGACATTTTCCTAAACTTGAAAAAAAAGTCCTAGTAAGTTTAAGATTTACTTTTTCCTCTCTTCTTTTTTAAAAATAAAAAATAAAAAAAAATCATTAAATATGGACTTATGATCATATAAGAAGGAAATTTTTAATTTAGTAGAGATTATCACCTTTATTTTATTTTATTTTACTCTTAATATTTATATATTTTAAATAAAAATATTAATTTAATCAAAGGTAATTATCAAAAATAAAAAAAACTATATTAGATAAATCGATGGAAAATTAGTATAGGCATATTGATTTTCAATTTAATAACTGTTATTTCTATCATATTTTATTGTACTTTAAAATTTGATGTTAGATTTTAAATTTTTTTGAAGATCTTGTTATAGGTTTAGTACGTATGGACAATGTAGGTGTAAGGAACAGACATCACAATTAGCCTGGCGGTTAAGATCCACCCAAAGGGCACCGTGTAAAAGGTGGCTACCGGCCCTTTGTTTGCTTGGGACCACAGAGAGGGGGCCGAACTTCCGTATCAAAGTTCAAACTGCCAACGTGTAGAACCAAGGGGTGTGTGGACACCTTTTTTTAAAAAAAAACAAGATTTTGGCGTGATCTTGGCCATCACTACCGTCCATGCAAGAGGACAGTCATAGCTTGGAAAGTCAGCATCAATGGGCATTTGATACCATCGGTCGTTTGAATATATTTTCTAGTGTCTGTTTCTAGTTTATATATTTTCATTCAAGCGTTATTTCCGTGGGCTTTGGTTGACTACCTGATCCGGTTATCCAAACCGTCTATTTGTCTTCCATTCTAACCGTCCATTTCTCAGCAGGGAGCGGATTAGGTGTTACCCTTACCATGGGGCCCACCTTGATGATTTTATGTATATCCACGCTATCCATCCGTTTCTCCACCCCATTCTAGGACTGGTTTCTAAAAATTATGCAGATCCAAATCTCAGGTGGACCACATCACAGAAAACAGTGTTGATTAACTGCCTCACCATTAAATATTACAAAAGGGCCCATCGTAAGCTTTTAATAATATTTATTTGCAATCAAACCTGTTGATAGTGTCAAGAAGATATGGATTAAGGGAAAATACAAAGATCAGTTTGATAGAAAAGTTTTGTGGCCCACAAAAAGTTTTTAATGGTCATTCATCACAGTTTCTAAAGGTAAGGTCCACCTGATATTTGGATATTCTTAAGGTTTTGCATTACCTTTTAAAATCAATGGTAAAAACAGATGGACGGCATGGATATACAACAAATACATCAAGGTGAGCCTCATCTCTCTCCTTCTCCATTCTTCTTTTTCAAAGTCTACAATATAAAATATAATTTCCGATCGAGAAATGCGAGTGTACTCAAGCAAGTGCGCATTTTTTCTCACTTCCACCACACGTGTCAATTTGCACACGTATGAGAGATTAGCCGGCTTATATAGAAAATCAGACTAACCTGATCATTTTATGTGTACATGACTAAATGTGACCCACCTACTTATCCAATCTCCCCAAACCATTTTTGAAACAAAACATCAACTCCATCCGGATGACCCGATGAACGGCTAAGATCATTCACATGTGTTTCTTATTATCACGTGTGAGGCGAGTGAGAGAAGAAAGATTGGACTTGCCAATATGATGACGTGGAAAGAGATGACAAGGAAAAGTAAAAATGGTACAAGACTTTGACTCTTCAGATGCTTCCTTCTGTACAAAGTTAGGCAGTATCCCCTTCGGAATCCATCCCTGAAAAGCTTCGCCTTTCTCGTAAACCACGGCTTCTCTTGACTAACGGCCATCTAAGTTCATCTATTCAATAAAGCAGACCATTTTATTACGGTGGGACCCACCTTCTCTATGTGATCTGAACCATTCATTGGTGGGCCTCCCACGTTCAAGGTGTAGGGGACAAAAGTTGCATTGTTGGGTCATTCTAGCCGTGACCTTTTGAACTTTCTGGTTTTCAGAGGACCACGCCAGCCTAAATGGCTCTAGGTACGTACCTCTGCTACAAGAGCCACTCTAATGAGATCCACACCGTCCATTAGGTAAGCTGCATCGTGTTTAACTTGGAATCCTAAAATCATGACCATCTGTAGGCCAAACTTTAGAAAAAAGTTGCATGGTAAGCCAGATGCCATCAAGTTTTTTAAGGCCCACCATGGTGTTTATATGCAATCCCAACCATTCATCTGATATGAGTAATCGGGATGAAAGAATTGAGCCGTAAATCACTGTATTGGAAAAACTGAGGTAAGCCGTACCATGTGAGTTCATAGATTTTAGGTATAATTTTATAGGGGTGGCCCACCTGAGTATTGAAATTATCCTGATTTTTTTTTTATATTTGGATTAGGGCAGGCCAGGGGAGATGTACCTGATGAACGTGTTTAGGCATGTTAGAGAAAGTGACCCGGTAGGTGATGTACGCATGCATTTTATCTTTTTAGGGGAGCGGATTAGTTGTGGGTCCGGTCTCACCCAACACGGTGTGGCCCTGACCGTGGGGCCCACCTTGATTTATGTTTATATATCCGCTGCGTCCGTCCATTTTAACAGCTCATTTTAGAATATAAGCCCAAAAATAAGAAGATTCAAATCTCAGGTGGACCATATCACAGGAAACATTGGTAATTGAATGGCCACCATTAAAAAATTACGAGGGCACACTGTAATGGCTACTGTAATATTTATTTTCCACCTAAACTGTTAATAAGGTTACACAAATATGGAGGATGTCAAAAAAACAAATATCAACTTGATCCAAAACTCATGTGGTCCACTAGAAGTTTTTAATGACCAATCACCACTGTTTCCGTTGGTCTGAGCAACATTAGATTTGGATCTGCTTCATTTTTTGGATCATGCCGTAAACGAGCTGACGAAAAGGATGAACGGCACATATGTACAAACAAATCTCTAAGGTGGCCAGGCTGCACCTAATCCGCTCCCTCTTTTAATAGGGTTGTGACGTTTCTCTACCAGGCAAGCTTTTTATCTTTTTCGGAGTGTAATCACATTACACATGGCTCTGTACTTTATTAGTTATGGCTGTCCATCCATTGGGAAGCGGATTAGCTGGTGTACCTCACGCCAGCTATATAGCTGCTGTACGTGTCATGCAAAAAACGAGCACCGGCGCTCCTCGATCTCCGGTTATACGAACGGTTCAAAGGAGATCAAAGATACATGAATCCACATTGATGTATTCATTATATCTATACTGTTCATTTATTTTTGAAGATTATTTTAAACATTATTTAAAAAATGAATCATATCGAAATATCATCTAGACCATACCACAAATAACAGCGGAGATAATGATTTTCATAGTTAAACAATTTTTAGAGCCCACTATAATATTTATTTTACATTTAATTTATTCATAAGGTCAAAAATACCTTAATGAAGAGGAATTTTTTTTTTTACATATTGATCCAAAACTTCTGTGACCTTAAAAACGGTTTTAATAGTAGATGTTCATATCCCCACTTGTTTTTGCAGCATGGTCCACTTGATAGTTAAATTTGCCTTATTTTTGTCTCAAGCCTTGAGACGAGTTCACAAAGTGGATGAATGGTTTAGATATAACACATACCCCATGATAAGACTCACAGAACTTGCTTACGTCAAACCGGCAGCTATTTAACTGGTGCGAGGTAACTAGCCTTCCCATCCATTGGTCCCTATGGCTCTTAACCATGGGCGCCACGTGGTACAATTTAAAACCCGAGCATCCAATGCATCTCGGGTCTATCAAAAAAAAATCTTTGGTGGTTTTCCCCCGTTACTTTTTAAAACATCGGGAAACCACTTAAGTGCATGGAATCTAGGCCGTCCATAAGGTACACCACCTATGCTTTGGCTTTTATCCTGAAAATCAGGATGAATCAACCCTCAGATGGGCCACCCCAATAAAATTATACCTAAAACCTCTAAATACACATGGAGTGGCCCACTTGAGTTTTTGATTCATCTTGATGAAGCACATAAGACGAATGGATCATATGGCATATAAATACCACGGTGGACCCTACACAAAACTAATGGGGGTGATCCATCCCAGCTGTCTACTACGTCATGGCTTACCGGAGTTTTTCAGTGCTTTTTAGGCTCAAGGGGCGAACATCATGCAGCCCACATAATGGACGGTGCGGATCTCATGAAAGTTTCACCCACCAGGTTCTCGATTTGCCAAAGTAACTCCGGCAGGTATATAGCGCGATTCATACAAATATTAAAAAACAAACACGTGCTAACGTGTAACGGATGTGATAGCCTGGTAGGTTCATCAAGTGGGCCCCACTGGTTATATTGCATGGCCCATCTGCGTGTTTCATTTTCTCAAATGATCTGTCATTCATTTTCACGCGTCCCCATTTCTCATCCGTTTCGAAAAGGTTGAAAGTCTACGTAAAAAATGCATGGTCACGTAGTGGGCCCCACACTCTTTCTTTAAATAAATGCCTACGAATAAAAAAAAGAAAAAAAGAAGAAGATTATTTGCATTATTTGAATATTTTCCACTGCATGGTTGAGGAGTGGGACACATACACGAAAATGCTCCAACACTAGCTCTCCAAATGCTTTTCTATTCGAGTGAACCTTTGATACTCTGCCAAAGTGCTATGGTTGATACGCACGCATTCCGGAATTAAATAAACCGTCTAAATTGTGGGCCTTACTATAGATGAAAATTCATCAAAACTGCAGTGAAACATATGTAATCAATGGCCCGATTTATGGGACAGTTAAAACTAAAAGCTGATCAAGTAAGTGTCCCTCAATCGAAGTTTAAGATCTTCCAATCAATCTGATTTTCAGAATATGATTTATCAGCAGTTGTTCAAACGATCTGAACCGTTCAATTTGGATTACGCGTACCCAAGTACAAAATTCTGAGTGCATGCGTATGAATCACCCAAGTCTGCCAAAGTATCAAATAATTCCTTTCTCCATTCCACAAACGAATCGCCTTCCGGTTTTTATCCACCTTTTGAAAGTCTAAGGCGTTTTGAAAAATGACATGTTCTAAGGACTAAATGGCTGCGAACTCTTCATGTTTGCTAGCCCCACATGCAAGGACACATGCCATCCTGGCACGTCTGTGTGACATCAGAGCCGTCTATCAGATGGGACCCACCATGTAGATCACCAGGCCAAAAGATAGCGGGCTATGAATCAGGTATTTTCTAGGAAGATGATATGATGTTGTACCCCAACCGAAACACGGATCAGATGCAGCCGCGCGTAGAGGTGCGTGTGGAGAAATCAAGGACTCACATTAAAGGAGGTGGGTCAATGACCCACCAACTTAAAGCTTTTCATAATTAGGGACTTGGAAAAGAGGGAGCGATTTACAGACTGGCAGAGTACGGCGACCTGACACACAGGCATTCAAGTCCAACCCGTAGACAAAGTTGTGGAAGCCACCGTATCTACGTCTCAGCCCCAAACCAAATACCTCTGATAAGTCAACAGCTTTTTCAGCTTTATTATTTGAATGGACTCAGCCCAACAATTTTCAAAAATACTTATGCATGGCTAATCAAATTCCACCACATTCCAACAATATCTTCTCAAATCAAATTCCGCAACATACCAACAACAACCCGGACCACAATTTTTTTTTTTTCTGTTAATGGCATGGGCATATATTATTTCTTTGAATGTGATACATGAACAAAAATCTGTGATTAGTAGGAGGTATCAAGATGCCATTGGTGGGGCATATGCTATTAAAGATAAGCTGAATGTTGGGATTCTAAGGTTCATAGATGCAACTAAAAAACAAGCTTTTTTACTTGTAAGATCTGATTTGCTAATGTTATTTGTCAAAAGTGGAAAATAAATGAATATATATGGGATGATATGCCTATTTTCACTTACGAAAATATTTTAAGGCGTGTTTGGTCCATGGAATTGAATGGTCTTAACATCATTATTACACAATGATTGCATGTCTGAAAATACTATGGCATTGTGGCTATCCAATCTCATGTTTGGGATAAAAACTTTGTCATGAAAAATACGGGATTAAGCAAAATCATGTTTGGTGGACCATGGAATTGTAATCAACAGACTAAATTTATAATGGATGTAGTTCACTTGTACACATATATAACCAGAATGTCACGTGTAAACTGTGTATATGGATGGACGGCATGGATAAACACATGCATCAATGTGGGGCTCACGTCTCTAGTGGATTTCAAAATCCACAGAAATCCTGGACTAAATGCAATTCCATCCCACCTAATCCTAACCTTTCCCATCCTCTCCAAATATAGGATGGAATTGCACTTGACCAAATGCAATTCTATCCAACCTAATCCCATCTAATACCCTGGCCAAATGCCCACCTAGAGTCTTTCTCTAATCTATTGCATGTTTTAGGATGATGAGAAATTAACTAAAAGCTTTAGTAAGAGCCAAGGGCTAACTAGAGTTGTTTGAGATGTGAGCCATACATGTACCCAGCATGCGCACATGTGGAGTATGATGGAGATGATCTCTCTCTCTCTCTCTCTCTCTCTCTCTCTCTTCCCACTCTTTATGCTATTTTTCTAATGGATGTCGAGAGGGTTAGCAGTACAAGGCTTCTCTAAAATCTTTACATATTCCTCTTATAATGGGGTTTTATAAAAAAGAAGCTTTAGGGTTTCGGAGAGTCACACTCTCACGGAGCTTTTGTATACCCTACTATAAAGGAAGCATGTATGCCTTTGTAATTCATGCACTCTAACCATCTATTTGATTCTACTATCTGTAGGGTCCATCTTCAAGTGAATCTTAGTCACTCTAAAGAGTGGACCATCATATCTTAACTATTGAATGTCCTTTTGGTTTATTATAAAACATATCAATAGTCAAACTCAATTTTAACTGTTAAAATTCCACATTCAAATAATTGAAAAATACTAGATTGTTGGCCGGACCTTAAAACACCCAAGCACCATTCAAACCTTAAAATCAATTCACATAAATGTGTTTCTAAGGGCCTGTTTGGCACATGGAATTAGGTAGGATTAAGTGAGATGGAATTGTTTGAAAATAATTATTATGGTTAGTAGGAGTTGTCTTGGAATTCAAGAAGTTCATCCCATCCTATTCCACGTTTAGAATGTAAAAATCCTCTCGTGTATATCACTCTTGAATCAGTTACCGTGTTTGGCTAGCAATGGTGAAAACCCACTAGTGTGGTGGAGGAGATACCATGGATTGTGACGAAGATGCACCAACAGCGTTTGTGTTTATGTCACCACATTCTGTATGGCCCTAATGATATATGTATTACGTCTACACTATTTATCCATTTTACGAGATCATTTTAGGACATGGGCCAAAAAATGAGGCATATCAGAATCTTAAGTGGACCACACTACATAAAGTAGTAAGATTTAACATCTACCATTGAAAGCCACAGAAGTTTTGAATCAATCTGATATTTGTTTTTTACCTTCACCCAGGTGTGTGTGACCTTATGAACATCTTAGATGACAAATAAACATCATGATGGGCCTTAGGAAGGTTTCAACGATGGGAATCATTATCCTCAGTACTTTTTGTGGTGTGGTCCACTTGATCTTTAGGTTTATGGCTTAATATGAACTCTTAGAATGAATGGACAATATGGATAGAATACATATATCATAGTGGGCCCCATGAAACTTGATGACATCCATACACCACCGTGCAATCATACCGATTTTTTCTTCTTCTTAAATCCATGCGGGATTCACTCCGGTTGTTGTAAATCTAACGAGATGGGGAGAATTCAAATTTCTATTTGGTGCAATTTCCAAAGTCTTAACTAATACCACCAAAGCTAATAACCAAACATGTATGAAGTTTGAACTATTGATTTTTCTTATTCAATACCATCTAAAACCGGCTAATACATTGCACCAAACTAGCCCTAATTGAATTAAGTGAATCCCATGTTTAATCATGTGGTCCTGGATGAACTTGATATACATATCCAATGTCACCTACTTTTAGTAGCCATGTATTGACCTTGTAAGGTGAACTAAAGTACTCTCTACCAAGCCATTTCAGCTCACACTTCTTTAGGTCAAAGGATGAGGATGGAATTAGTGCAAATATGCAAATGTCATTTTATTTTGGATATTACAATACTTCTAGTCTAAAAACTTACAAGTGATCCAACTAATGTGAGTGACCAATGGTCCATCTAAGTGGATTGTCCACTATCACGCGCCCACACACACACACACAAATACACTTGTAAGATAGGGCGAAGGCTCAAATAACACCAAGTCGGCCTAATGGTAGAGACGGTCCATTATGACACTAAGTCAACACCTTGCACACAAGATGACCATTTAACAAGAACAAATGTAAGTCTTGATATCTTTATGGTCATGGTTAAGGCATTGAGATTCATGGACCACATCTTTCCCTTAAGACTTTGGCCAATGTCTCCAATCTAAAAAATGCTTAAAGACTGAGAAATTAAACCTTAATAACTCATATAATATAAACACTCTCACAAACATATCAACACATGTCCACACATAATAACCATGCCATGCAATAACGATTGCATGCAAGCTATCGATTAAAGAAGGTCCAAAAGAACAACCAAATATTGATTCTCTAGGGGCATAACGCCAATGCGTATTCAGCTAAGAAACCTTAAAAAAGGCCTGGGCCCATCTTTAACATCATACAGCCTCACCAATCGCGTGCCACCAAGTCTCCTCAGAACGGAGGTGGCTGGTGGGGTCCTCACAATTCTTTACCACATGTAATTTCGAAGGGACTTGGATTGAGTAATGTCCTGCTTATACTTAGCTGGGCACAGGCATGATGTGGTGGATTTGATTGGATGACATATTGCTCTTAAGTATGGAGCCCATTAGAGTATATACTCAATCAATCAACTTTCATACATGTTTTGCGTAGGTTTCATCTCAAACAATAGCATACTATCTAATTAAATTCTACCACCCGGAGACGGTAGATACCCTGAAAATGGGTGATTATTACCGTTCCACTGGTTTGAATATTCATGGGAATTTCATTTCTTGGAAACCAGTTCAAAAGTAGCCGTAGTTATTTTAGGACCCCGTCTTGATGTATATGATATATTTGTTCCGCCCATCGATTTTACCACAATATTTTGAAATATGAGAAGAAAAATAAGTTAGATCTTGATTTTACAGTGCACCGGTGAATACCAGGTAAAGGAGTAATATTTGTGTATTCATGAGGCAATACAAGGCACCTGATTTGACTAAGTTTTTTGACAAGGAAGGACAACGTTACAAAATATATATGGTCCCACTGTGATGCATTTTGCTTTTTCACACCGTTCATTCTTTATGCCTTTTGAATTTATAGTATGAACAAAAAAAATGAGGTATATCCAAAACTCAAGTAGACTACACCATACGAAAACAGGAATCGAATACTTACCGTTAAAAACTTTGTGAGGCCACTATTTCTTTTGGTGTGGGCCACTTGAGTGTTGGATCATCCTTATTTTTTGGCTCATGCCTCAAAATATTGTAGTAAAACATATGGATGGAATTGATATATCATATACATTACCGTGAGGTTCAAAAATTTTAAATAAATATTTAAACCGGTTCCCAATGCAAAAGTTTCCGAAAGGGTAATAATTACTCATTCCCTGGGCATTTACGCAAGCTCTTGGAAATCAAACATCACACCTTGGTGGAGTATTAAGAAAGAGAAATACTTTGATACTCCGGCAAGACGTGACGACGGATATGCACGCGGTTAAAAATTATTAAGAAATTGCATTCATGGTATATAAGCAATTCAAAATTAATGATACAAATCTTGGCTACCAGTATAGATGTATAATGAACAATATAATATTCTTATACAATTATCTAACTACTAGATTGCATGGCCATGTTTTGAACGGTTAAAAGTGAAAAATATTCAATGATCTTAATTCAAAAAACTAGTGCGCATGAGTCGGGGGTTGGAATTCTACGACCAACCTAAATATCATATTATAACTTAACGAAAGTGAGTTCCACAATCTAGACGGTTTACTTTCAAGTTCATATGCTTTTTTTCTTCTTTTTTTTCTTCTTTGTTGGTTAGCACGTTAGTATACACACCCCACTTGGGAATCGATACTTTCAAGTTCATACTTGCCACCTGTATCATTTCTACGTGCATCCTACGCAGCCAGAGTATTAAATAGCTTTCCCATATTTTATCTTATTGCTCTTATTGACTACAGACGGGTTAGGTTTAGATGAATATGGAAAGTATGTAAGAATTCGGGTAGTTCAACAGGGAGGCCACCTTGAACCAACAATAGCCTTAAAATAGGGCCACCTGCTCATCAGGTGGGTCACATGTTCGTGTTGATGAACGTACTAGATCTGGTACACACGACATGAGGGCAGGCTTCCACTAAAAGGGAGTTTGAGCCCTTTATTGTATTTATTCTCAGGCGCGTCTGCCATGGGGCCCAACAAAAACCGAATACCTGTTGTATTAGACCGGCAAGTGGTCTAAGAGTCTAGACTCTGGACTACTAGTTTTATGGGGCCCACAGAGGATGGACCATGGTTCAAAAGTCATAACAACCATAACGCGTTTCGATTGCATTTCGCAAATGGTCTAACAGTCTAGACTGTGGACTACTAGTTTTGTAGGCCCAACAGAGGATTGACCATGGCCCAAAAGTCACTACAACCGCAATGCGTTTCCATTGCATTTTGAGTGGAAAAAAGAAGAAGAAGAAGAGGCATTCACATTTGATTGGTCCACTGGCTGCTGATTGGTTGGTGTTATGGATTGTGAGGCACACATGGTCCAGCCTACTATACCCACATTGATGTGCCCACGATTAAAAAACTCAAAATCTTGGCTTAATGTACAGTTGGGTTTGATGTTGGTTTGACTAGAAAAAATGGTGTCTTTACGTGACTCACTTAATATTTTTAATATTAATAAATTTCGTAAATTGGTGGAAAAAGATTCATGCAGCAGAATCAAATAGAGCGATAGAGACGTTAGTTCTCTGCCAAAGGTCTTGGGTTTGAAACCTACCCCATTTTATTTTATTTTTTTGTAATAGAGAAATGCTTATGAAGTGACTGATCCAGTAAGAAATGGTATGACAAGTTATGCAGAGTCCTGACCAAGTTAGAACTTGTTTGGATACTTGCAATTGGAATAAACTGGAATCCAAATCACATGGTACATGGAATTGATGCAAATTGGAATCTTCTGTTGTGTTTGAAAGCCCGTGATTAAAATACATTGGAATCCAAAAACTGTGTTTGGATGCTTGTAATTGGAATGCGTCAGGTAAATCAGTTTTAATACATTTGACATTGTAATAAGCCCATTGATATATATGTGTGTGTGTGTGTGTGTGTGTGTGGAAATGGTACTATAAGGTTGAGGTCGAGCTCTGTGGACCCCACAGTGATGTGTCGAACATCAAAGTCGTGCATTTGATGGGTTCCCTTTGGGTTATGGGATATCCCAAAATCAGCTATATACCGCACCAAGGTGGGCTATACCATCTAAAACCATGTGAAGACATGCCTAAAATATATAAAGGTGGGCCCAATAAATGATTATGAATGTTTTAATGGGAGGGTAACCCTTCTCAATTGTTGCATGTGATGTGGCCCACCCAAGTCATGGATTAACTTGATTTTTAATCCCGTGGCCACTGGAATGGTGCATCTGACTGATGGGATAGATGTTTGACACACATCACGGTGGGGCTCACACAGCTGGACCTCATGGAAAGTTCCGATGAGGTCAAGCTCATAGTACCATTTCCCATATATATATATATAGGATGCCAAAAATAAGGACAATTTGACCCTCATGTGGGCCCCTTCGAAAAATCCAACCATTTTTTACATTTGCGTCCTATTCCCACCCTTTTGAGAGAACACCAATTCACATGATTTTCTGCATTCCATTTCACATTGATTCCAATTACCACGGTTTACCATCAACCAAACAACCTTTTTAGCCCATGTGCATCCATTCACTACCCATTACCACCATTTACCATCAACCAAACAACCCCTTTGTGTCACAATCGAGTGCTGTAGTGACTCAGCTTGAAATCTCGTCCTGTCAAGCTGACCCAACCTAGTTTCCAGTCAGAGTTACCGAATTTTAGAACTATGGTTGTGCCAAGTATGCGATTTATGCGAGGCATTTACCCTGTCTGTTTGGCTCTACTTTTAGATATGAGAGGTATCAAGACCTCACTGGTTCTTTACCTCAACCTACACTGCCATTAACCAAAAAGCAAAGAATCAGCTTGCGATGAACGGGACATGAACAGCGCCCATTTTTATGTTTTAATCTCCAAATAAGTAAAAGAGCCAAAAGGAAGTTGTGAACCATATAAACAATGAAAAGGAACTTAAATGTGCAGTGATATATCACATCAGCGGTAATGAGTAAGATGTGTACAACATCTCAACTGCTTATCTGCTGTGCCCCCTCATGGATAGCCGTGGCCCCATAACACACACTAGTCACATGACAGAACTACTTCAATGGACAGTCCAATCAACTTGTTTTCCTGGGCTGTGGTCCATCCATAACAGATCACCATATCAGCAGTCCAGAGATTGTACATGCATCCTATATGCCTATCGAGTGGGCTTAAGACCATGTACCTGATATTAGCACTCCAATCTGTATTCCATACAGATGATCGAAAGGCTGGAAAGAACATATCAAATGGATCGATGAAATCTCGTGCATAGTCATTTCCCCAATAATTTTCTTAGCCACCGTATCTCACACTTCGATACTCTTAATAAAACACTTTGCAGAAAGAGATACAAGTAGAAAAACATATTCACATTCGAAAACTAACAAATGCTGGACAAAAACACTCAACCCACAGGCCAACTACTACAAGTTAGGACACAAATTACTGCCTCCTACTAAAGGCTCACCTTGTTTTCAAAAACAGCACTGAATCCCACCAAAGCTTGTGTTGTTTCCCTTCAGAAATACAATAGCCAAGGTCTCCCAACCATGTGATGCACCTTGGACCCAGAAAACAGTTCTGATTGATTGCATTAGAATCATCTACTGCATTGGAGTTCATCGTCAGAATCCAATCAAGAAACATTTGAGTGCCCAAATCCAGAGATTCCAAGCCTTTTAATTCTGCGGCATTGTCTGTTCTTCGGTCTAATTTATCTTTGCACCCCTGAAGATCCCAGGAAGCATGAACTGAGAGAGGTCACCGACCCCTGGGCTCCCGAGGCAGCGACAATTGCTATTCTTGATCTATTTGATTATACTGTGTTCAATACAGCCTCCAAAGAGCGGTCCCAAGCCCTCATGCACCTTGATTCCCACCAACTCCAATCCATCTTTATTAACCCAGTTTCCATGTTAGGTTTGCAATTTTTCATCCATCAACAAGAGCCATCTTAGCCCATCCTGCCACATACATGACCAACTTCGGGTCCATCATCTTCCCCTGCTGTCAGACCACCCAAATCATTAACCTGTGCTAGCACTCAGGCTCAAGTTCACATGTAAAGGCAAACCCACCTCTCTTTCCCTCCCACCCAACCGCCAACCATAACTAGCCTGCAGCAGCTACAAAAGGATCCATCCGCCTTCTGACCAATTTGAGCTTAAAACATTACAAAGAAGTCCATACGATTGGCCAATGCTCAAGTACTACATTTCATGACCCCATGACTACACCATGCACCATTTCATCAAAGGATATGACCATTTGAATCCCCTGTCAGAGCCAAAGCAAAGGGTATTCCCTGAGAATCCATTCTTTGATTACTGTACTTATCTGTAGAATATCCAAGATGGTTATACTATGCAAGGAACCAATCCACTCAGTATTTCAACTGAGATTGAGCCAATGAAAAAACTTCAAACTAGAAATGATGGCAGCGTAGTAATTTTCCAAAAGCTTTTGATGTCATCCCTGAATGGGACATTGTGGTGATTTCCTTAACAAAGACTAGAAAGCTTTCAATTTCCATTCCTATACATTCTGGTCTTGCAATAGCCTTAACTAAATGGACCAGACTTCTACAAAATGGACTTTGCGAACAGGATGAATGTGAATTAATAGAAGTAATAAAACTACTGTGGAGCCATCTTACATAGAACTAGAGATATTACCTCAAATATTTTCCACAGAGACATCTTGCACATGGTACAAGCTTCAGCAGAGAATGTGGTTTCCTCGTCCTGATTCTCAAATATGGGAGCTGTAGAGAAACAACTTCGTGTGTGAGCCAACGAATGCATGCGAATTACATCCAACAGATTCCCAGTGAATTAATAATCCTGGAAAAGACTTTAATAATTTATATTTCCTTTTAATATTTATAATTCATTTCTCCAAAAATCCATTCATAATAGTTCAGTGTGATTGACTTTTATGCTCATCCAAAGACCAAGTTCAGGACTTAACCATTCTTTTACATTGCCTGCCAGTGCAAAAATGGAATTTACAGCAGCAGCAACATGGAGTAGACAAGCTTCTTACCAAAGATCAAAATATCAGAATATTTACAGTATCTTATCAAGAATATATTGTGATAAATTCACCCAGCAATACGATACCAATACCTTTACTGCAGTACAGGTAATGGATCAAAAAGTGTCATTTGTAGCAGTTTATGTTGTTGACACAAACACACAATGTTGAAGTATATCGTCTACACATTTCTCTCCAGTTAATTTTAGTGACTACTTGGATTGGTGGAGATTAAAAAAAAACTGAGGAAATGAAATCAACTTCCTTAGACGTGACGGTTTCCCTTGTTTGTGAAAGATTAAGGACTGAGGAAATAGATTTTCCATTTTTTTTTTTCAGATTTCCTAAGAAAAGGGCCATATCTTTTTCTTCTCTTGGACTTGAAGAAAATGAAGTCTTTCCTTTCTTTCCACAGTTTTCCTCAGATGGGATGTTTTCCTTTACTTAGCTACCTTTTGATTTCCATCAATATCATACCAAGGTCGATAATATTGGAAGGAGTTGAATCACATAGGGACTGTATTTTGATGACATCATACAGCAACATGATACGTTCAAATGATAACCTTGGCTTTCACAATAGAGAAAAATGATAAACAAGACAAACTGACAAATAATTTTACAGTTATTTGAAGTCCTTGGGTAGGGAGACCAACATGAAGCTTGTAATGCTAGCAGTTGTTCAATGGAAAGTAGACCTTTAGAATCAAAGACAATATGGCAAGCTTTTTTAACATATATGTACATGAAGAAATTATGACTCGAAAACATTACGAATCCCTATTTGAATTCAAGTATATTTATGATCAACTAAGAATCTTCGACAGCAGTACCTTTCCCCCGGGGATTCTAGAAGCTTTCCAGCAACACAAGCTTCTTGATCTTGGTTCTAGTTTCCTGCACAATAAGGTAATCATCAGACCAGAGCAGATGCTGACATTTTGGTATCCAGAGAATGCATAGTGGGTAAATATCATAATTCTAATGTATTAGCGTGAATAATAGTATTGGCATCAATTGAAATATGGAGCTTCCATATGTAACGATGATGGAACATGTATGTTCCACTCATTTATGTACATGCCAACACATTAAACCATAATAGGGGTATGAGTACTGGAATCCTCATGGGTGCAGAAAGCCTCACTCGGCAAAACCTGAAAAAGGATTAGCCAGTTCAGTAGTAAGGATTGATGGGATGTATGCCAGATTATATTAATGCAATGAATTCTTATCCATGTAAAAATCCTTCTACATGGTGTGCCGTAACGGCCTTTACGGTGGCAACCGTTACACGTTACAGGGTCGTAACAGCCATTACGGAAAAAATGACCTATAACAGCCCATATCGTAAAGGTACCATTACGGAATACCTTGGCCTTTCATTGAACAGGGAAGGTGTGAAAATGTGGTAGATGTAAGTTTAGTTATGCACAATCCAGTAAAAAACTGGAAAAGAAATCCAAAGTCGTCATACTAAACCCATGGAGGATCGGATCCTGCACAAGTCAACATGGTAGTACACCCATTTAGAAGAACCTGTGCAGCAAAGGTGGCTTATTTATTAATTGATGAGGTCACAGATCCCATTTCCTAGTTTTGCCATAGTCTCCAGGTATCTCCATATGGGTAAAAAAGGCATGGTCTGTGATGTCATGGGCCTATTTGATGATATCAAATGTTATCTTTTTTCCCTAACCAATGATTAAAATGGTGAAAAATGATACCAGGCAAGGGTTAAAGTATTGCCCAAAACTGGTAAGCGATGCCAAATATGAACAGATTTTGTCCATGAACCATAAAGTTGCACGATGCAAACCAGTTTTGGTTGTGATTGATACAGTGCATTGAAACCAATTCCAATTCTTGATACCAACGCAAAAGACGTGAATAATGTCGCAATACTTACAAATTCTCTTTTTCAAGTTTTTTAGCAATCGAAACTGCCTTCTGTATAATCAATCCATTTCGTTGAGTGAATCCTCCTGCCTGCTGAATTAGTTGCGCGAGGGTTACTCTTCTTCTCACTAAGCTTCGTATCTGAGGCTGTTCTCCAACTTTCTGTCTTTCTGGGAGAGGACTCGAGTTAAATTGGTGATGAGATGCTGCTGCTGCTGCTGTCAAAACACTTCGTGAACATTTTTCCTCAAGTTGTGCTATGTCATCTACATGTTCACTGCATTCATGTTGTTTTGTTGAAGATCCTATTTCAACAATTTCACTCTTTGAAATTTCAGGGGAGTCAGAGTGCAAATGTCTAGCCTTGGTTGAACCAACCCCATTGCCAAGTCTGTCTTTAGAAAGCCTTTTAGTCCGATTTGCCAATCTGGTTTCAAATTTCTTGTTATTCGCAAGGGATTCAGACATTCTGCTCATCCGAGCAGAGCCATTCTCAGAAGTTGGTAAAACAAATGGAACTTGAACCTCTTCTTTCACATCTTTTCTGGCTTCACATCTTATTTCAATAGTTACTGAAGAACCAAGAACAGATTTGAATGCTTGTAAAATGTGTTCACTGTACTTTTCTGCTTCGCATTTATTCACATGTGAGCTGAACATCAACTGCATATTTGGAACTGAAGGGAAAGAAGGATCACATGTACCAGTTAATTAAAAGTCCAAATATGAGCACAAAACATAAATATTTTGGGAGAAGAATAAATGATTATTGGCAAGTTACTAGAAAGGATAGGCTCTAGACAATTATTCCAACATATTGGATAGGGCGCTTCAAACAATACATTTTATATCACTTCCAACCAATGAAATGAGCTCCAACTATATGAGGCTTTTATGCATGTGTCAAGCCAAATTGATGCAGGACACATGATTTAATGCTAGCATGCAACGTGGAGATTATGAAAGAGTCCATAAAATAATTCAATTAACAAAAGATGCTAACCTACCAATTAATTAAGAGTAAACGATGGGAAATAAAATATGATTTAACCTAAATCACATGCCCGCATGCTAAGAAATCACATAAATCGATTAAAACTAAGACCGATGGAAGGATAGAACTTCCAATTTCGCATAGACACGTTCCACACTCAATAGACAGATTTGTAGGTTTCATGATTAGGGTTAGGAATGAGAAAAATCTGAAATTAGAAAAATTAGGGTTCATGGGAATTGGGGATTTTGTAATTAGGGTTTTTAGAAATTGGGGAAAATAGGAAATTGAATATCAGGGTTTAGAAAGTTGCAATGGGAAGGGAAAAGAGGAAGACAAGAGAAGAAGAATAATACCTTTCGAAGAAAAAAGATGAAGGATGTAAGACGAAGAATACCATGGGGAATTCACCACCAAACAAGCTTCTACCCTTCTACAATTTAATTGGAAGGGAGGGTTTGTTTTTTTTTTTTTCGATAAAAAGAAAAAACCCTAGAAAACAATGAGGAAAATTCCTTCACACAATGGAGCTTCTCTCTTTTTTTTTCTCTTTTCAAATCTCCACTAGGGTTGGAACTCCACTCCCTTTGTGATTTTATAATTAAAAATTCGGAATTAAAATTCAACATAATTACAACTATGCCACTTACTTAAGTAAAGTGGTCCATCATCCAAAATAAGAAAACTAAAACATATATTATCAATCTCAACTATAAAATAATTCCTAAAAATAATAAAAACCATAAAGAAAGCAAGATCATAGTCCAAAGGGGCCAGATTTAAAAGATCTGGTGGCCCGATGGCCTGATCGACAAGATCTAATGGTCGGATCGACACAAAATAGCAATCCTATGACTAAAATGATCTCATAAGCAGCCCACATGCATCATCCCAAGGTGGAGTCTTCCTGATGCATGTCCAATGCATGTGGGGTCTTCAAAATGGCCCGGGGGGCCCCATTTAGAACTCGTCTCCCATCCACAAAGAAAGCTGCGTTGATGTGGGTGGTTGTCTCCGTCTCTGGTACATCCGAGTAGGTTCTCTGATGTCCTCAGAAATTCCCCTCGACTAAGGGAGATTTCTCCTTAGGCGAAATAAAGCTGCAGTAATGATCGAGGAGATCTAGGTCTCGTCTTTGAAGCTTTGCCTTTGTGATCCACATACTATCTGATTTTGGTCTGCCCTTCCACTTAACAAGGTACTCCTGGTAACCGCCATATCATGTGGAAACCACTTCTTCATCTAAGATATCCTTCATCTCCTCTCTTCTCATAGGTATGGATGGTACGGATGGCAAGGGTTGAGAAGAGGGGTCAGGTAATGGCTATGAATTTTAAGACAGGTCAGGGACATCATCATCAAAGTTCATGTGAGGGTTAGGGGAATGTCCATGAAACGGTACAAGATCTTCCACATTAAATGTGGAACTGATACCCATGTTAGGTGGAAGATCTATCAAGTAAGCATTCGAACCCAATCTTTTCAAGATTTTATATGGTCCAGTGCTATGGGCTTGTAATTTTTTTTTTTAGTTCTTTGTGGAAACCTTTTTAGACATATTTTAATCATGACTTCATCACCCATAACAAATTCTTTAAACCTATGGTGTGAGTCAACAATCATTTTGTGTGTTTCATTACTTATATTGATTCTTTTTCTAATCTCCACATGCAAGTCATGCGTATGTTGTGTAGATGCATATGAAAACTCTGAAAGCCTATGGAACATAGACATGGGTATGCAATCTATAGGGGTTTTAGGCTCATCTACTTCTCTTTCCAAATCCACTTCCTCCCCAAGACTCATTTGATCGTAATGAAGGTTTAGTAGAGTCAATTTGTGAATGTCTCACACGGGTATAAGCTCATCATGTATGTCTTCTGGAATAACAACATTGGACTCCTCCAATACTGGACTCACCTCAGATGGTAACTCTACACTAACCTCGGGTGTAACCTTAGGTGGCATCTCCGTAATAACCTTAGGTGTGACCTCACTTGCCATGTGTGCATACAACGCCAAATTAGTTTTAGTCTCTCTTTCAGACTCTTTGGCACTAACTATAGGAAGAGACTCAAGCGGGAGTTTTGTCACATCTTCAAGACCACATGTCTTGACGTCCTCCTTTTTAGGGATTCTTTTGGGCGGGAGAGACTTTAAGACAATCCTTTTGCCTCCATACAGAAACGAACACGTATTCAAGAAACCAAATAGTGTTGTGTCCATGTCATACAATCAAGGCCTGCCCAAAATGATGTGGCCTATATCCATAGGCAAAACATCACACCACAACGTGCCTGTATAGGAACAAAACTGGATGGGAATAGGACAACGCTGGGAAACCAGAATTGAAGATGCATCAACCGATGAGACTCGACAATGCAGGGGCATTTTCACACTGGGCTCGAGTGGGGTAGCTCGTGGGATACAGGGACACACTCAGGGTGAGTGACCCATGTGATTTCGGGCCCACGGGGGAGGTCTCGTTCAAGACTCATCGCCGGGAGTGTTTAATGCGTATTTCACATCGGACTTGAGTGGGGTAGCCCGTGGGATGCGGGGACTATTCACAACCCCAAGTATAGGGTCACGATGTAGTAATAATCTCGGTAAGACTGAGGTCAAATCCACAGGGACTAAACCTTGTACGTATTCTGAAAGTAATTAGAACTAGAACTAGAAGAAGATGTATTCTAAATCTGGAGAATTTAAGAGAATAATTTTAAACTATTTAACTAAAACTTTATAAAATTCAAAGGTGGTAAACTAGGGTTTCCAAGGATTCACTTGTAGAGATCAGGGCGATCTATGCTTGATTCACACACACAACTGGAATCAGAGTCCTATCTTCATCCAATTGGAAAATATCTTATTAGAAATCAAATCTGAACTTCCTTTGATCTAGTTCTCAATGGATGAAAGGTATTAGAACTAGAAGTGATTCCATCACAAAACCATGCCCATGAGACAACGCAAACAACAGAATTTCCCAATCCACAACCAATCTGAGAGAATTGTAAGAGTTAGGGAGGATTCCATCATCCAACCATGCCCAGGGGATGATGGTGAACAATAGGGCTTCTTAATTTCACAATCTCAATAATGAAAAGAACATACTCAAAGCTATCGCAGATCCATTGTAATTTAAGTCACAACAAATCATTAAAAATTAAAAGTATTCCTTATAATCAAACTAAAATCAAAGATAGTTTAACAATAATGAATTAAAGCAATAGAAAGCACCCCATCACACTACAAGCTTCACCTCTAAGCCTTAGCTAAGACGTTTAGCCAATCATAAACATGATTAACTGAAATCTCTTAACAAAAACACGAAGAAAACAATGAAGGAAAAGGGAGAAGAAAACTCTGGCCGTCCACACTCCTCTCTCTCTCTCTCTTCCCACGTTTGATGCCTCCTCACATCCGTCTCTCTCTCTTTATTGGTGTTGAGAGGTCAGTCAGCTGGAGTGTGTAATCTTACGCAGCAATGGATTTAGAAATTTGCGAAACAGTCTTACGTTGGATCGAGTTTTGGGACGGATGATCGTCCCAAACTTCGAATCTGGCTCCATGGACAGGGTCTGCATCCTCTTTTTCAGCTTTTGGATGGTCCAGATCAACGGTCAGACCATCATCTTAGTCACACAATGCCCCACAGTGGGCCGGGCGGCATCCGCATGTCCTTACGCACGCCTCTGCGCACGTTCCTGCACTGGGACATTTGGTGGGCCCATGATCAGCATCATCAGAGAAATCCACTCCATCCATTGGATTTGTGGCGGGATTTCAGTCGGAGATGGGTGGTTTTGGATTGTCGTTGACGCGGCCCACTGAACCTTTGCTTCTACCGTCCATCCTACGTTTGAATGTAGTCTTCTTATGAGTGCGTGCATGGGTGCACATGATCACCATGGTTGTGGTTGATTTCTCCTCCCAAATGCAATGAATGGCTTGGATCATCAAATCAGGTGATGATGGTGGGTCGGAGATCACCTCAGCTGACATACATGCGGCGGGAGGAAACGGCAACTGCCGTTTTAGGCTGGTAGTCGGGTCAATGCGGGTGTGCGTGTGCTGCGTGCGCACACCACTCAAGGTGGGGTCCACAGTGATGTAGTGTAAGATCTACACCATCCATTCATTTTGCCACCTAATTTAAGGAGTTGAGTCCAAAATTGAGGCATATCCAGAGATCAGGTGGACCTCAAATCGGTGATTTATGGCTGATCTTTCCGTTGGACCACTTCCACAAAGATCCAAGGGCTGAAATTTTACGTGTACGGTTACTTTATGATCCTTAGGTTAGATATAAAGTTTTGTGCCAAACGGATGGTGGAAATCCTGTGATCTTGAATTCAAGACAATTTTCAGGCTTCCTTCTCTTTAATCACTTGGTTTCCTCAGATCTTTGGCATGTGAATTCTTCAATCTCGGTCTCCTAAGATCCGTCCTTTGCCTTGGTGATTCTTGAGCATCAAATGTCTGCTTTTAGTATCCTTTTCAGTCCAAGCTCCTAAATTCACCTTGAAACACAAACATGATTAAAATAGAACGTTAAGCACTATCATGTTCATAAAACCAAGTAATAATTGGGGTCTAGTATGCAATATTTAACCCTTAACAGGGACACACTCGGGGTGGGTGGCCCATGTGATTTGGGGCCCATGAGGGGGGTTCGAGTGAGGTCCTAACCCATGAGATGTGGTGCCTGGGCTATGAGATAAAGGGATTAATTCGCCATACACTAATAGTTCGAGCGTTTAGAGCAAGTGGTTAATTGTCCTGCATCAAATTGGTATCAGAGCAGGAGGTCTCATGTTCGAGATTCCTCATTGGGGGTGATTAATGCAGGAGCATTTTCACACCGGGCTTGAGTGGGGTAGCCGGTAGGATGCAGCGACGCATTCGGCGTAGGCGGCCCATGTGATTTGGGGCCCACGAGGGGGGTTCGGCCGAGGTCCTGACCCATGAGATGTGGGGCCTGGGCTATGAGATAAAGGGATTAATTCGTTATACTCTAACAGTTCGAGCTTTTAAAGCAAGTGGTTAATTGTCCTACATCACTCGATAGGGTTGAGGGTAAGGACGACTAGCATACCTAAGCCGTGTACGGTGTGAGTAGATACCACATTGACGCAACTGCCACTATCAATGATCACCTTGCAGTTTTTGCCACCACGCTTGGCATAAGTGTGGAAAATTGAATCCCTGTGCCAATCATCACTTTCTACAATTTAGCTTAAGGCGTGCCTAATAATTGCAAGTGGCACAGTCTCAACTTGATCGCCAACTTGTGATTGGACATCTTTTCGAGTGTTGGGGTTTGCCTGAAGGGAGACTTCAAGCCGATTGGCACGCGCATTGATCACGGTCAATTGAGTTGTGGTGATCCTATTGTGTGCTTCAATAGACGTCAGACGGTTGTTGATGGCGTTAAGGGCCTCGACAATCTGCTATAGATTCATAGTAGGATGTAGACCAAAGCCACGTCCAAAACGAGTGGGGGCATATATAAGGTAACTCCAAAAGGGAAACTCTATGTCCTAGGACAATGTTAGGACAATGATAAAACTAACCTAGAGATCAAGCTGGACACACAAACCAGAAAATTCAGCAAGCCACTATCCTTACATATTATGTTGAAAATTCAGCAGGGTAGTAATCTAAGGGTGTCAAACTGAAAATTCAGTAGGGTAGTAATATAAGGGTGCCAAATTGAAAATTCAGCAATGTGATACCCTGAGATTTCTATGCTGAAAATTCAGCAATGGTATAAGTGGAAACACTAGCTGAAAATTTAGCAATATGATACTCCAAAAAAAAATTTAAAAAATAAAATAAAATCAGCTATATGATCCAACGTGCAATGAATGTTCTACTAACCCTAGATGCAACAGAAAAATCCTATGCTAAACCTATGGGCTCTGATACCAAATTTGATACAGGACCGATGCATGAATTAAGTAACATGTGAGATTAGATAACCGAATTAAGATATTTAACAAAAAAACACAAACGTCACTATATTCATCACAAATATCATGAAAATCATGCGTAATCCTAGCCAAAGCGAACATCTTAACATAAGATCATTAAATAAAGCAAAACTAGGATCTAATGGATGTAGGGACATCTTAACATAAGATCATTAAATAAAGCGAAACTAGGATCTAATGGATGTAGGGACATCCAATTAGCATAGGATAAGCCAAAAGGAGTAGGTGGGATTCACACGTGTAGCCGTACAACCACACTTGTGGTGTGGGAGAATGGGTTTAAGACGGTCAGGGTTTGGTTTGTGGATGGGTATGGGAAAGTTGGGTTTTGGAGTAAACGAAGATTTGGGATGGAAGAATTAAGAACTTGAAGAGAATACTTGAATGGGAAAAAAAGAAAAAGAAAAAGGAAGACGGTGTGGGGATAGATGGAAACATCGCACCTCCGTTGATGAAGATTAGCCTCGCACCAATCTTCCTTCCAAATCGCATGGAAGTATCTTCAAATCGCATGAAGATGGGAAAAGAAAGCAAGAGATCTCTCTCTCTTTTTTAATCACGAAATTCAATCTTATGACTAAAATGATCTCCTAAGTAGCCCACATGCATCATCCTAAGGTAAGGTCTTCCTGATGCACGTCCAATGCATGTGGGGTCTTCAAAATGGCCCGGCGGGCCCTATTTGGAACTCGTCTCCCATCCACAAAGAAAGTTGCGCTGATGTGGATGGTCGTTTTCGTCTCTGGTACATCCGAGTAAGTCCTCTGATGTCCCCATCACAAATGCTCATAATCATCGTTGTCGTCATCTAAGGCTTATCCCAACTAATTGGGTTGGCTACATGAATCATATTTCTCCATTCCACTCAATCAAGGGCCATAACTTCAATTAGACCAAACGCCCTAGCATGAGTTTTGAATGTCACATATTGTCAGGATTCATGATAAAGTTATGGCAAAAGTTTCACACTGGTTGCCAACTTGATGCAACCCACCTTTATCTGGGCTTGGGAATCGCAATGAGATTACTAGACAACCATAGGGGCTATGTAATTTGTATTGAATATATAATGTTGGTATCTATGGAATATGACATCAGTCTACAACTCACATGGTCCGAAAGCAGAAGAAAATCTTGAAGACAGATTTAGTGCAAGAATAACTAGCTAACCATTCACTTGTAATGGTAAGAGAGAGTCAACATGCAAACCAAATTTGAAATATTTCAAATAAACTAAAAAAAAAAAACTTAAGATATTGTAGCTAACTTCACATGTGCTTCACGAGGCAGTCAACTACATAACCTAAGGAGGAAGGTGATTAATGATGCAATTTGCAAGGGAAAGGGCTACTTAACCAAAATAGTACCCAATTACTGCATTGGGTATGAAAATAAGACAAAAGAATTAAGTGTCAGACATGGGTACACCCATTGCTCGAGCTTGTAACTAAGCTCAAGAGAGAAAATAAAAGAATAGTAATCCCAGTAATGAGAACAATTGATTACTCGTGAATGAGTGCATGAGATGGGAAAGTTTAGCTATTTAAAGAGGGAAAAGATCTATTGTGGCTCTATTTTCCACATGTTTAAAATGGTCCCGATAAAAATTACATGGGAAGCCTTAACAATTAAGTCAGGGTACCATTAAATATTACAATATTATAGAAGCCCTATATTTTGTCAATGGGCAATAAGAACTCATAATACACATAATCAATGTTTTAAATATCGACGATATCGGCTGATATATCCCACGATATATCTACTATCCTGCTTGTGCGATACAAAATGTACAGGTAGTGTCGATATATCCCACATGCTCGATCCAGTGAGCATTTTCAATTTTCGATCCCCTTTTTTTGTTGAAATTATGTTAAATCGGTGTTAAATGGTTATAAATCCATTGGTTCTTCATGTTTTGCATGAAAAATTATAGAGCTTGAGCTTTAATTTCGATATCCATTGGTTCTTCATGTTCTCCATGTTTTTTTTTTTCTTCAACCAGCTGTCAATTGAGACTAATTTCAAAGTTTTAGGAGTATTTGATGAAATGATTATCACATATACTCTAATTTTGAAATTTGAGTGTAGCTAGTCCGATTTGGGGAAATTTTGAAAATTCTCCAATTTCTCCCAAATTGCTTGCAATGTTGCACTCCAAACATGAAAATCAAACATGTATGAGGGCTGATCTACTGATTTGTTAAGTCCTTGTCAATTTTTAGAAAATAAAAATCATTTTAATTTAAAATCAATAAAAAATTAAAATATTTTTTTTCGATATTTCCCTTCAACTAGTTGTCAATTGACACTAATTTCAAAGTATTTAGGATTTTTTGATGAAATGATCATCACATACACTCTCAATGTTATGCATTCAATTTGAATATAGTTGCATTAGTTTAGTCAGACAACGCATAGCTTAGGACCCTATATAAAGGAAACCTATTATGTGCACTTCTTTTTTGAGATGTTATGATTTAAAAGCGTGTATTAAGGTCTTTAAAAAATAAAAAACAATCCATGAAGTTTCATTGAAAAATTCAACCATTTTCCCATTGTTTCCCCATGTTTCCCAAAAAGCGCGATAAATTAACCGATACAACCAATATATCCCGTGTGATAATTGATATGTATATGAAATGATCATCACATATACTCTAATTTTGAAATTTGAGTGTAGGTAGTTCAATTTGGAGAAATTTTGAAATTTCCTCAATTTCTCCCAAATTGCTTGCAATGTTGCACTCCAAACATGAAAATCAAGCATGCATGAGGGCTGATCTACTGATTTGTTGAGTCTTTGTCAATTTTCAGAAAATAAAAATCATTTTTAATTAAAATTTAATTAAAAAAATTAAATTTTTTTTTTCGAAATTTCCCTTCAACGAGTTATTGATTGACACTAATTTCAAAGTATTTCGAATTGTTTGATGAAATGATCATCACATACACTCTAAAATGTTATGCATTCAATTTGAATATATTTGCATTAGTTTAGTCAGACAACGCATAGCTTAAGATCCTATATAAAGGAAACCCATTATGTGCACTTCTTTTTTGAGATGTTATGATTTAAGAACGTGTATTAAGGTCTTTTTTTTTTTTCAACAATCCATGAAGTTTGATTGAAAAACTCAACAAATTTCCCATTGTTTCCCCATGTTTCCCAAAAAGTGCGATAAATTACCCGATACAAATGATATATCCCATGCGATAACCAATATGTATCTATATCCTAAGGATGCGATACATAACGCAATACCAATATTTCGAACGCTGTATACAATAAAGAAATTAAAGAAATGGTTTTATGATTCGAGAGCCTACCTGCACCAAAACTGACAGAAATCAGCTTTCCTTCTTGATGCATAAATCGCCGTAGAGATATTAATCGAATTTTCTCAAGCACTGCCAACCAAACCTCATCAACTTCATTGTCGCTTTTACCAGGAATTCCAACATTTTTCTTTTTTCCTACAAGATTACTGTTCGTGAGACCATCATTGCCACTGGCACTATTGAGGTTTCCTGTCCCGATACTTGTTGATAAGCCTCTTCCATAGTTTGGCATCTCAGCGACCTCACCACTGCATTTTCTATGTACATGCCTCTTACTGGTGTTATTTGGGGCAATAGGACTATGATTAAAATTAATGTCTGCAGAAGAACTTGGCAATATGTATTGCTGATCTGGAGCAAGTTGAAGCAGTGCAGCAGTTAACCATGTTAGTCTGTCACTTGACGCTCTCAACTGTTTTTCAGCTTTGGACAGTCTTTTTAGAGCCTGACGCAATTTTTCCATATGCTTTTTAGATACTGAAAACAGGAACTTGTTTTGTCAATAAAAGGTTAAGAATAGGCATAGCACAATAACATATCACACCGGAATTTTGAAAAGTAGAAAAAAAAAATCACTAATTTAGCGGAATTAAAAGGTTCACAAATTGAAGTTATGAGGTACAGAGAGATTTACGTCCAACAAAAGGTTATGAAAATATGAGGATAAGAAGGCAAGAAACCTGGAACTTGAAGAAACAGTACAGTGTTTCTATGTGGGAAAGTATGCGGTTTTATACAAAAGAAAGAACCAAAGGGCCTTATTTATTTTATTTTCTTCCCTTTCTCCATAACAAAAATGTGAGATGTTCCCAAATTACATAAGAGAATAACAAATTAGGAAAACATAACACCATTAATGGTTTAACTTTTTTTATTGGCATCAAATGAGATGTATGGTAATAACACGCTAGATATTATGAACAAACTTCAGATACAGCATTTGTAGAGAAACACTAAGAAACTGTCTACTTTTCGTATGAAATGTACTTTAGAGACACCATAGCAAATAAATGGTATCAGTAACCATGGAAGAACGTATAAAGATGAATTAACATAACATATTGTGGCTAAGGGGGAAAAAAGAGGGTGGAAGAAAGAAATTTTTGGACTCACAAATCGGTCGGCAGAAAAACCTTCTCTGTACTGTTTCTGTGGTGAAGATGTAACTACCAGCAAGAATATTAGTTATTATAGTTGCAAGCTGTGACATCAATTCCAGTGGCTCCACTCCAGCTTCCATAATCTCTCGTATGTTCTTTATAGTGGTAACAGTATCTGCAGATAATGCTGAATCAAGTAGATCTACCAGTTTATCATCAGAGATCAACCCAACCTAGAAAGAAATTTACATGAACTTTTAAAACAGATCCACGTAAAGACTGAAATCATTGCTTTGAATCATAGTATTGGATTTCCTGGAGGTGTGAAGTATTTTTGCATGCATCATCTTTCCAAAATACATTTATAAATGAGATACAAAACTTGAATATACACATTACTTCAAATGGAATCATGGTTTTTAACCTTGGTAATTTAGATCGACTCGTTCAATCTCAAGTCAAGTTGCAGCTCGCCCGAGTTGGGGGTAGAGCTGTACAAAAGTCGAACCGAGTTGAGCTTGGCACAACTCGGCTTGGCTCGGCCAGCAGCCAACCCCAGCTCGAATTCGGCTCGGCTTGGTGCTCGCCGGATCGGAGGGAATGGCTGGTGGGTTAGGGTTCGGCTGCCGGCCGGGCACTAGAGAGAAAGGAGAAAGGGGGTGGGTTCTGGATGCGGGCTGGACAAAGAGAAGCAGGGGCCAGAAATTAGGGTTGTGGATGACCGACTGGGTATTTATACCCGATCAAATGAGTTGAACCCGATCCGAGAGTCAGGTTCAAACCAAGGACCAAGCTGAATTCAGTCAAGCCCGGCCCAGCTCAGACTTGGCTCGAATTTTTTCGAGCTCCTAAAAATTAGCTTGACTCAGCCTAAACCCAGTTTCGAGCCGAGTCGAGTCGAGCTTTATCAAACCAAGTCGAGCAAGTTAATCGAGCTGACTTGGTTCGTGTACAGCTCTAGTTGGGGGTGTATTGGCCCGACTTGCTCAAGTTGAGGGTGACTAAGGGGAGTGACTAATGGTACTGAACTGGATGGAGTGATGCTGAATCTGAGTCAAATCATTCCAAGTCTTAAAAACCATGAATGGCATCCGTATGTCAAACACTTTATCAAAGAAACTTTAGGAACTGACGAGTAAAAAAAATAAACATACAAGCTCCTGAACCAGAGGAGGAGAGATACTCCATCCAAGAAGACTCAGCTGATCAAGAGTCATCAAAGCATCCATTAGCGATCCACCTGACCGTGATGCTATAAGCTTCAGTGCATCCTTACCAATTTCTAAATGTTCTTTCTTCGCAACCCGCTGCAAAGTATAGATGATATCTCTATCCCTCAGTTTCTGAAAAAAGAATTTCTGGCACCTTGATATGATTGCATGAGGTAAACGATCAAGACTCGTACTGACCAGTACAAAAACAACCCATCGGGGTGCTAGGTCAATGACCTTTGAGATGGCACTCCAAGAATCAAGAGGCAAAGTATCACAGTCATCAACAATGAGCACTCTGTACTGAGATCGTAACTTGGACGTAATCATACTCTCGAGAAGACCCATAATGCTCTCAAAGTCAAAATTATGAACTGGATTCACTTCTTGTACATTTTGACTTTTACCCAAATCACGTGCAATGCATGAATCACAGATGCCGCAAGGTTTAGGGTGATCTAGAGATTGGCAATTTAGAGCTCTTGCAAATATGCGAGCACAAGAGGTTTTTCCTGTGCCACGAGGGCCATAGAACACATAAAGAAACCCAATTTTCCTTCTCAAAATAGCATTTGAAAGAGCTTGTATCACAAGATTCTGTCCCATCAGATCCTTGAAGGTCCTAGGCATGTATTTCTGTGTCAAGCTTTGATGTCTTCCATGGCAGTGCTCTCCATAGTTGCATTGGTTGGCTGAACTTGCTTCAGAATCAAGGTCTGAGTCTCGATTGTGTCTCAAATTATTATCGGAGAAAATATCAAGCTCTCCCGAATAGTCATGTGCCGGAAAAGCCATCTGTTCCAGGGATCCTGCTTTTTGAGTTAGTAAAGGAAGTTCCTCAGAATCGGGCATCAGATATGAGCTTGAGCAATCAGACATCACAGGCATATCCAAAACACCTCTTTTGCCTCGTGGAACATGGTCCTTGGCTATCTTTAACCTTGAATTAGAAAACCCACAAGACAAACTCCTTCCTGCCATGTCCATACATGTCTTACCTCTATGGTGAATCCTCAACCAATTCCAAGGAACCCTACACCGATTTCTTGGGGCCCAGCTAGCCTCAGGCTTGTCCCTGTCATATTCTTCTGCCGCACCCTTTATATAACAATTTGGGAATGCTGAACCTTGGACCAATGAATTTGAAGCGATAGACAATTCATTATTAGCTCTTAAATCTCTTGAATCGACAGAAACCCGGGCTCTCCTTGTGCCTCCAAATTTGTGCCTTTTCACCTTATTCAATTCATTGAGATACCCATGGCGATGAAAGCGAGAAGACTCTACATCTTCACTATCAGCTGAGAATTCTTTAAATTGTTCAGAAAGAGTCTTACGGTTTTGACTGTGATTTCCCTCATGTGAAATCATCTTCTCTTTCCCCTCCCTCTTCCTTGAACCCAACTCATCAACCACACCCCAATCACGGCCATATTGAGAAGGTTTCTTCCTGTCACCCGAACGACTGCTTTTGTGGTTCTTTCTAGTTTCTCCTCCCTCGTTGGAACCTGCTCTATCATATTTCTTCCTGATTGCTTCAGTCGAAGCGACTTTTGATGTTGCTCGATTCGCAACAGGCAGGGAACTTCCCATCAACCTCCTAACTTCCCTCAGGCGCTCAATGTTTAAAGATCTCTGCCTGCGATTCAATGCAGTGTACTTCTCAAGTTTCTCGGCGGAAGGAGAATTCCACAATGAAGGACTCATTGAAGGGTCTCTGAGAGATCTCGATCTCTGAAGGACGGTAAGGCCCTTCATGAGAGACCTCTCTGCCGAGACAGGGCGGTGCTTATGCATACGTCTTTTCAAGTGAGCGCAATTCAACAGATTCACATGAACACTGCAAAGATGGTCACTAGCACCACCATTCCGTCTGGGTCACGATCAGACGCCAAATGGACCCACATTAGAAATGGCACCAAATCAACACAAAGAAAGAAACCCAAAATCCACCAGCAGTTGTAACATTACAGAAACATGCTCCTCTAAGCAGTGTAATCGATTCCAACATCATTCACTACATTCAAAACAGCTGCAATTCCTTCTAAACGATATCAAAATGCAAAATATCTTCAAAACCAAACATCTAATTCACCACGATACTTCCACAAAATTAGTAAAATACAGCTCAAACCCCCTTCAACCAAAATCCAAGAAACTCGATTCTTCGACAAGAATCAGTTTCCAAAACCAGCTATTTACCAACTAATAAGATGTTCTAAAACTTCGATTCCGCTTCGAATCCAAAAAAATCAGAAGACAGAACAAAAAGAAATTCAAACCAACTCAGAGATTTTACTTCTCTGGACTTCTGAAAACTGAAACCTGAAAAAAGTAAATCTCGCAACGACCTTGCTTCGTAGTCTCCGCCTCAACTAATCGTAATCAGTCCATCTGGATTTCTACATTATCTTATTCCCTAAAAAGGAAAAAAGCAGAGCAGAAGATCTCTGAAACGTGGAGAAGCTACCGGACTGAAAATCTCTTTGATGAGAGAGCAGTTAAAGTACTGACCTGAATTCAAAGCGAATTGTCTTTCCCAGAGAGGGAGAGGTATTCGTCTCGGTTCGAACGGGGCGAAATATTCTTCCTGTGTATCGGCCGAAACGGAAAGGGACGGCACTTGGTTCTTAGAAATGGAGTTCGTTTGCCGCGACTAAGGTTCGTGCGTGTATCGTCGCCCACTGGGGCCCACAGTCTTCGTGTCCTGATGATCGAAACCGTTCATGCTGTGAGATCTATTCTTTTCTCGGAATTCGATTAAAATTATATTCAACAGGTGATTATGACCATAAATTTCTGAAGATGAATTTAGAACGATGAAAAGAACATTTCAACGGCCTTTCATTTGACTCTAAAAATTGAAGGTGAAGATCATTGCAAAGGCCTAACTAGAGGGAAATAGCTTATATGCTGTAGTAATGACAATAAGGACAGTCCAAGTCGTCAAACCATCTCAGCATGTGGGCCCCATTTGATGGCGAGACACGCTCGACCTGAGTCGCGACAGAGTCAGAACGGAATCCTGAGGAATTATATGATACGTGGAACACATCTTTGCAAAAGTATACACGTGTTCCTATTTCTGACAATTGGAAACAATGTTTTGGTAATCAAGACCGTTGTTCTGGTGAGGCCCACAGAAAAATTTGAAATACAGGATTTTGAGTACTAATGTTGGGAACATTTTGATTTGGATGTGAACTGCTATATAGATATATATATATTTCTCGTCCGTCAATATTTAGGCAATGAAATGAAGATTAAGGTTTATTTATTAGGTATATTTTTGAGTCATATTACGTTTACGGTCTAGATTAGCGATCCATTGGTTGAAATTGTCAGAATTGAAAATACGTGTATGCTGTCCAAAAATGAGGAGCCATGTACCATAAAATTACTCCTTGCTTCTTCCGGGGGAGACCGTAGAGACGGTGGGATTCATATGGGGTCGAGGAAGTTAATTATACTGGTATTTTCAGTATTGCTCGGATCCGTACGCTATGCAACGATGTAACGTACACGGATACATCCGATATATTGAAATCTGGTACATCCGGACTTTATCTTTTAAATCTGAGCCGTGTTTCAGTAATCTAAACCGTTTATATGATGTATCTCATCTTTTGCGGTGAATGAAAACATATAAAACCTGAGCTCTTTAGTTTAGAAAATAGACGGTCAAGATAAAATTTGTATAATCAAAATTTTGAAAGATTCAATCTGAGAAAATTTTGGCTCATCTCCTATCCACGAGAACCTCTATCACATAAATGGTCTGATTCATTGAAAAAAGAACCAATTCTATTAATAAATTACCGACGTATCATATTGTAATAGGTGGGGATGTAATAGAGCAAACCTGATTGTGTTATCCGAACGAGGATTGGCGAGTGTATTCGCTCGAGTCAGATGAACATGCCTATGGGATAAATGTGCCGAGTTGGGACACGTGTGATATATTTTAGCCCTTTATCAGAGCACGATTTAAGTATACTCGGCACTAATCGATCCTGTACATTCATCAGGCAGGATACGCTTGTATGAGAAGATTGAACGGTTAGATAAATAAGCAACGGATTCAACTCAATGTACCGAAGTGAGCTAGCAGACGAGTAGACAGGAGTGTTAGCTGGACAAAGCCATCTAGTTAATGAATGCGTCGATCTAAAATGTGTTTCGTATTCGCACACGTGCGGCGAAGTCTTCGATCGATATGAGGCGAGCGTGTGCGTTTAATATCTTTGAGTAAAAGCGAACAGTCTCACTCACCGACGGTTGCAATCGGTGGGCCACAGGTGCCATGACGTGAAAAGATCGTTCGTTTTGACTCCGTCGCCACTCAGGACCCGCTTATGAGATGGTACATGATTTGGACCGTCCATGTTCTTATCACTACAGGAATAGTAGATTATGGGAGGAGGAGGAGGAGGTAATGATATTAATCTTCTTTCATTGTTTTAAATTTTATCTAAAGATAGTAACGGGCACAATCATTCGTTCAGCTTCTCACCATTACTACTGTAGCACGGTCGGGAACACAGACGGTTCAGATCATAGGACAATCTGGCATGTTGGGTATTTGTGGGTGGGCGGCAATAGAATCCGAATTCTAAGTCAGAGTGGAAGCATAATGAGCTCACGTGATTGGATTTGATTGTTCTGTCAAATTTGATTAGCCCATATAAGTCATGTTGGAGATGACCCTACATATAGAGTTGGGCATAGTCGGACCAACTTAGAGTTGACTCAACTCTATCCGGTTTTGAAATAGGCCTGATTTGAACTCCAACTCGATTCGACTCGACTCGTTGCCAAGTCCAACATGCTTGAACCGATCCGAGTCCAGGTCTAGCAGACCTAGACTAATCATGACTGATTCTAACCCAGTCAAAAATACCGAGTTAATTTGAGTTGGCACTGATTTGGATCGAGAGATGAGGGAAGGAAGGAGTGGAGAGGAGAGGGGAGAGAGAGGAGGGATGGCGGTGGGTGGCTGTCAGGTTTGGAAGAGGAGGGAGGGAGTGGAGAGGAGAGAGAGGAGATGGATGGTGGTGGTGGTAGGTGGCTGTTGGGTTTGGAAAATGAGGAGGGGAGGGAGTGGAGAGGTGGGAGAGAGAGGAGGAGGGTGATGATGGTGGTTGCTAGGCTTGGAAGAGGAAGATGAAGGAGGGAGGGAGAGAGAGAGTTTGGGATCGGGAGCGGAGTATAAGATTAAAGATACTTAGGATTTTTTTTTTTTAAATTACACACACACACACACACACACACACACACACACACACTTGAATCCGAGTCAAGTTGATTCGGATCGAGTCGAGTCTAACTGGATCGAGTTTCAGGTCAAGTTATTGGGTAACTCGAACTCGACTCAGTTTGAGTTCGAATTGGACGAGGTCTATTCGGTTCGGATTGACTTACCCATTTAGTTTGGGTTGAGTCGGGTCTGAATGAGTCGGACGAGTCGAGTCAGGCAAGTCGAGTCATCTTGTGCCCAACTCTAATCATGCAAAGCTTATTTCAAAGTTGTTAAATTTAATGTACTCCTACGCCCAATCAAATCCCATCACCTTGGTTGGAGGTCCATGGTGGTAGGGTCACCATTAAATCACACCCTGGTCCATGGCTCAAGTGGTAGACTGAGTGAAAGATACCTCATTTCAATACTGAGGTCTTGGTTTGGATTCCCTAGTGGGGGTGGTTAACTGTGAAGTGTGAACTAATAGTGGGTGTACTATCAAGCTAACAAAAAAAAAAAAAAACCAGTGGGTGTACTTGACACCACTGAATTGTTGCAAAAAATATTGATTTTAATAAAATATATTTCAATAATAAAATAATATATGATATAAAAAGTTGTTTTGAAAAATACTTTTTTGTGGATTTTTGGGAATTGTCCCACATGGAAAAGAGAAGAGAAAAAACTGTGGTTTATATGAAGGATGTGGAGTATTATAATATTTACCTACCTAGTCCGTGGACTATGACCTTGCGTGTTCCAGTGCGTAGCACTGGAACACCCGCGTGCGCGCTCGTGCTCGGGCTCGGTCTCGGTCTCGGACTCGGACTCGGACTCGGACTCGGACTCGGGCACGGGCTCGGTGCGAGGGCGTGGGCATGTGAGGCAGTGTGGCTGAAAAGAGTTGTTGTAGCAGAAACTGTAACAGATGAGCCATTAGTGCAGGGTCCAGCTGTAACTGCTGCATTGCTAGCCCAACAGCTAGAAAACGGCTAGCACTTGTCTCACAACAGTCAGCATGCAGCAGCTTAATGGTCCATGCACAACAATCAGAAAACGGCCATAAAACGGCTCATTTTCCAACAGCCAGAAATCACTTAATGGAATTTAAGTCTCTAGACCATAACCCCCTAGCCACCATAGCCTATAAAAGGAGGACCTGGATGGGTTTCCAATCCATCTCAACTCACTCCAGCAAACTCATACGAACTAAGACAGACAGCCTCTCTCCACTCATATATTCTAGTGTTTCCAGCAACGTAGTAAGGCTTAAACCTTAGCTTGAAGAACAGACCAGCGGTGTGGTCTAGGACGGTTCAATTGAACCAGTGGCTGAAGATTTGAACTGACCTGTGCAGAAGTCGAAACTACTTTTTCTCTTATTTTCTTCTTCTCTTGGGATTTTTTCTTTTATACTATAATACTGCCAAAAAGTGTGTAATTGAGTTCTATTTGGTGGGCCTTCGTGTTTGCTGAACGCAGACCCACTCCAGGCTCGTCATATCCTAGAAGCTGTTTGCCTATAACCTATCAGCATACTCAATTCACTTGAGTAGGGGCAAATAACGCTTTAAGGACAACGTTTCAGACGTGCTTCAGCTTGTCCTGATTTCTGATTATTTTGCAATTTTCGGTTTCCACATTATACAGAAATACATTAATCTATATAATTTCCAACAATCTTAAAGCGTTATTTTCTGATGGAAGCCGACAGTGTTTCATCCATCAAGTTGATGAATCAGGACTTGATACGTCTTGATCGGTTTGATGGAACCAATTTTACAAGATGGCAAGACAAGCTGAAATTTCTCCTAACGGCGCTAAACATCTATTACATATTAGATTCAAATTTGTAAGCACTACCTGAAGCATCTGATAAAGACACACCTGAACAAGTAGCTGCTCGCATCAAAAGAGCCGAAGATGAACTCTTGTGTCGAGGACACATTCTGAACACTCTCTTCAACCGCCTGTACGATCTGTACCAACAGATATCATCAGCAAAGGAGATCTGGGCCGCTCTGGAATTCAAATACAAGGCTGAAGAAGAAGGTACCAACAAGTTTCTCATCGCCAGGTATTTTGACTTCATCATGGTAGATAATAAACCATTGCTGCCCCAAATCCAAGAACTACAGCTAATAGTAAACAAAATAAAAGCGATAAAAATCGATCTTCATGAATCATTCCAAGTCGGGGCTATAATCGCCAAATTGCCACCGATATGGAAAGACTATAGAAAGAAGTTGCTGCATAAAACCGAGGACTACACACTGGAACAAATCCAGAAACACCTCAGGATTGAGGAAGAATCCCGTAACCGCGATAGAAAAAATGATAACGGGAATACCTCGTCCAAGGTACATGCTGTAGAAAACACTAATAACAAACATCCCAAGAAGGACGATTCCCTGAAGTCTAATAAAGAAAAATTCAAGAAGAACACCTAAAAGAAGAACGGAAAGTTCAAGGGCCCATGCCATGTCTGTAGAAAAATCGGGCACTATGATCGAGTATGCCGCTATCGCAAATCTAAAAAAGAGGCAAGTGCAGTAGAAGAAGGCGATATCGTGGCTATGATTACTGAGGTGAATACCATCCAAGGTAAAGTTTCAGGTTGGTGGTATGATACTGCCGCTACTGTACATGTGTGCTATAACAAATCAGCCTTCAAAACCTATGAGGAATTGACCGATGGTCAAGAAGTCCAAATGGGTAATGAAGTCCGATCGAAGGTCGTCAGCAAAGGAACTGTCGAACTGATATTCACCTCTGGAAAGAAAATAATTCTAACTAATGTACTGTACATCCCAGACATGAGGCGAAACTTAGTTTCTGGGGATCTTCTGGGAAAACCAGGCATACGAGTGGTTTACGAGTCAGGTAAACTGATTCTGTCCAAAAATAAAAATTTTGTCGGAAAGAGATATGCTTGTAATAGGATAGTTAAGTTTTCTCTGAATGAAAGTAGCACTTCTGCGTATATGGTTGAATTTGCTGGACTGTGGCATGATAGGCTAGCCCATATAGGGTATAGTACCTTAAAGTTCATGGCTAAGAATGGTTTAATCTTATACACAGATAATGAAATCGGAAAATGTAAAGTGTGCATAAGATCCAAAATGACAAAGAAACCTTTTCCAAGTGTTGAAAGATCGTCTCAAGTATTGGATCTTGTGCACAGTGATATCTGTGAGTTAAATGACATTCTTACTCGTGGAGGTAAATGGTACTTCATAACCCTTATAGATGATTGCTCTAGATATGTGTATGTGTACCTATTAAAGAACAAAGATGAAGAATTAAACATGTTTAAAATATATAAAACAGAAGTAGAGAATCAACTGAATAAGAAAATGAAAATTCTCTGTAGCGATAGAGGAGGAGAATACTTCTCCAATGAATTCGATAACTTCTGTGAAAAACATAGACTGATACATCAATGTACAGCGCCATACATACCTCAATAAAACGGAATAGCTGAAAGGAATAATAGAACCTTAGTAGAAATGGTCAACTCAATACTGATAAGAGCAAAGTTGCCACTAAGTCTATGGGGAGAGGCACTGCTTGCAGCATGCCATATAATAAACAGAATTCCGTCTAAAAAATATAAAATATCTCCATATGAAACATGGAGAGGTAGAAAACCTAACTTAAGATATCTAAAAGTGTGGGGGTGTCTTGCATATTGCAGAATCCCTGATCCAAAAAGAACTAAGTTAGGACCAAGAGCTATTAAGTGCGCCTTCGTAGGGTATGCACAAAATAGTAAAGCTTATAGGCTTCTAGACATAAAGTCTAATACAATTATAGAATCAAGAAATGTTGAGTTCTTTGAGAACTCACTATCCTTGGAGTCAAAGGATAATGAAATCCAAACTCCTAATAGAGAACCAGAAAGCACAGCTCCACAGATAGTAGAAGCTCCTATTGAGCCTCGTAGGAGTCAAAGGACAAGAATAGAAAAGAGTCTAGGAGATGACTATATAGACTCACAACGTGTTATTTTTCATATTGTAGAAGGAGATAGAAAAAATGTTATAAGAAACATACCTATAGTAATAACTATAAAAGATGATTCTAAAACATATAAAGAGGCCATATCCTCTAGAGACTCAGCTTTCTGGAAAGAAGCTATAAACGATGAAATGGAATCTATACTATCAAATCAAACATGAGAACTAGTTAACTTACCTCCACGTTCTAGACCCATAGGTTGTAAGTGGGTATTTAGGAAGAAATATCACATTGATGGGACTATCCAAACGTTTAAAGCTCAACTAGTAGCTAAGGATTTTAGACAAAAAGAATGGATAGATTACTTTGACACATACTCTCCTGTAGTTAGGATAACATCCATTAGGATATTATTTGCGCTAGCTTCCATACATCATCTTCACATCCACCAAATTGATGTAAAGACTGCATTCTTGAATGGTGACCTCAACGAGGAGGTATATATGGAACAACCTGAAGGATTCGTTCTACTAGGAAATGAAAACAAAGTATTTAGATTAGTCAAATCATTGTATGGATTAAAACAAGCACCAAAACAATGGCATAAGAAGTTTAATTCCAAAATATTATCTCATGGTTTCATGCATAATGTAGCTGACAAATGCATATATTCTAAAGTAGATGGTAGTTACATCGTTATTATTTGTTTGTATATTGATAACATGTTAATAATAAGTAATAAAATGGAAGGTGTAACTGAAACAAAGAGGTTTTGATCTTCCGTATTTAAAATAAAGGATCTTGGACAAGTTGATACCATTCTTGGTATCAAAGTTAAAAAATATTGTGGGGGTTATGCTTTGTGTCAATCTCATTATATTGAAAAGATACTAAACAAGTTTAACCATCTAAATATAAAAGAAGCAAAAACCCCATTTGATCCAAGTATCAAACTAAAAGAAAATACTGGAAGAATAGTTGCACAATTAGAATATGTGATGCTATAGGGAGTCTTATGTATGCTATGCAATGCATTAGACCTGATATCGCATATGTTATAAGTAAACTTAGTAGGTTTATTAGTAAACCCAATACTGAACATTGGAATGCAATAAGTAGAGTCCTTGGTTACTTAAAAGCAACCAAAGACTTATGACTATTCTATTCAGAGTTTCCTGCCATATTGGAAGGATATACCGATGCGAGCTGGATATCGAGTGCAGGGGACAACAAGTCTACTACAAGGTGGATATTCACCCTAGGAGGTGCAGCTGTATCTTGGGGATCCAAGAAACAGACTTGCATAACGCATTAGACTATGGAGTCTGAATTTATAGCCCTGGTTGCAACAGGCAAAGAGGCGGAGTGGCTAAGGGATCTTCTATTAGAAATTCCTTCTTGTGTAAAGCCTATATCGGCTGTGTCACTACATTGTGATAGTGAAGCCACATTAACTAGAGCCTATAGCGGCACTTATAATGGTAAGTCTAGACATATTAGTCTTCGACATGATTATGTCAGACAATTGATTCATAATGGAATCATTGCTATTTCTTATGTGAAATCAAGCAATAACCTGGCAGATCCTTTCACTAAATCTCTACCGAGAGAGGTAGTAAATGCTACATCTAAAGGGATGAGGTTGAAACTCTTCAACCAAAGTTTCACCAGTGATGGTAACCCAATCTAAAGTCAAAAAATCTCTAATTTTAGGTTTAATGGGTAAGAACAAGTCACTAATATGTGAAAAATTTTCAGTACTAAATTATAAAACCTCATCCATAATAGATAAGTGCTGAGCGTTACGATAGAGGGTTGAGTCTTAGAACTCTTAATGAAATCCAGTCTATAAGGACAAATATCTTATAGTAACGGAGACACTGGAAGGATTTCACTTATATGAACGTAGAGATGGTGCCGTCTCTCATGAGAGTTAGGAGTTTTCTCTCGGGATCGTTCACGAATTAGGATAAGCACATGGCCATTAATTGTGCTGAGAAAGATTGTGAGAACTCTAACAAACACATAGCGAATATGTGTGTGGTATTTCCAATTCTGTTATCTAGGAATAACTGGTTTAAAGCTGCGGCTACTAGTCATTTCGACAGAGTTTTGAAATACTTACACTAAGGAAAGATTAAAATCGAAAGATATCTTTCTTTATGCATATAAGCTGATTATTCTGGCAGTACTGTTTAACCGAGAAAATAATTTTATAAAATCAAGTGGGGGATTGTTGCAAAAAATATTGATTTTAATAAAATATATTTCAATAATAAAATAATATATAATATAAAAAGTTGTTTTGAAAAACACATTTCTGTAGGTTTTTGGGAAGTCCCATATAGAAAAGAGAAAAGAAAAAACTGTGGTTTATATGAAGGATGTGGAGTATTATAATATTTACCTACCTAGTCCGTGGACTATAGACCTTGGTAGCACTGGAACACCCACGCGCGGCACGGGCTCGGGCTCGGTCTCGGACTCGGACTCGGTCTCGGGCACGAGCTCGGTGCGAGGGTGTGGGCATGTGAGGCAGTGTGGCTGTAGAGGCGCTAGTGACGCACTTTGCACTTCGGACGTCCGCATCGTGTCGCAGAGGGTTGCTCCTTCGCGACCTTGAGCGAACCGGAGCGAGACGTGTGCGAGTCGCGGTGCGACTAAGTGGCTATGACGGGTGACTGGTTAGCAGAGAGACTAAAGGACTGAGAGAGAAATCGCTCAGTATAAATAGAGGGACTGAAAAAGAGCTGTTGCAGCAGAAACTGTAACAGCTGAGCCATTAGTGCAGGGTCCAGCTGTAACTGCTGCATTGCTAGCCCAACAGCTAGAAAACGGCTAGTTCTTGTCTCACAACAGTCAGCATGCAGCAACTTAATGGCCCATGCACAACAGTCAGAAAACGGCCATAAAACGGCTAGTTTTCCAACAGCCAGAAATGACTTAATGGAATTTAAGTCTCTGGACCATAACTCCCTAGCCACCATAGCCTATAAAAGGAGGACCTGGATGGGTTTCCAATCTATCTCAACTCACTCCAGCAAATTCATACGAACTAAGACAACCAGCCTCTCTCCACTCATATATTCTAGTGTTTCCAGCAACGTAGCAAGGCTTAAACCTTAGCTTGAAGAACAGACCAGCGGTGTGGTTTAGGACGGTTCAACTGAACCAGTGGCTAAAGATTTGAACTGACCTGTACAGAAGTCGAAACTACTTTTTCTCTTTTTTTCTTCTTCTCTTGGAATTTTTTCTTTTATACTGTAATACTGCCAGAAAGTGTGTAATTGAGTTCTATTTGGTGGGCCTTCGTGTTTGCTGAACGCAGACCCACTCCAGGCTCGTCGTATCCTAGAAGCTGTTTGCCTGTAACCTATCAGCATACTCAATTCACTTGAGTAGGGGCAAATAACGCTTTAAAGACAGCGTTTCAGACGTGCTTCAGCCTGTCCTGATTTCTGATTATTTTGCAATTTTCGGTTTCTACATTATACAGAAATACATTAATCCGTATAATTTCCAACATGAACTCTACAGCGACATGAGGTGAGAGAATTTAATGAGGTCACGCGCTATTATCAGAGCTGGAAGATTTAATATGTAGACCTAATAAATTTCAAATGTACATAAGTTTGAGTACTTGAAATTTTTGATGGGATGACAGACGGCTATTAAAATCAACTCGAATACTTCCAAACATGACTCAGTGTTATGATCCCAGTTGTTTCAAGAGCCTAGCTTTATGCATTCAATGGATGTTAGGGCTTTTGGTATATGTATTAGTTAGGTTCTTAACAATAGGATATTAAAGCTAACACCAAAATGGAAAAGAGCAGGAGAGTGCATATGCCAAGTGAAGAGGGCTATTTGATCAAGCAGGTTAAGCAAAGTGCAGCTGTCATGCCTTGAAAATGACTACCTAAAAAAGAGGTCAAAGTGAGCACCGCTACAAAACAGGACCCCGCAACGATGGCTGTGAAAAGTGGTGAAATGCTGCAATCCTAACCGTTTAAAGAGCCTCCCTTTACACATTCCTCATTCCATCAGTGAGCTTTGAAATGCAGTGTAGCCCACAACACCAATGCCACTATTGTGGTGATGGAAAAGCTGTGGGCCCCACCATTATGTATGTATTTAAGGACGAGCTTTGAAATTTATTAGGTCTACATAATAAATCAAGTCCAACTCTGATAACAGCGCGTGACCTCATTGAATTCTCAAGTGAACCATACCATAGGAAATAGTGTAGATTGAATGCCCGATGTTGAAAAACATTTGGGGGCATGTGTTTCTCTTCATCTAGGTCTATGTGACCAAATCAACAGGTTAGATGCCAAATAATGGGCCCTAAGAAATTTTTAATGACAGGCGTTCAATTACCACTGTTTCCTATGGTGTGCTTCACTTGAGATTTGGGCTTGTGCAATAAAATCAGTTGAGAAAATGGATAAACAATAGGGATAAAACACATACACTATGGTGTAGACCCCTCCCTTTTTCTTGTTTTCTTTTTACATTTTTTTTAAATTTTTTGTTTTTATTTTTTACACGCACACTCATGCACTCATACCACAGTGTTGAAACTTGTGTCTACCACTGAGGCATGAATAAGGATCCCATTCAAATCCTGGGCCCTGCCGTGCATATACAGGCTCAAACAGGCAAGAGCAGTACCCAATCCGTGTCCGTTTCAATTATGATCTGCAGGCGTCATATCTGAAGCAGCACATGGCCCAATTAAAGCAGCACATGTCCTAATCAAAGCTCTACGTCCCATCATTTGCACATATGGAACCACCTAGAGAAACTACCACAAGGATTGCCATAAAAAGATCTGACAGGGAACATGGGTGCAGGGAAGCAGATGGGCAGGTGTACCACACACTACCAACCTAGCTGGTGTGGATACGTGTCGTTGGGGGCATACATCGAGTTGAACCGAGTTGAGCTGGCCTCAGCTCGACTTGGTCCAGTCACTAGCTGACCTCAGCTCAAACTCGGCTTGGCTCGGTCCTCGAGCCTGACTGGCCAGCTCGGCTCAGTTCAGCCAACAGCTCGGGCCAGTTCGAGCCGAGTTCAAGCCAAGATCGAGCCCAGCTCGCCATTGAAGCATTTTCACAAACACCTGGACTGCACTTTCAAAATCTCATTGTATTTGAGACAACAACAATGGTTTCACAGGTATTTTATCAAACACCTTCTAAGCAACATAAAAATTAAAAAAAAAGGGTATTGATTTCATATACATACCTTCCTTGCCACCAGGTACACTTCTTTGAGTTATTTCATCAAACACTTGGTGAGCAACATCAATGTCAAAGTAACCAAGTCACCGAACTGGTTTGATCCGAGTCGAGTCAGGCTGGGGCCAGTTGGAACTCATTTTCGAGCTCAAACAATCAGCTCGAACTCAGCTTCGAACCGAGCTTTTCCGAGTCGAGTCAACTGAGCTAGCTTGGTTCGTGTACACCTCTACATGTCGTGGGCCGAGCTGACGCTCCTCAAGCTCTGAGTAGTACTAACGGTTCAAAGGAGATCAATTGTACCACGACACAAATAACGGGGACAATAATTCTCACAGTTAAAACATTCGTAGGGCCACCATAATGTTTATTTTACATCTAATGTGTTCATAAGGTCAAAGAAAAAAACGTAAATGAAGAGGAAAACAAAATATCATATTGATCCAAAATTTCTATTAACTCCCGATAGGGTTTCAATGGTAGACGTTCAATCCCCCACTGCTTTTTACAGGATGGTCCACTTAATTTTTGGATCTGTGTCATTTTTAGATTGTGCAGGCGTCAGGTACTGTCTAAAGAACTAGATTGGAATGATAATCGGGTGGTCCGCTCTAATAGAATGAAAAGGAATAGGGAAGAAAAATATACCATGTCTCATTCATGTTCCTCGTTCCACCTGTAAATCGAGTGCACTCAAGTTCATGCGTCGCCATTTCTAGAAAGGGCTTTGCTTTCTGCCCCACCAAGTGATGATCCAGACCACTCATCTAAAAGTTCCTCGTACATTACATGGTCTACAAGGAGGGAATCTCAGGGCTTATCATAGTCAATGCTTCAGGTGAGCAAGAAACTGCTTTTCTAGACCTTTGTTTCTAAGACACTGTAAGGATGATGAGATACTTGATGAATGAGGTTTTCTTTATCCCTCCTATGGACACTGGTGGGTCCATCTAGATAAACGGTCTAGATCATCACAAATTCGGCCTTCCTCCTAGGCGAGATCCTTGCTAGCAAAGGCCTTCTTTTCCCAGTTTTGTCATCATATTCTGTGGACGGTTCGTGTCATCAAGTTTTCGCTGCTGTCTTTGGACCGCAGTCAAGCTTATCAGCCAGGTTGTGGACCAAGCTTGGTCCTAGCAAGCAAGGAACCAATCGATTTTCAGGGCAGGCTTGGTCCGGTCCCAATTTCATGTGTATTTATGTGCCCCGTGCTACAAAAATGCAAAAAGACCATTGGTTTTTATTATTATTTTGTGGTCTATTTCTTTATTCATTAGTGGCCCATGCATTCACCTTGTGAGAACCAACAAATGTAGTTTGATCAAGTTTCCGGTCGGGCTGCATCGAGCCCGGGCCCAACCAATTTTTGTGGTGCATACTAATCTAGCCCCCATGCAGGGCTCCGACCTTTTTCTGATGCACACTGCACGGTAGCAAACTCACATTTCATGGCACGCTTTCAAGTAATGTAATTGTGCAATTCATTGCAAACATCAAAAATCATAAATCTGCTTCCGAGGAAGGGTAAAACATTTAAAAAAACAAAAACAAAACAAGCAAAGTTCATTAGCGAGCGCTGCCATCCCTTGAAAGCAGCAAAACTGAATGCTGAGAAAAGCAGAGGAATGCTGTTTTTTCTTTTTTTTTTTCCTTTTCTTTTCTTTTCCTTGTTCTACTAGTGCCTTTGGTGAAACAAAGGAATTCAGATGAAGAAAGTATGAAGCAACAGAAACTCTTAACTTCAGTATAGATGTGAAAGGAGAAGAAAGTGATTTACATGATTTACATTCGTGTCTTTTTTATTGAAGGCTTGGATTCTTCTCATCTTGGTCAACTATCTCGAATCAAATTGGTGGGTTCACTCAGAACGTATTTTGGTAGTTCATATTTTGCACCTGCACCCAAAAGGTTTTGTTAAAGAGATGTTCATAACAAGATTGGATGACATGGAGGAATAAAACAGAAGCATGGCCTGCATGGATTTACCTCTTTCATCATAGCATGTTGTCATGTCAGCACTTGTAACAATGACACCCGCACTGTCCACTATTGCTTGTCCAAGGTTCAAATCTGCTTCAGCCGCAGCTCGAAGTGCATCCCAAATCTCTGAGATACATCACAAAAGGGTTAAGACTTAACCTGCTGCATTTCTTTTTGATTTTCTAGCTAAATCCTTTCAAAACTTGAGATGGGCAGTTTTCATGTGTGAGCATTTGCCCCCCTTAGCTACCAAGTTTGACAGGCTTACGAATCAGTATAACCTAATTCGAAAAATAAAATAAAATAAAAAAATCTCCCTGCTTGGAGACACCTAAAAATGAGTTCATCTCATTTTATTTAACAGTAATTATCTATTAGAGATCTTGGAAATGAGTTCATCTACCAAAAACGGCCTTATAATTTAATCCATAACAATTTTTGCATTGAACCAGTAAATGTCTGTATTTTTATTTATTTATTTATTTTGAAATCATTCGATCTTCCTCTTATATTATATCAAAGAAAAGGTAGGAAACACCTTCATTCACAATGATATCTGTGAGAGAAATAGCCTCTCTAACATAACGTCCTTCAGGTTAAACATTTAATTTGACAAGTATGTCTGTCTCAGCATCGGACTTTTCTATGCCATCACTGTTTCTTCAGACTCAGATGAAAAAGGGAAAAAATAAATAAATAAATAAAAGAGGGCAAAGGTTTCTACAAAAAGAACCCTTTTTCCTTTGATAGTACATAGTTGAAGAAGACGAAGAAGAAGACAAACCAACTAACTAATTTTGATTGTTAAACATCAGCTTGTGACCAGGTGACATGGGTGGTATCATCTAACTGGTATGTGTATTATGAACAAAAGACACTTGATAGCAAATATCAAGACTCATAGGGTGCACCTAAGTCATTGGCTTCAAGCCAACAAGAGCAATGGTTGGAATTGGAAATCCACATCCCTATAGGTTAGGCTTGATGTTTCAGGAATGAAAATCAGCTTGATGTTTCTTGTACCATCTATCTTCCAAAACTATCTTGCAAAAAAAAAAAATCAATTTCATTCCTAATAAACAATCAGCTTGATGTTTCTTGTACCTTTTATCTTCCAAAACACCGTAAAAATTCACAAACTACACAAAAAACTCTCTTGTTTCTGAAAGTTTAGATAATTCATACCACTTGGAAAAAAACAAGGGAACAGTAGAGAATGCAAAGTCTGCAGACACAACTGACAGAAGAAAGCATGAATATAATGCTAGATTTCACCTCAAGCAACCTATGAACTTGAATGATATGAGCATGAGCAAGGCTAGTGTGAAACCTCCTCTTTTTTTCGTTCTTTTTTTTTTTGGCCATAGGCATTGGGAGAAGAAAAAATCACATGCAATTGCACTTCAATATGTAACACACTGCACCGATTCAGTAATGCCTCACTCTAGGCCCATGAATAGTGGGCTTTTGGCTCTGAGCAATATGCACGATACAAGTGTTCCATTTTCCACTACAGAAGACCTAACCTTTATTGCCAATCAAAAAATAAATAAATAAATGAATAAGAAAAATGAAAACAGTGCCTTTATATTTGCCATGCAGTTCATACTATCATATTCGAGGAATGGGTTTTGCGCTTGCACCTGATCTTTTTTGCCTGTGATTCCTAAACTCTTATCTAAAAAATGTTAATACAATAACAGAGGTTTTGATCTCAATTAACACAAATCTTTCATTTTTTTTAACAGTGAAATACATGAATGTATGACATCAATACTGCTAATGATGATTATTATAAAATAGAAAAATAACAGTGTTATGTGCACACAAAGGAAAGAGTACCTTTCTGACCACCATAGTGAGGAGCCGTGTCCCAGAACTCATCACGCATCCGTCTAAGCTCAGTTCTAGTTATTGGTTGAGTATGCTTCCAAGCCTTTGGCTTTCGAAGCTTTTTAGTAGTCTCTGAGAATTTAGAGAGAGAGAGAGAGAGAGAGAGAGAGAGAGAGAGAGAGAGGAAACAATAACAGATTTGTTAAAATATTCATACATCCATAGGACATAAACAGCAAAAAGATAAATGTGTCAAAATATCAATCTCGTTTGCATTCAAGCTTCCAAACTCTAACACTAGAGTTCAACATGCAACAAAGCCAGTGTGCCTTCCACTGGCTCGATTGTAGATGTTATGTGGGTTCCATGCACACCTTTGGATGTGAGCCCAATAATTTCCTGAACACAAATGTGGCACAAAACAACAGCAACATGGATTTCTTCTCTTTCTCCGTCCCTCCCAACACCCTCTTCTCTCCCAAAGTCCCCCCACCCCCTCTCCTCTCTCTTTGGAATTTCAGGAAGGCAACCTTCTCCCTGTGGGTTGCAACTGACAACGTTGAGGTTGGGGTGGGGAGGATGTGTCACGGATGATAACAGGGAGAGCATTGGATGTGGCCATGATGAAGAAGCTGTATAGTCATGAGGCCTACAATCTATATGAGGGAATGCCTCAAAGGGATTGCAGAGACCACTGATATATTGAAATCCTGGCAAATTGGAGAGACCACTGATAAATTGAAATCCCACCATTTGCCGATTTTCTGTGAACAGCCATCCAAACTGGCCCATTGTGTCAATGTTTGGGATCGTTGAACCATGAGCCGCTTTTACAAAATGAGAACTCGAGAGTATTGTCCAAACTCTAGGGGGGAGCATCATACAATACCTCAAGAGATGAGCTTTGATCAGCATCGTGCAATTGTCATAACAAACATTCTGGTTGTTTGTAGTGGGACTGTTGCATGTGGCCAATCAAAGGCACTCTTGATTTTCACTGATGCTTTCCAATGTAATTCCAGCACCATCTGAGAAATGATATAATTAAATAGTTTTATGGGATCAACCATACAATTACTATTGGAGTGATAACGTCCCTTGATTTACATTGATACACCACACTCTGACAGCTTAAGCTTTTAGAGTAAATGGTTGTTTGACATGGTATCAGAGATGAGGAAGAAGAAAGAGGGATGAAACCAATCCTAGAGATGGGAGTTTGGGTTCCATCTGCGACTGTAACATATTGAGTGTGGGGAGAAGGAGAACAAGATGAAAAGAATTGAGACTTACTAGTCATATGGGAGGAAGCTCCATAGTCTTATGACCCAGGAGGTAGGAGAGGATGACGCAAGAAGAGCAGTACCTGACTGGGCTGAAGTTGCGTGAGAAGGCTCAGGAATATCACGAGCGTGAAGCCGCATGAGGGCATCATATGCAGCCTAAGAAATGATGAGAGATTCCCCTGAAGTAGACTGCTCAGCTGCGGGGTGGAAAACTATGTCTCAGGAGCAATTGTGGATGCAACGGAAGTAGTGGTATACATACGACGACCATGGATCTATTAGCAATAATCAGCATTGTGATTAGTTCCACCATAATGCGAACAAATGCGGGAACCATCACGTCCTCGTCCATGTCCACCACGACCACGAAGACTACAACCGCCACGACTGCGATCTCCCTCGCGGCCTCTATCACAACCACCAAAACCAGAAATGTGCCCTAAACTCAAGGATGGTGTCCAAAGGCCAAGAGAAGACTGATCGCAAACAAGATGTGTCGAACGCTCTTGTGGCACAAATGAATGAGGAAGAGTAGAGAAAGTAGCGCGTTGACACATGTTATAGACTGTCGTCAATGGGGGAAGAGGATCCTGCATAACAACCTAATCTCGAACATGAAGATAATCGGAATTCAACCTAGTTAGGAACTGCATGATACGAGTATCATCCCGCTGCTTATGGGCATGTTCATGATCATCTTTATATTTGGAAGGAAGAGGTTGATACAGGTCCAACTCATCCCACATACCCTGAAGCGTCGAATAGTAATCTTTTAATGATCTTAAGTTTTGTTGGAACCCACCAATTTCTTGAATAAGCTGGAATACCTATGAAAAATTCTGAGGTTTCGAGAAATATCATGAAGCGTATCCCAAATGACTTTAGCCGAGTATAAAAACATCATTGAGTGGCTAATCGAGGAATCCATACTATTCAACAGCCATGCAATAACTTGATCATTCTCCTTTGTCTAAGACTTGTAGGTAACATCTGTAGGGCTTGGAGATCATCCAAAATATAAGACAACTTCTTACGGGCTCTTAAAAACACTTTCACAGATTGTGCCCATTGAAGATAGTTGTCACCATTCAACTTAGTGCAGGTAATCTGCGAGGGGTTGGATTCAAGAGACCCCATGCCAAGAGATGAGGGCCCTTTGTCAGCCATAGGAGAGTGATTGATTCAAACAACTATATCTTACTTAATCCTTCAAGGTAATAAGAGATAAACATCAAACAAATAGCAATCATCCGAAATAACACAAAACTCGGTCAAAAACGGCCCAGGCCAGTGAAAATGGCCTAGCCGCACGTCCATTTGAGGTTAAAACCCTCTCAAACATGGATCTTAAGCAAAAAATCCTCCATGAGTAACTTGGGAGGAAGATTTCGGTCCATCTTGAGCAAAGAAACCAAAGAATCGTCATCTTCTTAAAGTTACTCGAACCCTTATGCTTGGTATGCACCTACCTAAACATTTTTGGGGTGATGCTCTACTAATTGCTACTTTTCTTATTAATCGTAGACCCTCATGTATTCTGTCTTACAACTCTTCATTTACTATATTGTATCCTCAGGATAATCCATTTTCTCTACCAACTAAAGTTTTTGGTTGCACATGCTTTGTTCAAATTTTGGATGGAAGTAACGATAAACTTAGCCGCATGGCAATTAAATGTGTTTTTCTAAGGTATACTCGGAGTCAGAAATGGTATAAATGTTTTGACCCATTGACTCGCAAGAAATATGTCTCTGCTGATGTAACCTTTTTTGAGGATATTTCTTTTTCCTCAGCTGCAGGCCGATCCTTCTGTGATCCTCTTGCGAGTCAGGGAGAGTATGACTCTTATCCTCTTCCTCTTTCCACTAGTGATCAAAGGGAAACTCCTCTCCCCTCCATTCAACATCCTGTTTATGGTGTGAGTGACATTGTTACCTTTACGTAAGAGCCCATTTTTGCATATCTTGTGAAGAATAAAATTAAAATATATTCTTTCAAGAAATGTTATGGTTTCCTGGAGGACTATTGTATACTTCTCCACTGCATGTGGCAATGTCACATGCATGTGCATGATTGGAGCTATCATCTGGTGGGAAGCGCCATGTATGTTCGATGGCTCAAAAATCAGCCTGGTCCAGTCATCAGTTGGGCAAAAGGTGTATGAAACAAATGTATGGCTGTAAAAAATTGACCAATGAGTCCGCATTTGATGTGCATGGCTGGCCCACTTGATGATTGTACCAGGATGACTTCACAACAAGGCATGTTGGAGTTGAGGCTAACACCATCCATCGCATGGTTCTTACACAAAAGCACATGTGAAGCATACTTTTATGGATTCGTCTTTACCATAAATTGCATGGAATTTGGGAGTTGTAACCCAAACACCATAATTACAAATCCATGAAACTTTTTTCTTGTCATCTTCACCCCCAAAAAGCTTTCTTGGAATTCTCCTTCTAAAAAAAATTCCACAAAATTAAAATTCCAGTAGAGTTTACAATCCGCACATTTAGACAAAGCCTTAAGAACCATGAGTTCTCTGGCTTCTTTTTTTTCTCCCTTCTTTCTTTTTTTTTTTTTTGAAAGGTTATGATATTTATTTAATAGCAAGGCCAAAAAAATGCCAACAAAAAACAAAAAGAAACTGCACAATAACTATACAAAAAATAGAAGAAAAGAAAGCGAAAACAGCCAACACCCAGAGGTTAAGACCCATGCAATGGAAGAACAGACTATAGAAGTTACAGGCCATTTCACAGTATACTATCAATAGGGCAGTCCTTCAACGTTGGAATGGAGGCTACCCATTCTACAAGATGGCATTTTGCCTCTAAAAGGTTATTCCCCAACCAACGCTGGAATAACCCTTCAGAGGCTGGCTCCCCAATCAAATGTCTTCACAGAATTTAACAAGCTGCCCGTCACCCACGGAAAAGGATAAATTCCCTGAAGCCCCAAACTCAACTATAGCCTTCCACAACCTTGTGGCCTTATATAGAGTTGACCTTTTTGGCCACCACTCCATCTCATTAGACCGCCCACCCCCCGGGGCGACATACATCATTCCATTTTATCAAATGAAATTTCCTCTTTACCTTAGCACCTTTCCATATATAAAAAAATCCCTTCTGAGCTTTTCCAACTTTTTTTTTTTTTTTTTTATAACGGCCATGGGCCATTTGAAAAGGGAAAAGACGTAAAGAGACAAGTTTGATAAAGCCGCGTTAATCAATATTAGCCTTCCACCTAGGGACAAAGGGACAAGTGTCTACACTTCCAAAAGGATAGCTTCTTCTCGAATCTTCCAATTAATTGATCCCACAAATGTTTCGGAGGTTTTCCAATGCAAAGCGGGGGACCCAAGCATGTGGAAGGAAAGGAGCCCAGCTTGCACCCGGCCACTATTGCTGTCCTTTCAACCGTCTCCATGGGGACGTCGATATCCAACATCTCAACGGATTAACCTTCAAACCCAATATTGCTTTGAAGCAACAAATAATCTTCCGCAAGTTATAAACAAAGGACTCATTCGCATCACACATCAACAGTGTATCGTCGGCAAACTATAGGTGCAAGATTTGAAGATAACCGTTATCAAACCCTGAACCCACTTATCACCTCCACTGCAAAGAACCTCTCCAACAATCTACCTAAAGCTTCCTCCATCACCACCACGAAGAGGAGTGGTGACAATGGCTCACCTTGTCTTAAGATTCTCGAAGATTTAAGGAAGTCTTTCAGTGAGTAATTCAAAAGAATCAAGAACCTGGCTGAACTAACACGCCATTTGTCTTCAAATCCAAGTCACCCAAGCATAGTCCAGGAACTTCCAATCCACATGGTTGTATGCCTTTTCCAAGTCAAGTTTGCATACTAGACCACCGCTCCCTTCCTTGAATCATGTATCCAAACACTCATGAGCTATTAAGGCACTATCTAATATTTTTCTACCCTCTACAAAAGCACCTTGAAACTTCAAGATAATCTTCCTAAGAACTTGCTTGAGCCTAGACGATAACATTTTTAATAGTATCTCATAAGGGGCCCCAATCAAGCTAATTGGCCTAAAATCTTTCAAACTATCGGCACCCACCTTGGGAATTAATGCTATAAAATAAGCACCAAATTCCTCTACTAGTCTATCTAATGGGGACATCTCACGCACACGCACGCCCCCGTACGCACGTAAGCAAGGAGTAGGAGGGCCCCATCATTGATTTGGATCGATGACGACACCATGGAGGGCCTCCTAGTTAGAGGATTGTATTTTGGTTCCTTGGATTGGACCCGATCATCATGTGGATACCACCATTGGATCTCATGATCGTGGCCCACTACTCTAGATGATCTAGGATTTTGAGTTTTGCTTATTATTGGTATTAGGAACATCATGAACAATTTAGATTGCATTGATTCGTTATTATTTTTGTTACTTCGTCTCTAAGTAATAAGTGCGCATATGACGCAGCTTTTGGGGTATAGGGTTTTTTTATAAATAGGCAACCCCTTGTAGGTTTTTTTCATTGAAGATTATTAATAAAATTCTGCGTTTTCCTGCTTCTCTAATTATCTTAGTTGTGAAAATCTAACTGGGTGCGAAACCCTCCCTTCTTCGATGGGCTAACTACCATGGTGTGAAGCCATATCCATCTCAAATCGTCCCCACCTCCTACCCTCAATATGCATCTTCTCCCACAGCCATCCCATCTCCAAATCCATCTCTTTTTGCAGCTAATCCTTCCTCTACAGCAGATTTGCAGAATTAAGCCCTGTAGGAGGGCTGAAACTTTGGCGTAGCACCGTGCACTAAACCGGACATCCGATCGGCCCGAAACTTGGCATGAAGGTGGACCTCCCCTGGCCGACCAGACCCAAGTTGGCCGATTTCAGATTCGTGGGCCACACACATGTGCGGCCAAGATCCCACGCACATGCGTCTAGACCCAGTCGCTGTCCACACGTGTGGATCACCTCGAGTTTGTCTCTCTCCTCTATTTCACTCCTCTCTCATCTTATTTCCCTAACCCTAGATAATCTTAAATCTCAAGTTCTATTCCACTTTTGCAAACCCTAGGCTTTTCCGATTTGAAACATGTGAATCCCTTGGATTGGGAAATAATCCTTTATATGTGTGGATGAATCTACTCTCCTTTGAGCATTGTTTAGTCTATAATTTTTAATTGATTCAGCACTAACATGTGTAGGCTTGGACCCTCGTAGATTCCCCTTGTTGAATGCTTGACTTTATGTGGGATGTGAAATTTTTGTGATTGTTTTAAAATTAGTATGATCTAAAGCCTGAAATCTTGCATATCATATTTAATTTTTACGTCCTGCATCACTGTCACTTTAAAAAAACTCCTAAATGAAAGCTATAACATCTGATTTCATTGTTTCCTAGAACACTTGGAAAAATGATAAAGGAAAGCCATTCGAACCCAACAAATTGCCCCTTGATTTCTTCCTCAATTACCTAGCCTTCGAGGTGTGGCATGTCCTCTAAAGGAGATCGGAATGAAAGGTTGTTTAGAGTAGGACTTGCCACCCCCTCCCCTAATAATTGCTTCTTATAAAATTCAACTATGACCTCTCCCACCTTATGCTTCTCTTTTACCCTGACACCATCCACCACCACACTATGGATTTTGTTAACTCTTGCCCTTGCACTAGCAATCCCATGAAAAAACTTGGTACTATTGTCCACATCCTTTAGCCAGATGGCCCTCGCCCTATGCCTCCATTTTATTTCATCTTCCCTTAAGCAACATTTGTATTCTATAAGGAAGGCCTCCCTTCTAGCTAACTCCTCATCCATAGAACCACCCCCTCCTCTTTAATATCCAGTGCTTATATGTCAGATAGTGATACCTCCTTTCTTCTTCTCTTTTCCCGTGGACCTCCGTTTTCCACATCAAAGCTTTCCTTTTAAAAGGCATAGTTTTTTAAATAGAACAAAGTCCGGATGGCCTTGCACCAAGAAAGAGTCCAACCACAGTTTCACCGATTCTTGAAAACAATCCACTTCCAACCATGCTAGTTTAAATCTAAAGGATCCAGGGCCCCAATCTTCCTCCACAACCTCAAGAAGAATCGGGCGATGGTCTGAGATAATTTTTGGAAGGCCTCACTGGTGTGAAAAGGAGAACTTTTCAATCCAAGCCGTCAATATAAGGAACCGGTCTAGCTTAGATTGAATGGGTTCAATTTGCCCATTGGACAATGTGTATTTGACATTGCCCATTGGGAGGTTGATGAACTCAATTTTCTAAATCCATGTGGAGAAGTCACCCATGCTTCGAGAAACACAACCCCCTATAGATTTTCACAGGGGAACCTGACTTTGTTAATGTCTTCACCTACGCACAACAACACTTGCCACTTACTGACAGCCACATCCAACTCAGCCCATAGTAAGCTTCACAGCTTAGGAGAATTTCGTCCATATATATTTGTGAAAGCCCATTGGACACTAATCGCCATGTCCCCTGGTAGAACCAAGACTGAAAATTCGCCACGCCACCAGTCATATTTGGTCTAGTTAGCAGAGTCCCAAATGGTTAGCAAGCTGCCCACCAACCCCTCATCATCCTACCAAACCCATTCCTTTTACTAACCCAACCACGTTTCAGATACTAACTTCTGATTCAAAGAACATAATGTTGTCTCTTGTACTGCAACGACCTGAATTTTAGCCCGCCTGCAGAAGTCACGAACTTGGGCTTGTTTCTAAGGACAACATAGTGCCCTAACATTCCAACATAGGATCTTCATTGGGACACCTTGTCGCTTGTTCCTGCCCTCCCATCAGATATTGCATGCTGATTGTAATTAATTGAGCATTTCAGCCTTTTAAGCTCCTAGAGACCCTCATAAATTTAGAAGCCAAATGCTGTGCTAATGTTGCCTATTTCTTGATGCTTCTTCTGTCCATCAATTGGAACAGTTCCACAGTCCTCTTGACATACCCCAAAAGTCAGCCCAATCATGCGACCCATGCATCTCTAACCCATCTCATACCTCTAGAGACTGAGATGTTACCAGCCTGTACTACCATCACCGGTCCTTAGTCAATCATTGGAGCCATTATCTTCTTCGCCGTAAGCAAAGGGTGGGTGATCGCAACCTGGAGAGGTGGAATGACTACTATTTTTGCTCCCTAGATATAGTCATTGGAAGCTAACTCATCCTGACCAACTGTAGCAATCACGGTCGCATCAATATCCAACAACACCGGTGTATCATAGTGCCAAATGCTATGGTTGAAATTTTCAGATTGTTGAGGGACCATCGGCCAAAGAGGTTGATTGACGTTGCTCTTTAGAGATACCCAAGAATGTTCCTCAATTGCCTTCTGAGAGTCGTCGACCCTAATAAGCGTCAAGCAAACCGAGAGACTCACCCCATACGTGTAATCACTAAAGCAAATTGTCACTCGTGTTGTGACAAGAGATATAATTACAAGAGTACTGACGCAGGACAGCCCTAATTATGATGCATGCTCATGGACATAATTAAACAGCGGAAATAAAAGGAATAAATGATCTAAAATTCTAACAGTAATCATCATAACTGAGAAAATCATAAAGGAAACATACAATGGAGCGGGCCATCACTACAACCATAGATTATGGAATTCAATTACTACTTAGGTTGGATCCGGCGAGGGATGAGACCTCCCGATCTTGCATGGTCACACCCAATCGATCAATGAAGATCACTAGTCCGAAGAACCAAGAAGTTTCTCGGATTAGGGATTTGAGAATTTGGGGGTTTAGGGTTTAGATCGGTTCTCAAGATTTTGATCGAAGAAGGATTAGCCAAAACTAGAAAATAGAAGGAAGAAAATTATTACCTTGAAGAAGTTGGAGGGGCACAAGAAGAAATTAGAAAAAGAAGATCAAGGGAAGAGAAGAAGCACCATTAGAGAGAAGAGAGGAAGGAGGCAACCAAAGGGTTTGCTTTTCATTAATCAATAGTTGAAATTCGAGTTTAGGGCTTTAGCCCACTTAAATAAGCAAATAAAGACATAAAATTACTAAAATACCCCTAGAATAAGCAAATAAAGACATAAAATTACTAAAAGACCCCTAAGTCAAAAATGTGCAAATAACATAAGTACGGGAAAGTTTGGGCGCTCGGTCTTCTTTCTTCAATCTTCCTTCACATGTGTCTTCCCTAAGTGGGGTCTTCTATATGTCCAATCACATGTGCAAGGTCTTCAGCTCCTCAATAGTCGCCTATCCACAAAGACGGCACTTGTGGTTGGCTCTTTCTTCGTTGGTACACCTTGAATGCACTTGTGTCCGCATCAATTCCCCTCGGGTGAGAAAAACTCGACTCTGACGAGTTGAAACTTTTGTAGCGCTCGAGTAGATCTGGATCAATACCCTGCAATGCGTCGCCCGACAGCCACATAGATTCAGACAATGGTTTGTTCTTTCACTTGACAAGATACCTTTGGAAACTCCCATCTCTCGTGGATACTATCTCGTCATCCAAGATTTCCTCAATTGCTTCTTTATGGGTAATGGGTGGAGGAGGGGGTGGAAGGGGTTGGGTAGCAAACTCAGAAAAAGGCCATGAAAGGGACGATGTATCAATAATGGGAGTATGAGCACGGACTAGATCTTCCACATTAAAAGTTGGATTAATGCTCATTTCAGGTGGAAGGTCAACCCGATACGCGTTGGACCCAACCTTTTGTAATATCTTGAATGGTCCAGCACTACGCGCTTGTAATTTCTTTGCAGATCCTTGAGAGAATCGCTCTGGCCTTATTCGCACCATTACAGTCTCCTTCTTGAAATTCTTGCACTCTACGATGAGAATTAGCTGAAACTTTATAATCATCATTGCTCTTATTTAACCGCTGTCTAATATGTGTATGCAAATCATGAATATGGCGTGCGAATGCATCGGCTGACTCAGAAGACCTTTGGGTAACAGACATAGATAAGAGATCTATGGGCATTCTAGGTTTATAACCACTTACAATTTCAAAAGGACTTAACCCTGTAGATCTATTAACTGACCCATTATAAGCAAGTTCAGCAGTTGGTAAAATTAGGTCCCAAGTCTTAACATGTTCACCCACTAGACAACGTAGAAGATTTCCAAGGCTACGGTTTACCACTTCAGTTTGACCATCTGTTTGTGGGTGGTAAGCAGTAGAAAATTGCAAACGAGTTCTCATAATGTGCCACAGTGTCTTTTAAAAATAGCTAGTAAATCGAACATCACGATCAGACACTATGGTTTTAGGTAACCCATGGAGACGCACCACACCATCAAAAAAGAGACGATCAACATGAGACGCATCTGACGTCTTCGAACATGGGAGGAAATGCACCATTTTAGAAAAACGGTCCACAACGACAAAAACAAAGTCGTGCTTTTTTATAGTCTTGGGAAGCCCGAGTACGAAGTCCATACTAATGTCTTGCCACGGAGCATGTGGCACTGGCAATGGCGTGTACAGCCCAGTATTTTGCTTTCTTTGCTTTGCCAGCTGACATGTTCGACACTGCCCTAAAACTTTGGCTACGTCTCGCTTGAGGCTTAGCCAATAGAAACGATCTTCCACGAGGGCAATGGTCTTATCACGACCAAAATGGCCAGCTATCCCTCCTGAATGAAGCTCCCAGATGAGGAATTCACGAAGGGATATACGGGGAATACAAAGTCTGTCTCCCTTGAAAAGAAAGCCATCTTTAAGAACATATTCACCCATAATATGCTGGTCACTAGAGAGCGACGCGTAAGTACCCCCAAAATCAGGACATGTGGGGTATTCATCTTTCAGTTGCTCAAATCCGACTACCTCTACACTCAAGGAGTTGAGCAACGCCACTCTCCTACTAAGGGCATCCGCTGGTTTGTTTTCAACTCCGGCCTTGTGTTTCAAAACAAACGAATATTCCTGAAGAAACGCTTCCCACTTGGCATGCCTTGGGTTGAGTTTCTTCTGAGAATGCAAATATCTCAAAGCCTCATGGTCAGAAAACAAAACGAATTCTTGCAGTAGGAGGTAGTGTCGCCAATGTCTCAGGGATTGCAATACCGCATAAAATTCTTTGTCGTAAGTGGAGTATTTTTATTTTGCCTCATTTAAGCTCCTCCTCCATGGCCATGAGAACGAAAGTAAAATCACTAGCTTCCATGGTGTCCTTCTTCTTTGGGATGATCACCTCTCGTGCCATTCCACAGTTGCAAAATGCCCTTTCAGATGCCATTCATCCCATTCACGTGGGAGGTTTCCAAAATAACAATGATGGAAGTCCTACAGAAATCCTCTCCTGACGCCAAAAACCATCGTTTTTTAAAAATATTTATGTTTGCGAACCTCCGTCCATCCTTCCCCTACCTCCTTATCATCATGTGGGTGTCGTGTTTGATCGGATGGCAATATGTAGATTTTTCCCTGACCTCGACTCAACGAGTTGTTGATCTGCCTTACTCTCGCCTCCTCGACCCTTCGTTAACTGATCAATGCCACTATCTTGAAACATGTCCTCTACTGCTTTTCTGGCTTCTCGACTGAAAGCCACTTGACTAGAAATCCCTAGCACGCTCCACAATCCTCTACTACTTTTCCGGTATGCTTGATATCCCCATATCTTTTTCTCCCTTAATTTTAGCATATTGTTTCCCATACAAGGGAAGTCAAATTGAAAAGAAGGTTGTGCATTCTCCTCTAAAAGAATACGTATTACCTATTTCAATCAATCAAGTTAAGGAAAGTTAACCTACTGCCATGTGACACTTCAAAAGGGGCAAGAGGCACATTGCCCATGAAGGCTACTCTAGTCCAATTTAAAATCATAATTTCGTCGGCATCAGAAAGGAAAGACAATTTTTAGGGGAAGTCTTAGAGAGTAGAGAAAAGACATCAAGAGGATCATTCTGGAAATTTCCTTTCATCCTTTATGATCAATCTTACATGAATATATTGCTATTTCTTTCAGCTTTATCTCACTCAAATAATGTAACCATCAATTTACTGAGAAAACATCGGTATGGCTACATTTGCTCAACACGGCACTTGTCATAAACAAAATTTGCCATTAATCATTGTAAAATTATCAAATCTTTCTCAAAAGTGACTACAATGCCTTTCCTCACATGAAACTCCAATGCTCATGCATTCAATTTTTATTCATATAGGAACTCTTCTCGAGATTTTGTTACAAACATCTAGAAGACACTCACAATCGATTTGGCAATTACAAAAAATTATATGTTATGGCCCAACAGCTCTCAAATACATTTTCACTCTTCCACACTACCTTTCAGTGCCAACACAATCAAATGTCTCAAAGGCAAGACAAGTTAAGAATCTCTTGAAGGTGGCAGTAACTAACACACAACATAAAGTTGTTATCATTATCATGGATTTCCTTCCATTTGTGACCAAAAGGACCCTTAATGGTCATCTCTCATCCTTTGTTGATCCAAACAGTTCCACGGACTAACCCTAAAAAAAAGCACCCTTCTGTTTATGTTTCAAACGATCTAAGAAAAATAAACAATTTTTGGGCGGAAGCGAATGCAATCAAGAGAAGGTAGGATTTCCCATTGCAAGTCAAAGGGAATCTCACCCATTTCTCCCATGAAAAGTTGGTGGTCATACAGTGAATGCTACCATGTGAAGCTCTATTGATTTTATTGACTCAAATAAACACGTCAATATTCCTCTAAATACTAAAAGTTTACTTGGTCAAAAAATCATACAGATTTGTCATGTGCAAACATGATCACTTTCTAATTTTGGTGGATTTGGAGAATCATTTCGAGGGTTTCTACAGCCCATCTTCCCATGTTCAGCTTTGGACCATGTCCTGATTGTGTTGGAGACACCAAGTACCATTCCATTTGATCTCGAAATTGGCACTGGAGATCCTGATGTCCTTTCACTGTCCAGTTTTTAGAATGGTTTTACTATGGAAGGTTGGGCTAGTTTCAAGTAGGTGAAGAAACTTCAAATGATTATGGGCAATCTTAAGGGGTTTAGGGGAATGGAGTTAGGGAAATTTAAAATTCTTTCCAAAATGGCTAGTTGCAATGGGGAAGAGAGGCGGGATGGAGAACCTAAGGTATGAGGATCAATTAATCTTAAGAAGGGAAGGGATGATATAGGGGCAAAAATATAGCCACTTGGCTTAAAGCGGAGTTTTTACCATCCAAAAAGAAAATAAAAATCCATTAGGGGGTTTTAGTTGAAGATCCAAACAAAATAGTGGAGCAGGTTGTAGGCTCAAGTGAAAAGCTATCTCCGAGAGAAGATTTTAGATAGCCCAAGCTCAACGGTCTAGATTCTAGAAGGCTTTTGAAAATTTTAATCAATTTGGCTAGAAAGAGACTTCAACAAAGATGGTGTGAAAGAGGTTATGAAGGTGGGTAAGACAATTTGGGAGATGGAGAAAGACAAAGCCCTGGGTCAAACAGTTTCTCCATCGAACTTTCAAGGTTGTTGGAAGGTCATTAATGAAGACATATTTTAGGGTTCATTAAGGAATTTCATGACAGATAAAGACTAAATCGGAGTCTTAATTCTACCTTCGTCACCCTCATTCTGAAAGTCAAAGGGACATAGGAGATTTAAGAATTCATGCCAATTAGGAGATTAAAAAGAGAAGGCCAAAAAAAAAACTATGACAAAGTGAGGCTACAAAATACAAGATTTTGGAGACTAGAAACCCTTCTCACTAATTCATCTGCTACAACATTTACATTCCTACAGTATTTTCTCCTATTTAAGATGCAGGTGGCGGTGGCAGTGGCTTTTATAAGATCCAGCATCTCCAAAGGAATTCCTCGTGGGAGCGTGAAGGGAAAAGCCATAAATTTCATTTGACCATGTAGAGATGTTCAAAATTCTAAAAAGGAAGGGAGACTCGAAGTGTGTAGGATTCGAGAAAGAAATTTGGTGCTGGTTAGCAAATGGTGGGGGTGCTTAGGGAGGAACCAAACACATTATGGCAACAAGTTATTAAAAGAAAGCAGAGCATTTCAAAGAACGAGCAGTTCCCTGGCGTAGCTTCTAGAGGAGAACTTTTGGCAGTGTGGAACTATCAGCATTGCAAGTAGGAGGAAGTTTTAAATTCTTTGGAAATGGATATTTCTTGTGCGGTGGGCAGCTTCATGAGGGTCTTTGGTACCTTGTTGGAAGTGGTAATAAAGTGCAATTTTGGGAGGAGGTTTGTATTGGAGAGGCAACTCTCACCACCTCTTTTCCTACCCTCAACTCCTTTATCTAGATGTGAAGGGGCCATGTTCATTTGTTTTATGATACTGGGTAAGACCCTACTCTGCGATGTCATCCCCCTATGGTCATAAGTGTTGGGAATCCTCATTCTTTTGAGGCTGGAAGCTTTTACTGGGATGGACTTAGATGGCCAAGGCTAACAAGATTTTCATCATGTATAACTTGCGTAAAAAGAACATTGCTTTCTTGAGTGAGTTTTTTCTTTGATGGAAGAGGAATCAGTTGATTATTTGTTCATCCATTGTAAGTTAGCCAAGGAGGTCCCTCCCGCCCTTAATTCGTTTTTGAAAAATTAATTAAATGAAAGAAAAAAAAAAAGAGAAAACACAAAAGGCTTTTCATTTGTCATTTTTTTTTTTTTTTGGTTTTTTGAAAGGTAGAAAACACAAAAGGTAAGGCACAAAAATTTACCTTTTATCAACCTGTGAAAAAAAGTACAAAACCAAACTAACAAACACATAAAATGGATCTAAGTAAACAAGGATTATGTGGACAAGCCAACCAAAAAATGTAAAGACAAGTCCATGATAAGTCAACAACATAGGTACAAGGAAGATGTGGGACATTCATCTAGTGGATCCCAAAATGTCCCATGGCCTGAAAATAGGCAGGTCTAATCATCAGTCATCACGTGGTCCTCATGCACGTATACAAAATATGGACTCTCGGTTAATTCATTAACTGAACTTTTTTACTTTTTACATGTTTGCCTACCTTCTTCTTTCGCATCATCATATAAATTTTTCCCTATTTGAAATTGGATAACCTACTAATGTTAAGATAATAGGACCCGTCTTTTTTTCTTTTTTCTTTTTTCTTTTTTTGAGATAATAGGACCCCCATCTTTTTATGCCTTCTGAATGTCTATTTCCACTTTTGCCCTTAAAAATACTAGCCATTTTTTAGGGCAAAATACCTGTAAAAATGGGTCAAATGTTAAGTTAGTCTATGACCTGTCATATGGTATGACCCATTTATGCCTTCTAATTTTTATTTCCACTTTTGTCCTTAAAGATATTTGGTATTTTCAAGCCATTATTTATGCTTTATGATTAAAATATATATATTTAAAAAAAAAAAAAATCTTTTTCCCTTAATGTATAGGGTATTTCAAGGGGAAATGCTTGTAAAATGGGTTGTAGCCTTGTAGGTTAATTGATCAATTATCTTCCTATTTATGTTCTCCTTTCCTCCGTTCCTGCCTCACTTGGATTGCTATATATGACACTTGGCTGTGTTGGCATGTGAGTCGTGTTGGTAATGTTGTATCGCTGGGTTCCCTGATTTTTATTTTTTATTTTTTTAATTATTATTTTTCATTTTTTGCAACCAAAGACTCCAGCGTGATCTTTCACATGTGGATGCTTTGTGCTTCATGGTTTGCCCAGCACTCCAAGACCCTAGTTTACTTCCTCAGAGTAAGGCGTCAACGAATAGTCGGGTGGGGGTCGATACCAGGTGAGACTGAGACAATGTTTTTTTTTTTTTTGAAAGGCAAGAATGAGACAATGTTAATGACATCTATGACCCAGCCGGATCTCACTTACACAAGAAAAACTGGTGAGTGGCCTTCAGAAATTTCCTCTTGAAAAAGAAAAAAAAATGCGTCACTCAACATGCATAGAATACCAAGATTCTCTATTATTGAGACCCATGAGCATTACAACATAAGAGGTCCAAAACAAGATGCATTATACAATGATTCGAGCTGAGAGTTTATACACTACGTTTGGGTTGTTAGTTTGCAAGGAGGCCCACAATTCTGTCAGTGATCCAAATCATTGAAATAATAGCTCCTACTGATGAAAAGTACACCAAGACTTCCAGATTGGAAGACCCTGGCTATAGCCTCTTTGGTCTTCTCTTGGTTGAATCATGAATGCAACCCATTGCTGCATTATCTTTCATAACCATCTATTTGGTGGGCCACCTGTTGAAGGATTAGGAATTTCCAATCTGGAAGATTTTCATTGCACAAACCATCCACAATGAGGCCCCATTACATCAATGGTTGATCAATGAACCATGGGCTCCAACCCCACTAGCACAAATGAAAGCCCGAAAAATACTGTCCAATCCAATGTTCTAAAAACCAGACCCAACTGTCCAGATTGACCACATTCAACCAGAACTGTACCATGGATCGGAAATTGAACCAAACCATTTGTTTCTATTAAAAAAAAATAGATATCATTAAATGATGCCACAGCGAAAACCCGTACAATCCAGTAGCCTTACCGAACCAAACCGGCAACTCCACCGGTTGGATCTCCATTGCGGCTTTTAAAACATCGGTATGAACTCTCAGCCCGAGCATTGTATAACATCTCCCAAAATAAATACCGCAGACAGGAAAACCTTCGATTTCAATGCATGCATACATGCGCCGTATTACCATTACGGATGTCGTTAATACCAAAGATTCATCAGATGCCTAATTCCCAAATTCAATTGAAAAACAAAGGAAAGGAAAGATAATTACAGTAAAATAAGCAAAATGGATATCAAGGAAGTGAAAATAACAGCGCTGATTTTCGAGAAAAGACCTAGAATTGGAAATGCCTAACCTTCTCCTTTGCTCCGCGACGATCCGGCGCAGCCCATCGTTATCTTTGTTAATAAATAGCAAAAAGTTAAAAAGAAGAAAACAGGATTAAAGAAATCAGATCCTGTCCATTGGTTGATGATTTTTTGGTGGGGTTGGGAAGGAAAGACGGATGAGGTTTTGGGGGTGGAAATTGCAAAAAATGGGGACTGTGGAGGGGCTGTTGCTGATGGTGTATGTAAATATTTGGAGAGAGAGAGAGAGAGAGAGAGAGCTGAAGGCTCAGCAACAGCTGACAGACTCGGTCGGTTGTTAGATTTTTACAGAGACGTGTAGAGACAGAGAGTCGCAATTCAACTCCACTTCTCTCTCCGTAGAAGAAACATGCGAATTGTCTGTGCCCCGCGACAACAGGAAGTTCCTGTACGCGGAAGCTATGTGGGGTCCACAGAAATCTTAATGTGAAATCCACTCCGTACATCATTTTCTCATGATAATTTTTGGATATGAGGATTAAATTTATGCAGATAAAAAACTCAAATGGGCCACACGATAGGAAACAGTTGGAATGAAATCTCCCATCGTAGAAACCTTTCCCGGCCCACCGTGATGTTTTGATACCATCCAAACTTTCGTAAGTTTATTCCCACTGGGATGAACTGAAATAAAATAAAATAATAAAATACTAGAATTATCTAAAACTTCTGTGCCCCACAGGTTTCAGTGGTGGATGTTCAATCCCCACTATTTCATTTGGTGTGATACAATTGAGTATTGAATCTAAGTCATTTTTGGATTAATGCAATATCTAGAGATGTAGAAACTGATGGGCGGAGTGGATCATACAATGACATTGTGGTGGGCTCCACACAGCTTCGAGCTACAGAAACTTTTGGTGAGGGCACAGTTTGCTGTAATACATACTGACGTATTGTAACACAATACGCAAGGACTTTAAGAGATCGGATTGCGTACTCAGTAACAATGCTTTTTCGTTCCGAGTGAACTCTGTTGGGCCGACCTTGAATTTTTGGTTTATCCACGCCGTCCATCCGTTTTTACAGCTCATTTTAGTTGTTGAATCCAAAATTGAAGCATATCCAAAGCTAAATTAACCCCACACCACATGAAAAAAGTAGAAATAATGATTTCTATCGTTGAAACCTTCCTAGGGCCCACGGTTACGTTTATTTGTTCTGTTTATAAGATCACACAGACATAAATGAAGTAAAAACACCAATAAAAGCTTGATCCAAAACTTTCATGCCCCTAGGAATTTTTCAACGGTAGACATTCAATTCACAATTTTTCATGTGGTGTGGTACACTTGAGCTTTGGATATGATTTTCAACCCTAAAATTATTGGTAAACTATATGGACGGAGTGGATAAAATATATAAATCACGGTGGGCCCCACAGAGTTTACTCAATAGGCAATGTGGTGCGGCACCCACTAGAGGGATATCCCCGTAGCACGATGCTCTGTGGAGCCCACCGTGACGTATGCGTTTTATCCATGCGGTTCATCCGTTTTTCCAGCCTATTTAAGGGCATGAGATAAAAAATGATGCGGATCCAAAGCTCAAGTGGACCACACCACAGAAAACAGCGGGAAATAAATGCCTACCGTTGAAAGCTTATTGAGTGCCGCGTATGTTTTAGATCAGGCTTATATTTATGTTTTACCATCATCCAGCAAACGATTTCTGTGGTGCGGTCCACTTGAACTTAGGAAGTGCTTCAATTTTTTAGATGCCTAAAATTAGCTATGAAAAACAACACCTACATCACGGTGGCCCCACAGAGCCCGGGACATACCGTGCCACAAGGAATCCGCTTTCCGTCTATCCAAACAGTTAATGCTACTATTCTCACATCCAACGGTGGAAAATCAACGAATAAAAGCTCGAACTATAGATTATTTTGAGCCATTGATAATTTGGTTCTCTTGATTTTAACATGACACCATATCCTTCCAATCGAAGGTTTTTCCTACCACAAATGGCTTGCGTCCTTTAAAAGGACCCCAAACAAACGGATAGAATCCCGACGAATCTTATTGCAATACGTCGAGAGGTATTCGCTTGTGGGGAGGCGGCTTCGGTGGATCCGGGGATCCACCAAGGTGGGTGGGATCTGGACTGTGGCCCCACCGTGATGTATTTTCCTTATATCCACGCCGTCCATCCGTTTTGAAAACTCATTTTAGGGTATCATCCAAAAAATGAAGTAGATTAAAATCTAAGGTGGACGATAATATAGGAAACAGTGGTAATCAACCATTAAAAACTTCTCGTGGGCCACAAAAGTTGTGGATCAAGCTGATATTTGTGTGGTATCTTCAAGCCTGTCTTTGTGACCTTATCAACAGGTTGGATTCCAGTCTTTGTGACCTTATCAACAGATTGGATGGCAAATGAACATTCTGGTGGCCCCATCAAGTTTTGAATGGTGGGGATTCAATCACGACTGTTTCCTATGGTATGGTCCACCTAAGAATTGGACCTGCTTCTTTTTCTGGATTTTAGAGCTGTCAAAATGGATGGACGGTGTAGATGGAAGGTACATACATCATAGCGGGCCGACAGTTAGGAATCCACCGACCTGGGTGGAACGGGGATTCACCCAAACCAGCGCCCTCGCTTGCGTTACTTTGCATGGCCACCGATGCCACGTGAGTGTAACTTCCATTATATCCAGTCCGTTCATCAAAAAGACGGCACCATGGGAAACGGTTGGGATGGAACACTCACCATTGTACAGCACATTGGGGTGTCTCTATCTCACCTAATACACTCATCTAAGTGATGGAAGGTGTGGATCTCATCACGTACGAGTCGTTATCGTCACTTAAGGTGTGGATCTCATCACGTAAGAGTCGTTATCCTCACATAGGAGGTAGGCACGCTTCCTGCCTACCTACGAAAGTCAGGCAAGAGTTTTCGAGGAATTACAGGATACACGAATGGAGCTTCGCACACCATACACGGGTTTCAATTCTATCAAGTGGGGCAATGATTGCGTGATCTTAACCGTTTCTCTGGATGGGCATGCCCCAAAAATACCCCAGATTAGAAGATTCTGGCCGCTAACCTTTAACTTCTGTCATTTGAATGTGGACCATTGATGTGTTTCTCATCCTAACCGTCTGTTAGTAGAGCATGAATCGAAGGGTTATGTTTACCCTAACATCGCACGTGGGAATCGACAGACGAGTGCTCCACCTGTATCCTATAATTCCCCTCCCACCTAGGATGCTTTGCTCTTCTTAGTAAGAGTTCTCGTTTTTGGCTTTTGTTCGTATCCTTGAAAAAAAAATAAAAATAATAATAATAATAATTAAAAAAAATAAAAAAAAGAAAGAAAGCTTAGTAAAATTTAAAATTTTCAATATCTTACATTATTATAATTGTTTTTAAATTTATTTTCATTTCTAGATATTTTCACTTACATTCACACTCTACCCAGGTTGAATAGAGTATACATAAGACCTCCGGTTGAAATGGAATTCAAGTCTGGTCCGGTTGAGAGTTGGGTCCTCTTGAGCCCGGGTTGACCATTAACCAAACCCAACCCACACGAGTTGTGCCCTGGATGCAATCTGGTCATTTCCATTATTTTCACTTGTTATTGCAATTCGTGTGCATCCAAACAGAGCCTGAACTCTGTATGTTTAGATGCAACTTAGTTCTTTCAATGCTAAAAGCTGGAAGGTGAGAACAAAAGCAAGGAAGACCATCCTGCAACCATAATTACCGGTGCATATAATAACATTAGTAGAATACACTAAAAATGTCCAGTCCATTTGCCAAGAGCAAACTCACCTCATAGGAGAAAAGGCCAATCCAGCCATGACAGTTATTTCTGGGAAAAGAAGTGCGGCCATGAAAGCATTCAAAAACGGAAGAGATCTTCCGTCCCAAACTTGGTCCTGATGTTGTAGTGATTGAACATTGGATCACCATAGTCCACTGACTTGATCTCAATGGGTTTCGGTTCCACCCCAGTAGCCCCAAAAACCACTTCCCCACTTTTATCACGGTGGCGGTGCCTAGTTCGATCTTTCTGGCTCTTAGAACTGAACTGACCGTACTGAGCTGCCTCACTTGACACTGCTCGATCCTTCTGGCTCTTTGAACTCAAGTGACTGTACTGAGGAGCTTCACTGGACACTGTTCGATCTTTCTGGCTCTTTGAACTCAAGGGGCTGTACTGAGGAGCCTCACTTGACACTGATCGATCCTTCTGGCTCTTTGAACTCAACTGGCTGTATTGAGGAGCCTCACCTGATCCATAGAATTCTGAGAAGTCTTGCCGCTTTGAAGACCTATGCTTACCAGACAAGGAAGGATCCTTCAACGATGCTGATTTAGTCTTCTGGGGCTTCTGCTGGGCATAGATATTACTTGCACTTGGAGCATGCAGCGATTCAGAAAGAGGTGAAGGACTTCTATGTTTTTGCACTAATGGCGGTGATTCCGCTTTGTCCTCAGGCATCACTAGAGAGTCTTTGATTGGAGTTGGGCCTTTCTTCGATCTCCAATGCTTGAGTCTGAGAGGGATGAAGTAAAGAAAGATGTTACCAAGTGCTTCGATTGCTAGTTTAAACAAATCAATGACAAGCCTTCCAAAGGAAGGCCAGCCAGCATCTGGGTCTTCTTTTAGGGTCTCCACGATGAGAGTAGGCTTCTCCATTGTGGGAGATTCGTCTTGAAATTCAATCTCCGAGGCTTCTTTCTGCATCAGTAAAGATACCCAGATTTTGGTTGTCTACTTCTTGATAAAATAAAATTAATGAGAAAAAATGCAGCTTTGGTTAATGAAATATAAAATGTGGTGGTCTCAAGTCCAATCAGTTGACCGACAAGTTACGGTCCACCAAGGAGATAACTTTCAACTTCATTGAATAGGTTGGCAGCAGCATGAGGGTCATCTTGCGCAAAAATCACCCACCATCAGACACTGTTTTCCATGGTGTGGCCTAGACGGTGCTGATTTTTGCACTCGATGATTCTCATGGTGGGGCTAACTTATTGGAAGGGTTGGATGTTACATGCACTTAATATGTTGGAAGTTATATGCTGACTTGATCCTAACTTCTGGTCCAAACAGTTGGACTTGAGACTTCCAAGATGTGCCTGCATTTTTAAATACTACTGAAAATGATATTAAAGGTATTCAATAGATGATAGACCAAACTGCTCGCTAGAACACCAGCAGTGGAGTAATTTAATACATCAATAGAATCATTCACTATGCCGTTATGTACACGTGATTTAGGGAAGCTTTGGGTAATGTTATGATATCTTGTAGGGGTAGTGATAATTGTGAAATGGTGTGACAGGCCTTTGATCAGAAAAACAAAATTCATGTGCCTTCATTGGCACTGTCGGAGGTGCCCGGCACACATGACGTTAGCTGTTTTGGTTACATGTTGGTGGGTTCAGTTAATGAGAGGGCATCTATTTTGTAATATAAGTGAAATTGCAAGGTCAGAGAAGTACCTTCTTTGAGAAAAAGGAAGGTCCAAATCCATGCTGAAGACCACAAGAAATATATCCCACCAAAACTGCACCGACAACCAGAATAATATCTGCTGGGTAGAAACCCAAGTCACATACTGTCAACACGTGGAAATGAAGTGCAATAGAAGTGCCACTATTACTAGGTTAAAACCATTATTAAGAAGAGTGATGATACAAACCAAGGAACAGATTATGCCTAACCACAACTGAAAAAAATTCAAAACAAAAACAGATGACAAAACAATAAATCAAATCCATAAAGATATTTATTTACTTTATTTTGCAATTTTAGTTCTAGACCAGCCAGGTATGAGTTATATGCGGCATGAGAGTTTTTGTAGAAATCCAAAGTTCATCTTTCACTTTCTTTGATTTTTTGACATTGTGACTGCCACTCTTCGAGTCCCTGAACCAGAAGACTCTTGTGGTATGTTCCCTACAGTGAAGCTCACAGGCAGATTTCACCAATGTCCCAGAAAAAACCCAAGTGCCCCATAATCCTTTTTATATTTTCAGAACCCAAAAATGATAATCCATATGCTCCACAATCCTCCCATCTACTTCTCTGCATTTGCAGAAGTCATTCTCACCATTTGAGCGAACCGGTTTGTTCAACCCTACAACCTGGTCGGGACCATTCAACTCTAGCTTGGGCCTAGATCGGTCAAGCAATATATCAATAACTACATGGCCCTTATTTGAATCGATTCAAGCATATATTACTATCCACCCAATATTTTGGGTATGGATTACATAATCTCCACATGAGTGTTGATAGGAATCTCATTGAACTTATTAGAGACATTCTATAGGAAACATCAAAGAAAGAGCAGAAAGATCATGAATCACTTCTAATGCACTTTGGAAGATCAAGCTATCAAAACTAACCCCTCTAATAACATCAAGAATCCCCTTCCACCAAAAGAGGACTGGAGGAGCAAGGAAACAGACAAAGGACCTCAGAAGCGGCCGTGAAGCACCACTTTCCATAAAAGCAACAGTTAACAGACCAGATTGACCCACCTATTCTAAAAGGGGAGTGCTGTAGATAGCGAAGCCCCGTAAGGGCATTTCAGTCACAGGGTGTATTTTATTGCATGTTGCAGTTATGCTGTCATTTGTAAGCCTTTAGTTCTATCTCATTTGTAAGGGGGTTGATCTTACCCAACATTTGTCTGCTATGCGGTGCAAATTCCGAATCGGTCAATCATCTATTTGTTCATTGCCCTTTTGGGACCAAGTTGTGGTGTAGTTTCTTATCCATCCTCAGTGTCTCTTGGGTCATGCTGTGTGCTGTTGGCAAATTGTTGATGACTTGACATGGTGCAGAGGTACGGCAGGAGAAGAAGGCTATGTGGAGACTATGGTTGTCGGCGGGATTTTGGGCAATTCAGGAAGAGAGAAATGGGAGATGTTTTTGTAATGTTAGACACAATGTTGAATGGGTAATAGGGAGGGCAATAGGTGGGAGTAAAAGGGTCTTTTGTCTGTGTATTTTTGTTGGGGCGTTGTAGGTTGTGTTTTGTCTGAATTCTTTGTTGCCTTATGGCGCCTTCTTAATAAAGTTTCAGTTACCTTTCCCAAAAAAAATAAATTTGTCGCTTTGATATAAGCCGATTAGATGACCCATGCCCAAAAGTTTGACCCTTTTTTTTAAAGTGCAGATCACCCACTTTTCTTAGACACGAAATAAAGGCAGGTTGCCGTCGCTCAACAGATAAAAGTTACTCTAGGGATAACAGGTTGATCTTCCCCAAGAGTTCACATTGACAGGAAGGTTTGGCACCTCGATGTCGGCTCTTCACCAGCTGGGGCTGTAGTATGTTCCAAGGGTTGGGCTGTTTGCCCATTAAAGCGATTCATTGGGCTTTCTTTCTTATCCCCAATCCTTGCTGCAAGAAAGAACCTTCCTTCGGATCTTTGGGCAGTGCTTGGACTTCACATAGCCTTCATGAGCTTATTTCGAGTGAAGAATTGAAAAACCCACAAGAGAGCATATAATAATAGCTGATGAAAAAAGAAAAAGCAAGAGGATTATGTAGCTACCTCTACTACAACATCAAAAGTAGAGAAGTAATGGTAGAGATTTTGCAACTAATTGGCATATGATTATGTATGCATTATGCAAGGCAAAAGAAGATTAGTATTAGTTTCTCCAAGCTCTGTGGTCCAAACCTGTGGCAGAAATTGAGCTATTCTCGGAATCACAGTCTTCTTGGTGAAGAGAAATCTGTCGAAGAGCCGCATTGCCTCTATAGGAAGCTTCAAAGAAAGAGCAGAAAGATCATGAATCACTTCTAATGCACTTTGGAAGATCAAGCCATCAAAACTAACCCCTCTAATAACATCGAGAATCCCCTTCCACCAAAAGAGGACTGGAGGAGCAAGGAAACAGACAAAGGAACTCAGAAGCGGCCCAGAAGCACCACTTTCCATAAAAGCAACAGTTAACAGACCAGATTGACCCACCTATTCTTACAGGGGAGTGTTGTAGATAGTGAAGCCCTGTAAGGGCATTTCAGTCACAGCAATTAACAGACCAGATTGACACCCTGATCCATAGCTCAAGTGGTAGACTGAGTGAAAGATACCTCGTTTCAACACTGAGGTCTTGGTATCGATCCCTAGTGGGGGTGGCTAACAGTGAAGTATCAACTGACAGTGGGGTGTACTAACAAGCTAACCAAAAATAAAATAAAATGTTGGAGTTATGTTGTCATTTGTAAGCCTTTAGTTCTATCTCATTTGTAAGGAGGTTGATCTTACCCAACATTTGTCTGCTATGCGGTGCAAATTCCGAATCGGTTAATCATCTGTTTGTTCATTGCCCTTTTGGGACCAAGTGTGGTGTAGTCTCTTATCCACCCTCAGTGTCTCTTGGGTCATGCTGTGTTCTGTTGGCAAATTGTTGATGACTTGACATGGTGCGGAGGTACGGCAGGAGAAGAAGGCTATGTGGAGACTATGGTTGTTGGTGGGATTTTGGGCAATTCAGGAAGAGAGAAATGGGAGATGTTTTCGTAATGTTAGACACAATGTTGAATGGGTAATAGGGAGGACAACAGGTGGGAGTCAAAGGGTCTTTTGTCTTTGTATTTTTGTTGGGGCGTTGTAGGTTGTGTTTTGTCTGAATTCTTTGTTGCCTTATGGCGCCTTCTTAAAAAAGTTTCAGTTACCTTTGAAAAAAAAATAAAAAATTTATCGCATGGATATAAGCCGATTAGATGACCCATACCCAAAAGTTTGACCTTTTTTTTTAAAGTGCAGATCACCCACTTTTCTAGAGTGTAGACACGAAATAAAGGCAGGTTGCTGTCGCTCAACGGATAAAAGTTACTCTAGGGATAACAGGTTGATCTTCCCCAAGAGTTCACATCAACGGGAAGGTTTGGCACCTTGATGTCGGCTCTTCACCACCTGGGGCTGTAGTATGTTCCAAGGGTTGGGCTGTTTGCCCATTAAAGCGATTCATTGGGCTTTCTTTCTTATCCCCAATCCTTGCTGCAAGAAAGAACCTTCCTTCGGATCTTTGGGCAGTGTTTGGACTTCACATAGCCTTCATGAGCTTATTTCGAGTGAAGAATTGAAAAACCCACAAGAGAGCATATAATAATAGCTGATGAAAAAAGAAAAAGCAAGAGGATTACCTAGCTACCTCTACTACAACATCAAAAGTAGAGAAGTAATGGTAGAGATTTTGCAACTAATTGGCATATGATTATATATGCATTATGCAAGGCAGAAGAAGATTAGTATTAGTTTCTCCAAGCTTTGTCGTTCAAACCTGTGGCAGAAATTGAGCTATTCTCGGAATCACAGTCTTCTTGGTGAAGAGAAATCTGTCGAAGAGCCGCATTGCCTCTATCAACAACTAACAAGGAACAGGTACGACCAACATATACAACGTCAAAGTCGTTAGAAAATTTTGCATGCTCGCTGGGCCCATCCCTGTACCCTGGTGCATTTGATTTCCCTCCAGCAATTGTTGTAACACCTGCAGGAATTAATTTTAAAAATGGCTTCGAATTAACAGTTTTGAATCCATTAGGACATGAACAAAATTCCTAATGCTGCCAATTTAGTTTTCACGGCACCTGCTTCTCCTATCTTTCTGATAGCGAAATTCAAAGTATCTGCGACATATACATTCCCTTTATCATCCATGGTGACACCCTTTGGATGATTAAAACGAGCGTCACTAGGTTTTCCATCTACATGGCCCGAGTAACCCTGAAATGACCCAGCAACCAATCTTGCCCTGCTATCTGCAACGCTCTTCAATCAGCTGACCATACCAAAACAAATCAACAAACAGTACTCATGCAGGTCCCGGTAAAGGCATTTTGTATATACAGCCCATGTGGAAATAAAATTGTTTTCCACTAACAAGACAGTTGGGCTGTTTGGATACATGGATTCCACACAATAATCAGTACTCTTATCCATGGTAAGAAGTCTTTGGCACAAGAAACATGGCAGTTGTCCAATGAATTTGAGGACTTTTCTTACAATCCAAACAGGCACTACATTTTTGGAATCCTATTTTTGATAGTGACCATGGAAACTATCATTGTGTAATCATTACTTTATCGATGGAATCCACCTACCCAAACACGCCCTAAATGATAACAAGGTCAACATCAACATCATCATAGGATTCCAAAGGGATCAAGTGAGGCACAATGCCACGTTGATTGCAATTCAAAAGTCTATTCATATATTCATGTAGACGATTATGCATCAAAATGCAAACACAATCTACATTTCGAAGAAGAAAAAGAAAGCATCTATGAACTGCAATTATGAATAAGAGGAACAGTAAGTATAGTTCCGCACTCGTGTTGCGTGAAAAAGAATCCCAAGTACACATCGATTGGTCCACCTAGACAAGGTAAACTTAATGAACCTCGGCAAAGTTACTTGGGCATCGATTGGTCCCTCAAGATAACCCCTGCAAAACTTACATAGGCATGTCCATTGATTAGGGCTGTTAGGTGGATCCATCAGCTGCATTTGGTTTGGTTTTCCCACAAGTGTGAGCAAGTGATAAGCACTCCTCTTGAGAATCATGAGAATAAAATGTGGGCATTGCAAAAATATAATCCTAATTCTAGAGAAGATAATTAAAAGAGTAATGAATATCAAACAATCATAGATATGAAAATGCACCCAACTCAAGAGTGCACCCCGACGGTCCAAAAGAAAGGCACATACACAAATCAAGAATAGTTGGCAAATGCTAAAATGCACCAAATTGTAGTAGCAATTCACTACAAAATCCGGATCCTAACATCATCATCATCATCACCTAAGCTTTATCCCAACTAATTGGGATCAGCTACATGAATCCTGTTCTACCATTCCACTTTACCATGCCGATCATAACATGAAAAAAGAAAAAGCATTAATTCTGGCATTCTAATTGCGACTAGTTAGAACAATCCAGACAAGACCCAGAACTGCGAATGCTAAAAACAGTCTTGATTGTCAGAATCAGAACCAAATAGATACAAACCATGAATAATCACGAACAAACGAACCAATCCCAAATACCCAAACTAATAAAGAAAGGTACAAAGCATACATTGGGATAGCGGAGGAGTTATCCGAACAATGTTACTGTTCACAGCGTCAACCGCAAATAGCTCTCCATCTGGCGAGACCCGAATGGAATGCGGCTCAACGCCAAGCTTGTTCCCTTCCTCCACAACAGTCTCAACCAAATACCCATTTTCAAACTGAAGAACATTCCCATCTGCGCAATAAATGACAAAACATTGAAAAAAGGGAAATTTTCAAATTTTGCAAGAACCCATCAAGGAAAACCTTCATAAAATCACAAAACAAGCATTTGGGTTTTCATAAATATAATCAAATTGACTTTCCTTCTCCTCCTTCTCATTCAACTGACCGATTTGAGGCGCTTTTGGAGAAGCTCTAGACCATTTGAGGAAAGAAGATAAGTGCTTTATCAGGGGTCCTGAAAAAAGAAAACCCATTAATGGAATTTTAACAAATAGCTCAAATTCGAATAAAAGGAAAGAAATTTGAGAGATAAATTAGGTTTTCTTTTTTATATATTACCTGTCGGAGAAGCTTCCGCTCCCAATTCAAGAAGGATAGGGACAAAGGCTGTAAGGAAAATGAGAAAAAACAGAGGTTTTTTCATGGCTCTCTCCCTCCCTCTCCCTTTCACTATCTATCGAGATGCAAAGTAGCTCAGAGGCGAGTTTGAGAAGATCTAGAACTGAAAATTGAGAAAATCATGAGAAGGAATGCTCTCTTTTGCATCTGGTTTTCAGCTGCTATTGGGTTGAGAGAGAGAGAGGCGAGAGTGCTCACTGCTCTTACACTTTTCTAAAGAGCGATGAGAAGGCTACTCGCGCGAGTAAGATTAGCATCATACTTCCGGACGCAGGTAGCCGGACCCGGATTGGGAACTACCCCGCCCGTCCATAGCAAGGAACGGACAGGGGCAACCATGATGTATGGGTTTTATCCACACCATAAATTCATTTTTCCATATCGTTTTTGGGTATAATACCTAAAATGAGACAGATTCAAGGCTCATGTCGACCACACTACAGGAAGAAGCGGTGATGATGACAACCACCGTTGAAACTTTCCTATGGTCCATCGTGATGGATAATAACCGTCCAACATGTTCATAAGGTCACGTAGTAGTGGATGAAGTGAAAAACAAATATCATCTTGATCCAAAATTTATATGCCCCCAAGAAAATTTCAACGATAAATGCTTAATCCACACAGTGTGGCCCCCTTGATCATTGGATCTGCCTCATTTTTCGGTTCAGTTCCTGAAATGGTACGTAACAATGGAGGGACGGTGTGGATAAAACCCTACATCACTGTAAATCCTTAGATACCCTTTCCTTGGGAACGGATTGGCTACTCCCCTGACACCAGCCATTGGCTGGTGGTCGGTGCTCTGTGGGGCCCACAATGATGTATGTGTGTCATCCATTCCGTCCATATATTTTTATATATCATTTTATGATAAAAAAAAAAATAAAGTATATATCTATCTCAAGTGCACCACATTATAGGAAACAATGTTGAATGAATTTTGACCATTAAAAACGTTTTGAGGGTCATAAAAGTTTTGGATCAAGCTAAGATTTATTTTTTCCATTCATCTGGGTCTTTATGACCAAATCAATTAATTAGATGTCAAATAAACAGTACAATGAGCCTCAGGAGGATTTTAATTGTGAATATTCATTCATTATTTTTATCCTGTGGTGTGGCCCACCTAAGATTTATATCCATATCTTTTTTGTATTAAGCACTAAAATGATCCGTAAAAATGGATGAACGGAATGGAGGAAACACATACATCATTTTGGGCCTACAAAGCACCGACCACCAGCCAGGGGGCTGGTGTCGGGGGAGTAGCCAATCCGTTCCCCCTTTCCATTCCTAGCTAGGGATTGTTAGGGGTGGTACCCAATCCGCCGCGCACATTGCCTGCGTCCCCCGCCCACAGGAACTTCCTACGGTCGGAAGGTACGTGGGACCACGGAGATGTTGAAATCCACTCGGTCCATCAGTTTCTCCAGCTCATATGGAAATCGGATTGCGTACCGATTACTCAGTACGCTCTTATCATAATGAGTAAACTCAGTTGAGCCCACCTTAAATGTACGTGGTCTATCCACGCCGTCCATCCCTTTTTCCATCTAATTTAAGGGGTTGACCCCAAAATTGAAGTATATCCAAAGATTAAGTGGATTATACCACACAGGAAATAATACGGATAATGATTTCAACGGTTGAAACCTTGCTTAGGCCTCGTAGTGATGTTTATTTGTCATCCAACCAGTTCATAAGATGATATACATATGGATGAACAGAAAAAACAAATATAAGCTATCCAAAACTTCAGTTGCCCCCCAGAAACATTTTAACCGTAGAAGTTCAAGTCAACTGTTTGCTATGGTGTGGTCCATTTGAACATTGCACATGCTTCATTTTTGGGCTCAAGCCCTAAAATTGTCTAGGGAAATGGATGGACAGAGTCGATAAAATACAGAATCACGGTGGACCTCACAGAGTTTGCTCTTACTACGCAATCGGCTTCTGCTCGTATGAGTAGCTTCCGACTGCAGAAACTTTGTGGACCGGGAGGCGCAGCCAGCCGATTCGCGTCCCAAGCTTCCACATCAATTCCCAGCATAGCGCACGTGCGTGAGATCAGTACGTTCATCAGGCGGGCCTCATCGTTTATTTGCCTTGGGCCCAAAATCACGACGAGCCATTCACCAGGTTGGCCAGATTTGTACATTGAATGTGGACGGTTGGCCATTCACCAGAACGGAAGTGTGTATTCTCTCGTCCCCAGCATACCTTACGAACCAACCAGCTTGGGCACACTGAGGGTATCATCTGAACGGTCTGGATTCTCACCACGTGTGGCATTAAGCACGTGCGGAGAGCCAGCGGACCTCATCTGAAAAATGTTCTTTTCTAGTACAAGAAAGATTGCTTTTCCTTTTGCACTTTGCAGCATCGCTCACGAGGATTGGAATTATATGTCCTCGGCCCGAGGACGCGGATTGCGTACCACCCCCGCCCGTCCCTAGCTCCGAACGGGCAGTTCTGTGGGCAGGCCCACCGTCATGGATCTGTACATCCAAACCGTTTATCCCTTTCCTCAGATTATTTTAAGTCATGAACACAAAATTGAAGCATATCTAATGATCAAATGGTCCACACCACATACTTTGTGGCTTATTATTTGGTGTGGTCCATTTGATTGTTGGATTTACTTTATTTTTGTGTTAATGCCTTAAAATAATCTGAGAAAGGGATAGACGATTTGGATGTACAGATACATCACGGTGGGCCCGCCCACAGAACTGCCCGTTCGGAGCTAGGGACGGGTGGGGTAGTACGCAATCAGCGTCCCCTCGACCCGAACATTGTCCATTGTCGAGGCTGTTCCGTCCTGAGGAGGGCCAATCTTTTGGTAGTCCAGATCATTGGCCTGTTTTATCCTAATGTGGATCGACGATGTGAAAAAAAAAGAAAACTTCAATATGATGATCATAAGCTCCCGAATTATGGTCCACAAATAGACGGTTGAAAAGAGAGAGATATAAAAAAAGTTCTAATGAAGTTGCAAGATAGCATGGTAAGACCTACCAATCTCAGAGATTTGTTATATACACTGAAACGAAACTGATTGACGGTCTCGATGACCGATGAAAGGGCCCCACTTGTTAGAACTGAAAACCCGAGTATAATGTGGTAAATCCTAGGGTCGAGGATACCATATTTGGAGAGTTTCGGGGGATCTGTAAAGAAAAAGTAAAGAAAGCGGGATTTTTTTGTAAATTCTTGAAAATCTAGCTTTAGATCAAAGCAAGCAAGATTCCTGTTGTTCCGAGAGTTATTTGATACTCTGGCGGAGAATGTTTTTGATACTCAGCACCAAAAGACTTGTATAGGTAACATATATTAACCTAAGTTAAACCGTTCAAATTGTTGATGCCGCTTTACATAAAGTATAGTAAGAAGTTTATAATGGTTTAACAAACGTATTCTCTAATTTCTGGATACTTGTTTGCCGAATTCGAACCATTGGATATTTTTCATTCCAACTGTCCATGCGTCCCCTAATTTATTGGTTGTCCAACTAATTTTTTTTATTTTTTATTATCATCCATTTAAATTCACAATTTTATCAGTTCATTTTGAGATAATGTTACAACACGTGTACAATTTCGTTGCGCCTGAGTATCAGCCATTACAGTCTGCCAGAGCATAAGAATTTTTCTGGACACGATTTGAGTACCCCCGCGTGTGCCAAGCTCGATACAGGCTGTGGTTTTATAACCACCCATTTTTTTTTTTCGTGAGAAGTGACCCTATCATCCACTTGCATGTGTCCCACTTAAGTTTTGGTTCTGCCCCATTTTTGCCTTATATCTTTTCTTGGCCAGGTCGATATGATGGACGAGTAGATTTATATTATCGTTAGTGGGATCCATCATATCTTTAAAAAAATAATAATAAAATAAAAATAAAAATTATATCCTCCGCACGCCAATTAAACCACTTTCTCTATTCTTCCTTCCTTTTCGTACGGTAATGTGTGCCAAACCCTCCCACTAAATGAAACCGTCCCATAATCCTCAGTCTTCCATTCCATTACGCACCCCTTTATAAAAAATTAAAATTAAAATTTTTTTTTTTAAAAAAAAAAAAAGAAAAAAAGAAATGAAAGAAACAATCAAATCAAAAATAGAGAGGGGGAGAGAGAGAGCTTTATAGATCAAAAGAGATTAAAGCGAGACCGGATCATCAGACTTTTAAGGTAGGTGATCTTATATTGAAGTTTATCATTTTCAGTTAATTATTATGCTTATTTATTCTAAAATTTTGATAGAAATATTATTGTCAGTTGATTATTATGTAGGGAATCTTACTCATTTATGAATTTCTATTTTATATATTTCTAATATTTAATGTTGAAATAACTTTTATATATATATATATATATATATATATATATATATATATATATATATATATATATATATATATATATATATATATATATATATAAGAAAAGGTACTATGTGCTCGACCTCACGAGTCGCTCTCGTGAGGTCGAGCTGTGTGGGCCCCACCATGATGCGTGTCGACCATCTACACCGTGCATTTGATGGGTCCCCTCTAAATTATGGGATATCTCAAAAATCAGCCGTATACGGAACTCAGGTGGGCCATACCATCTAAAATCATGTGAAGACACCGTTAAAACATATAAAAGCACTTGGTGGGGCTCACCTGAGTTTTAAATGCTTCTGAAACTTGGTCTGAACCCTCATCCAAGTGGGACACATATAATGGATGGGCTGGATTTGCAAGCCACATCTCGGTGGGCCCAAAAAATGATTATGAATGTTTTAATGGTGCACGGCCCCTCCCCACTTCTGTATGTGGTGTGGCCCACAAAAGTCACGGATTGACTTGATTTTTGAGACCTAGGCCCACAATGGAATGGTGCATCTGACTGATGGGGTAGATGTTCGAAACGCATCACGGTGGGGCCCACACAGCTCGACCTCATGAGACGGACTCGTGAGGTCGAGCGCATAGTACCTTTTCCCATATATATATATATATTTACAGAATAAAATAAACAATTTATCTAAGTTTATATTTTAATTTAGAAATTCTATATATAAAAAATATTTGTTAATATTAAATTAAAATGAACTATTCCTAAATTTTAAAGGTAAATTATTAAAAATAGAATATGTTCAAATTAAGTTATAAATTTTTAAGTCAGATGTAATATAGTATATGCAGATAGATTTTATTATTTTATATCAGAATTGTTGAATTTAACTTAGAATTATTTTTAGTAAAAAAATAGAATTAATAACTTAAATTAAATTATAAATTTTAAGCCTTATTTAATATATGTACTTAATTTCATAAGTATAATTAATTTAATCTAGTTCAAGTAAAATTTCAGATATTAAAATGATTTGTTAATTTAATTTAAAGTAAAGTAGTTACAATTAAATTGTTAACAAGCAGTTAAATGAAAATTTTAATTTTTCAGAGTTTGAGAATTAATATTAATTATACTAATTAGGAATTAAAAATTATTATCGTTGTTGTTGTTGTTGTAATAATTAAATTAATGTAAATCTAAATTTAAGATGACTTTGAAGGCTTTAAAAATAATTAATTATAATTCAAAATTTTAATTATTTGGTAAGCATTATCAACTTTGACTTGTATGATTTCTTAAATTAATTAAGTCGAAATTTAACATGATATTAATGAAAACTTCTAACTATTATTCTAATTTAAACTCTAGTTTAAATTATAAAAATAAATTATTAATAGTAATAATAATAATTTAAATATAAGGTACAACAAAACTTTTATAAATTAATAAATAGGAATTTAAATTTCGAATAAAATAAATTATTTACATTGCAAATAAGTAAATAAATTTCAAAATTCAATTTTTGAGACAAAAATTGGTATTTCAGCATTTTTAGGAGTTCTTGAAAATTTTCCAACACTATTACAGAAATTAACAATTTTAGAAACTAAATTTTAATAACATTGAATTTATGCACCTCATATAGAACCTGAATTATAGTGTAGAAATTTGATTTATTAAATTATTATTTATTTATTTTTGTTGATTTTAGAATTGTTCATGTTATTCATGCTTTTCTATTGATTATTTAATTGTGAGAAAAAAAAATATATAGTTGTATCAGCAAGTAGGGCGATCATGTCCCTTGGGTAAAAGACCCTAAAGCTAGCAAGTAGGGCAATCGTGTCCCTTGGGTGAGAGACCCTAAAGCCAGCAAGTAGGGCAATTGTATCCCTTGAGTGAAAGACCGTAGAACCCACTGGGTCCTTTGGAGTCTCCTTTATGTACGGCGTATGAGTACAATTGTGTACGTGGACATACATCAGAGCATCAGAGGTACAACTGAAGCAGTAGTCTGACCAGCTAACGTATAAATGGGTCTATCACCATAAGGTACCAGTGCATAGGCGTTAATGCAACGTGACTATCCACTTGGGTACAATGTTGTAAGAAACGATATAAATGTTACGAGTATTCATGGAAATATTACATGCATGGCATTTTCACAATTCTGTTGTTAAATTTTATTATCTGTATTCTATTTTCCTTCATTGTTATAAAATTGATATTATCTAAACATGTTAAATTTTGGGTAAGAGATGACCCTATTGGATTGTTATGCTCATTTATTAAAAAAATACACAGGTGTAGAGCTGGAATACTACGAGCAGGCGAGCCTTTACTATTAGTTTTATTTTCTAGAAAATTAGGTTTAGTTTTAATTCAATTCGGATTTTTTTTTTGTTATTTAAGTTTAGTTTATATTCAAATTTCGATGTAGAAAGGGAAGACTATCAAAAGAATTGAATTTAATAAACATTTCAGCTATATTTTTTTAGATGACGTTGAATATTTATTGAATTTGATTGAATCACGTGGATTGTAATAAATATCATTATATTATAACTCACGATCCTTAGGATTCGGGTCCCGAAGACCTTATTCGGGTACCCGAATTTCGGGGCGTGACAGGTTCCGAAGGGCCAACCATGATATATGGGTTTATCCACACCGTCCATCCATTTTTCCATATCATTTAGGGTACAACCCCGAAAATAATGCAGATGCAAGGCTCAAGTGGACCATACCACAGGAAGCAGTGGTGATAATGACACCCGCTTTTGAAACATTCATACGGCCCACCGTGATGTTTTTTTTTCCATCCAACTTGTTCATAAGGTCACATGGACCTGGATGAAGGCAAGATACAAATATCAGCTTGATCCAAAACTTTTGAAAATGGTGGGCATTAATCCCTACTATGTGGTCCACCTAAGCTTGGATCTGTGTAGTTTTTGAGTTTGTTTCTTAAAATGATATGAAAAAATGGATGAACGGTGTGGATAAAACCATCCATCACGGTGGGCCCTCAGATCTCCAGCCTGTTGCGAGCTCGGGGAAAGGTGGGGGTGTATACCCATTCGGTATCCAGTTTTTTTCCTGTTACCTTCGATTTTTTTTTAATGGAGAAATCACCTGTGATAAATTTAATTATTAAAAAATAAATAAAAACAAACAAACAAACAGAGAAGAAGAGAGAAGTCACTATCACCATTTTCCTCATCCACAGTGCTCCCAATTATTTGGGTGGCTAGGATTTTGAGTAACATGCGACGTGTAATCAGAAAAAATGCTCATTTATATCATATCTATTGTTGTTATTCAGTTCGGCCACACGAGCAAAAATGTTAAGAAACGACCTGATTTCAATTTAAATGTGTGTGAAAGTATTAATTACTTGAATGGGATCAAATTAAATGCTTGTAATCCTGTGTATAGAATTAGTCAAATTAGGATTACATACGTGAAGATTGGCTTAACTATTATGTAAAAATTAACTTAATTATTCAGTCACTAATTATTAAAAGTGATCGAATAATTAATTTATGGAGGAGAGGGTTAGTACTTATGAATGAATAAGTGCTTTTTATCTCAAAAAAAAAAAGAAAAAAAAGAAGAGATTTTCTTTCAAGAGTCTCACTTTGGATCATATTTCCTCAATAAAAAGTAATAAAATATAAAAATAATTACTTGATTGCCAATTGTATTAATATAATACCTTAAATTTTGACGATTATGAGATGATCGTGGTGACTGGTAAGTGGAACTTAACTAGAAAATTAATAAGTAAGAACTTACTAATACGGGGACCTAACAACGGAGTTGTGGATATTTATACTAACCTATCAACATACTATAATAGTGTGCTTGATAGGAGTAGAAATTAAGCTAAGAATTTAAACTAAGAATCTGCTGCAACATGGTACAAGATAGAGGTAGAGAGATTTAAAATTAAACTAATAAGAATAGATATCCACGGAGGACAAAAGAAATAAAACAACGTAGAGCAGAAATGTTTTTATGCGATTATATTGGATTTTACTTCATCCACATTATGCCCCACTGTTTGGGTGGTTAGGATTTTGAGGTACATACTATGTGTAAAGCAGTAAAAGCTCATTTGTATCATTGTTACAGTATAAATGACTTCAGCGTATCAAAGCTCTCTGTGAAACAATATATTTCAAGAGATTAGACAATTGTTTCTTGAATGATAGTGAGTATGCCCAAAATTTCATAAAACGGGACCCACCCAATGCACTATGTGCACCATGGGTTGTAGGTCCATCCATTGCCAAGTAGTCCTGCTATATGTAACTCGGACCATCTATTGCCCTCAATTTAACAAATCAGGGTTGCTTGTGTCACCAAGGGCTTAGATTGGAAGTACGTGTAGTGTGATTGCGCGGACATGCCAAAGTCTACCTAACTCAAGATTTTTTTTTCTGGACTAAATTGTTGGTGGCCCTATGCCAAGATGGACGATCGAAGATTGGATTTGGATTTAGTGTCCTCTTGACCACTGATTGATGTGTTCTGTACTCAAGTGATTTGTGCAAGGGTAGGGGTTAGCCATCACGAATGAGATTCTTTTTACCTTGTGCCGGCGGATGTAGAATCGACTGTCTTAATGACTTTTTATTACACCGGCGCTTTAATATGATGTTTTTCAATCAGAATGGAAGATTTGCACGGAAAATAAATATAAAGTAGACTAAATAAGATCGATTTTATTGATATCTTGGCCTTGTTACAATTGTTGTGATTTACAACCGTATATAAATAAAAGTGAGAAATAAAATAAGCATTGAATGCGCCTATCGGAATAAATGATTAAGGCAGGTGGTCAATGGGATATGACTGGAGTATGAACAACTGAATCGAAACTCAGATGAACATAATGATCTGGCAACTTAAGGCAGCCGCTGGACAGTAGAAAAGTGGACTAAAAATTTAAGATAGACATAAAAGTAAGGTAGATGTAAAAGTAGATAGATGTGTTTGGCATGGTGCTCTAAGCTCTTCTTCTTGTACTCCTTTTATAGCTTTTTCGAGGTAGTGAAAGCCCATCGCTGGGGTTCTAGGTCCTCTATGTGGGCTTTTCATATACATAATTTTTTTCTGAGTAATCTGGAACTTGCCTTGGAAAGAAAAGGCTTCAAACTCATTAGCTTATCGGATCTTCTTTTGTAGTTGATCCTTCGCGGAGATGTTCATGGCCCACTAAGAATTAGACTTAGGATTACCAAAGTTCCTCTGAAGAAGACAACCAGGCCAAGGTCCAAGGAGTTCAAGGGTTAATCTCTATCGAACATGGCCAGTCAACATATTTATTAATGGCCCACCTTGTCAATGTCAAGGTGTTGGTTGGTCCAGATTAAACCACCTCCTTCGTTTAACCATCTAAACAGTGATGGTCTAAAGTGCTAGAGGGATTTGACCACCTGACATTAATTTATCATTTGGATAGACTATATGTCACATTCTCTTGATTTCGATCATCGTGTAAAACAGATTTTAATATATAGGTTTAGTCGTCCCTTTACAATTTGGGTCTAGGACCATATCCAGGTTGGCTCAGATTTCAATTCGACCTCTTGATCTTCGGGATCTTTTGGATTGTTGCTGGTTCTTCGAACATCTCTGGGGAAGATATCCCATTTTAGGACTATGAGAGATAGCTTCACAGATGAAATTATATCCAATTGTAAAATAGGATATGATTGCTTGCCTCCAAGTGCAGAGGTTCGTAAGTAATATCCTGTGAATACAGGGTTAATCCCACAAGGAGATGAATTGCAAGCAGAAAAAAATTAAATGAAAAACAAACTAAGTAATAAAAACTAAATTGATGATTTGATGTTGGGATTTTTGAATGGATGTAATTCAACTAAATAAAAAAACACCCAAGCTTCAAAGTTCCACACATAGGTTAATGTTCCAAAATCATGATGACTTGGATAACACAACTAGGATCTGAGCACTATAGTCAACCTAATCGGAAAATAAAACAGTTTAAATATTTTAATAAGCGATATAAAATATTAGAAAATCATGGATTTGCACCATTGATATATATTCTCAAGCGTCAGTGATTGTAAGAATTCAATATCAATGAGATAATGAAAATCAAAGAAATATAACAGGTTGAGAACCTCTCATATCTAGGAAATCTGATTGATCCATGGTAAGCCTATCCATCAATGTAGATCTCATATGATGGAAACATATGGATCTCAGAAGAGGATAAAAAATAAAACATAAATAATAGATAACATGCATACACCATTCTTCTCATCATTAAAACAATCAATCATCATAATCTTAAAGAATTATTAAACCCATGTGCTTCCCTTCTAACTTGGGCTAGAAGGAACTTAGAAAAACATAATTAAAATAAGAAAGAAAAAAAAAAGAAGAAATAAATAAATGCAAATAGAAAAGATCTAAAAAAATGACTTATAAAACTTTAATAAAATTAAAAACTCTTTAAAATTCTAAATTTTGCTTTGGGATGCCTTGAATGATGCTTAGAAATGCCCTAAGAAGCCCTATTTATAAGTAGGGAACTTTAATTTTCGTACAAAGTTAAAAAACCCTATAAATCGCCTCAAATATACGCAGTTTCTCAAAATAGACTTTTCGCTACATAGTTTGTTTAAAATAGATTTTTTGCTGCGCATTGTTCCAAAATAGACCTCAGAGCTTTAGAATATACTTTTTTAGGACAATTTTAGGATTCTTCACTTCAAATCTTCGATTTTCTTCATTCTTCACTTGGTTTTCTTGGATCTTTGGCATGTGAATTCTTTAATCTTAGTCTCCTAAGATTCATCCCTTGCCTTGGTGATTCTTAAGCATCAAATCAATGCTTTTTAACACCTTTTTTCAATCTAAGCTCTTAAATTCACCTTGCAACACATACATGAGTAAAATAGAACATTAAGTTGATTCATGTTCATAAAACCAAGATGTAAATGGAAAAAATTATGCAATATTTGAGTCTTAACACACCTCCCAACCAGCATTTTGCTAATACCAAGCAAAATAAGCGAAGAAAAATGAAAATAAAAATAAAAATTAATTCTAGAAACAAAATTAAAATGAAAATAAAATTCTAATTACACCATTTTCGCAAGTAATCTCGATTGCATTTAGCATATGCAACAAGCCTTTAAACCTTTAAGTTTTCCCTAGTGGACGAGTTATAGTCTCATAAGGGTTTCTAGAAATGTTACCCACAAACATCGAAAACATGAAAAATAGTTCAATACTCAGAAATTTAGACAATTATACCTTCATTCATCATATGAATTTCAAAACAAAACAATACTTACCCTAAGTCTGAAGTTAGTTAGAATCTCAATTTTCTAATCCATTACATCCTTGAGTTCAGAGACCTAATCAAAATTTAGAATAATTATGATCCAATATCCTTAGGTGCTCCGTGACACTAGTCTAACTTTGAGAAATATGCATGTTCCCTATCCTAACTCCTTTCAATCATCCCAAGAATATGAAATCTCTAATTATCTCATTTTCTTCATGACATTTTTTCTTTTATCATCATATCCTCATTATTATAGACCACTCTTAGATGAAGATTCTCATCGAGTTTGCTTCATAACATAAGATATCGTACTTGTAATGGTAACAGTAATGGATACTTAGGTATCCTTACTCCGGATTACTGACACGATTGCTATGGTAATTGCATTCATGCTTTATAATAAAATTTTCTTTTTCCATCATTTTTTACCTTCAATATTATCTCTTTTAAGCATATATCAATGGTATTAGTTCATTCAACCTTATTTGAATCAAAATTTGTTATTCTAGTTCACATATCATATTCCTTACTTAGTTAATTAGGGTGTATTGTGAATTCAATAAATCAAATTATAACTCACTTTAAACTAGTGATTAGATAATTGAACTCAAGTCTATAATTTTCAATTATCAGATTTCTGACTACTATCAACCTAGACTAAGTATTAACTTTGCCTTTTGAATTCGCAAAATATCATGTTCACATTCTTGTATATAAAAATATTATTTTAAAAATATTGAAAAAATTTCCTATAAACCTAAAAAAAAAAACTTAAACCTAATTAAAACCTAAAAATAATAAAAATAATAATAAAATAAACTAAAACCTAAAAAAAAACCTTCATATGGATAACTATCCACACCCCCAACCTAAAATCTACATCGTCCCCAATGTAATGATAATGTAATGCAGAGAACAATAAAAATAAAAGAAAGAGTGGATAGTACCTACTATGAAAAACTCACCTGCTATGTGACACTAAAAAGAATTGAATATGATACAAATTTTATAAAAATGCTCCGTCAGACTAGGAGCATCATTCTGAATATACTGGCTCATGAAGAGGGAATGACTCCTCTCCCAAATGAAAGTTTTTCACATAAGGCTTCAATCTCTGACCATTAACCTCATACATATTGCCATTACGTGAATCCTCAATTTCAACAGCTCCATAAGTATAAACATTTTTCACAATGAATGGGCCTGTCCATCTTGATCTTAACTTTCCCGGAAAGAACTGGAGACGGGAATTGTACAATAAGACCTTTTGTTGAGGTTCAAAATTCTTCCTTAGGATATTTTTGTCATGAAAAGCTTTGGTCCTCTCTTCGTATATTTTAGAATTTTCATAGGAATCTCTCCTTAGCTTCTCTAATTCATTCAACTCTAATTTCCTTTGTCCATTTGTTTGGTCTATATTAAAGTTTAATTTCTTTATTGCCCAGTAGGTTCTATGTTCCACTTCCGCAGGCAAATAGCAGGCCTTCCCATATACCAATCTTTATGGAGACATTCCAATCAGGGTCTTATAAGCAGTCCTATAAGCCCATAAAGCGTCGGATAGTCTGAGGGACCAATCTTTCCTATCTGGCCTTATAGTTTTCTCTAAAATGTGTTTGATTTTTCGATTAGAAATCTCATCTTGCCCACTCATTGGTGGGTGGTATGGGATGCTTACTTTATGCTTGATGCCATATTTCCTCATTAAAGCCTCAAATGTCCTATTGCAAAAGTGAGACCCACTATCACTAATAATGGCCTTTGGAGTTCCAAATCTAGAAAAAATATTTTCCATGAGGAATCGTATGACCACTTTGTTATCATTGGTCTTACTTAGAACTGCCTCAATCCATTTTGAAACATAATCCACACCAACCAATATATAAAGAAATCCAAAAGAAGATGGAAATGAGCCTATAAAATCAATACCCCAACAATAAAAAATCTTCAATGGTAGAATTAGGGATAAAGGTATCATGTTGCGCCGAGACACTTTTTCCAACCTTTAACAGCTATCACAAACAATACAGAAAGCATGGGTGTCTTTAAACATGGTAGGCCAGTAAAAACCACACTGCAGGATTTTTGCAGTGGTTTCCTTAACAGAAAAATGGCCATCACATGCTTCCATGTGACAAAAGGAAATAATACTCTGAACTTCATCCTTTAGGACACAATATCTAAAAATCTGATCAGTCCCATATTTATATAAATACGGGTCATTCCAGAATAAGTTTCTAACCTCGGTTTCAAAACGTTTCCTATCTTGTGACTTCTAATGATATGACATTTTTCCCGTTACAAGATAGTTCACTATATCCACATACCAAGGTAATTTGGAGATCGCAAATAATTGTTCATAAGAGAAAGTGTCCTAGATATGCATCTCCTTAGTGGAATCATCTAACACCAATTTAGAAAGGTGATCGGCTACTATGTTTTCTACTCCCTTCTTATCTTTTATCTCTAAGTCAAATTCTTGGAGTAGGAGGATTCATCTTAAAAGTCTTGGCTTTGCATCCTTCTTAGATAGCAAATATTTCAAAGCCGAGTGGTCCATGAAAATGACCACTTTGGATCCCAGCAAGTATGACCTAAACTTATCCAAAACAAAAACTACTGCAAGTAACTCTTTTTCAGTTGTTGAGTAGTTCACTTTGGCCGAGTTTAGAGTTCTACTCGCATAGTGAATAATGTAGGGTCGTTTATCTTTCCTTTGGCCCAAAACAGCCCCTATGGCATAATCACTTTTATTGCATATTAGTTCGAAAGGAAGTGTCCAATCTGGTGGACAAATAATAGGTGCAGTGGTAAGGGATGATTTAATTTTATTAAAGGCACTTGCACACTCATCTGTCAACTTAAATGAAACATCCTTTTGAAGAAGATTAGTCAAGGGTCTAGTAATGCTACGAAAGTCCTTGATGAATCTTCTATAAAAATCAACATGCCCTATAAGTGATCTAATATCTCTAACGGTTCGGGAGATAAGTAGATTAGCTATAATGTCGAGTTTTGAGCGATCTACCTCGATTCCATTTTTGGAGATAATATGACCCAAAACAATTCCCTTTTGAACCATGAAATGACATTTCTCTCAATTTAAGACAAGGTGTTTCTCTTCACACCTAGACAAGACATGAGATAAATTATTGAGGCATTCCTCAAAACTACTCCCAAATGCAGAGAAGTCGTCCATGAAAACCTCAAGAAACTAACTATATTTGAAAAAAATACTTAACATGCACCGTTGGAAAGTTGTTGGGGCGTTACACAATCCAAATGGCATCCGTTTGAAAGCAAACATGTCAAATGGACAAGTGAACGTGGTTTTCTCCTGGTCTTCCATGACTATCTCTATTTGATTATATCCAGAATATCCATAAAGAAAAATATAAAAAGAGTGATCTGCTACCCTCTCTAAAACTTGATCAATGAATGGTAGAGGAAAATGGTCATTCTTTGTGACCTGGTTCAATTTTCTATAGTCAATGCAAACACGCCAACCAGTGGTGACATGTGTTGGTATGAGTTCATTATTAGAATTCTTCATAATAGTTATTCCGAATTTTTTGGGACCACTTGAGTTGGACTCACCCAAACACTATTGGATAATGGGTAGATGATTTCCACATCCAATAATTTGATCACCTCATTTTTTACAACTTCCATCATGTTTGGATTGAGACGCCTTTGAGGTTGTCTAATTGGTTTGGCGTCCTCATCGAGGTGGATCCGATGGGTGCATATGGAAGGGCTTATACCCTTGATGTCAGAAATGGTCTAGCCCAAGGCTCCTTTGTGGTCCCTTAGAACTTTCAACAATTTAATCTCTTGATCCTTCTCCAAAAATGAAGAGATCACCACAGAATAAGTTTTATTTTTACCTAAGTATACATACTTAGGCTCATTTGGTAGTGGTTTTAAATTAAGCTTTGGAACATTGGTTAGTGATGGCAAAGGTCGCGAGTCCTCGATAGATAGGATTTGAGTGCACGGTCTCCATTGGTACGTACCAATGTCTTAGGTGGTAGTGCTATCATTATCATCACAAATTTCAGTAAACACTTTTTCTAAATCAGAAATTTTCAAGTCCCCAATGACTCGAATCAATTCCTCAATTAGACTAGGTTCCAATTCCTCTTCTTCTATCAAGCAGTCCATGGAATTCAGCTCATGGATCTCATTATTATCAATGGGCTGCTTACATAGATTGAAAATATTTAGCTATAGAGTCATGTTACCAAAAGAAAGTTCATCATTCCATTGCTGTAATTTATGATTGCATTTGAAGTTGCTAGGAATGGGCGGCTTAAAATGATGGGAACTTGAGTGTTAACATTTACACATGGTTCAGTGTCTAGTACAATAAAATCCACGGGGAAGTAGAATTTCTCCACTTGGACTAGCACGTCCTTTAAAATTTCCCTTGGTACCTTAATAGAGCGGTCAGCGAGTTGAAGTATAATGTGGTTGGTTTAAGCTCGCCTAATCTCATTTGTTTGTAAACTGAATAAGGTACTAAGTTGACACTTGCACCCAAATCTAGCAAAGCATGCTCAATTTGAAAATTTCCAATGATATAAGGAATAATGAGACTTCTCGGGTCTTTGTATTTAGGTACAACCCTTTGTTGAATGATAGCGCTCATTTTCTCAGTAAGGAATGCCTTTTTGTGCATATTTAATTTCCTCTTTACAGTACACAAGTCCTTGAGATATTTAACATATGATGGAATTTGTCTAATGGCATCAAGTAGAGGAATATTGACAGTAATCTTTTGGAGTACATCCAACACCTCTTGATATTTCATGGGGATAGTTGGATTCCGAAGTCTAGATGAGAACGGAACTGGAGGCTCATATGACTTAGTCTCTTTATCCTTTTGCTGTTGTGGCTCTTGAACCATAGCTGGTTCATCATTTTCTTGAGACAGTGACTCATCCTCCGGTATTTCTACTGGTTAGGGGTTGCATTATCTTGTTATCGACCTCTTTTTCACTTCTCAAGGTAATGATGGCCTTAGCTTGATCATGATATAACTCACTTGGATTTGAGTCTCCAATGAAATGTGTATTTCTAGGGTTTGGCACAGGTTGAGAAGGAAGGGTGCCTTTTTTCCTAACATTTAGTTGAGTCTCAATCCTACTCGCAACTGTCTTTAATTCCTGATTTGATTGGATTAGCGACTGATTCATTTGAGCTTGAGAGTTCATGAATGCAGTCAATGCATCCTCCACAGATGATTGGTTTGGTGGGGGCACATAGGGTGCATTATTAGGTGCCCCAAAGAAGTTGTTTTGTGGAGGCATTTGAGGTGCATTGGGCGCATTAATTTGTGGTCCATTCCTCCAACTAAGATTAGAATGGTTACGCCAATTTGGATTACACGTGTTTTCCATTGGTTGCATAATTGACCTTTGGTAGTTATTTATAGCATTTGCTTGATCATGGTCATGTGTGATATTTTGTACAACTAAGATTATTGGACAATCCTTTGTGTCATGGTCTGTATCACCACAAATGCTACAAAAATTACGTAAGAAAGTGTTTGCTTTAACCATATCAACCTTCCTAATTTCCAAGGCTTCGACCTTTCTAGCCAATGCAACAAATTTTGCATTAAGGTCGTCTTCCTCTCTTAGGACATACATCCCCACTTTCTCTCTAGAAATGGGTCTAGTTTGGTCTGATTTAGCAGAGACATCCCATGTCTACGTATTCTCTGCTAACATATCTAGAAAATTTCAAGCCTCATTATGATCTTTGTCAAGAAAGGTTCCACCACACATCATCTCTATGAACTGATGGGTGTCCATGGTGAGTCCCTTTCGAAAAGCATCAATCACGTGTCATGGTTCATAACCATAATGTGGACAAGTAATTAAAATGTCTTTAAAGCGCCCCCAAGCTTGAAAAAATAGTTCATTCCCCTTTTGGGAGAATGACATGATTTCTTGTTTTAATGCATTTGTTTTGTGCTCGGGAAAGAACTTTTTCAAAAACTCTCTACTTAAGGCTTGCCACGAAGTGATGGTATTAGGTCTTAGAGAGTTGAGCCATGCTTTGGCCCGATCCTTTAGAGAAAATGAGAATAACATAAGCTTAAGTATATCCTTATTGCCATTATTTACTTGTAACGTTGCAATTACTTCCTTAAAGTCCTTGAGATGTAAGTAGGGGCTTTCAGAATCCAAGCCATGAAATTTAGGAATTAATTGAATCAAACCTGGTTTAAAATCAATGTTCCCTGTGTGAGCAGGGAACACTATGCAAGATGCTAAAGTTGATCTCTCAGGGTGTAAATGTTCACGTAAAGTCTGTGGTTGGTTTAACACATTCCTATGAACTTCATTTTCATCCTCAAGAGGAGAATTAGGTTGATTTTTTCTATTTTGATTTATAGTTGGATCTGACAGATTTGGATTTGGATTATCAATTGGGTCTGCTGTGGAATCCAAGTGATGTTGAGTGCCTCTTCTAAGTGAATGATCAAGGCCTGAAACTAGTTTGCCTTTGGAGGAGAGTCGATTATTTTGATCCCTACTCTAACGGGACATAAACCATCCACACCACACAACAAATACCACTAATTCAAATAGCAAGTATGATACTTAAAATAAAAATAAAAACTCAACTAACAACCCAAGCGACAGGGCCGACCATGAGGGTTCAATCTACAAAACAAAATAAATCAACAACCCAGGCGGCAGGGCCAACTATGAGGGTCCAGTTCACAAAGCAAAATAAATTAACAACCTAGGTGGCAGGGCCGACCATGAGGGTTCAGTCCACAAAGCAAAAATAAATCAACAACCTAGGCGGCAGGGCCGACTATGAGGTTTCAGTCCACAAAACAAAAATAAATCAACAACCCAAGCGGCAGGGCTGACTATGAGGGTTCAGTCCACAAAAAAAAAAAATCAACAAAAGTAAAACTAATGCAGAAATTAAACTATGCTAATCTGGAAAATAGATTCAGCAGATGATCTTTGTGATCAAACAGCAACTGTAGGACAACTATAGCACTTGGGTGATAAAATCCTAAGTAGGGCAACCTTATATCATATTTAGTGTTTGAAAGACCCAACTGAATTTACTTTCAAAGAAAAAGAAAAAAAAAAGAAAAAAAATCTATAAAAAATTTGGAGGGTTTAGTAGAGAACTTACCTTAGAAGAAAACTTACCTTAGCTATCTTGCACAGATCTGATCTATCTCAGTCTCTCTCCAGCAACGACGCCAAAAACTTAATTGCTTGCCTCCAAGTGCAGAGGTTCGTAAGTAATATCCTATGAATACAGGGTCAATCCCCACATGGAGATGAATTGCGAGAAAGAGAAAATCAAATGCAAAACAAACTAAGTAATAAAAACTAAACTGATGATTTGATTTTGGAATTTTTGAATGGATGTAATTCAATTGAATAAAAAAAGGGCCTAAGCTTCAAAGTTTCACACATAGGTTAATGTTCCAAAATCATGATGACTTGGATAACACAACTAGGATCTGAGCACTATGGTCAGCCTAATCGGAAAATAAAACAGTTTAAATAGTTTAATAAATGATATAAAATATTAAAAAATCATGAATTTGCATCATTGATATATATTCTCAAGCGTAAGTGATTTTAAGAATGAAATATCAATGAGATAATGAAAATCAAAGAAATATAACAGGTTGAGAACCTCTCCTATCTAAGAAATCTGATTGATTCAGGGTAAGCCTATCCATTAATGTGGATATCATATGATGGAAACATATGGATCTCACAAGAGAATAAAAAACAAAACCTAAATAATAGATAACATGCATACGCCATTCTTCTTATCATTAAAACAATCAATCATCATAATCTTAAAGAATTATTAAACCCATGTGTTTCCCTTCTAGCTTGGGCTAGAAAGAACTTAGAAAAACATAATTAAAATAAAAAAGAAAAAAAATAAGAAGAAAGAAATAAATGCAAATAGAAAAGATTAAAAAAAAAAACTTATAAAACTCTAATAAAATTAAAAACTCTTTAAAAACCCTAAATTTTGCTTTGGGATGCCTTTAATGATGCTTAGAAATACCCTAGAAAGCCTTAGTTATAAGTAGGGAACTTCAATTTTCGTACAAAGTTGAAAAACCCTAAAAACCGCCTCAATTATACGCAGTTTCTCAAAATAGACTTCAGAGCTTCAGAATACACTTTTTCAGGACGATTTCAGAATTCTTCACTTCAAATCTTCAATTTTCTTCATTATTCACTTGGTTTTCTTGGATCTTTGGCATGTGAATTCTTCAATCTTGGTCTCCTAAGATCCATCCATTGCCTTGGTGATTCTTGAGCATCAAATCAATGCTTTTTAACACCAATTTTCAATCCAAGCTCTTAAATTCACCTTGCAACACATACATGAGTAAAATAGAACATTAAGTTGATTCATGTTCATAAAACCAAGATGTAAATGGGGAAAATTATGCAATATTTGAGTCTTAACAGGATACGCTCATTCGGCGGGTCTTTTATATACTACCAAGCATGTTAATCGTGGCCACGTGGCACGCGACGATTCATCTCCTTAAATAGCTTGATAATAATCCATACAACTGTATTAATTACAGAATGTATAACATTGAAGGAAGATTAGATACAAATATTGTAGTATATCCACGTGGCGTTCTCCTATTAGTTCACACCAGAGCACCCAAAATGAGTGTAACACCATCCATATACTAGGAGTGGATAAGGTAAGACCTTAGACTCAACCAAGATGGGGCGGCCTATACCATGTATTAAGTGAGACCCAGGACTCACATAAGACAAAGCTGCCATACCTTGATGCATGCATTCTGTATCCACATTGTACATCCATTTTCCCATGTCATCATTTTAGGGCATTATCCTAAGAATAAAGTAGATCGAATTATTAGGTGGACCATTTTACATGAAACAGTGATGATTGACCATTAATGGGCCATGAAAGTTTTGGATCAAGATGATGGTTGGGTTTTTTCCTTCATTGAGGTGTATGCGGATAGATTGGATGACAAATAAAGTGCGGAAACAGCAATTAGACTTATGCAACCTTATCATAAGATGGATAGCAAATAAACACTACGGAAACATTAAAGTGAGCCCTAAGAAGTTTTAGTGGTAGGGCGTTCAATCATAACTATTTCCTAATATATGGTCCACCTGATAATTGGATCTGCTTCATTTTTGAGATAATTCCCTAAAATCATTGCAACATATATCTTACTTGTAGATCTTGGTTTTTATTTTTTTACAACCAGCAATCTGGCATTTTTTATTTTTTATTTTTAAATTATATGTTAGACCCACCTAATCAATGGTAAAATAGCAATATTCATAATGGAAAATAGGGATTTATTTAATTTTTATGCTCAACAGAAAGCCAACTAATTTTTCAGGTGGGCTTGCACATGTTGGGATGAGGTCATGATGTTAGGGTCCATAAGTCAACTAGTGGACCAAGCCACTTGGGTCAGTAAAATGAGCCTAGTCTGTAGATCAACTGTCTAAAGCATTCGAGCCAATAAAGTGAGCCTACTAATTCCACTTAAGATCTATAATAAATTGTTATATTTAAATTTAAATTTTGATAGTTCAACAATCAAGGGAGTGGTCACACTTCATTTCAAGGAGTAGACTAAATTTATAGTTTGAATTTAAATTTGAAATAATTTGTTATTATTATTGTGGAATGACATAATTATTTATAACCATTGAGGAAATGAAATGAGAATTTCCCTAGCAATCTTTTACTTGATTGCAAGGAGGGATGATCCATCGTTAAATTCAGACTAGTTATATCAATCATCGGTCATATCATTTGGTATCAAAGATAGGCTCGGATATGCTCAAGCACAAGATGGAAAATAGAGTGGTGATCATTAAGAAATATGAGAGAGATAAAATACGCCATGCGAGAATTCAATGAATCCGTAAAAGCTCTCCTAATCCATAATAGACTTTTAAAAAGAAAAATCAAAACTGTCACCATCGCAAAGACCATGACGGACAAGAGATTTCAAATGACAACTACTTTAGCAACGAAGGATTGGTTCGAGGTCAATATCCTTGAATTGTTTTTCCAAAATTTGTCGAGTCAGATCCAACAAAGTGAGTGCATCCACGAAACAAGTCTTTGCACTTCACCAAAAGAGGATAAGAGCTCCTTTTGTCTTTTCACTTGAAAGGTGATGGCATGAATGCATCAATCCCACGATGGCATGGGCTATGTTTACTAAAGCCTTATTTATGTGATTCGATTCCATCGGATTATGAAGACTTTAATATGGCTTTGTCAAAGCTGTGCCAAACGGAGATGGTTAGCGAGTATCAAATGCAATTTGAGAAGTTGGCAAATTGCTTGGAAGGATAGCCTGAAAAAAGCATTACTCTGGTATTTTATTGCGTGCTTAAAAGAGGAGATTTGTGTGGACATTAAGCTTTTCTGTCTAATCATGATGTTAGCCATGGTGGGTTTGGCCGGCACTTAGGAAGATCGGCTACAAAAGTTGTGCATAATTTTAAACCCTTTGAAATGGGTGCAACCTCTCCATCACATTCCCTGACCATCAATTCAAGAGAAGGCCTCCCATGAGGCACTTCAATTGTCCCAAAATACATGCTAGCCCAAGAGGGGCTTATGTTATAATTACGATGAAAAGTTTACACTGAAAGACCAATTAAAAACACAACAATGTATATTTGTTAGAGGCGGATGAGGAGAGCAAAGACATTTTCAAAGAAAAAAAACAGATGTTTTAGGACTCGACCAAGATCGCCTTTTATAGTAAATTCTTAATACCACCCTTAAAGATAAGGTTGTTGCTCATGCGTGAGGAATGTTAGTGTCTATGGGTCAATTAGTGAGCCAAACCATTTGGGTAAATAAGGTAGTCCAAATAGTCCAATAATCAAAGGAGCAGTTAAAATTAATTGTCAGGAGTAGATTCACTTTAGAGTTTGAATTTGAAATAATTTGTTATTACTACTGTGAAATGGCACAATTATTTATATATTTCTCAAGCATTAAGGAAATGATATAAGATTTTTTTCCTAACAATCTTTAAATTTAAAAAAAAAAAAAAGTGAGAAGGGTCCATTCTTGAATTTGAACTAGTTATTTTAATCATTTAAATATAGTCATATCAGTGGGCTTGCCACCCCTATTAGCCTCTTTTTTTTTCCTTGTTGCATTTTACTCCACAATTTGAAGTGGCACGTCCTTTTAATCTCAAATGAAACCATCTCATGTGTTTGAGTTGGGTTTTTGTTTTCATATTTCTTGTGGTTCTTTATCGGTCAACCATTGTACATTAATCAATAGATCACTCTCACATCATGTCACTCAACCTTCAAATCTTTTGAAAACGTTGGGCGCATGGAAAACATCCAAATCATCCACCAGGCGGGCCCCACATTGTAGAGTCTTGGCCATGGAAGGTTCTGTCACTTGCTCATACGCACACCTTGAAATGCAGAGGTGGCTGGCGCCCGCAGTCATGTTACAAACAGCAATGGAGTTAAACGGCTATGCATGTAATGCACCCATCTGCACATACTTCTCTACAATGTTATTTATTTATTATTATTATTATATTTTAAAATTTTTAATAATTACATCCATGGATTTCTGGAAGACGTCAAAGGCAATGATAGGGTCCTTGGCATTGCACCAACGGATGAGGACTAGGTGCTGCCTATACCCCTCCCTCACAGACGTGGCAGACTACTGTTAGAGATGACCCTCTGCATGTACTTAACCACTTTCAAACGTAAGAAATTTGATTGGCCGTGTGCAGCTAGGCCACATTCAACATGTTTGAAAGAGGTTCAGTAGAGTACACGCACGGCTGATCCAATGAAATCTCTCTACATCAGAGCCTTGCCAAACTCAGTGTTCCTCAGCTTTACCGTTCAGCTCCTTTGCAAACATATTTTGTATAAATACATCTCTAACAGCAGCCTACTATCCAATCAAATCCAGCCACATTAGGAAGTGAGCTGGGTTAATTCATGTCCTTACACAACCATCGGTTGGAAAAGATGGCTACTGAAGTCAGATACAGTGAGCCGGAGGGGCCTACATTGATCAAGTATCACCCAAGCATTGAATAACAGCATGATGCGCACCTGATATCCAGTGAAAACAAATAGTAGATGTGCTGGTTAGCATTCACAAAAGAATCAATGCAAAAATCCAGGTTCAATGTTTCAGAGCATAAGAGATGGAGGAATACATAGATCCAAAGGAACACGTGTACCCTCTATCCAAAAAGAAAAGGCTTGGAAAGCGGTGACTAGATAGGAATGGGATGAATTTGGTCATCGGTCCATATTCAACACCTGCAAGTGACCCAGCCTGATGAGCGGACCAGCTGTCTCTCCCACATGGTGAATGACACACCCCCACGTGGCATGAAGGAAACATCAATTCATGCAAGTCCCATTGGCATTCCTTACCTCAGCTGATCATTGGGTGAAGTACTGTTGCTCTTATTCGGCATTCATTAAATGTGCCAACATCGCATACATTCATTCACACATGATCTGAGCTATCAGGCTTACTCAAGTGGACCATAATCTTTTCATTTTGTACACTGCCACCTACCTTAGTGAAATGATCATATTTCCTATCAGGAGATCAAATCAGTGTGGCCCACCTGATGCAAAGCTCAGAGATCAAATCGGAGTGGCCCACCAGACGGAAAGCTCAGATCTCCAACATGCAGATAGGCAGAACTCTACATGTGTGTGGGCTTAGCAAACACCACACTACTGTCACTCTTACCCGTCTCTACAGAGAGCAACGCAACCACATCATGTGAGAACAATTCAAGATCTTTCCACTAAATTGATTATGGAAACTCATGCAAGAAAAGCTGTCTTTGGTTCTTTACCACTTCCTTTTAGCTTATATACTTCAATGGCGAAAAGAAAGGCTCTTTGGTGACTTCCCTTCGATTGCAAGCCTTGCAAGGTTTTCCTTCCTGGTGCGAAATGAAAAGAACTCTGTAAAACCCTTGGCATTTACAGATTCAACAAAATCAAAGAAACAAATGCATAAAAAAAGGAGAAAAAACAAAAAGAAACAATTGAATTTCACACGAAAAGGAGGAAAAAAAATGCAACTGTATTATCAGTAAACATTCAACTGGATAATCAACAATCAGATATCAGTTTATAGGTTGCTGGTGCTGGCTGCTTCCGCGTATTCTCTTGCAATTCCGCTACAGATGTGACCCCAATCAGGCATGAGTGAAAGACAACACAGGACAGCAACTTCTCCCTCTTCAGTCACTGTGAATAAGGATTTCTTTCTAACCGTCTCTTCTGATTTCTCCTTACTACATACCTCTAGCATGGTAAGTCTGAAAAGCTGCCTTACATGCTTGCAATGCAGCCAAAAAATAAGGCAGATCCATCTTTTCAGTCCCAAGTCAGTCAATGAATAAAATCCAGTAACTGCGGCTACCCTCCTCTAGCTGTCTGAGTCAATGCAGAACAATTCTCTGTTTCCATCTGCCTGATCAATGGAAGGCTTTGCTTTTCTTTCATGGGGGGGTTCAAACACCTGCAGGAGAGGCTCTTCCTGTGAATGTGCTTGATGGAGGAGAATTTCAAGGAGAATTATCAGTTTGAGGCGAGGTTGATTGGTCAGAGGCTTCGGCAAGAGAATGTAGCATTGTTACGACATCTCCTGCATCATCCAAATAATATTTGGCTTTGCTTGGCTTCTGCCCAACCGTGCAAGCAAACACTGATGTAGAGGGGAGGGCATCCCTTGCCATTGCGCTGATGCCTTCGAACATGTCCTCATCGGATCTGTCATCGCCAACACACAGCACAAAGTCAGATTGCCTCCCGTTTTCTCTAATTGACGACAGGATCTTTTCTGCAACTAGGCCTTTGCTGACTCCCTGGAAACCACAAACAAAAGACCTCCATCATTTAAAAAGACAACCACAATGCAACTGCAATGAATTAGAGCAAATCTCTTATTGTTGTGATCTACTACTGATGATAAGCTGCAAAATCAATCCAACTTAGCTGGGTTACAAGTACGTTCCAGCTCCAGTCGAAGTGGCAACCTCAGTTTGGAAAAGAAAGCACCAACCACTTGGGCTACAAGCTCCAACACAGGTGATGGTTTCAAATGCTCCTCCTTCACTCATTAGTGATACAGTGATACATGACTAGGTAGAGTTTGGCCAAGCCCACATCCACCATTCCACATGCAGGACATCTGAGCAGGGCACCAGGTGGGACCCACCATGTAGATGATCTGGCCGGAAAATCATGTTGGCCCACACATCAGGCAGGCTCCACAAGTTTATAAAAGTTCCATGTAGAGCATTCACAACTTTTATTTTACCATCCGATGTTTTCATATGCATGGTCCATCTGACAAGTTTAACAACCAGATTCATGTGCCACCTGATGCACTTTTCAGATGCCCCAGACAAGTGTCACCTGCCTGTGGATGCCTGGGTAGAAGAAAGGTCATGTAACGAAAGATAGTAACTGTAACCAAGAGAATTTAGTTTTAAGGGACAGCCACATTTTCTGCCAGTAATTATAATAGCTGCAAAAAAGACAATTTAGTTTGGGCTCAGCAAAGCTCTGACTAGGAAGAGATAGCTGATTTGGGTTCCATCCACATGTCATGGCAGTTAGGTAGCATGACAACAGACACTGAGGTCATAGGCTCCATGCCATTTTATCCATTGAAAATAATTTGTTTGCAGTAGGGCAGGTGAATGGAAGGTGTGTTATAAATGAAAGTAATGGTATTTCACGTCTAAGCATACCCTTGGACAAGCATATAGTCTTTACTTCTATCTAATAATTCTAGTTCTGAATATTTTGAGCAGGATCACCAAGAGGTCATTTGTGAAATATGCGCATGTATACGATCATGTAGAAACAGAATGCATACACATACAATACCTGAGGCTTCACTTCTACAATGTACTGACCACTCTTCACAGCAACAGGTTCATTTGCTAGTACGCTCTCCAGATGGTCTAACAATTCCTTTGCCTGGCAGGATCCAAAGCCTGGGTCTGCATCCTGATGGTGCCAAACCAATGCACTCTCTTTGATTTCAATAGAAGAACCATCAGTAGCTTCTGTATACTGTTTCGTCACAGGCTCGGCAATTTGTATCCAACCAAAATCAGTACTCTGGCCACAGGTTTCCCATTCCTGGTCCCTCGTCCACCTGAGAAATTAACAGTATTAGAAGAATTGCAACATAACAATTCCCAGAAGCACAAAAAAGTAATGAGGGTGTGTACAGAAGTTTCAAAAAACAGAAGGTGATGGATGGGATTCAGTCTGCCGAAATTGCAAGTTGGATAAGAATGGCTCTGGCATTTGGGGCAGAAGTGGGAAAGTTGAAACTGCCTAATGCAGTTTCTGTTCCCTGAACCCCACCCAAAATTGTATACCGATTGTTGGACGAAAAAACAGAATAATTCCTGATCTGGAGGCACATCCAAACAAGCACTAACATGATAATCATACCTCAAGAAGTAGCCATGCTCTGCTGCAATTCCTAGCTTTTCACATGGAGAAAACCACTTGCTTAAGCTTTCCCTCCCTCTTCCACTGACAATGAAAACAACATTTTTCGAATCGCCACAGAGGGTATTCAGGATTGATAAAACTTCCAGGCCCGGGGTTTTGTTGATAGAGGTTTTGGGCATCAAAGTGCCATCATAATCCAACAATATCACCCTATTCTTGGCCCTTTCATATGCCGAGACAATGGTGTCTATATTCAGCTTCCTGAAATTAGGATCAAGTGCCACAACTCTGAAACCGAAGCTCAATCCAATTCCCCAACATCTTCTCCTGAAATGGTCTTTGCAAGTTCTCTCCATGTCTTGCAAGAAACTCCGTGACCAGTAAGCCACATCATGGGTGCTCACGTATCTGTAGTGCTTCTCATGTCGCAACTGTTTCTCGGGATCGGCCATTGAGATTGCCTCATTCATCGCCTCTGCAGTCGCTTCGACATTCCACGGGTTGACTCGGATTGCACCACTGAGTGAAGGAGAACACCCAATGAATTCTGACACCACTAACATGCTCTTTTTGGGGCCACTTGCATCAGATCCCGATTCAGATCCAGAGATTCCTTGCCTACAGACAACATACTCATATGGTGTAAGGTTCATGCCATCTCTGACAGCCGTAACAACAACACATTCTGCAATTGTATAGAATGCAATCCTATCACTGATTGAAACAGGCTGGTCAATGAAAACCACCGGTTCATAACCAGGCTGTCCAAATACTTCGTTGATCCTATTGCAACTTGCCCGTATTTCAGTTTCTATATCCTCAATATCTCTCCCTCTACCCCTTGCAGGATTTACAATCTGAACCAAAACCGCCCGTCCCTGCCATTTAGGATGTTGCTTGAGCATCTGCTCCATAGCCAACAGCTTCAGATTTATCCCTTTAAATATATCCATGTCATCAACGCCAAGCAAAACCACCTTCCCCTCAAACTGCTGTCTAAGCTCTCCTACTCTCCACTCCTTATCTGCGTGATGAAGCACTGATTCTATCTGACCCATGTGAATCCCAACAGGCATGATCTTAATCCCAACCGTCCGTCCATAATATTCCAATCCAATGTAACCCCTCTTCGATTGATACTCCAAACCCAACATTCTGCTGCAACAAGAAAGGAAATGCCTGGCGTAATCAAATGTGTGGAAACCAATCAGGTCTGAATTCAGAAGGGCCTTGAGGATCTCTTCTCTAACGGGAAGAGTCCGATAGATCTCAGAAGATGGGAATGGGCTATGTAGAAAGAAGCCCATCCTCAGCCGGTTAAAACGCCGTCTCAAGAAGGTTGGCAGCACCATCAGATGGTAGTCATGGATCCAGACATAATCATCTTCCGGGTTTATAACCTCGATCACCTTCTGCGCAAAGAACTTGTTGGCAGAAACATAGGCCTCCCACAAAGACCGATCAAACCGGCCCCCATGATCGGCCGAGAAAGGCAGCATGTAATGGAACAGTGGCCACAGCTGCTGCTTGCAGAACCCATGGTAGAACTTCGCCAGAATATCAGGTGGCAGGAAGGCTGGAACACATTTGAACCTCTCCAACAGAGTCTGCGACACATCGTCCTGCTCATTCACGTCGACATCAACCCTCAAAGAGCCGATGTAGATCACCTCCATTTCCTCTGGCAATCCGTCTTTCAACTGCAGAAGCAGAGAATCCTCATCCCAACTGAAACTCCAGCCCTTGTTGTCAGGCCGTCGCTTGGCCTTCACAGGAAGCTGATTGGCGACGATGATAATACGATCCTGCACGATTGAGGACGGGACGTCTGACGAGACGCTATAGGCCTGATCGTCGTCAAGCTCGGAGACAATACCAGGGACGGTCATCACGCGGGGAAGACGGGCCCTTCCAACACGGCTCATCACAGGGAAATTCCCCGACGCCAGATCTAAAAGATTCGTATAAGATCTAGACAACATTTTTTTTCCCACCGTTCGACCCCCAAAAAAGAAAAAAACTCGAAGGTTTCAAGACCCAAATCAAAACCCAAGAACACAAGATTACAAAAACCTGCACAGAAGCGATTTCCAAACTAAATCAATGCAAAAAGTAAGAAAACCCAGAAATGAAAATCTAATGTAACAGAGAAAAGAAGAACAGATCAAATCAATCTGACAGAATATACTTCAAAGGTTACGTTTTGTTCCGGGGTATGATTACATGAGATCTACAGAAGAAGAAACCAGATTTGAATTGATGGAAATTGCAGAAAATCAACAGAAATAAATGATCTGAGAGAAACCCTTTCCTTTTTTTCCTACCACGATCAAAAGCATACATGAAAAGGAATGGAAATTGAAATCTCACCAGTTTGTTGAAATCAAGATTCAAGAACAATGAAATCCCTCTTCTCTCTCCTTCTTTTCTCAGCTTTTTCTTCGAAGATCAGAGAAGAAATATCTGTCTAGGGCTCTTTCTCTGTCTCTCTCTGTTTTGTGTGATTTGAATATTCAGGGCAGGGAAGGAAAAATACATATATCAGGAAAAATAAATAAATAATACTGATGGGAGAAAGAGGAATACTTTGGTACTCTGGCAGCGTGTGACAGATGATACGCCGGCAGTTATTCTGAAAATTGTTTACGTGGCATACAAGTATTCAAAACAACATGGACCCCAGTTTCGTTTCTCGGGAAGCAAACAGCCAAACATTACTCGGTTATCGAAAAATTACATTGCCGGACATTTATTAACGGTTAAAAATAAAAATATCTAGTGGTCCACTAATCACTGGTTAGGATTTGTTCAAAAGATACGATTCTTTTCAAGTTGATTTAGGACAGTAGATTCAAAATTTTAATCGGTTTATTTTGGGTGAATAATGCCACGTATACCATTTTTAAGTGGCTGTGTATCAAGCACTATGGTAAGCCGGAGTATCAAGTGACCCTCCGCAGTAGAAGTGCTGGGAAAGGAAATTGGGGAAATTGCTTTGGTGGGGAGCGAGAAAACAGGATAAGGTCGGGCAGCCGACTGCCCGCTTGTGCCAGCTGGCATCACGCGGTCACCATTCACGCGCTTCTTCTCCGCAGTGCTGGCGTGCCGCGTGTCCAGTTGGCAAGAATGCCACGCAGGATCTCCTTCTCGGTATCACCCGACGAATGCGAGTTGCATCTGGACGCGTGTCGCCAAGTGGGCCCGCCGCGAAAATTTTGGATACTCTGATATGGTGCGGTGGATGATAGTCGGGCACTTGGAAATTGCACATGTAGAGTACAATTAATTTAAATTAAATAGTCCAATTTATGGACGCAGTTTAAATGTTTGGAATCGAAAAACAAACCTGTTAGGTTGTCTAACACCCGGATTGGTGGACATTTATTGCACGGCTGAAATGAAAAGTATCCAATATTTCAACAAACCAGTAGTTTAAGATTGCACAACCAATATTATGGTTGGGATTGCGACTACAGACAATGGATTACATGATTTAGACATTTTAATTTGAGTTAATATGTTGCAGGTGTACATTTTCTAAGTGCCTGCATATCAAGTGCCACACAATGCTCGAGTATCAAATGTTGAAAGTGCATTCTCAAACTGCGTGGAAGATCCAAGCTGCTCATTAGGAAACACCGATCTTTTAGATTATGTGTTTAAAGAAAATCAGGCCGATCTAATCATCTGCTGGTGCAATACACAATAGAAATATGTGACCCACCAGATGATCACATCAGCCTAATTTTGGACGCGGATTAGATACTGACAAGGTAGTGACGTCACCAAGCTCTGTGGACCCCACCATGATGCATTTGTTGTATCCATACTGTCCATCCATTTGGAGAGATGGTTTTATGGCAATGAGTTAGATATAAAGTTCAAGTGGACCCCACCATAGAAAGCAGTGGAGACAGTGACATCCACCGTTCAAAACTTCTTAGGGGCCACAGAAGTTTACAATCAAGCTAATATTTTTATTTTCACTTCATCTATCTCTATGTTAACTTATGAATTGGTATGATTTCAAAATTACGTCATGGTGGGTCCTATAAATGTTTCAACGGTGGGTGTGACTACTCCCACGGTTTTCTGTGGTGGGTCCACTTGAACTTTAGATCTATCTCATTCTTTTTCTCATGCCATAAAACGATCTCTCCAAATGGATGGACGGTATGGATACAACACATGCATCATGGTAGGGTCCACTGGAGCTTGGTAACGGCATTAGCGATTTGGCTACTGACCTTATCCGCGTCCCCTGAGTTTTTGAGAATTCCATTGAACTAACGGGATGAGCGGCTGCGATGTCACACGCGTCTTCCTCATTTGCAGACGGCGGTGAAGTGCACTTTCCCGACCCTGCGAAAGTAACCAACGGTCCTGATTCACCATCACCACTCCCACGTCTTAGAATGGATGGCGTTGTTTTCTTCGAAGTACGGTGGAGCGGCTCCACTGAATCATGCGGGCTGATGATGGACACGTGGCTAAGTCGATGACCAGTATGCGGACAGGGGCGTTGACGGACGTTGACGTGGCGTCTAATGCTGACGTCATGACCTGCACCACGTTCTGTTTTCCTCTCTCGCTGGTCCTGGTGGGGCACGTTCTTAGCAATAACTAAAGCCTTGGAGAAAAGGATAACGGACCTTATCCTCATATTTTATATTATGACATGGATATCCTCTTCTTCGCAGGCCTTTCCTTTTCAGAAGTCCGTTTGGTATTGAGAAACAGGTGTGGATATTTATGTCATTTCCTTTCGTATTTTACACACCAGATGCTTAAGTGCATGATTTCTGACTTTCTGCCGTCTGCGTACCTAACATTAGGCACGTGTGAGAAAGCAGCCGCTCGGATTTCATTTTCTTGTTAGGTTACGTTAGCTCCTGCCAAACAGTACCCAGGACTGTCCTGGTTCAGACTCGGCTCGTGAATCAGCCGAGTCTAATTCAGCGAGTCACGAGCTGGGTCCATGGATTCGTTGGTGTCGTCATGCTTCTAAGTGATCAAGGGTACTTTCGTCTTTTGAACATAAGATGGTGGGGACAGATCCTCCTTGCATGTGATGTGGCACTAATGTGCAACTATCCAGACCATCCAAATTGTGGGTCCCACTGAGGATGGCGCAAATATCTAAATCACACTTATTAAGAAGTCATACCAAAGGATTAATGGATATAAAATGTATGGTTATAAGTGAAGTAGTAAGTTGTCCAAATTAAAATGAAAAAAAGAAAAGAAAAATGGATAGTTACTGTTATCTTCACACCTGTTCATAGGGGTGTACGCTGAGATGAACTGAGTCGAGCTTGCCTCGGCTCGGCTTGGCTTGGCCACTAGTTGACTCTAGCTCGAACTCAGCTCAGCTCAATCCACGAGCCTAATTTCCTTGCTTGGCTCAGTCAGTAGCTCAAGCCTGTTCAAGCCAAGTTCGAGCCAAAATTAAGCAAATTGAGCCTTTGCGGCATTTTCACAAACACATGTAGGTGCACTTTCAATTTTTCACTATATGTAAAACAATAACAACTGTTTACAAGTAATTCATTAAACACCTTATAGGCAACACCAAACACAAGGAAAAATGGAATTTGTTTCATATACATACCTTCCTTGCTATTTGCCAATACTTCGTTGAGTCATTTTACCAAACACTTGGTGAGCAATATCAATATCAAAGTAACTAAGTTATCGAACTAGTTCGATTTGAGATCGATTCGAGTTGGGGTTCAATTCGAGTCAATTCAAGCACGGGCAAGCTCAAACTTGGTTTGAAATTTTTTCGAGCTAAAAAAATCAACTTAACTTGACTTGTGCTCTACTTCGAATTGAGTCAAATCTATCTTCTTCGAGTTGAGTCAAGCGAGCTAACCGAACTAACTCGGTTTGTGTACACCCTTACCCGTTTGTGTTCAAAGCAAAAGAGCCAGACCATTGGAAAATGTCAAACTTACAGTATTTCCAAAAAATCGATCTGGATGTATTGGAGCAAACCTTGTACAAATATGTAGGGCCCATTGTATATGTATTTGGGCCCAATTTTAAAATTACATAGAACCTTGAGTTTCTAAACCTATAAGAGAGCATAAATGAATGCACATGATTGATAAAATGAATGTCCTTACCTATCTCAATGGGCCTCACACATGATATGGAGGATTTTTAATGGTGGGCATTTCATCCTCGCTGCTCATCTGTGGCCCTACTTAGCCTGTTTTTTGGGGTCCTAGGGAAGCACCAAGGAAAACATATGATGGATGGAATGAATGTACTGCATACAAATGGGCAAACAGTGCATGTTATAATGCTTTTGAAGCTACAATCATTTTGCCCTATGCTTATTATTATTATTATTATTATTATTATTATTATTATTATCATTATATATTTAAGCACTACTAGAATGCCTTAATATGTTTGGCACCATAAAGTAACAGTGGGTTTCAAAATCCCCAAAGGGAGATTTGAAATCAAAGCGGAAGTTAGGATTAGGTATAAAAGCTAAGATCATATGTGTAACATGTGTGTCATTAGACTAGTAATCTATTAGGGACATTGGCCACTAATGATATTTCAAAATAATAAGATATCAATTGCATCACTAAAATCACTTTAATAAGATGATCCGTGCCGTCCAAACATTGTCTATGTAAATCAACGGTTAAAAATCATTGAATGGTCACTCTGATGATGTGATCCTATGCTTATGGCTCATTCCAAACTTAGAATTTCATCATTTTCAGCTAGAGTATATATTACAACTGACTTATTATAACCATTGTGTTAAACATTTCATACATACATTAATTAAAAATATTAAAGTTAATTTAGTAATTAAATTCAAATCCCAATATGTACACTATGCATAGCTATTTTTGGATTACAGGGACTCCAAATCTAAGGTAGCAAACACAATAGGAGGAGCCCTTATCCTGATGATTTCTTTAGGATTTTACCGAGTGGCACCGTGCATTTTTCATACCAACATGAGGTTTGGGACAGGAGGATGCCCGAAAAGGTAGTTCTGTGAGTGAGCCTACCGTGATGGATTTGCTTACCCAAGCCCTCGATCCTTTTTCTCATGTCATTTTGTCATTTTAAGGCATGAGCACAGAAATGAGGAGATCCTGTGCGCAAATGGACCACGTCATAAACGACTTTTGCATTTAATGTAATTGACATTTAATGTGCTGTTTAATCCAACCAAGCTGATTATTCCGTGTGGTCCACTTGAGAGTTGGATCTACCTCATTTATGCACTCATGCTTGGAAATGATATGAAAAAAAGGGATGGACGGCTTGACGGTGGGCACGCCCATAGAACTGCCCGTTCGGGGCTAGAGAAGGGCCGGGGTAGGTCGCAATTCGCGTCCGGGACAGGAGAGGTACAAAGTCCCGCTCACCTAACGAACAGCGTCATGTAAAAAAAAAAAACACGTGTACCACGCCAGCAGTTGCACCTGTAGTTTGGTGTTAGGGATTATCAAAGTAGTTCTTGTTCAATGGAACAGGAATGATACCATCCTCACTCCCGAGCATATCTCACATCCCGAATTTTCACTTTGTACAAGCAAAGCCCATTTTTCAATCACACACACACCATTAATCTGCTGGGCCATGCCATGCATGAATCATAGCCCTAAATATCCCCATAGTAAAAGTTCTAACATCATATTTAGTAAAGGTACATACATCAACGGTCCACGTTCACCCAAAAACATGACCAACGGTTATATGATTAGATCTGGGAAGCCTTTGGGGAGATGAATCGTTATCTAAGTGGTCCAGATCACAGAACCAAGTTCCCACCGGTATAAAATGAAAACCAGAGTACCGTCTACATCTCCTCGAGTCGAGGATGGGGTTATTCCTCTTTAGTGGATAGGTCAGGAGTATTTTTTAAAAGCAATGAAAGGAAGCAAAGCTGCATTCGTTTGGACGCATTATATTATAGGATTGTCTATTTAAGAAAGACGACAAGCAAATACACTTAGACATGGACGTGCTACACGTGTAACAGCACGTGCCTACTAAAGTACAGGGAATGTGCGGGCCGAATAAGCTTCCATGATATGGAGGATCCTCTCCACTGCCTGATAACAAACACGGAATGTTAGGTCAGCTTTACTGATTCCACACGCGTGTGGGAGTGATACATATCCACACACAGGCGCATGTGTCACGTGCGTTAGATCTAGGCTTTCTATCTAGCATAGAAGTTAGGATGTTTGGCAACTTGGGTGGGTTATAGTATATGAAGATCAATGAATGGCTAGAAAAGGATTGTAGGTTGTGGCCCATTCGAAGAGTATGATTATGTGAAAGTTTACGCAAGAGATCAGAGCTTTATTTCAAACATTATGGAAAGATCAGATCTGAGCATTATCTCAGACACGTGTTTCGTCTTTGTATTTGTGCCGCGTGTGGATGTGTACAGCTGCTCTATAGGCGTGTGGAATCAGCAAACCTCTGGAATTGCATGTTATTCACCCCCTTTTGATCCTGATCGTAGTGGTCGCGTGTGGGGCCCGCCCACTTCTTATCCATGTATATGAAAAGTGGGAGAACGTGTGAGGGGGATTATTCTATCAATCATTATTTCTTTCATGGTCGGATGATGGTGATGAGTGGAGCCCACCGCCACCATTGGGTACAGACCATCTTGGACGAGCCCGATGCAGCTTTAGCAGGGTGGTGGTGGCCCACTCAACGCCATCAAGGTTATATCATTTTGAACGTGCGATGTTACGTTATTGTATCCATTGCACTGTATTATTTGAGTGGAGATTTGATGTAGAGTGGGTCACCGGTAGTTCCATGGCCAAGATGGATCAGAAAAGGCTCGGTCGACGACAAAAGTGATCCGGACCATCGGACTTTAGATCGGGTGTATCTCACAATCCAGAATGAGTTATCTGACGTAAAATATATGATTTTGGGGTACAACGAGCTACTTTAGCCAACCAACCTAGCTACGCTAGGTTGCACAGCCCGGAATTACAAAAAACCCCTGAATCGACGGTCGTTTCCTATTTTAATTTCATTTTTACTATAAATAGTAAGTTTTAGTTTGATTATAACTCTTCATCCGTCGGGCTTTAGGAGTTACGCCCAACGTGAAAAGAGCTTAGAATAATTAGGAGAATGGTTTGATGAAGCCAAATAGGACACTTACTATTTTTGGCCGAAAACCTTGCGCATTAGTAGACATCACGACCGTCTATAAATAGTAAGTTTGCTATTTATAGTAAGTCGCGAATTCTAGGAGTTTTAGTTGTAGTTTGATTCTGATTTCTTTCTCATTACTTGGTACCTTTATTTAAAGGGTTGTGAACTCATTTTTATTCATTCATTAATCAAATTCGAATTTATTAGAATTTATTTCTATTTCCTGCTTTCTTTCCTCGTGGATTCGAGAAATTTCTGTGAGGAGTCCAGTGAAGTCCTGTGGATTCGGGATAGTTATCCTCTTGAGGAAGAAAATGCTCGACCACACGTCCTCCCCTGCATCAAGATTTTGCTAGCGCAATGATACGAAGCATGGAACCCTACCCATATGTCGTTAATGTCTTAAATCTACTCTGTAGATGTCATCTACATATTCTTGATCCCATTGAGGAAATTTAAAAATTTCCTATTAGTTGTTGAAACATTTTAGTGTTGTTATTCGATAAAATCAAAGGAGTTTGATGCTATCGACATATCTTCAATGGGGTGTCAATGCCATCGAAAGTCCCATTGAAGATTTGCGCAGAATTGTGTCAATGTGCAAGTTGTTTCCTATTCCAATTGTAACAATATATATATATATATATATATATATATATATATATATATATATATATCACGTGTACTCAGATTTTGGTATCGATTCCCTAGTAGGGGTGGCTAACAGTGGGGTGTGTACTCACAGTGGGGTGTACTAACAAGCTAACTTTAAAAAAAAAAGGGTAATGACAGTAGGGTGTACTAACAAGCTAACTTTAAAAAAAGGTGTAATCGGATTTTGAGAGAGAGAGAGAGAGAGAGAGAGAGAGAGAGAGAGGTGTTTTAGGGCTTTTTAAATTGTTCCTAAGAGTTTGAGGGTATAGTTAGGGCTTGTGAAAAGAGATTTGAGGCTTGTTCGAATCGGTAAGTTACTATCTTTTGTAATTTTTGCTTTTATAATGTATTACTCATCACTTTGAGTCGTGTTTTTTTTTTTCCACAATGGTTTTTTCACGTAAAATTCGGATTGTTCTTATATGGATTTGATTGTGCAATTATGAGTACTTTGCTTGATTTGTCTTTGGGTCTTTTGCGGTTTCCAACATCATCCACATACAAGCGCACATGCAATATACACGTGTGCAATTTTTGCAATTTCCAAGCTTTCCATCTAGTGGATGAGGCAGTTTAGATATGCTTGCCTTGGAATTAGACTTCCACTCCTCGGTTGATGGCTATAAAAATTTGTTTTTGTTGGCCATCTGGTAAGCAATAGAGAATTACCTAATTTTTTAGGTGAGAAGATAAACAGTGTTGGTATTGTGAGTAATAGCTTGGATCTTGCATGCATATGAGTGCTTGTGCCAAGTCTCATGTGTGTGTGGGCTTAGCAAATCTTTGCATGATTCCTTCTGTGCACACATTAATCATATATCTTTGTGAGTTGTAATTATGCTCTGTGGGTGCTGTTATCATCATCTAAGCCTTATTCAACTAATTAGGGTTATATTAATTCTATTCTGTCATCAAAGCTTTTTTTACTAACTTGGTCATTATTATTTGGGCTTTCTCTTGTGTAGGATGGTAGGATGGGTTCACCGAGCAATTTCTGAAGTGGTTAAAGAAGTCGTTTCACAATTCAAAGAGTAATGAAAGGGACTATTTCAATGTTGAATTATTATTATTATTTTTTAATTCAAAAGATTACATTAAAGTAGTTTTATTTTTTATTTTAAATTTTAAATTAATATGTTGGGCTATAAATTGCCCTTACAGTACTTCAAATTGATCATCTGTTGAATGATTTTGAAAGTTTTCTTTCGCTTTTTTCCCCTTATGTATTCAATGACAATTCTTGAGTAGAAGACGATGATATTCTCCCTTAATTTTTCATGCTATTCACTATATTAAGAGGTATCAAAGTGAGGATTTTGCCTATAATGAATTGGACAACAACTTCTTTGATGGTGCTCATAAAAATCAGGCGACGATAGTGGTGGCATTTGAGGCTTACCAACTAGAAAACTAATGGTTAATGCAAAAGATGCAAGTGTCAATCTCACGGTTGATGGAAGCTATAGATCGCTTCTATGTTCATGATTACAGTAGGCCTAAAATGGTCGAAGTGGCTTGTGATCGCCATGTTCGTGGTAATGCACTTGTAATTCCACGTGGGCCACAAGCCTATGGGGAAAACTCCAACGATGAAGAACCCAAAAGGGTCATCCATGAAGGGCAAGACAACGCGAGACAAGATTAGGATTTCAAGATGAAGGTAGATCTTTTGAGTTTCAATGCTCAACATAGAGAATTTTCTTGATTGACTCTAAGAAATTGAGCGATTCTTTTACTATATGGACATCTTGAAAAAGAAGAAAGTTAAGCTTGTAGCATACGAGCTTAGGGGTGGAGCGACAGCTTGGTGGGAGCAACTACAACTTTGATAAACTTGTTAAGGAAAAACGCCCATCTATACTTGGCAAATAATGAAGCAGTTGATGTGTGGGAGGTTTCTTCTGCTTGACTATGACCAAATATTGTTCGAGAAATATCAGAACTGTAAGCAAGGAAACCAATTTGTGAGAGAGTATGCGGAAGAATTTTATTGTTTGACCTCATGCAATGACCTAGCATCAACCGAGTTGCAATATATGTAGCAAGGTTCATAGGAGAACTATGATTGACTATACAGGATTGGGTTCTGTTGCAACTAATTTATGCCTTGGTTGACATTATGTATATGATAACCAAGGTTTAAATGCAGTTAGACAGGACTTCTAAGAGAAATTAGTTGACTAGCAAAAGCCTTACATGTTGGGAGAAGAGATCCCTTCTCGACCACACTGTAACGTTCTAGATTTTCATTATTTTGGATTTTCAAAAATCCTTGAAAATTTTCATTTTAATTAACTTATATTGTCACTTACTGACTATTAACACTTAACGTTAGCCTATACACGAGTGGTACCAATGAAGAACCACACTAATATGATTAATCAACCGTAGGAAGCCAACGAATCCATCCGATCACTTAAACACCAAGTTTAGCCACATGATTTGTTCACATGGGGCCCACATCTAGTTGACCTATCACTGATTAATCAAGACAATTATAACTAAATAAAGATCTACCTAAAAGTCGAGACAAATAGGGGTCAGATCTTAATTAACAAACCAAATCAATCCAATTACTCTTTTAGCCTAAAAACCAACGGTTTAGGGTTATTAAAACCGAATCGCCGTTTCTGTTAATTATAAATAGGCCACATTATGAACTTAGCTAATTCAAACCCTTATAATTGTGTATGAGAAATCTCAATACATAATTTATTACAGAAATACCTTGATTATCTAAATAAGTTCTATACCGCTCGTTAGTGGGCTACTAATTCCGAAACTATACAATAATGTCCTTCTCGCTGGGCTTGACGTCCATCGCGGATGGTAAACCAAGATAGTGCCGGAATTACTCAACTTGGGCCGAAATTTAAGTGCTTTAAACGCGTGAATCCCCTAAGTTGAAATCTAGAATTTAAGTAAAACTAGTCATTTTATTCTTTCACAAAGTTGTGACTTTCAGACCGTTGATTCATGGCCAAAGTTGGGGTACCGACTAAAGATATTTCTCCAAACATATCTATATAATTGCAGCCCCGATCGACTATCGGTGACCGTTGAACAGACTTCTAATTATATCTGTCGATCGGAGCATCCAAATAACGGGCCAATCATATCCCTACGTAGATCATCATTAGGGCTAACTATCATACGGTGTATATCAATATGTACACCTCATAGTGAGCCCTAAAGGTTAGAAAAACCCTCATATAGGGCTAGTATAGTAAAAACCCAGCCCTTGAGGCCATTTACACTAAATCTAGCACTATATAAGGGCTTCATTTGGGTACCCCATCTCTCTATACGAATTTGCATTTTCTAGAGGAGAGAAAGAGAGAAGGAGAAAGAAAAAGAAAAAGAAGAAGAAAAGTGGGAATATGAGTTAGAGGTTTTGGTGCTTCCTTTCATCGGTATCCTCTAACTAAGGCCCTGACCTCGATCATTTTCTTCCACCGAATCCACTCTACTTGTGATTGGGAGGTAAGAAGCAAATCTTACTCCTAACCTAGGTTTTTCTAAAATAAATTGCATGAATCTCATATAGTTCTTAGTGTTTATATAGAAATTTATGATTTTCTTCAAATCCCTAACCCTGGGAGCTCAAAATCGAATATTCTTTCTTAAGGTGCGGACCATTATGCCTATGTTTCCATTTATCGACTCTTGAGGGTCTTAGTTAATGATTTATTATGGCGAATGATTTGTAAATAGCTAATATGTTCATATTTTGTGTTTGATTGTAATATGTGTCATTGCTTGTCTATACATGCTTACATAATTGATTGAATGCGTTGATTTGTTGATGCTCACGTGTTTGATTAAATGATCAAAATGTATTACTCTATTGTTTCTCACATGTTTGATGAAATGTCTAAGTAATTGAATTCATTATTTCATTGGTGCTCACATGTTTGATGAAACACCTAAGTGAATGTATTGCTTTATTGATGCTTACATATTCGATGAAATGCCTAAGTCGTTGCGTAGTAATATATATGCTATAATTGCATGATGCAGTATTTAGTTCATAGCAATGCTTATGATTTCTATGATGTTGGGTCAGTCAGTAAATCGTCCAAATCAACGGGTGGCCCGAGTTAGGACGGTCACCCCAGGCTTGTTTGATTGAGCCAGGTGAACACAGATAATTGACAGTAGTTGGACTACATGGGATGCTTGCACCCAATGCTGGTTACGCCAAGGTTCTCTAAGGTCAATCAAATTAGTCCATTAGCCGACTGATCATGTATGTTCATAATGTATGATAAGACCAAATTGAATTTAGGATATCACGTTTCCAATGGATGGTCCACTCATAATTGTTAGTGCGATACGATCCTCTAAGACTTATGAGCCGGGCATGGTGGTATGAACACCGTGTCTGAGCTGTTGACCTATGATGGGGTGATGAGCCTTCCCATAGTGACCAGTAAGTACTAATGGATATAATATATCATTGTTCGAACAGTTCTCATCAAATTACCCGGCCAATGATTCTGTGCTAGAGTACTGTTCGAACGACTCGGGCATGAATAGAATTGGGTGACGAGCTATTTTTCTTTATGTGTTTTGGTTTTATGTGATAAGCTCGCCCCTCGGAACTGAGTGATCATATCTGGTATTGGGTGATGATTCATACCGGGTTGATCCTTATACATTTAGGTATTATACTGTACCTTTGGAATTGTTGATTTGTAAGATAAACGGGTGATACCTAAAGTTGGATCAAGGGACACTGGTAAGGAGTCGCTATATGTGACAACGAGTCACGTGATCCGGATAAGGACTCGTGATATAATGTCAGTATCCTAACTTCGCTAATATGCTGAATGAATGGAACTTAATAATTATTCGGCTAACATGATCATTTATCACATCGCATTAGTTTAGAATGTAGCGAAACAGGCGTTGAAGTCGCATGTTGAGGAAGTGTTATCATTTGCGAACCAGGTGGTCGGAGTAGCGTGTGAGGGAGTGTTGTTTGGAAAGGGCATGCATCATGTCATATCTTCATATGTATATTTAACAAGAGTATTTATGAATTGTTTAATTTCTTGTTTATCATTAACTGTGCTGATTGTGTCGATAACATGTGTAACTTATAACTAATGGAACCACTGAGTTAGCTACTCACTCCCACATGAGACGGTGTTTTAAAACATAAAACGCGCATATTATTGATGCAGGTTCTATCAAAGCCTCCAACGGGTAGGCTTAGATCGGTTTACATCACCGCCATTATGTTTTGGAAGATTTGGGATAAATTGAAAACTTTACACTTTAACCATATTGGGTATGTATATTGTGGCTTGTATAATCCTCATTAGGGCGGATAGCATTTTTCAATTATACTTTGACTGTTTACTTTAAAATTATTAATTTTTGTCATCTCTGCCTCGCTTTGGTTCCGTTAAGTTGAATTGCGCAATTCTGATTATTCGTGTACGGACTTAATGTGAATTAGAATGAAGATGTATGCGCATTTTATTAAGTTAACATCTAGGAACTCGGGATCGGAGTTCATATACTCGGGTGCCAATTTTCGGGGTATTACACACACACATAGCAATATTAATTAAAAGAAAAAAGAGAGAAAATTTGTAAACCATAATATAAAGTTTACGTGGTTCCTTTTTGATATGTCCACATATTTAGACCAATCCACTATGCTTAAAGGCAAAAATGAAGTAGCAACTCTTAATACAATGATGTCTCTCTCTCTCTCTCTCATTCTTACTTTTGGTACGACCCACGAAAGTCATGGATGGATAGGCAATACACCTCTGATGATCAAACTTCACAAGTCCTGACATTACAGTTATTGAACCATTAAGGGCTGCAGTATAAGACAAAGGGAATATTCCTTCAAGAAATCAATCTTGAGGTCCAATGCCCATTGAGTAATGTGATTTGTAGAGTGTGCTAACCAAGCAGACTGGAGGTTCTACAATGATGAAAAGAAGAAGAAGATAATCCATATGCTCCACACCAACCTTGTAAGTGTTACAGGTGTGGTAAAGCTGGGCATTGTACCAACCAGTCTTCTTAGAGGAAGGTGGTGAATCTGACAGAGAGAGGAGAGCTAGAATCTGAGGAAGAAGATCTTCTTGAGCAGGAGGAACAATATGAAGATTATACAGAAGTGGCTGAAGGTGTTGAGTCTGCCGAACAATTCCTGAAGTGATTAAAGAAACTGTCTCACAATTCAATGAGTAATAAAATGGGCTATTTCAATGCTGAATTAAACTTTTTTGTTTCAAAATTCAAAAAAATCACATTGAACTAGTTTTTATTTTTTTTAAAATTTAAATTAGCATGTTAGGTTACAAATTTCCATTGTAATACTCCGAATCGATTATCTGTTAAATGAATTTGAATTCTTTTGGATTTCTCCCTTGTTTTTCCTCGTTGATTCAATGACAGTTTTTGAGTGGAAGACGGAAATCTTCTCTTAGTATTTCACGCTCTCCGCTACATTACCTTTTTATCCTTTTAAAGTCTTCATCTTGTATCAGCTGATCACTCTTTCAAATCAGAATAGTTCTCCGTTGTCGTCGCACATGCCCAAATCATGTATGTTTTGTGTATCCTGATCTTTTTACCTAATTAGTTATACTCTTGAGCTCCTTCAAATGCATTTATTCTTGATTCTTTTCTTTCTTAATTAACTTGTCCCTCATCCATCTCAACATCTTCATTTTAGTCGCAGAGTAGCATTATTGGTTAAAAATGAAATGCATATAGTGATCCTTGCAAAAAAAAAAAGAAGGAAAAATATCCTGTAGTTGTATCATCATAAATAAGTATCCATGAATCAAAGGTTAAGTTTGTTCAACCAATCTGGTTTTGGGTTTGTGACTTAGGAATGGTGAATTCCACAATGTGTATAATCTCAGTTTGCTTGCATATCAAGTGTTATATATAGCCTACACCCTGATCCATAGATCAAGTGGTAGACTGAGTGAAAGATACTTTGTTTCAACACTGAGGTCTTGGTATCCCTAGTGGGGGTGGCTAACAGTGAAGTGTGATCTGACAGTGGGGTGTACTAACAAGCTAACTATAAAAAAAAAGTGTAAAAAAGTGTTTTATATATATATATATAGCCTGAGTATCATATTACTCTAATGCAATTTAATAATTTTTTGAATGGGAAGGATGATTCATACACATGCGCTCAACATTGCGGACGTGGCATTTATGCACCTAGAATTGAACAACCCGATCGTAAGTCTCTCCAAGGATCTGCCATATATAGTCTAAAAACAATTTGCATGGAAGATCCTAACCACCGGCGAATGGTCATTTTGTATGTTGAATCTGTACCACTGACTACAAATTGGCCAATTAGGAATCAGGATATCAGTTCAGTGGAAGTTTGAATTCAAAGCACTCATGAAATTGGCCACACTGTTTGGACATGTTAATTGGAGTTGCATGTTTGCCACGTGTACAATATCTAAGCGCTTGCATATGAACCATGCGAAAGTGCAATGAGAAAGATCATAAAAGGATAAGGTGTCTCACTCATTGGCCAAAGCCGTGTGTGTGTGTGTGTGTATATATATATATATATATATATATATATATATATATGGGAAAAGGTTTTATAAGATCCGGGAACTTCCCATGAGGTCGAGCTGTGTGGGCTTCACTGTTATGTGTGCTGGACATCTACCCCCATCAGTTAGATACAACATTCCATGGTGGGCCTCGTGCTTAAAAATCAAGTCAATCCATGACTTTTGTGGGCCACACCACATACAAAAGTTGAAAGGGGTTATCCTCCCATTAAAACATTCATAATATACTAAGTTTCAAACTCATCCAAATTTTAGGTGGGCCCCACCAAGTGCTTTATATGTTTTAGGCATGTCTTTACATTATTTTAGATGGTATGGCCCACCTAACTTCCTTATAAAGGCTGATTTTTGGGATATCCCATCAGTTAAAGGGGACCCATCAAATGCATGTTGTTAATGTTCAGCACGCATAACAGTAGGGCCCACACAACTTGACCTCATGAGAAGTTCCTATAAGCTCAACTGCATACAACCTTTTTCATATATATATATATATATATATGAAATGGTTCCCCATGAGGTGGAGTTGTGTGAGCCACACCGCATATAAAAGTTGCTAATGACTTGTGTGGGCCACACCACATAAAAGTTGAGAGGGCGTTACTCTATTATTAAAACATTCATAATCATTGTTTTGGGCCCACAGAGATGTGGTTCACCAATCTAGCCCATCCATTATGTGTCTCCTACTTGGATGAGGGCTCAGACCAAGTTTAGACACATCTAAATTTCAGGTTAGCCCCACCAAATGATTTTATATATTTTTAGTATGTCTTTACATGATTTTAGATGGTATGACCCACATGAGTTCCGTATACGGCTGATTTTTGGGATATCCCATAATTTAAAGGGGACCCATGGTGGGGTCCACACAGTTCGAGCTTAACTTATACTTTGATCCAAAACTTGGTGGGCCATGGAAAAAGAAAATAATTTCCTCCTTTGATTTACTTCTCTCTCTCTCTCTCTCTCTCTCTCTTTTGTTTTGTTTTTTTTTACACACGCACACACACCCCCACACACTCACGCGGTAGTGATTTCACCACCAATGGATGTCCAACCCTTGACCGGGTGTTGAAACTCGAGTCTACCACCGGGGCAAGAGTAAGGATCCAGCTATTTGATACTCTGGCTGCAATTGATGATTGAGACGCCGGCACACACTTAGAAATGGTACACGTGGCATAGAAATAGATTTAGTTAGCTACTTGATTCTCTGGCTGCAATTGATGCTTGATAAGCAGGCATAGAAATGGTACGCGTACGTCAACTCAAATTAGGACTAAATTTTGGAACCACCTGTTGCTCAGCTAAGTTGTAAACCTAAATTCTTTTGTGAAATAAGACCATTGGATATTTTCATTTTTGACCGTTCAATGGGTGTCTTACAGTCCAATAATCAGATAACCTGATAGAAGCAATTTTTAATTCATGGTACATCTAAAATGATATCAGTATTTTAGACAGTTCAGTTTGAATTACTTGTATGCCACGTATGCAGTTTGACAATAATTTCTAGGTGCTGTGTATCATCCACAACACCGCGGGATTATCAAAGCATTTCTCTAGAAATAAAGGTAGGGCCGTACATGGGCTAAGTTAGCTCGAAAAGCTCACTCGGCTTGGTTCAATCTAGTTGACTCGACTTGAACGTGACTTGGCTTGAAGCTCGGCTTGACTCAAATATATATCATATATTATTATATATATATTTTTAAAAAGCTTAGACTATACTCTACTCATCCATCCCTTTTTCACCCTTTTCATTCCTTACCTAACTCCTCTCTCTCTCTCTCTCCGCCATTCGCCCGACCTTGACTCAGTGTCTGTCCAACTTGTCTTAGCCATATGGCCTACACTCATCTAAGCTCCTCTCTCTCTTAGTACCAACAACAATGTACCGTATATGGCTCTCTCTTTATGTGTGCGTGTGTGCGTGTGTGAGTGTATTGGTAATTGAATATTTGATTTGGGGGTTGAGTCAGTTGGGTCGGGTTGCTAGATTTAGTCAGGTGCAGGTTGGGTGCTAAGTTGGATCAGGTTGGGAGCAGACTCGACTCGACTCAGGATAAGCTCGTCTCGACTCAATTCACTAGCTCGCCTCAAACACAACTCAAAAGATTTAACAAACAAGCCAAACTCCAATGGCAAGGTCTAAGCTGAGCTCGAACTCGAAAAGAGCATGGACAAGCCAAGCCAAGCTTGACCCACCTCGACTCGAATAAAGGTGATGTTGCTTGAGAGAGACAAATAGCTTACCAAAAACTTCAATACTCCCGAAAGGATGATGAATGATACGTAGACACTTAGAAGTTACATACGTTTAAATTAATGTTCAGCTGTATCATGGTTAAAAAATTTATATGTTTTATTCGTTTATTTGGTTAGTGGATTGGTGGACACATTTACTGAATTTTTGAATGAAAATATTCAATGGTTCTATTCCAAAAGACAAGTGTCCATGAATCAGAAGTGGGTTTTTCTTAATTAATGTGATTTTAGCACGTGTATCATTTCAAAGCGCCTGCCTATCAAGTGTCATACATTGCCAGAGTATCAAATAACTCTATACCATTATTCTGAAGTTCTTTATTCACGTATATAAAAAAACGACATGGCAATATTTGCCTGCAATGCCAGCTTGACAAAACTGGGGAAAGGGGTAGGTGGTTTCCAACTAAATTTTCCCAGGACCATCCAATCAGTGGGCCTATTTTTGTCAATTGCTTCCAAATCACTCAATATCCGTTCAGAAGGTGACGTTGGAGAGGACAGCCACCGCAAGGAAATGCTTCTTTTATTTTAATCGTTCATCTATGGAGTTATTCTGTTCATGGTACCAATGATAGTTTCATGCGCTGGATGGACGGTACAGATTGATTAGCAAAAGAAAGAAAGACAAAAAAAGAAAGAAAAAAGAATAGGTCCTCTGTCAATTGGGACAGCTTGAACTTCCATCAGCGAACGGTAGGTGGCAATGCATGTGAGTTCCCCAACTGTCCAATTTTTTTTTCTTGAAAGCCAGATGCGTACTGAGTAAACTCTGTGGGGTCCACGAATGATGCATGCCTCTTATCCAAGCCATCCATCTATTTTTACAGCTCATTTTAGGGAATACATCCAAAATTGAAGCATATCCAAAGCTCAATTTAGGGAATACATCCAAAATTGAAGCATATCCAAAGCTCAATTGGACCACAATACAGGAAACAGTGGGGATAATGACGTCCATCAATCTTCCTATGGCCCACAGTGATGTTTTCTTGTCATCCAACCTGTTTATAAGGTCACAAAGATATGGATGAAGGTAAAAATACAAATATCGGCTTGATCCAAAACTTCTGTGGCATTAAGAAATTTTCAATGGTAGGCGTTCAATTCCCACTGTTTCCTGTGGTGTGGTCCACTTGAGCTTTGGGTATGCTTCAATTGTGGAATAATAGCCAGAATTGAGTTGCAAAATGGATGGACGGCATGGATAAAACATATATATATCACAGTGGCCGACTTGATGAAGGGCCCAGAGAGTTTCTCAGAACGCAGCCACAGGTGGCCGACTTGACCCGGCCCTGATTTTTGGATATGCGAATGTCCATGATATAGCTTGTCTTAAAGAATGACAGTGATCTCAGACATGTGTGCCATTTTAACAAGTGTACCACATCAGTTATGCGTGTCCGGTTGGCAGCAGGGCTCATGCCGCATGGATGTTGATTGATTCAATGATATATCTAACTTTAATCAACTGATGGAATGGGTGATGGACAACAGTATCAAAGAAAAAGGTTAAAGAAAAATTACAATACTCTGACAAGTGTGATGGATGATACTCTAGCACTCAAAAAATTGCATACTTAGTGTACAAGTGAAATTAAATTGTCCACAATTGTTGAAGATTCATCATTTTGAAATATGTGTTAAGATTCTTGTCACCATTGAAAAATCACAGTAGTTGGGTGCCCACCCACATGCACAAGGTCATGCATGTTTGGATGGTCAAGAAAAAAGTGGATAAGAGAAAAAGGAAAAAAAAGAGTATAATAATTTTCAAATTAAAGTTTTCATTGATTTCAATAACACCATTCAAATATAGAGTTCAGACTTTTAAAAGTTTTGTCTAAATACTAAGAGAACATATCACATTCTTCTTGGTGCACAAGGTTTTGACTATACAAAAAGGCTAGATATTGAAATTTTGATAGTGCATCAAAATTTGATCTTGTATCCCATACGTGACAATTTGATTATGGAATTTAAATATTTTCTTAACAATTTAAGGATATTGAAACATTTCATCAAGAAAAAGTGCTTCGGGTCTTCTTCTTGTACTTATTTAAATAGTCTAAGTAGAAAAAAGAAATAAAAGAAAGTGAATGGCTTTTCTTGTAATAATAATTTTTACTACACATACCCGTGCCACACCCACCCACCACAATGGGTACTCAAACCCATGACCTCCATGTCGAAACTCTTCTAAGTCAACTACTAAGTTTCACTACTCTTGTGAAACATAACAATCACTATTGACACGATCAAATTCTCTATCACAAGATATGAGGTCACAGTTACAAGAGCTCTATAATATTTTCATTTGTTACAATTAAAGTCTCTAAAATGAAATTTATATTTCATTGGTGTTCATGAAAATTTTAAAAATCATCATTAGAGATCTTTACTTCTCTTTTATTTTTCCAGTCTCCAAATATGCCCTTCTCCTCTTATTTTCCAGCTATCCAAAATGACTCTCATCTAAAAGTCAAACATACGCCATTTTATGAAAATATACTTTTATATCAAAATCAAACAGAAGGGGACCAGTGGTGGTCACTCTTTTCCCTTGCTAATCCAAGTGGGCGATTAAGTCATCTAATTTGTGTTTTTTCGATCTTGAGCAAAAATTATGAAATTTTTTTAAAATTTTTTTGAAAATTCTTGTGAATTCAAAGTGATTTTAACGACCATCGTTGATTTAGAATTATAAGATGCGGAGTATTGGGGATTTACTTTTCTTGGATTTAGCTATTTGATAGATTTCACAATTGAGTTCGAATTATTAATTAATAATTAGAAGTTTTAAACATTGATTGAATCATAATTTCATAGTCACATCTCGCTTACACATTGAGATTTCAGTTCGAAATTGAAGGATTAACTTGGTAATCACTAAGTATGAAAGGAATTAGCCTGAGAAATTTTACCATCATGCTTACAAAAAAGAATTGAAAGGGTTGGGCGAATGGTCTTCACTATAGGTTTACTCCCTATAGGTGAAGGTTCGATTCCCCAAGGTTGACATTCGGAAAGGGTCGGGTGAATGGTCTTCATCACAGGTTTGCTCTCTATAGGTGAGGATTTGATTCCCCTCATTAGCGTTATTTTTAATAGAAAAATCAAAAGTTGGTAGAATGAAAAGATGATCTGTGAGGCAAGTTCTGGTTTATGTTTTGGTTGTCATGAATCTACTTATTGGTTACTAATGATATCATAAAATAACGAATTGAATCTTAGTGTTGATAAGCCGAGATTATACTATACACCCATTGATCTTAATGTTTAGAATTTTTTCTAATCGATGGAGTAATACTTTGAACTTGATTATGAAGTCTACCGTACGCTTAAGTATAGGATAAAGTAATGCCCAACATTCATGAATCTTAAAATTCTAATATCTGGATTGTTTTTCAAAAATCACTCGAGTTTATAGAAATTGTCCTGTAATTCTCATGAAAAACCATGCATGAGGGCGTACTTGTTGAGGGTCAAATATTGCATATCAGACCCCAGTTATTGCCTGGATTTATGAACGTAATACTGTTTAATGGCCCATTTTAATCTTGTTTATGTTGCAAGGTGGATTTATAAGCATGAACTGAAAATAGGAAGTTAAAAGCATGGATTTAACGCCCATGAGTTACCAAGGCAAGGGACGGACCCCAAGGGACCAAGATCGACAAATTTACATACCAGAGACTCGAGAAAATTGAGAAACTGAAGCTCCAGTGGCCTGAAATTAGTAGAGAATACAAGATCACAGGGTTCCCACCATCCGTTCAGCTCGAAACTTCATATATGGCCTGAAGACCTTAAATAAGCCGTACACGCCAAATTTCAGTAGTTGGATATCTGTGAAAGTGGTCCAACGGTTAGATCAGCCCATGAATTACTGATCCGAGGCCCACCTGATATTCAGATATGCTTTAAACTCGGGCTTTATCCACTAGATGATATGAGAAAAGACATGAACGGAACGGATTTCTCACGACCATCATAATGGTGGCCCATGAACATTATGTGTATAGAGAGTGTATGTGCACTCAACGTGCACCGGATGGAGGAACCTGGTCAAAGTCGGTATTGACCGACTCCTTACGCAAAACGGCAACTGCCATTACAGCGGAGTTTTGCACCATTCGTCGATTGATGTTGTGGGCCCCGCCCATTGTCCATATGGACAATCCAAACCATTCATCAGATTCGTAAAGTTCTGCTCACCAAGTCATAGGTGACGATTTTTGAGGAAACAAGGAGGATGGGATCGTAAACATCCAAAAGGAAGACGGACGGTGGAATGAAATCATCCATGGGCCACCAAGAAGCTGATCCAAAATAGGTCATGTCTGACCGATTTTTCGAGAGGAAGCTAATGAACGAACTAGATTTCCTCACCGACGCTGATCATGGGCCCCTCCAATTAAACAGCCATACGTAGTAATGTGCGAAGGCTCTGTTCTGCGCACGACCAAGAAAATCGGGTATTTCGGCGTGATCAACGATCAAATCTGCAACCAGGAAGCTGATCCGGACCGTCCAGATGGCAGCCACGCAGATCATGACCCTTCGTATGAAGATAGAATGGACGGCGTTGACGGTATCTTCCTTGAAAAAACAGATCAAATGCAAGGAGTTGTGCGTTTCTCCTCTACGCAGAACAGAGGCAGTTTCTAAAGAAAAAAGATAAAAATACGTCTCCAGCTAGCTGTCTACGGACTGCTCCTTGTACGTATGCACCATCCGACCGACCTTCCATCTGTTTTAAAGGGAAGAAAGAAAAGAGAAAAGGGGAATCCAATCTCGGTTTGGGCTTGGACGATTGCAAGGGAAAGAGAGAGAGAAGATAGAGAGTAGTTGCTGTTTTTGTGTTCTTTTGTTTTTGGAGAGTTCCAACCGCATTATGTCAGGTTAAACCTCTTAGCTAGGGCTAAGAGGTGAAGCTTGTGGTGTGATGGGAACGATTTTATAGTTTTGATTCATGTTATGGCTTTGATTCATGTTAGACTAAGTTGATGTTGATTTAGTTTGATTAATAGGAATGCTTTCAGTTTTTAATGGTTTGTTGTGATTGAAATTACAATAGATCTGCAATAGCTTTGAGCATGTTCTTGGCATTATAGGGTTTATGAATTTGGGAACCTTATTGTTCACCATCATCTCCTGGGCATGGTTGGATGACGGAACTCTTCTTGACATTCATACATCACTCCGATTGGCTGTGAATTGGTTTAATTCTGTTGTTTGCTTTGTCTCATTGGCATGGTTTTGTGATGGAATCCATTCTAATTTACATCCGTCTGATCTCTTGAAAACTAGATTAAATAAAGTTAAGAATTGATTTTCAGGTTATATCTTCCAACTGGATGAAGATGGGACTCGAAGTTCAGTTGAGTTCATGAATCGACCGTAGATCTCCTTGATCTCTACAAGTGGATCCTCTGAATCCCTAGTTTCCTACCTCTGAATTCTTTAAGTTTTAAGATTAATATTTCACTATTATTCCCTCAAATTCATTCAATTTAGATTTCATCTTAGTCTAATTCTAGTTCTATTTAGTTTCAGATTACGTACAGGTTTCAATCCCTTGGGATTCGACCTCGGTCTTACCGAGTTTATTACTATATCACAACCCTATACTTGGGGAGTGAATAGTACTCACCCTCGTCGGTTGTAAACAATCTCGTAAAGTACGAGACGGGGGTGCTTGATGCACCTCATTCTCATCGTGGATGTCCTCCACCCTAGGTTAGGGTAGAAGAGGTTGGTTTGTAGCCATCACTTTAATTAACTCTGGGAATCTCGAGCGGTGTCTAGTCCTGCGATGGATAGTCAATCCCTCAACCAATCCTCCTTTAGTCAAGAGATGTCGAGTGTTATCACGAACCCACTTGGGCATGAAACACTCGTAGCTATCAATTCAGATGCTAACCTAAACTAAAAGAAAGAAAGGGAATAGAAATCTAGAAAGAATGAAGAAAAGAGTTGGAAAGAAGTTACCAAATTCAAAGTTCCTAAATAAAAATCAAATTAGAAGTTTCTATCTTAGAATCCTACAAAACAAGAGAGTTAGGTTAGTTTCTAAAAATCAGAAAAAACTTAAACCTAAAGTTAGAAGACTCTAATCTTAACATAATTCTAAAACTACTCAATTTTAAAAAAGCATAACTGTCAAACCCCGGCAACAGCGCCAACAACTTATTCACACCCAAAGTATAGGGTTGTGATTTAGTAATAAATTCGGTAAGACCGAGGTTGAATCCACAAGGACTGAACCTTGTACGTAATCTGAAAATAATTAGAACTAAAACTAGAATAAGATGAAATCTAAATCAAGTAAATATGAGGGAATAATGGTGAAGTATTACTCTAAAACTTGTAGAATTCAAAGGTAGGAAACTAGGGATTCAGAGGATCTACTTGTAGAGATCAGGGAGATCTACGCTTGATTCATGAACTCAACTGGACTTCGAGTCTCATCTTCATCCAGTTGGAAGATATATCGGTAAAATTCAACCTGAACTTTCTTTGATCTAGTTTTCAAAGAGATGAAATGTATGAGAATTAGAGTTGATTTCATCACAAAACCATGCCCATGAGATAAAGTAAACAACAGTATTAAATCAGTCCACAACCAATCAGAAAGATATATGAATGTTAGGAAGAATTCCATCATCCAACCATGTCTAATGGGCAATGGTGAACAACAGGACTTCCTAACTTCACAATCAAAATAATAGAAAGGAAATAGTTAAAGCCATCGCAGATCTATTGTAATTTCAGTCACAACAAACAATTAAAAATTAGAAGCATTCCTTATAATCAAATTAAAATAAACATTAATTTAGTGTAACATGAATCAAAGCTGTAGAATCATTTCCATCACACCACAAGCTTCACCTCTTAGCCCTAGCTAAGAGGTTTTAGCCTGACATGATTAGGATAATATCCAAATATTAATAAGAAAAAAATAAGAAAACAAAAAGTCTAAACTCTCTCTCTCTCTCTCTTCCCTAGGTCCTAGGCTTGGATTCCTATCCTCTCTCTTCTCTTTCTTTTATACGCTAATGGAGGTTGGCTGCATGCATAATCGGTGGAAAATCTCTCTTTACGCAACAAGGAGGTCGGCTGGAGTGGAGAAACTTCGTACGGAAGCCTTCCTTACGCAGCAAAACGCAACCGATCTGCATTGGGCCCAGTATTCGCACACAGGAGCGTCTCGTTTTTGTAAAGAGAGAACGTCCCTACGGACGGTTTTTGCGTGGCTTTCAGGTGAACGGTTTGGATTACCATTACGACGCTGATCAAGATCACACAACAGCCAACAGTGGCTGTTGTTCTCGGGATGCGCAGGCTGCGAAAAGGGCTCTTGTGCTGATGCTTGGTGGGACACATGATCGGTATCAGAGAAGAAATCCACACCTTCCATAAGCTTTGTCCCGTCATTTCAGTCAGACATGGACTGATTTGGAATGCCGTTGATTTGGCCCATCTGGTTAATCGTGTGGCGAAGATTCTATCGTTTAGGAAGCTGGTGACCACTATCCAACGTGTTCCAGATCAATATCACCCATATCTTGGTTAAATTCTCCGTCCGGTTCGAATGGACGGATCGGATTGATCTGACACGTCTATATGGTGGCCCACAGGGATCAGGCAGCGAAACCCTGTTCTTCCGTTCGCGACAGCAGAACACGGCAGTTGCCGTTTTTTGAATGGTATCGGGCAGAAATTTGGTCAAACGCAGTTTGACTGCTTTGTTGGCTCGGTGCAATGTGAGTGCACCGCCAGTGTGCACTCTCACTCACGCAAACTGAGTCTCAGTTTGATGCGTGTGAGAAATCTGATCCGTCCATCCGTTTTCCACCTCATTTGAATGGTTAAGACCAAAATTGAAGCATATCCAGATATCAGGTGGGCCCCAGTTTGATGATTTGTTTGTTGATCTAACTGTTGGGCTATTTCAAAAGGATTCAATGGCTGAAATTCAATATATACAGTTATTTTATGGTCCTCAGGCCATATATAAAGTTTCAAGCCAATCGAATAGTGGGAACCCTGTGATCTTGTATTTTGGATGATTTTCATGTCTCTTTAACGTGACTTATTGGATTTTCTCGAATCTCGGGCATGTAAATTTTTCGATCTCGGTCCTTTGGAGTCTATTCCTTAGTGATTTATGAGCCTCAAATCCACACTTTTAGTACCCTTTTTCGGTCCAGGCTCCTAAATACACCTTGCATTATAAACACGATTAAAATAAGCCATTAAACAGTATCATGTTCCCACAATAGAATAATAATTGGAGTCTAATATGCAATATTAGACCCTCAACGGATATGTACAAAGCCATATAATCTATGGTTAGGATTTTACTGTGGTCCACTGAAAGAAGGTTCAAGCCTAGTACGTCATGACTGCAACATGCCGTGGGCCAAATATTCACCGGAGGCTAAATCAACGGTTTGGGTTGTGAGTTGAGAGTGCCACACAATATCCACGGTTGGAAAAGCACTAGGAGGGTAACTAAGTGCACAAATGAAGAGGGTAAGGACAGGCATCATATTCTCTTTCTTTGTCAAAAGACCAAACATCAAATCAAGACAAGAAAGCAACTCCCAACAGGAATCAAACAAAATGATATAAACCATCCTACACATAAAGGGAGATTAAACCAAGGTTGTGTGTTGATAATAACGATCAATCCAATCTAAAACATAACCAGCGTTCATTCAAGTTAGATCAATTCAACCATGGCGACCAAAAATGGAAAAATCCCAATTGATCTAAGCATCCGAATCGTTAGAAATTGGGAGGATACTTACCGATGGATCCCCATCATCGGATCTTTCATTGCATTTGCTACCGCATTCTCTACTGGGGCCAACAGTCTTCCAAATCCGGTTTATACAATTTCTTTTTCTTTTTATTGTGACAGGATATTGTAATTTTAGAAATGTCATTTGTGATACTTTTTTTCTCCCACACACTCACGCAGTAGTGGGATTTCACCACCTGTGGGTACTCGAACTCTTGGCCTGGTGTTGAAACTCCTGAGAGTCTACCACCGGAGCAAGATCAAGGACCCTTTCATTTGTGACACTAACATTGCATGTGGGAGATTCACGTGCATGCATGCATTTGTGTTTTATGATTTATGTGGATCAGATTTTCATTTCCCTTTTGAGTGATCATAAAAAGGCCTATTTGAATTAGATTAGTGGGCCACCCAACAATGTACATTGTAACATTTTCTTTTGATTCTTGGACAGTTTTCGACATCGGTGGGGTCCGGTGCTTTGACACTTTTTCAGGCTTCGATGGCGGCATGTGTGATCAATGTGCCCGGGGCCACCTTTGCAAGCAACAGCACCATTGATACAATGTTTGCAGATGTGTGGTTCAAAATCTCCCTGGCTTTGGTCCTTTCATCTCTAGCATACATTGTTTTCTTTTCTTGGTTCCATGGATGAGGATTAAAACAAAAAAAAAAACAAAAAAAACAAAAAAAACAAAAAAAACTAGGTGTTTGATGATCATCTACACGCCAACACATGTGCCAGCATCTACGCATAGTGAGATAAAGTCCTCCATCAGGTGTTTCCCATTGATTTGATACTCCGGCACGAAACCTAGGTCAATCAACTCATCGGGTGTTTAGTAATTTACAACGAAACGGACGGATGAAAAACTTCAGTCAAGTTTTCTAACCCATCTACTTATTCCAAGTGTTTTGCCCCACCTGATGAGAGAGCCAGACTCATTTCCCAGACAGGGGATTTACATGGTGGGATCCATGTGATGGACGGCTTGGATCTCACGCCGGTGTGCCAATCTGTACATGAATTGCCTTATACACGCTTGTGGTTCTAGCAAGCCTCAAGCAGAAAACATCTAGGAAGTGAGTGGGGCCTTTGATGGAGGCCAGGTCTGGGCCTAAATGTTTACCTAAAAATAAGATGGGCCTGGACTTTGTTGTTTAGATCATGGGCGCATTCACATCTACTCATTTCTGACCGCATATTGTGGCAGTTCCTGGAAGAGAATCAACCCAATGAAGGTTTCTTGATGTTGAGTTTGCTAGTCGTTCTGATCACATCAGGTACTCACATCTAATCCTCCCTTAATACATGTATCATCACAACGTCCATTCTATCGTTTGGTCCGTATGTGGGACACCAATGCCGGTGCATCAGGTGGGCCCCACCAACTAAATGACCTGGCTCAAAAATCTGGTTCTCCACATCCCATATGTTGATTGAGGACCATTGCCGATTGTAACCACTTATTATTATTGTTTTTTTTGGGCCATGTCATCAACAAGGTGGGGCCCACTTGATGCAATGCCGGAACGTATCATACACGTGCCAGGTTGTAACTTGTGGCTGGGTATACATGTTTGCGTGTAGATGGATTAGGCCCATCTACAATGGGTGGTCCACTGCAGTCCACAACCGGAACGTGCTGCATCTTCGAAGTTGTAAATACCTTCCTCTGCATTGACACTGATGAACCGTGTTGAAATTGTAGTTATAATCATTTCAAGTTCAACTAGAAAGCAATGTAATGCAGTTTGGAGCATTTGGGTAGAGACTATTAAATCGTGATTGAGCTCAATCATGATTTTTGGTAGGCCTTATGCCCTCGGCATCTTATTCATTATGCAAAAGTGGCGCTTTGCGATGTATAAACACAACTGCTGATGTTTTATAGAAAAACTTAAAACGCCACAAATTGCATTTATGCTGATAGAGCTGTACACGAACTGAGTAGGCTCGGTTAACTTGCTCGCCTCAACTTGGAAAAGCTCGATTCGGCTTGGCTTGAAAGTGAGTTCGAGCCGAGCCGAGCCAAGCCGAGCTGATTTTTTGAGCTAAAAAGAATTCCGAGCCGAGTCCGAGCTAGACTCGACTCGTCTTGGAACTTGACTCGGTTTGAATCGGGTTCACTTAATATAAATATTTTGTGTGTGTGCATATTTTATATTTATATATATATATATAACCATAAAACCTAAACTCTAGGTTCAAACTCGAACTCATACTCAGCTTGAAAGATCTAGCTCAAGGTCCGCTCGAGCTGCTGACCAAGCCGAGATGAGCTGGCCAGTCAGACTCAAGGACTGAGCCAAGCCGAGTTCAAGCTGGGGTAGCCTGTTGGCTAAGTTGGGCCAAGCTCGACTCAGTTCAGCTTATGTACAACTCTATATATAAGGAGGAAAGAGCCACTTCAGCTTGGTGAAACAGACATGAAGGGCATGGGCACCCCAAAATTGCGAGTAGGCTTATCCTGATAATGCAGGATACCCTACCCAAACAGACCCTAATACTAAGGAAGGTAATTGCAATTCTGTTAATTTCACTTCATTGAACTAGTTACATTTCAATAGTCCATCCAAACACATCTTAATGAAAATCAATGGGACCCCTTCAATTGATTCTACTAATCATGCACTCTTTTGTATAGTAATCTGGCTTACTCTTGCGACGTTCTTGGAATTACCGGTTTCATCTCAACAATCGATGCAGAGTGCTCTCTTAGGAACCATGCTTGTTACCAAAGGAGTTGATTTCTTGTCCATTAAAAACAAGGTAAAACACTATTTATTTATTTTTTACCTGCTTAGGGCGCATTTGGATGCACCACGGTCCATATTGATGGGGATATTTGAGTGGGTCCCATGTTTTTCTTTGGTTGAATAAAATGATAACTGTCCAAGTAATTAATATTTTTAAATTGGTATTTTACAATTAATGTAAAAGAATCTCTTTATTAGGTTTAGACATTTGTAAAAAAATATAAGCGTTTAGATTTATAACACCCTTCCTTTTAGCCCAAAGATAAATAACACCATCCTTTATGCATTTTCCAAATAACCCATCTTCCATTTTCTATTTTTGGTTGAAAAATCAACCTGTTGTTAACATAAGTAGGCAAAACATGACAAAAACTATGTTATAACCAGTGTAGTTGACTGTTGACACAAAAAAAGGTCCCTTTTGGCTTAGGGTAAGGGTTTTGTGAGAGGGTAGGGTTAGTCTTAGGGTTCGGGAGAAGAGAGGGAAGAGTATGTTAAGTTAGGGTCAGAGTTTTGAGGATTTTGGAGATAGTAATACTATCATTTTAAAAATGATTTTGCTAAAAGCTTACCCTGGTTAGTTTTTCTATCCAAGATTAATAACATGTTTGGAAAAAAAGTTTTTTTTTTTTTTTTCGAAAAACTTAAGGCAATGCTATTCTTCTTTTGGGTCTAAAGGAAGGATGCTATTTATCAAAACATCGAAAACATGTTATACTTCACAGCACATGTAATTGTGAAAAATTCATCAATTCAACACTCTCTTGTTGATAACGGTATTTAGAAATATGAAATACGTCTACATTCCATGAGATAGCAAACTAAGGCTGCCTTGGGATGAACAATTTAATTAAATTGCAAAGATTCAGTTTTGTGCAATGAAGTGACAAATTCTAATTTCATTTCCTAGCATTCATAAAGAAAGCGTCACCTATGGCCCAATGCTCTTGAATCGTGCTTTCAATTTTCATCTTTTCAAGTCTTAACCTGAAAGTGATCTAATTGCATTATGGAACCCCTAACCCCCAGCATGAATGCTAAGATAGCCTCAAGTTGGTTTTTTCCTGACTTTATTATATCGATAATTATGAATTGCAATTCACCTCAATAGTGCATCCAAACACACATGATGTCAAGAATGTTGGGGGACAGCGGAAGCACATGGAGATGAATCAAGCAGAGTATTCCAATCGCACAGCCAAGCCCAATCAAAATGACTCCAAATTTAACGTGGAAAAACCCTTTCGGGAAACCTGGATTTTTGTGATGGCATCGAGCAGCCGTCGATGGCATCGAATAGCTCTCGATGGCATTGAACAGTCTATTGATAGCATCAACAGACTGTTGCTGAAAGATTTGAGACATCAACAATAGAGAACCTAAAATAATAGCAAACACTGGGAATTCTACACCATATTCTGTGGTATGCTAAGAGACTCATCTAATCAAAATTCTATTCAATTGAAAAGTTCGTTACTTGTTTGTAATTTGCAATCCCATCATTTCTCAAATTTGTACCTTTTATTCCCAAATTGCACCTACATCTTCGCAAACTTGCATGCTTATTTATACCATTTATACATAAAATGCCCCTTATTTATACCATTCATTAGAAACACATTTCCCACTTCTACTCTCCTTAGAATCATCACATTTTAAAAAAGCCCAATTAATCATCTCATGCAGGATAAAAACCAGATTTTCAATGGTATAGGCTTCGTTCGCATCATTCTCGAATGGATAGTTGCTCCGCCAATCGCTGGCCTGATCGCCTTTTGCTTGTTCGGGTTCATGAAGGTTTTCGTTCTTCGCCAGGAAAATGCAGAGAAAAGAATCCTCATATTCCTGCCTATCTGCTTTGGAATATCAGCTGGCTTGCTCTGCTTCTTTCTCATGTTTCAGGTTCTTTGTGGCAAGCTGAACTTATACATGTTCTCATAAAAAAAAAATATTTTTCCATGAGAAAAATCAGTTCGGAGAAAATGGGTTTTTTGATCAATATGCATTGAGTTGTGTTATATGGGTGGCAGGTTATTCCACTTGTTGTAGACATTGGAAGATGGGAGGCTATACTTGCTGTTTCATTAGCTACCTTGACTGCAGCTCTATTATCAGTGGTAACATTTGTTTAATTAACTAACATGTCTTTGATGATTTGGGACACATGGATGGTGGCAGGTTATTCCACTTGTTGTAGACTGCTCATCTAGAAGGCCCCAAAATAGATGGGCCATTCCCAAAAAATGGGCCACTCTGACAATTGTAAAAGCTCAATTGGAACTAGCCCGAAAAATGGGCAGTGGTCATTTTTCATTGAATAAAGTGGTTAAGATCATTGTAGGGGCTTGATCTTCAGGCCATGTGCTATCTATAATGGGGCCCACTTGATGGGTGGTCTAAATCCTCGTGTGCAAAAAACATGTTCCATTGGTAATGTAAGGGCGTTTTCACACCGGGCTCGAGTGGGGGTAACCTGTGGGATGCGGGGACACACATGGGGTGGGTAGCCCATGTGAAGTGGAACCCATGTGTAAGTGCAGGCACCATAAGCTTAGCCAAAAAGCTGCATTTTTAGCACTAATTGTCGATTTTTTCTGATTTTACCATTCGATCGCAGATTGTGGTGGTTCCATTAGCTAGGAAAAGATTCGATAGTGCAGAGAAAGCTAGCATCAACAAAAGAAATGAATCTTGTAAGCACCATTCTGCTAAAAACCTCGATCTGTCCCCCAACAAGAGAATAGATGAAGAAGAGAATTTCGAAGATGCTTTGAAAGAGTACATGGAAATGAGAGTTCTTGATACTGTTTATGAAGAAGATGAGAGGAGTTGCGCGTCACCGCCGATAATGCTGGAGCCCAACCAAGCTCCAACAATGCCTTCTTCATTTGTGGCCTCGTCACAGTCCGCTCCCTTCAAGCAGCTTCTTGAATTGACGCCGAACCAGCTTGTTCAATCAAGAGATTTCCAGAGGATCGACAGAACAACACCGCCACCGCAGAGGGAGAATTTCTCCAAGTTCTGGAGAAAGATGAAAGTTTCCACCTTTTCAACTGTAAGTTCTCTCCTAACTTTGATTCTAGCATTATCTTTCATTTGGGTGTGTCCCACCTGAGTTTTTGTGTCTCTATTCATCCTGGTTGGGCTTATCTTCTGAATGGATTGGATGTGTTGTGGTCCACTTGAGTCTTGGAGTGGACTGAATTTGAGGATGTCCATTTATCCTGGTTGGGTGCATCTTCTGAATGGATTGGATGTCATATAAAAAACATGGTGGATCCCAAACAAAATAATGGTGGGCCTCTCCATCCCAACTGTTCCATGTGATGTGGGGGCACAAGGAGAAAATTACGCTGCGTGCATGATGGACGGATTGGATGTCATGAAAACACCCTGGTGGGCCCCACACTTGGGTTTGTAGGTGAAGCTTATTCTACCAATTCACCAGACTAATAATCGCAATTCAATATGATTGTGCATCCAAACGTCCCCCTTAAGGTTGCTTTCACCTTGTAAATTAAATGCACAAGGATTCATGCAGCTGACCCAAGTTTGCCGGGACAAGGCTTATACGATGAAGAGATTAGATGTTGTAACATGGTGAAAGGCTCCACTGTCGAGGAGCCAAGATGTATGAGTGGGAGTATTGGTGGCATAATGAGCCCATGGTTGCCATGGGGTAGCAGAGTGATTGTTCAAAGCAGGGGAAGTACTGTTGGATGTGTTAATTGGAACTAGCTGAAATGAGGGACACCGTTTTGCTGTGTGACCTTGTATTCTATAGATTTGGCAATGACCTAGGTATGGTTGAGATGGGCGGATGCCTTGAGTTGTGAGTTGTCCGCTGTTTTGTGTAGTAGGATACTTGTTTTGGTGGCTGTTGGAGGGGCGCCATGAATGATTGTTGGTGCCTGAAGGTGCAGGTGAGTGCCAAGTTGTTGGATTCCTGCTCGTGGGATTAGCAGTGGCAGGAAACTGAAGAGGGTCTAGTTTTGTGGTGATCACCAAAGCTTAAAAATTGAGCAATTTTTCATGTAGTTCCTCAAAGGTTATAGGCGTGTCTCTGGCTTGGATAGCTCGTGTTAGTTCTTTGTATTCATCACCAAGTCCATCAAAGATTTTGTTGGTGAGATCTTCTACATCTAGAGGTGCTCCAATAAGGATAAGCTCATCAGCTTTTGCCTTTATGGATTGTAGGAATGCTGTGACATTGTCAGAGCCTTTGGTGATCATCTTGAGTTGGCTTTTGGCCTGTTTGATGTGTCCATGAGAAGGCTTGGCATAAGTGGTGATTAAGATAGTTCATGCTTCGCGAGCGGTCTTGGCTTGTGCAATGAATGGTATGATAGTGTGGGAGATGGAGTCAATGATGGCATTTAAGATTAATTGGTCCTGTCGGATCCGGATGGTGTGAGCTGGGTTTGATTTGGTTGTGTCATTTTGTGTGAGAGTGGCTGAGGGACATGGTTTTGAGCCATCGATATGGCCTAAGAGATCATAGCCAATGAAAAGGGTCTGAAATTGCAGTTTCCATGAGAGGTAATTGCTGGAAGTGAGTTTTAGAGGGGTTTGGGCAGCAACATTAATGCTGATAAGGGTGTTGTGGGATTCATTGGTGTTGAGAATGGGGGGTGAAGACTTAGCCATGGCTGTTCGAGATTAAAGAAAGGAGAGTAGAAAGAAAGAAAAAAAATATTGGAATTTGTTATCTCTAGTTTTGCTCTGATAACATGATAGAATAACAAAACTGATTATTTATTATTGAGTAATCAATCATATAAATACACCAAGGAAATAACTAAGAATGGTTGAAGATCTTACAAACTAGGAAGTTGTTATAAACTAAATCCTATATCTATGGAAGATAGCTAAATACATTGGAATGGTACAACTGATTAGCTCTATTAGAAGCCATGCAATTATACTTAACTATAAAAGGCATACAAAGTCATGTTTTAAAGTGTTAATTGAGTGCCTTTAATCTTAATGCAGGGAAGACTTCTGTCAGTTTGACTGAATTTGTGGATAAATTCTCAGCATGATTGCATGCTATAACCTTTTGTACATTATTTCGGTTCGACTGATGAATGTGAGTCGATTCCTATCAGTTCGATCGAAGGTTTCATCAGTCTAATTAACGGAATGCATAAGTTTGAATAAGTGTGGGTTTTATTTCCTAATTTTGTATTGGAGTGTAAATACTATCCTAATTACAATTAGGGTCAATGAAGTTTGAGAGCTTAGCAAGAATATTAAGACTTTTAAGGGAAAATTAGGATTTTTATTATAAGTTGTTATATTTCTTGTAATCTTCTTCTAATTATAATGGATTCATCGACACTTTGTGTCATTATTTTTTCAGGTAAAGATTTTTTTTTTTTTTTTTTATAAATATAAAAGCTCGTGTGTTTTCTGTGTTTTGTTAGATTTTTCGTTCTCTATTGCTTGTTTGATTTTGATATGAGATTGCTTCCACTCCCAATATTAAGAGCCATCCATCAGGTGGGTCCCACCATATTGATGCCCCATATCGATGGATGGTTTGGATCAACTCAAGCAAATGCGGCAGCAGTTAAATGCGCGGGATTAGCAGGATTAGCATTTAGCAGAACTCGTCCGAATACATCATTTTACACAATAAATATAGAATGAATACAAAGGTTTATGTATTTGTATTTGCTTGTATTTGAACAGTGCATTGAGTACGGTCAACGTACGCTCATTCGACATTCTCTGGCTGAAAAATTCGATGAGAAGATTGAAGATATGTTGGGATTTCCACACCTTCTAGCTGCGTGCATTTTCGCGTAAGTTGCTATAAATCTAGTAGTGCATTTGGCATTCGAATACGTCTGTATCCATATACTTATCATGTTTCTATGAATTTGATCAGCCTCATTCAATCTGCGAACGAGATAGCTGCGGTAGTGGGTCCATATCAAGCTATTATTGATATATTCAGCCACAGAAAAAACTATTCTGGAAACGGCGAAGATTTGGTGAGTTTGGGCCCCACTTCATTTTATTTCTATATGATCAGGAGAGGCAATGGACCAGGCCTCAGCACGATTAGGGTCCGGCATCCGAGTCCAGCTCGTTATTTGATGGTAGTGGTGACAATGGTCAGGTTCAGATCTAGGTGTGCAAATGAGTCATTGGACCTGACCTGGGTCCAAGTCAAAAATCACCACCCTAGGTATTTTTGACTTGGGCGTGACCCGGACATGACTTGAATTTTAATGATTTGGGTTTGGGACCGAAATTCTGATTTGATTCTTAAATGGATGGGTCAGGGTACCCCTCGACCCGGCTCATTTTCACCTGTATTTGGTTCAGGTTAGGTCAGCCCAAGCCTCACACGTTTTATTAAATGGCAAGAATTCTGCCGTGTATAACCCATTACCCTGTGGGCCGACCTGACCCCAGTGAAATTCCAATTCGAAAACTCATTTCCTGATATATGAGCATAAGATCTGAACCGTCCATGTGATGCAGCACCCCATGAAACCCTAGCGTCCAACTTTTACCTTGATTCAAAACTTTGGTGGATCATGATAAAAATAGGCAAATCAAGGGAGAAAACTGTTTTGTTTTGCTATGGCCCACCAAAGTTTTGGATCAATGTAAAAGTTAAGCTCTGGAAGTTTCATGGGGTGTTGCTTCACGATGGACGGTTCCGATCTTGGGCTCATATCATGGGAGATTAGTTCTCAAAATGTTCTCATGAGTTCTAATGAGAAATGGTGTGAGCATTCCTTACACACACAACATACCTGTTTGTCCTTATTTTCTATTAGTTAGCTTCTTTTTTTTTTTTCCCCGGGGGGCGGGGGGGATCATCTAGGCTGGCCCATCGACAAGCTTTATAGGTGGGTAGGGTTGGTTGGGTTTCAACCTAAGCCTGGCCCATTTACTTAAACGGGCCACATTTTGTCGCCTGAATGGGACTTTCTCCCCATTTAGCTTGCCCAACCCCATCTCAAAAGCTGGTTGGGCCAATTGGCCAATGCACCAACCTGATCGATTGCCATCCATGCTTGAATTTTGACCCAGGTCCATCCCCTGACGATGGGCCTGTGGTTAATTTGTCCTAGTAGAAGTTGTTAAAACTCGATGTGGACCCAGCCATTTGATCCAAAGCAGTCTACCCCGGCCATTGCCAACTCTATTCATGGACTGAAATCATGCCTATGATGTTTTAGGGTCCCATTCAAGTGGTCTGGTGGTTTAGAGCCATCGGAGGATTCAGCGCGTCGATGGGATTCTTGCTGTGTGGTCGGCGGTTGATCCAATGCCTTGGTGGGAAGCTAACGTATGTAAGCAATTCAAGAGGATTTAGCTCACTGCTCTGCTCCGTGGCCACCACCATTATAGTGGCTAGGATGAAGCTCCCAGTCTCGAGTACCCACTCTTTCGTTGGATCTCTGATTGGAGTTGGGATTGCTGATGATCCAAGAGTAAGTCCTTTCACCTTCTTTCAATTAAATTATCATGCATTGTATCTCCATACAAATGGCCTCCACATGAGATCCAGACCGTTCATTGATGTGTATGGGTCATATCCCAAATACCACACTGCTCAGATCGAATGATCATCGTTGGATGGCTTCTGAGGAAACGTCCAGGCAACAAATGGGGTTCAATGGGCAATGCTTCTACAATTAGAGGCTAGGATTATTCGACCGTTGTAAAATTTAAAGGTATGGCCCAACAGATGATAGGTCCAGATCTCTTGCACGTATGCCATCTCCACAACAAACTCTCTTAGTGTGGTATCTAGCATTTGAGATCCTTAACTGGTGTTTGCAGAATGTGAATTGGAAGCTCTTCCTGAAATTCATATGTGGGTGGCTTGGGACCATATTGTTTTGTTGCGGAGTTGCTTCTGCCATTTACTCATTTACCATATACACTCCTGCTTACGTAGTGCCTTGAATCTCAACCGTTCATATATTTTTGGGTAAGATTAAATTTCTATTCTTTTTAATACGTTTCTATTTATTTAATAGGGTGTTTCCAAATAAAGAGAGATGCATGTGATATGTGATATATTGCATTCTTTTGATTAGATTTTTTTAAAATTCTTTTCAGGAGTCATTTGGGAACCTGTAAATGGAATTCATTTCACCTTCTCCCATTTTAAATGTAAATGACAAAATTGTATTTGGATGGGAGTAAATGAAATGCATGGAAATCTAAATATTATGTTTGGATGGAAGTAAATGAAAAGAATTGAAACGCATTGGAGTTTTTCATTGAATTCATAGGAACACGTGATGATATTCTAAATTAGTTTTAATATCCCAAGTTAGTGAACATATGTGATATTTGACAAGTTGATTATAATAAGTTCATTGAAATATATAATTTAGCAAAAAAAATAAATAAAATTGAAGCCATAGGTGAACTATAAACATAAGGATCACAAATGAGTAACTTGTCAATATTTTTTAAAACATACAACATTGTTTGTATCATTTTATTTGTGTGAATTTAGTGATGTAGTCAATAATTGAATTGTTTCTAAATATCATCATTGCCCCACGTATGTGATAGAACAATATCGGGAGCAAAAAAGGCATTTACCACAATTTACTCATTCAAATGTACCTCTTATTATCCCATTTAATCCTAATTCCTCCTATTTAGTCCCTACCAAACGACTGTTTAACATGTTTAGATGTTTTCTTTTTTCAAGGGATGAAGGTGTTCACAAAGAGAGATAGAACATACGTGATATATTGCATTCTCTTGATACTTACATGTTCCATTTGTTGATGACACATTGATATTAGAGATGCCTATGTGGCCTTTTGGGTTTAGGCTAAGTTGTGTTACAACATATTATTTATAAACATGTTGCCATGATTAGTTAGTTATGGATATGCTGTCAGTTATTATATTTATTATTAGTCAAATTCTACCACAAACAAAAGGAATGAATTGTGGCATATGTGAGATCTTAATATAGGTAGTGGCGCATTGATACATGCAATAATTGAATTGTTTCTAAATATCATCATTACCCCACGTATGTGATAGAACAATATCGGGAGCAAAAAAGGCATTTACCACAATTTACTCATTCAAATGTACCTCTTATTATCCCATTTAATCCTAATTCCTCCTATTTAGTCCCTACCAAACGACTGTTTAACATGTTTAGATGTTTTCTTTTTTCAATGGATGAAGGTGTTCACAAAGAGAGATAGAACATACGTGATATATTGCATTCTCTTGATGCTTACATGTTCCATTTGTTGATGACACATTGATATTAGAGATGCCTATGTGGCCTTTCGGGTTTAGGCTAAGTTGTGTTACAACATATTATTTATAAACATGTTGCCATGATTAGTTAGTTATGGATATGCTGTCAGTTATTATATTTATTATTAGTCAAATTCTACCACAAACAAAGGAATGAATTGTGGCATATGTGAGATCTTAATATAGGTAGTGGCGCATTGATACATGCAACATTTTTTTACACTTATGATTGATGGGCACATTTTAAAACACACACACACACAGGAAACGCTCACCTGCGAACCAGTTCGTACCTATTACATATGAACTTTTTGAGAACCCATCATACGTGATGTGGATCCAAAATCTGAACCGTTCATGTGAAGCAGCACCTCGTGAAACTCCCCAAGACCAAGTTTTATTTTGATCTAGAACTTTTATGGGCCATGAAAAATTAAAACAGTTTCCTCCCTTGATTTGCATTTCTCTTTTCTATGGCCCACCAGAATTTTAGATCAGAGTGAAAATTTTGTACATAAGGTTTCATGGGATTCCGCATCACATGGACCGTTCAGATTAGACACCCATGACACGTGTGCAAAGGTGCGCACTTGCGTAGGTGTGCAGGGGAGCATGACTACACACACACACACTTAAACTCAAAGGGTGGCACATGTGGCACATTAGAATATCATGGATAAGAGTGTTTCTGATGTGAACCGAAATCATGAAGTATAATGCCTCTGTTATAAGGATTAACAATGTATATACAACCTCTGTTCTAGAGTTACCGATTTATATTTTAACACTAGCATGTTTCGATCTACTTGCCTAAAAGTACTCAGGGGCTGACTTTTGTTCTAATTGCTAATCAATAATACAACTTTGCCAAATCTAAAAGAGTCTTATGTTTATTTTGACTTTGGGTGTGATCTAAAAATGGGTAGAAAGAACTAGACATTCTCAGTGGAATCCATTGGTTTTAGGACTTGATACACTAAACAAAGAAGGTATAAACTAAATAACAAAGTAATGTTAATGTATGATATTTTCCTTTTTTACGCCCACACTCATACCACATAGGCACTCGAACCCATAATCTCAATATTCAAACATGGCTTGTTCTCCATTGAGTCATTGAAAACATAAAAATAAAAATAAAAATGTACCACTTGTATTTGGTCAGGACTGTGCATGAGAGAAGCAGAGGTATGGCAAGTTACTCAGCCCATGTCACCCAGGGTCCTGTCGAGTTGACTCAATGAGTATTCCCAGAGTCACTCAGCTGGATCTCTCCGAGTTGAGTTGACTCAGCCGAGCTTTGAGTCAAGCTTCGGGTCTTAGAACCCCTGCATAGAAGATCTCTTTGCCAAGCATAAAGTAAAATTAAAATAAAAACTAAAAGTCCACCTACTTAGGGATACATAGAATGTGGCGTGTGCGCCAGGTGCAATCAGTCACGTTTCCGTTGCACACATATCAAATGCTGGTGCCAAAAGATAGGGAATAGCCCAAAAAAGATAAACATATAAAAAGAAAAAAAAGATTTGAACCAGACGTGACGAAATTAAGAGAAGAAGCCCAATCTAACATAAACATCCCTTTTGAGAGATTGCAAGTGGAAAAGGCAGATGCATTTGAGAGATATGGCTTATGGAAAAAAGTCTATAGGCATTTTTTTTTTGGTCTTGATCCTCAAGAGTCTAAGCAAGAAAGACTCCAAAACGTGGACATGTATCCATAATCAACTCCTTAATTACCACATCAGTGCCTTTAAGCATAATTAGTGTTATCATAATCTCTCATTAATCTATCTATAATTTAAAATATTTCACATTGCATAAGCATGGGTGCATCCCTGATGGCCGATAAAACAAGCCCCGGTGCATATCAGATCCACTACCAGGGCGCAACTTACCACCATCATAAATGAATATTAGGTGATCCACTACAAAGCTTTGTAGGTTCAGCTTTGTATTCAACGCTGGGTGTGGTGCCAACCATTATTTTTACGTGTAATCTAATCCGTCCTTCTTGTGTTACTGTTGATAATCTCATTGAGGCCGAATGATTAGGGCTATTTAAAATTTTGGTGGGCAACACCACAGGGACCAGTTAGGATGGGATGCACACTACTAAAAACCTTCCATATGGCGTGGTGCTTACCGTATTTTGTACATTCCATCCAGTTCATTCAGAAGATGGGCCCCATCAAGATGAATAAACTTCCCAAAAAATAGGCCGTTTTAAGGCTAGGACGGGCTCTACAATGCAATTTTATAGGTTTAAGGCATGATTTATATGGTGTTGTCTATTTAAGTTGTATAATATCCCTATTTTTTTCCCATAGGATAAAATGAAGGGAATCAATGATGGACGGATTGGATTTCATGAAAACATCACGGTGGGTCTCAGACATGCCGATGTAGTTTAAGCTAAACATACAAAGCTTTGTAGTGGATCCAGCTTCATATTTGAAAAGCATGTACTGCGGTTTGTGGTGCCACGTGGCTGCTGTAAGCTTATGGATTCGTAACGTGTCACGTGGAGAAAGAAAATATAAAATTAACGAATGGCGTGCGCAAGGCGGCGATGAAGCGTCAGATACCGTGAGAAATGATCAGATGCGGCGGCTGTATCATACGTAATCATACATCCATCCTTTTCCGACAAAGAACCTTATATTTATAATATCCTATCCGTTGGAAAAGGTGGACCACACCATTTACACGACTGATATGAAAATCAGACTGATCTTTATATGATGTGGGACACAGCTTCAATATCAATGAGAAGCCAATGGAATGAATTAGAGCACTGGTGTTCACCCAAAAATTAGTGAACCGGTCTGCTTTACATATCAGGTGACCATATTGGCGTTGGACACATTTTGTACGGATATGATATTCCGGATGTGTGACACGTTGGCTGGGAGAAATGGTTGCATTGTATCTCACGATTCGGCCGTGTATTCGATCAGATATCATGTTCCTTTTGGTTATGTGATGTAAACCATGATGCCCTTCAGATATCACTCGCTCTTTCATTGCACCACCTATATCTCGTACTTTATACACTGGTGATCCCATCCTACAGAGATAGAAATGAATAGATCCCATTATTAAAAAAAATAATAATAATAATAAAAATCAACATCAACAGATTCAACGTTGGTAAATTACGAAAAAAGGAAAAAAAGAGAGCAGTGGCCCAGTACACCTCACCTAACACAAACGGCCAACATGTCACGTTTATATAACATCCGAACCATAGAAAATATTTCACCACACTGGAGATCATTGGACACAAAAATCTGGCGATACATTCATCAAGTGGGCCAGAGTGTACATCGAGATAAATCAATGGATCTGTATGACGTGGCCCACCTGACGAGTAGATCAGCCTGATTTTTGCATCTGGTATTGATCTCCCAAGGTGGGTCCATTTTCGACGGTCCAGATGATGCATACACATGACACGTGAGTAACTTTTTTGTCCACTAAGAAATGAATATAAAAAGGATCCAACCATACAAAAGATCAAAATCAACGAGATGAGGATAGACATCCAAAGGCAATGATGGTAACAAAAGGACATTGTGGAATCTATGGTGAGGTCACCCATCCTTTTTCCTTTGAATATATCACAAATTCGATGTAACATCCAGGAAGTTGCTTGCATGCGATTGAGAGTGGGTGGTTGCATTGGAATAGATGATGGCCCACTCAAACCCAGCCGTGAATCACATTTCTACGGTGTGGAGGAATTTAAGATGATAAAAAAATGCAACTCGTAGGAATCAAAGCAGCCCATTGAATGATAGCAGCCTTCCACCACCTTGTGTCATACTCCCGTGCGTTCCCTTTTTCTATTTCCTTCTCTTCTCCAGATTCTCAGCCATCAGTAATACCGATATACCTACTATTCCATCTCATCTTATTTATGATTGTCTAATTGATAAGACTAACACCATACTTTATCTCAGCATAGAAATAGTGGTGGCTCCTTCACCATATAATATATGTTGGAGACGTCAACTTAGGGGTGCCTGAATAAAAGATAAAATATAACTATTTCCCCTGAAAAATAGCCCCTGAATTTATAACTAGAGAGAACTCTCTAAAAATAATAAATATTATTGATATTATCAAATGAAAGTCTGTTTAAAAGTATTTGTATAACTTTTAAACTTTAAATTTATAACTTGTTTTAATTAGTAAATTTATTATAAATAATTATCAGCTTTTAAACTAACTCAAATTCTTTTTCATTATTTAAATAAGGAATTTAAGCTATTCTAAGACTTTTCAAAAATAAACTAAAACTGAAATCTAATTTAAAATTCAAAATTAACACCTAAGATAATTTTATCTTGGAAAACCATTCATGACCTTGGCAAAAGCATGTAGATCTCATCAGTAGGTTTCCAATAATATGTTATATGAGTGAAATGAACAATTGATTATAAAATTATAGCCATTAGAAGCTATGATGTACACTGGTTAGACCTTAGATTAAACTTTCTAATTGAATTTCTTTCAATCTTGGCTGTCTATGTGATTCGACTTTGTCTAACATCAAACTCCTCAACTTGAAATTAAACTCATTCTTGAGTTTAAAACAGCAGTAGCACATTATGTCAATTCATCTTCTCTGTCTTTTGACAACAATTGATGGCAAATGATTATACAGTATATTGAAAAATTATACTTATGATAAAACTTTAAAAGATGAAATCTCACATTCCATTTCTGTGCAATTATTCACATCCAGTATGTGAATTTTTATCTCCTTTATAACAATTTATTTGTAATTGGTTACCCTTGAGTAACATTAATGGACCATACTATTGTTGTCATATTTGTCCTTCAATCGATACACTTTAATCCTTACGAAAAAAGGTAAAATGATAAATATATACTTACAACTTGATAGGATGATCATAAAAGTATTTATTTATCTTTATTTTACCAATTTGACAATTGCTTCTGCTAAGTTACTCATTAATTTATCTTCTATTTTAATGAAAACATTTTCAAGTGTAATTATGAATTGATTAGTTGTTCTATCCATGAGTCCATTAAGTAATTTGACTTAAATTAATTAAGAGACACTCCCTCATCGTATAGCTCCACTATTCTTTTTCATTCTCAAGAAGCACTTCTTGATTTACATAGATCCATTCTTCTTTCCCGTCCTTAGAAGTTTTATCTTTTATCTTCTTCAACATTGGTTTAACTAAAAAGCATCTAACTCCCAAAGTTAATATCACCTCCATAGGTTTGTGGCCTATGATCTTACAAGGTTACTTGACTATGAGCTTATTTGATAATCATAAATCATTTGTCAATACAATATTATATTTGCAATTCATGGACTCAATGAATCGAGCAGTTGCCACTTAGCCCTCATGTATCCCTCGTGGCAAAGACGTGAACTCTTCCCTAGTCATTAGTTAATTCCACAATATACTTTCCTGTTCGGCCTATTATTGAAAACCATTAACTCAAGGAAAGGTTACACTCTAATACTAAATAATGTACCTAGTGTGTGGAGAGAAAAACAACACATTCTTCTTAAAAACACTACTTGAATACCTGAGGAGAGAAAAATCTATGAAAATTTAGAAATATAATTGATTTTATTGAATGAAAGTCTCCCTACAAAAACCACTCATATGACTTTTGTAAGTTCGAAACCTTAAAAATTCATAACTTACATGATGTAGACTTTACTAAAATATCAAATTGATTAAAAATAGCAAAAAACTTCTAAATTGATTCAAACTATTTTTCCTGATTAAAATAAGGACTTTAAGTTATTTCATGACTCTTAAAACCCCAAGATAGAAAAATGTGTAATTTATTGAGAGTAGTAAATTTTAAGTTAAAAATATAAAATTAACTGCTAAAACAATCCAATTTTGCAAGATTATTTTAAACCAATGGCATATTACACTTGCAAAATGGATAACGAACACAAAGTCCTATTTTCTTTTGATCCTAGCCATCTATGTGATTGTCCTCGACTCGGTCTTACATCACATACATGACAATCTAAGCTATCCAAACCACGTTTCTTACTATAAATTGAGAATATCATGAAAATCACTCTCATCAGGTGATCGTAGCCATCCAATTGGACAAAATAAATAAACTATTAAGAATGAAATGAACAGACAAGTAAATTCAGTTAAGTTCTTTACTGTGGTTTTTGGCATACGGTCCATCCAGAATAGGGCCACAATTTGGACGGTATGGATTCTTGTGGATGCATGCCACATTTATGATGGATGAGTTTACCACTATTTTGAAAATAGCTGTGAACTATACCAGGAACTGATTAGTTGGGGCCTTGACCTTGGGGCCCACCTTGCTGTATGCGCTGTATATTCACGTCACCATCCGTTCTATCAATCCATTGTTACTCATGAGCTAAAAAATAAAGCAGATACAAATCTCAAGTGGACCACACTATAGAAAACAATGGCAATTGAATGCCTATCATTAAAAACCTCTTAATGTCTACTATTATGTTTATTTGCTGTCCAATCTATTAATAAAGTCACACGGACCTAAATGAAAGGAAAATAAAAAATTAAAAACAAATATCAGCTTGTTCCCAAACTTTTGTGGCCTCAAGAAGGTTTTAACAATTGATCACCACCGTTTCATGTAGTGTTGGTTCATATGAGATTTGTATATGCTTCATTTTGGTCTCATGCCTTAAATAGATATGAAAAAACCAATGGACAGCATGAATACATTACACATACATCAAGGTGGGCCTCACGGTCTGGGCCATACCTAATCCTCTCCCCAAGGAGTCCATCGGGTAATAACGTGCCACACGTGGTAGTTCACCACCACCTCTTAAGTTGTGGTGTCCCATCCGTCTTGCATGTCGTGTGTATGTGTCAATCTAGAGTGTCTAAATTGTACGGCCTGCGATGAAATGTAGAATGAAAATCACATTAACTAAACTGCCCTAACCATTTTCAGTGTATATGAATCTAATGGTTTAAAGGACGGTGATCAGCAATTTGGACCGTCCAGATCTCTGCACTGGTAGGCAACGTATGAAACCACTTGAAAAAAAATAAAACGACAGTGAACAATCACCGTAGCCAAGCCAACTCACCGAAGTATTAGGGTTTTCCCACTGCCGTCTGCTACAGGATAACCGTCAGGCTGTGGGACATTTCACATCCCTTCCTCGATCTAAACTTACACGCATGCAAAACGTAAAAACGAAAAAAGAAGATCCAGACCGTCCATCAGACGCCCCGTACCTTGTAGGTCCCACAAATAAAAAATCAGTGACCAGTTGGCCATGTGATCAGAGGACTTCTTCTCATCGAACTCAACGGTTACTTTTTGTCCATCAGCATCCATCACAAACCACCAACTGAACCACTTGCCCCATCCACATGTGCCACGTGTGTGGTTTTGGATGAAGGAGCCATATATCATTTTCCCTTCACCTAAACCTCCTAAAATCTATTATATAAACAGTTACAAGATCAGGATCACGTCCCAGTGGGCCCACATCAGTTTTAGCTGTATCAACCGATCGCTTTGTACAGGGAAAAGGACATGACTCCACCGGGCGGACCACCAACTTGGATGGTCAGGACGGCTACCAAACCCAGCCTCGTCAGACAAACACGAGTACACCAATACGCTACTTTCTAAAAGAATGCTCTTTTTTTATGCCACTCCCATGGGCAATTTCGTAATTTCGAGAAAACCCCAGTAACCTCCTCACACTCCCAACGCCTATAAATACGCATGAGAACGAGCGTACCGCTAAAACCAACACCTCAAACCTACTAAATTATACATGGCTACTTCCTCTCATACTCCCGCATTCCTCTTCAAGCTAACCATCCTACTGATTTTCATGTTGGTCCGCATTTCCGAGGCCAGAACGGGCCCGCCGGTCTCTGAAAACGTTCCTTCACAGACCTCAAGGTTGCATGAGAAGCCTATTTTAACGACGATCTTCCATGTCTTCCGAAGGGGAAATGTCCCTCCTTCCGCTCCTAGCCACAGAGGCCACAGCATTCCCACTTTCACGAGACATCTACTCCGTACACGGTTGGGGTTGGGGCACGACCGGCGATCCATCGGTTCAAGTACCTCGCCGGGTGGCAGTAGTAGCGTGGGCCAGTAACCTTTTTTTTCTTCTTCTTTTCTCTCTCTTTGTATAATGTTGCAATTTTTTATTTTTGTGTAACGTACTCTGTTTGTAAGTTTTCATGTAACGGGGAAGAGATGTGTTTTGTAACCTTTGTGTGTTGCTGTTTTATGTTGCCATTGGGTGCACCGTGCCACATTGGTTTTTGGGCCCACAACCCATACTAAGATAAAATGGTTTTGGTCCATGATTTTTCATTATATTCTTTCATGGGAATGTTTTTTTTTTTTTTAATGGGATTGGAATACATGGATGATGATCTTGTTCATATAAAAAGTACACCATATCTAGGTATATAAACCATCACAGTAGTTCAATTGGTGAACATTTGAGAAAAATATGGATTGATCGAACCCTTAGTATCATTTTAATAGGGCAAGTTCTCAAGTGTGGTTTTTTTTTTTTTTTTTTAACACACGCACGCACACACACTCACGCCTTAGTGGGATTTCACCACATGGATGCTTGAACCCTCGACCGGGTGTTGAAACTCCTGAGAGTCTACCACCGGAGCAAGAGTAAGGATCCAAGTTCTCAAGTACGGTTGATTCAAGAGGTGGCCCACCGAACGAAGGGTCATAATTGAAGAGCATGTTCATTGATTTGACAATAGGGGTGGGTTACTTAATTGTTCAATGTAAATGGGCTAAAGACGGACGTGAGAACATTAAAATAATTGAGACCATGGGAGGATTGGATTGGGAGAATCTGTCTCCAGTTTTAAAATAAAATATCCATGGTTTAGTGGAATCCAGTGATATAAAACGGTAGAGATCTGCTATGGAGTTCCAACTCTGACAGTTGCGTAAGATAGTTTCTGTGTGGCCCATCCATGGGGTGCCACTTGGCTGTATGGATGGACGATCTGGACCATCCATCTGGTACGACTTGTAGCGGGTGGATAACTGTATAAATATCAGACCAGTTCGACAATCTTGTCCATCTAATGAACAGCCTTCAGTGGACCGTACCAAAGAAAGCAGTGGAGATTGGATGCCTATCGTTGAAAACTTATGGGGGGGCTACAGAAGTTTTGGATCGAGCGGATATTTGTTTTTTCCCTTCATCCAGGTCTGTGTGACCTTATGAACAGGTTGGACGGCTATTAAACATCATGGAGGGCCCTAGAAAGGATTCAATGGTGATCGTCATTGTCCCCACTGCTTTATGTGATGTGGTTCACTTCAGCTTTGGATTCGTGTTTTTTTAAGGATCAAGCCCTAAAATGATCTCTTAAAATGGATGGACAGTGTGGATGTAACTAACATGTACATCATGGTGGCCCCACAGAAGTTAGTGACGTCAACACACCACCCAGGTCATTGGTGCGTGGTACACCACGCAATCGGCTTCCCGACAGTTACAATTGACGTGAGTTCCGTACATTCTCCCATCAATGGTGGAGCCCACCCAGGTGGCTGGATTATTAATTCAGCAAAAGCCCTCAGGTCCGCCGTGGTTCGAGCCGAGCATACGATCCTCTCACTCATGTAAGACAACACCACCACCTTTTGATTGATTAAAAAAAAGAAGGAACGTGTTAAAAATCTTGGTAACAAGTGCACTTCACTTTCTCTTGTGTCATTAAAATATCAATAATACATAAGCTAGAGTTCTATTACGTGGGCCTAATTAATCAACCGTTCGAATCTCTCCGAGGGTTAAATATTACGATTGGGCCTACCAATGGACCCTACTCAAGTTATGATTAGTTTAAAATTATACAAGAGATGGTGTACTTCCACTGTGTTATAAGAATAATATTTTAGGACTATTAATGCTAGATTCCCATAGAGACTAAATGAGAGGAGTTTCAATGGATTTCAAACTCCTTACCCTTAATAAATATAAAAACAAGGTGGGTCCCCAATCCTACACGTTTTGAAGCTTCTACATCCCATCTCGGTGCTTCTCTAAGGGTGGTGCGAAAGATCCCGACAATGAAATTCCAGAGATGGCATATCAACCAAGTATGAAATTTAATTAGTTCAAATTTCTTGATCTCCATCTCTGATGCAGTGTTTGATCCTTTTAATTTCGCAAATCATAGTTTTATATCTAGTATCAAATACAACTTCGGCTATGGTAGATCTGTACAAGTTGTCAAATATGTTCTAAAACACTTAGGGTCGGATCTATGTCTTCTATTTATAGACTACTAGACTCATATCTAGGCCTTTGGTTTTGTTTCTACATTCATTTCTGGCACCCAATGACAACAACGACATTGTCCGCCATTGTTGCCGGATTATGAATTTGTCAATGATGCAAGAGGTTAAGGTATTGTTGGAATCCAGCCTCCTGAACAGCTGGGTTTTAGAATGAGGGTTGCCAATTTTTAACAAATCTTTTAGGGCTCCAACCCCATGGTAGTCAATCCAATTGGGTTCCTTTATTTGTTCTCTCTTTTTTCCAACTAATTGTCAACGTTGGCGGTGGCATAGGCCACCATTGGTGCGGGTACATAGGGTTTTCGAAACCCATTAGTCATAAAAAATGGAGAGGGGAGGAAGGAAATAGAGGATGTAAGGGGTGGGTATAGAATTTGAGGTCGATCGATTCTGGCGATTGTGGTCGAGATTGGTTTTGTCGCTAAAGAAGAGAGAGCTTCTAGAACTCTTAATTGCAGTTGTCTGAGCTAACCAGTCCTCTCGTTTTTGCTCTAGTAGTCATGCTTTGCTTCATCCAGCGATTAGTTTCTAGAGGCATAGAATTGATGGATCTACCTCCTTTCTCTCTCATCTTTGATATTTGGCATGAGATCCGGTGCCTTTGCCTAATGGATGGCCATCGGATACCATGGAGGCTAAACAACGTTAGGTCGTCCAATTTTGTTCCAGCAGTCATGGATGACCTTGAGAGGAGATGGACAAATCCACCATTGACAGTCTGTGAGTCAAGTAAAAGTCGGCTTCTGGATAGCATTTAGGTGGTGGTTGGAGTTCGTTGAGAAGGTGGAGGATGTTGGCGGCTGGGTTAGGGTTAGGGATTTTAACATTCTTTTATTCGAAAGGCCCTTTTACGACATAGACTTAAAAAAAAAAAAAAAAAAAAAAAAAAACCCTGTTAGGCCTATTTATGAGTCTTAACTCATTTCAGATTTTGTGGTAGGCCATATCATTGGGCTGGGTGATCATATGAGTCATTTGTGGGCCATCCTTTTGGGCTCATGTTGGTGCCTTATTGGCGAGCTTATGCCATTTTAAGTACAAACGTGAACCCCCTTTAATCAAGTTTAGGTCAAACATGGGCCCATCTGGCCATTTGGGGTTAATTCTTGGCCCAATCCAGTCCTGGTGCTTAACCACATATTTGCTTTGATTTCGAGACCATATTTTTTTCAACCCAAATTTAGGGCCTGTAAGATGCCCATTTTGAGTTTATGTATGGGTCTTCCCTTTTAAGCTTGTTTATAGGTTTTGATATTTGATATGGACCATTTATTTAACTTATAATGAGGGTTTTATCTAATTCATTCACTAGATGAACGATTCAATATTTAGACCTTCCATTATGTAGACCTTGAGTATCGGATCTAAATTGTTTATTTCATGTATCCAAATATAAGGATCTAATCATCCATATGAATCTAATTAAACATTCTATCTAGACCATCCATCCTATAAATGTTAAGGACCAGATCTAAAATGCTCATTGATAATGTTCAGATCATATAGAGTTTCGATTTGACTCATTTATTACTCCAAAATATGACATGGACTGTTGATTCAAAAGGAAATGGGAGAGAAACCTAACCGTCTATTTTCTTTGAAGATCCTTTGTGTTTCAACAATTAATGTTAGCTACTTTCTGAGCTAAATCTAACCATTTTATAAATAATCTGTTGAGGGCATGATTATGTTAGCAATACTGGAGTCTCAATTTGTGGGATTTGAATTGGTTGTGTTGCCACCATAGTAACCTCAGTTGGTGAAAATTTTATGGATTTTGACTCTTAATATTGGGATATAGTCTTAGGATTGTATATAGTTGTGTTTGTAGCCAATGTGAGCGGTAACGAAAATGCAAACGATCATTGTTTGGCATAGATGTAAGCAGTGTGGAGTAAACATTGTTAATGGTGTAAGGCTAAGAGGCTCATCTCACCAATAAGTGTTAAGTGTCTTAGATTTACATGATCAATATGTATTAGCTTCATGTTTGGGAGAATCATTTGCATGTCATAACTTCATTCTACAGGAGGAGTGATAATGATATGACCGATTCTCACTAGGATATTAATTGGGCCCATATTCATCTTGGTTGATTCAATTGAAGGCCCCAATCAATTGAATTTATGATAATTTGCTTGATATTTAGTTTTCTTTATGAATTGTTTTTAAGTATACAAATTAGATAATGTGAGTATATTTTGTAACCAGTATCAATTCACCTCAAATGCATCATGTTCTGCTCTAACTGGGTCGAATTATCCTAATAAGATAGTCTATAGAGTTAGTCCCATGGAGCATGGTAGATGACCTTATCTCAGAAAAAGAGAAAAAGTTTGGTAAACAAGATAATGTTCATATTGATCATCTAGTAACTTCAGAACATGAATATAATGAGAAAAGAAAAAACATGGTTCTATTAAGGGGTCTTTAGGTTTTATGATTGACAGTCAACCCAAAGATCGGTCGAGAAATAAGTGGGCTAAAAAAGGGATAAATGCTCCTTCTGTAATAAGCTGAGCCATTAGGAGATAGACTTTATTACGTTCAAGAAATAGCTCGTAGAGAAGGATAAAGATCATATCATGATCTGTTTTGAGTCCAACACGATTGATGTGTCAGAAGATTCTTGGTGGATAGATTCTGGTACAATAATTCACATTTATAATTTCATACAGAATATTCTATAGAGTCGGGCACCAATTGATATAGAACGATCAATATATATAAGCAATGACCTTAAAGTGGACGTAGAAGTAGTCATTATCTTTAGGATTATGTTAGAGTTAGGTCATATGTTGGATCTGTTAGATACATTTTATGTGCCTTCCATAAGACACAATTTATTATCAATATCTCACTTATAAAAATATGATTATATGTCTAAATGTTATAATGGAAAGTTTAGTATCTACTACGATTCAAATGTGGTTGGCACCGACACTATAGTTAATAACTTGTACCAATTGAACTTAAATGCCTAACACATCTATAATGCGAATTCTCAGTATAGAAATAAAGTAGGATCAAAGGAAAGACTAGATTATAAAAATTCCTTCTAGACTTATCTCTCACAAGCAATCAGGGCATATCTCTCACAAGTGATTGAAAAGGCTAGTAGAGAAACAATTCTTCATTCTCTAGACTTATCTACTTATAAAGTATGCACATATTATATTATGGGAAAATAAACCAGAATCAAGAAGAAATGTGTAACTAGGAGTATAAGACTCTTAGAAGTGATACATGCGGACATTTGTAGTCCATTCCCTATAACATCCTGGAGTGGATATAATTATTTTATCACTTTTGTATAAGACAACTCTCATTTAGGTACTTTTATCTTATAAGCGAAAAATCAGATGCCTTGGATGCTTTTAAAATCTATAAATTAAGCTAAAGTTGAAAATCAACTCGATGAGAAAATTAAAGTCATCAGGTCTGACCGTGGTGGTGAATACTAGATAGATATAACGAATCAAGTCACATTTCATGACCTTTCACTTGATACCTGTAAGATTGTGGCATTGTCACTTAGTATACATTGCTTAGGACTCCATAGCATAATGATGTAACTAAAAGGTACAATTGCACCCTCATGGACATGGTGCATAACATGATAAGAATTCGATATTGCTAGAATCTTTTTGGGGTAATATGATTAAAACTACAGTTCATATCCTTAACAGGGTCCTCAACAAGGTTGTAAGTAAAATCCCTTTTGAGTTGTTGAATGAGAGAAAATCAAGTCTCTGATATCTCCACGTTTCGGAATGTCTTGCTGAGGCCAGAGTTTATAACTCGCATAAAAGAAAAGTCGATCATAGAACCGTAAGTTGTTTCTTTATTAGATACTTGGAAATATGAATTATCGATTCTACTATTCTTCCAAGTGCATCAAGATTATTGAGACTGTGAATGATAAATTCATTAAGGATATTGAAAATAATGGGGGCACGAATATTAGAAATTTTGTATTTGAGAAAAAATGGACTGTGATCTTTGTCACGATCATTTTAGACCATGTGGGTATTGAGTTTGTAATCACTGCAGATCCCCACGTTGAATATTCTATACAACCTAATGAAGCAGGAAATTAAAATCAAACTCAATATGATGAGCCATTAAGAAAATCACAGACAAAGGAGGCTTGAAATTCTAGACGATTATATCATGTACTCGTAGGAGCATGAGTTTGACATATGGGTGGAAAATGATCCCGAATCCTTTACACATGTCAAATGAAGTTCTAACTCCTCTCGATGGATTGATGTCATGAGTGATGAGTTGAAATTCATGAAGGATAATAAAGTTCAGGATATTGTTGAATTACCCGAAGGAATAAAGCTGATTGGTTGTAAATAGGTCTTTAAAATTAAACGAGACTCCAAGGGTAATATCGAAAGATATAAAATCAAACTTGTTGCCAATGGTTTTAACCAATATAATGTATTAATTTTAATGAAACTTTCTCATCAGTATCTAAGAAAAACTTATTCAGAATCATAATGACTCTCACGGCTCATATGGATTTAGAGCTACATCAAATAAATTTAAAGGCTATGTTTCTCAATGTAGATTTATATGAGAATGTATACATGCATGTTGTGACCTGAAGGTTTCACAGTCAATGGCTTAGAACATATGGTGTGCAAACTTAAAATAATAATTATACATGGGTTGAAACAGGCATTACGATAGCGGTACCTAAAGTTTCATGAAGTGATTTTTTCATATAATTTTGTGCAAAACAATACAGATGAGTATATCTACATCAAGATCAGTGCGATCAAGTTTGTCCTATTAGTTTTGTATGACATTTTGTTGGCTATTAGTGATATTAAGATGATGTACGACACCAAAAAAATTATGTCTCAAAGATTTGAGATGAAGGACATTGGTGATGCCTCTTTTATTATTGGCATTGAGATATGCCGTAACAAATCACATGAACTGCTTAGCCTATTATAGAAACTTATATTGATAGGATACTCGAAAGTTATGACATACAAAACTATGCTCTTGTATAATTGCTCATTGTAAATAGTGATAAATTCAATTAGTTCTAGTTTCTTAAAAAAGAATTTAGAAAAGAATTGAGTGAAGGATTTTTCATACGCATTAGTAGTAGGGAGTATCATGTATGCTCAAGTTTATATGTAACTAGACATTGCATTTGCAGTTGGAATGTTAGGTAGGTATCTCTCAAATCCAGGAATGCAGCATTGATAGCTGTAAAGAATGTGTTAACGCTACTTATAAAGGACAAAAGACTTCAGATTCACATACAGAAGGTCCAACCATTTGGAGTTGGATACTCAGACGCAGATTATGTTGGTTGCATTGATACATAGAAGTCCACCTCAGGATACATATTCAAGATAGTTAGTGGGGCTATCTTGGAAAAGTGTAAAATTGTCAATGACAACCTAATCCATTATGAAAGATGAGTTTATTGCTTGCCATAAAGCATTAAATCACACACTATAGTTACAACGTTTCTTTTAAGATTTGAGAGTATTAGAGTATATCCCAAAACCATTGAAAATTGTTTGTAATCACTTAACTGTAGTTTCATTCTAAAGTAACAACAATCACTTATCAAAGTCAAAATATATTGACATCAAATATTTTGTTGTGAAAGAAAGAGTTCATAATCGTCTAGTGTCTGTGGATTTCATCTGTACTAAGCAGATGATTGCAGATTCGCTCACTAAAAGACTCCCCATCATATTATTTCAGGAGTATGTGATATCTATATGAGTCATTGATCACACATCATGTGTATTCAGTTAGTGAAAATTAAGTATAATTTATTTTCATAGACATGTATAGAGATATCATTTATTAACTTTTGATGATTCTGACATAAACATAATTTTTGTTTCTCTTTATGTATGCCCAATTCATTTTGAGTGAGAAGTAAAATTAAAGTCTTATCTCGTTGGAGACATATGAAATCTCCAGGACCTTTTGAAGATAGACACATATGATCACACTGCATGTGTAATCCTCATGCCATACTTATTTATCATTGATCTATGTCGTTAAGGCTAGTGGTATTTGTGACCGTGCATGTATAATCCGCATGCCACACTTATTATCCTTAATCTATGGTGTTAAGGCTAGTGGTATTTGTAATCGCGCTTAGTGTCATTTCACAAAGATTAAATGTTGATATGACTGCCACTATCTGCTACCAGTAATCTTGATGGACCAGATTATAAAAGCGTATACGTATTATCCAACAATTGCATTGGTCAATCATTCAGATGTTTTTTTTTTCAAAATAAAAAACGTAATTTTGAAAATAAAACCTTGACATTGATCAATGTGGCCCAAGTAGAGGAATGTAAGAGTTCTATAAGGTAGACCTAATTGATCAACGGTCTAAATCTCCCTAAGTGTTGGATGTTATGATTGAGCATACCAGTGGACCCCATTCAAGTTGTGATTAGTCAAAAATTGTGTAAGGGGTGGTGCACTTCAATTGTGTTACACGCATAGTGTTTTAATTGGACTAGGAATAAAAAATTCATGTGGAACCTAAGGGAGAGGAGTTTCGATGGGTTTCAAACTCCTCACCCTCAACAACTATAAAAACAAAGTTGTGTCCTCAATCTTATACGTTTTGAAGTTTTTACATCCCATCCCGGTGCTTCTCTAATGGTGTAAGGTACGGAAGATCCACTAAATTTTAGAGATGACATCTCAACTAAGTATGAATTTTAGTTCAAATTTCTCGGTCTCTATCTTCGATGCGATGTTCGATCCTTTCAATTCCGCAAATCATAAATTTACATAATAAATTACCTTTTAGGGATTGTTTGATTTTCCAATGACAATGGTAATTCACGGTTAATGAGTAATAATTATTTACTGCTGCATTTTCGAGGTGATGTTGACAGCCGTCATCATTTATAACCTCGCGTTACCCGAGACTAACACACGTTGCTTTTGTGGGGCTGGCCATGATTTAAGTTTATTATCCACACCGTTCATCCCTTTAGTTAGCTCATTTTAAGACATGAGCCAAAAATTGAGGCAGATCTAAGGCTCAAGTGGACCACACCATAGGAAAAAATGGGAATTGAGATCCTACCATTGAAAGCATTTTCAGGCCCTAGAAGTTTTGTGTCAAACTGATATTTTTGTTTTCCCTTTATCTATGACCATGTGACCTTATGAATAGGTTGGATGACAAATAAACATCAATATGCGCCCTAGGGAGAAAATAGCTTTCAACGGTTCACGTCTTTACAATCATTGTTTCTTAAGGTGTTGCCCATTCGAACTTAGGATTTTCCTCATTTTTGTACTTATATTATAAAATGTGCTGTTACAAAGGATGGATGGTGTGGATAAGTAACATACATCACGATGGGTCCCACAAGTTTAAATCAGCAAAAATATGAGTTTTGGACCGATTTTCAAGATGTAATTCCTTTGCCGAATTCAAACAGATGAACTTAGTAATAATTACTTTTTTTATTTTTTATTTTTTTTTACATGTATTTACCCGGTAGCTTAAAAATCAAACAGCCCCTTAGTTGAATAGTGTTGTGGAATGGTGAATGTATCTTATCCATGACGCACTTATTTGCATACATTTGGACAATCCAATCCGTTGATGTAGACTGTCCATTAGGTCTGGCACACATCTCATGTGCTACAATGTGAAAGCTAAGTTAAGTTGGGCAATTTAATTGTTGTAGCATAATATAGATTACTTATGATTTTAAAGAAGCCATACTATCATGGATTTGAAAACAAATGACTTGTTAATTTCTTTTATTTTTTTCATAATTTCATCTAATTATTGTGGCCATCTAATTGTTGGGGCTAGTTATAGGCCCACCCGTCTTCCCTGTTTCTGCTCTTAGGAGTAACTTAAAAAACCAATCTTTCTTTTTACAGTCATCTTGGTTAAGAAAATGTTAAAGCAAGTTGTTGTTTATAAAAATGGTGCATTATGAGGTATTTAAAAAAGTACAAAAAATAAAGTGTGATGTTGTTGGTTTTTTTTTCAAGTGCAAAATCTTCATTTCATATTGGATAGGTAGAACAACTTTGTTTATAAAGTATCTCTTTACAACTTTTTGAATAATTATCCATCATGTTCTAGCTAATCCATACACATGTATGATATACTCCATACTTGTGGATAAGGAGTGCAAATTCAGCCTTTGAAGGCTTGACCGGGGCCCTTCTTTGAATTTTTTGAAAGTCTCGATTTTGTAGACTGTTTTTAAAATTGTTTCATAGCCGTCATTTATGTCTTCTTAATTTTAGCAACAAAGTTATTCCCTCGCTCAATTGAAAAATCCCTTCTTTTTTTTTCTCTCTCTCTCTCTAGGCATATGAAGGAGAGTATCTTATGGTATATATGGTGTTGGGTTCTTTTGCACCCAATGAATGCTGAAAAACATAGGGCTATCGCATTTGGCGCCTGTTGCACTGATCCAATCAACTGAATGACGTGAATTATCTCAAAGACAACAACTGTGTCTATGCCTCATCTCAGTACAAAGTTTGATACTTATACTATAACACATATTGTTGCTTTGGAGGTCATTAGAATACAATGGTTGATATATAATCATGATGTGTGAGGCCCACTGTAATGTGTATGGTTCATCTAATTTGTTCATCATATGCTTTCCTTGATGCTCTCATATGACCCCTTAAAAATAACTTGATTGACCATCAAATAGAATAAACAAAAGAAAAGGATGAGACACCCATCATTAGAACTACTAGATTACATTTGGGGCCTACTGTCATGGGTGGAGGACACCCAATCCATCCGGTGGGTGCATGCTTTGATACACTCTTAAGGCCTAAAATATCAAGTCAATTTTACGTGACTTGCTGAATAATTTTGGTGACGTCTACCTACTTTATACATTGTAAACACTTTACAAGTTAGCCAAACACACTCTCTTTTTCTGTAGATAGATTATCACTTTAAAGTCAAATGGAATAGCACATAAACTATTTACACCTGAAACTTTTTTCACATACAAAGTGTTTACAACTTAAAACTTTACAGGCAATCAAACAATCCTTGAGAAAACCATTAAACTTGAAATGGATGCACTGGTGCCGACCAACAACAATCCAGGCTCACAGAATGGACGGATATGGTTAGAAGGGAGACATATAATAATGATAGGAAGCTAAACAAAGCAAGGGAAGAGCCACAAGCGACAATAAACATCCTATTCCAGCCAATCCACTTCTCCAGATCAAACAAAAGTAACATTGGATGTTAGCACAAAGATAGATAAATAGGCATCGTCATACTTATAGTGCCATCCTATCTTAAGATATACCATCTCAACTGCTCTAAACTTTAAAGGATGAATTCTTTTCAAGTAGGTAGGAATTGAAGCAAGCCATTTATTTATTCAGTGGAAGTAGTCTTTCAATGATGGCACCGTTAGATAGCCAATCCAGCTTAGATCAACCAACATCCAAGGGTCCAAATTATAAATCAGCCCCATCAACACCTACATAAATCTGATTGAGTCTGGCCCAGGTAAGAAGTCACCATGGAATATCTAGACTAAATCAATGGTTCAATTAAAGCTATGGCCAATCAACGGCGGTACCATGAATTGGATGGTTTGGATTGAACTACGTGTATGACACGTCTACATTAGTTGTGTGCATGTATGGGATATCAGGCTTTGTGGCAAAATATCAAACACCTATCCAGCTTTTTAAAAAAAAACCCTTTTCTTCATGGTTTATCTGATGTTTGGGTAGGTAAGCTGGCGACATTTGCATCCTAACCTCTAACAACTAATGAACGTTCGTTGCAACCATGCCTGATAGCTTTTAAGCCGTTGAAACCAGTAACACTGTGTCGGTAGTTGCGAGAGATGTAATATACTCCGAAGCTTTCCAGTTCATTGCAAGGAACTCTATCTTGGTTTATCACACTCGAGCACGGACATGAGGCTGTGTAATGGCCGTGTAATCGGTGAATCCGGACCGCTCATCTGGTGGGCACTGGTGTGGATGGTGTAATTTAGTGAAACTATGATTATTGGACTATCTCGTTCATCCAATTGATGTTCATGTTTTGATTGCGAGCTCTTGATTATTTTGTCTTAATTTGAAGGCCTGATGGCTAAATCTCGATGGTTTTTGAGGGGTCCACTAGTTGGACGATCTGAATTCACCAAAAATTAGAATGGCGAATTGCAACGAACCAAATGTGTTTATCGCGACAAATCTGAAAGGTACTAAGAAGGATTCTAGTCGAGGAGGAGATTCGTCCCGTTATTGGCGGACAGTCACGTGATTGACGGGCCATGTGCACGTGTCTGACAAAGAAACATTCCCTTGCGTGTACCATTTGTTTGCTGGAGGTAACCGGTTGAGGGAATCGGTCCACTGGCTGAAGGAGGCGTGCAAGTGACGAAAACTCTTGCGTGTATTTTAAAAGTTCCCGGTGCAGTGCAGAGGGCTAATCTAGACGGTACATCTAGTGGGCCCACCATGGATGCTGCAGACTTTAAAGGGGAGGTCCTTAAAAAATAAATAAATAAATAATCTGCGAACTGCGAAAGTGAATTATTAGTCCAGCTATCCAAGCCGTTCGAAGGTCTTTGGCACTTGGATGAACTTATTATTTATTTATTTATTTGTTTGTTAGTACACCCCCTATCAGTTCAGCCACCCCCACTAGGGATCGATATCAGGACATTGGTGTTGAAACGAGGTATCTTTCATTCAGTCTACCACTGGAGCCATGGATCAGGGTGCACTCCAATGAACTTAAAATAGGAGGACAATGCCCTGATCCAAAAACTTCCGTGGCCCCACGACAAATCAACTGTGGCAAACCTTAAGTTTCCTAAATCTGAGGTAGATTGGGTCATGAATACATTCATGTTCAAGATGGATTAGAGGGGGGTAGGGGGGGGGGGGGGGGGACGGACCAAAATGAGTTATTTAACATATTATATATAATTTTGGGGTAGGAGAAGCTACTTTAGCCAACCAACCTGCCATATTCCGTATTTGTGAGTTTCCATCAGGTCAATGGTTGAAAATTCATTTTATTTTCATTTTTGCTATTTATAGTAAGTTTTAATTTGATTATAAGTCTTCGTTTTTTATTTTTTATGAGTTGTGTCCAACATGAAAAGTGCTTAAAAAAATTAAGAGAATAATGTGGTTAAGCCAGATAGGACAAGTTAAGAATTTTTGAGAGTTTGAGCTGAATTTGATTATAAAACTTCTTTCAAGGTTTGGTATCACTATTTAAAAGATTGTGAATTCATTTTTATCATCTCCCAATAAAAATTTGAATTTTTTAAAATTTATTTCTATTTTATTATTTTACGTAGTGGATTCGAGGTATCTATGTGAGGAGTCCAGATAATCTCCATGGATTTTCTAATATAAAAGGGCTTGGCCCTGGCTCTATAAGGTCAAGCCAGCCATGCAAGAGCTAGTTGTTATAAGGAAAAAAAAAATAGCTTGCTAGTTGTTATAAGGAAAAAAAAGAAGCAAATAGCTTAAAATAATCTTTGATGCTATCCCGAATATCGACAACAACTTCATTCATAAAAATAGCTTTGATAATTGAAACATAACTTGTATCCGAGGTTGCTTTTAAATTATACTAATGTTGAATGGGCTCCCAAATGTCTTCTATTAAACCTTACTTCTTACTGTATAATTATAGCAGCCACTTGCTGATTGGACTGAGCCAGAGTCCTGGTTTGGATGGCTCTATTCATCATTGGTCCACACCCTGGAACGGCCCAAACATTGAGCCTAGATTTCAAGCCCAGACTCAGCCCTGGAGCATAGTTTAAGGGCCCAAGCCTATCCCTTTAGTGCTTACCCACCAGGGCTAGCTCAGGCCACCTAGTCCATTGCCACCAAAAATGCATGTGGATGATCGGAACCTTTTTCAAAAGGTAGGTCCCGTTGTGAACATATAGATGGGAAAAGTACAAGTCGCCAGACATGCTTGCATGTGAAAATAGGAAGCCGTTAGCAAGATGTGGGAGAGGGAGTTATAGAAACCATGGTAAAGGGAGTTATTTGATAGCCTTTCTCGGTATACATGCATCTAGAACTTTAATACGTGCTATATTCTAAGTTTGAACTGTTCAAATTGGAGAAACCTGCTTAAGATGGTTCATCATCCGAAAATTATATTGTTTGGAGCAATGGTAAGCTGTGATTAGTGAATTAGATTTTGCAAATTTGGGGGATCGAATATTTTTTGTTGAAGCATCCATTAAATGGTCATTAATCAGCTATTTAAATATTCAAATCAGATTACGGTTAATAATTTATATGGCTTGATTTAAATTAATTGTGTACAAAGGGTACATTTTCTTTGTGAGGGTTTATCAACCATAACTCTCTGCTAGACTATCAAAGGTTTAAAATGACTGATCACAAACCTGGCAGGAAAATAATCGGGCATACAAGCTCAGTCCAAAACCGGGGCTGCCCAGCCCATTGCTATCCTGGTGGGGTGGAAATACCATTTTTAAGGGGTGCAAGAAACAACACACAATGCTTGAACCTAGTAAGTCGTACAGATGGTCCACGGTATGATGATTTGGTCCAGTCATCACGGGGCCCACTTACCCCGAATAGATACAAACTAAATATATATAGTGCATGTTTGGGTGTTGCAGAATTTCCAAGGTTGTTACAATGGCGTCAAATCTAAGATGAGTTATGAAGTGGAGATCCAAACACCAGCCATATCTGATACACTTCCGAGTCTCACCAATCTTGATTTGGGGGTATGCTCAAATGCTACATTTGTGTCTGGGTTGGGCCAGGCCTAACACAAAGGCACAAGCCCAGCACAAGCACAACATGGGCCTTAGACATTAGGCCCAAGCCCAGAAAAGAGTAGTGGCCGCATGGTCCACACATCAACTGGGCTACCATTACGATGATCTAAAGACACTTGTTAATGGTTCTCATTCATCATGTGTATATAGTTTCAAAGATGATTGTTCAATCCAGAGTCATGTTTCATCATCCAAACCATATATATGTATGATAGACCATAGATAGGGATATACCATAATAATAATAATAATAATAATAATAATAATAATAATAAATAAATAAATAAATAAATAAAATTTAACTTATTTAAAACCTTTAATCACATAACTGTTTTACTTGTACACTGATCGGGTAAGGTAAGAGGAATACCTTTTCAAGTTGATTACGACCGAGGCTGGGACACGCCATGGCCTAAGGGAGTGGAGCCAGGTTAGTGCCAACCCTAGCCTAGCCCTAGCCCATCCCTCATCAGATTCTTAATCCATTCCTTGGTCAGATCAGCCACGGAGACAAAAATTCAGAAAAACAAGACAAAAGAAAGCAAACAATCCGGATGCACGATGCATGCGTTGCCGAATCAACGATTGGAACGTATATTTGTAGGATAGCATAGGTACGGATTAAGTCATGCCAGTCTGGGTCAAGCTAAAATGAAACGGTGACTCTCAACCATTGCCTGAAAGTCGATCTGGCATACACACTACAGTTCCAAGCACAGCTTCCAGACCAAGCTTATAGGTACAGGACAAAAGCAGGTTCTGCGGCCCTGCTCACTTTTCCAAGGAGGTTAAATTTTCTATACCAATTTGCTCACTTTTCCAAGGAGGTTAAATTTTCTATACCAATTTTTTTTTTTTTTTTAAAAAAATTTACACACGCACACACACTCCCACACACTCACACTGGTGGAATTTCACCACCTATGGGTACTTGAACCCTTGACCAGGAGTTGAAACTCCTGAGAGTCAACCACCCGAGCAAGAGTAAGGACCCTTCTATACCACATTGATTCTTGAAGAATAACACAGAGTGAAAATTTCATGGCAGAACTGATGTTGATGGAAATAATAGGGTCCATTGATGCCATTGATAGACCGTTCTATGCCATCGATAGATGTTTGATGTCATTGGAATAATTAAGAAAATTTATGTTTTGTTGCTAGAATGTTTTGATATTTTACTCAATGTCATTGAAGGTGTTCGGCGCCATCAAAATCTCATCAAAGGTGTCATCGTGTGCACATAATTGTGAAAGTGCAGGAATTATTTCCTATTCCAATTGTGAAAAAAGAAGAAGAAGAAGAAGAAGAAAAGGCGTTCTAAGATTTTCTAATTTGTTCATAAGGGTTTTAAGGGCATAACTTAGCCTTTTGATGTGGATTTGAGGCTTGTTGATGTAGAGTAGGTTGCGGACAGTTTCATGGCCAAGATGGATCAAAAAAGGCCCGGTCGACAAAAGAAGTAATCTGGACCGTTGAACCTTAGATTGAGCATATATCAAAATCCAGAATAAGTTATTGCGTGTAAAATATAAGATTTTAGGGTAAAACGAGCTACTTTAGCCACCCAACCTTGCTATGCTGTGTTGTGCAAGCCAGATTTGCAAAATACCATTGGATTGACGATCGTTTCTCTATTTTAATTCCTATTTTAATTCCGTTTTTATTGTAAATAGTAAGTTTTAGTTTGATTATAACTCTGTCTATTGGGGTTTTGGAGTTGCGCCCAATATGAAAAGAGCTTAGAATAATTAGGAGAATAGCTTGGTGAAGCCTAATAAGACACTTATTATTTTTGGCCAAAAACCTTGTGCACTAGTAGACATCACGACCATCTATAAATAGTAAGTTTACCATTTATAGTAAGTTGCTAATTCTAAGAGTTTTAGTTACAGTTTCCTTTTGATTTCTCTCCTATTGCTTGGTATCCCTACTTAAAGGGTTGTAAACTTGTTTATTTCATTCATTAATCAATTTACACCCTGATTCATAGCTCAAATGGTAGACTGAGTGAAAGATACCTCGTTTCAACACTGAGGTCATGGTATCGATTCCCAAGTGGGGGTGGCTAATAGTGAAGTGTGATTATAGAATTTATTTTCTATTTTGCTTACTTTCTTTCTCGTGGATTCGAGAAGTCTCTGTGAGGAGTTTAGAGAAGTTCCGTAGATTCAGAACAGTTATCCTCTTGACGAAGACGGTGCTTGACCTCATCATGTTCATCCCTGCGTCACTTGTTCGAATCGATAACACTCTCTCTTGTCTTTCTACTTTTATAGTTCATTACTCGTCATTTTGTGTCGTGGTTTTTTTCTCAAAAGGGTTTTTTCATTTAAAATTTAATTGTTTGTATTTGGACTTAGTTGTGCGGTTAGTAATACTTTGCGGTTCTCCAACAAGAACAAGGATGACTGGTGGCCCACTTACTTTGAAAGTTGAAGAGATGATGTGATCAGATGAGGCCTACTTGTATCAATCAAAAGGCTTTTTAGCGATAAGGTAGACAGTCTTGTGGCTACTATCATGGGAATGAGCACGTAGTTGTGTGGATCTCACTATGATATTTACGTAGAATCCAAACCGTGCAGCTGGTGAGCCGTCTCATCTCAGCATACATCCTAAGAATTGTCCTGACAAAAAACTTAGGCGGGACATGTTATCAATAACAATTTACAATCACTCCTACAAACCTATATAGATGTGCACTACACCAAAATCGTCATTTAGGAACGGGTTTAAACCGTTCTTAAATGCTTCAGGAACGGTTTAATACCGTTTCTGAAAGAGGCGTCGCAGAAAATCAGGAACGGTTCAGAACCGTTTTGTGTACCGTTTCAGTTTTTAGAAACGGAATTTTAGGAACGGTTTTAAACCGTTCTGGTGCCAACGGGCACATTTTGGGCAAAAAATTTTAGAAACGATTTTAAATGCTTATGAACGTTGCCAACGGTCAGATTTTAGGACGGAATTTTAAGAACAATTTTAAACCCCTTTGTTAATTGTATGAGAGAGAGTGGGGTATGTAATCTACTTGTATTATATGCTAAATAATTACACAAATAGAAGAAAAAGACAATAGAATGATTCACCCGCAACAATTTTTTCCTTCTAGTACACGTTCAATTTAAATTCCAATTTCAATACAACATTTCATTTCCAGGCTTCTATAATCCAACAATTCCTTGCTCTTTTCTAGAATGATCACTCTGCCTTCAGATATGACATCCGCTGCAAATCCTCCTCATCCATCCCCCACAGCCCGAGCGATCTCTTCCACCAGTTCTTCAGGCCTGGTATTCCATCTGCAAAAATACCATATTTATATTAAAAATAATTGCACGGGTAAAAATGTTATTAGCCCCTGTCCAGGCTCTTTATTTGGTCACCAGAAGTTGAGACCAAGGCCTGGCCTGCAAACCCCAAAATCATGGAATAGAGCTCTCAACAGCCAAAAATGGGCAGGGACTCAGTATGGGCTAGGCCTTAGTGGAGATAGTTATGAAACCTCAATCAACCCATAGTAACAAGGGCCACTTAGAAGCCCAACAGGCCCAATGACAGCATAAAGAGAGAGGATTGATCACCTATAACTAGTTGTACTCTGCAACCTGCTTTTCTCTTTCAATGAAAAAAAAAATTTAAAAACTGGCAAGCACTCATGCAGTTAAGGTAATTGCATAGGAAATTACACCAATCATTTCAGTGTATAGGAAGATTTTGTTGCACCTGGAATTGGATCCAACCCCACAAAATGGTCCTTGAATGTCTTCCCAAGCAATCCATACCTGCATTATGAGAAAACCCATCTTAAAATGAATAAATTCACATTCAGTTCTGCTTCGACCAAAACAGAAAAATACGCACCAGTTAGCTCGCAGTCCCGTACGAAGAGTATCCATTTTAAGCAATTCGACTGTCCAATCAATGGTGTGGATCTTTGCAATGACTCCGGACGTCCCCAGCCATGCGTAACGCTATAGTTCTTCATCATCGAGGTCTGGGTAGTTGTCCGAAATGGTTGTTTCAAATTCAATCGAATAATGAAAGATGATTATAATCAATGCATTTAATTAAGCTAGTTAAGCCCCCATGTAAATAAGAGGTGTATACGTGTAGGAGATCTGGATCCTTCAACTGCGTATCCCGAAAATTTACTCTAACCAGATGATCCAAGCCATGGTAGGTACCAGCAGATGAGTAGCCTGGATCTCATACATATCTATAGTGCTTTAGAACTAACACTCAGATCGTAGGGTTTGATACCCAATCCCTTTTAAAAGAAAAATAGGAAGTTAAAGCACCCATGCTGGCATCATTGTGAAACATTTTTTGCGACTGCTCTATCGATCAACATGTCAGATGTGGGGACCAAAGTAATTCATGGTTCACGCGGATAGTTTTGAGGTGGTGGGCCCCACAATGAAACTTATTTGATCGATGATTAGACGGCTACAAAAATTGCTCGCAATGTGATACGCCACAGTCCGCCTCACACCAGTTAACAAATGAGAGTTTGATTCTCACCTTGAGCTTGTCACATACTGCATTATGTTCTTTAACGAAGAGTGCTTGCAACACAGAAACACCAACCCAACTGTTCCGCACGTCGCCAGAGATCAAAATACCATTGTTATTGTGAGGAAGAAGACCATCATCGGAGATGACAAGCTTCCCATCTTTGAAGGTCCGAACACGTGACAGTTTCTCTGCATTGCTTCCGTAGATAGCACTACCATCCCTGTGATTATCCATGTTAATCACCACCTAATAAGGAAACAACTCTAGAGAAGGGAAGAATGATTTTTTTTTTTTTTTTTTTTTGTTTTTTTAAATATGACTTAAGTGTCGTTTGTATGCACTATTGAATTCATTTTCAATAACAAATCTGATAAAGAAGAAATGGCACCACTGGATTGACTCTCTACTCACAATGAGGAATTAGACTTCAAATTGCAATTTCATTCCTTTCAATTCCAACTCCTAATTAAAATAATCGCGATTTGGAGGATAGTTTAGTGCAAAAGGTAATTGCAATTTGGTTATTTCCTCTCTATTGAACAAACCATTGTAATTAAATAGAATGTTGCATCCAAATGCGATTTAGTTTATGTCAACACTTACCACCATGCAGTCCTAGTATTCAAATGCCCACTCTTGATTTCATAAGAGCCTGTACGGACTTCCTTCGTCTTGTAGAATCAGAATGCCTTGAGCGGGCATTCGTTTGCAACTGATGAAGGGGCTATAATCTCTATCTGTATCATTTGGAAATTAGGAAACCCTTAAAAATCGATAAAGAATACAGATATGCACATAATTCGAAATCATGTCCCCTCTTGTAGATGAAACCTAGCCCATAAGTTACACTCATTGGGAGATCAGAACCATCTACCCTAGACAACACCAATGCATATACATGATCATTAATTTGTAACGGTTTGTTTGTTTCAACCAAATTAGACTGGCTAATCATGATATTTAGTGCAACCAAACACACCCTAATTTAATTAAGTTGGCATACTCTACCTGTTTGGTATCCTCAAGATGGTCAATCCAGTCATGTATCATGAATTGGATCCAAGATGCAGCTATCATGTTGAATTGCTTTCCTGTGTTTACCATCTTCTTCCTAGCAAGTAGCTTTGTTGCAACAACGACTAGATCTGGCTTCATAACCTGTTCAATTAACCCAAATGCTACATGAAATCTTGACTTTAAAGAGTTCCTTCTTTATGAATTACAATACAGGCTCATCCAACATGTGTTGCGCCAAGAGACTCTCATGAAGGGATGGTTGGATGATCAGAACCATCAATCAGTTGGGTGATACTTGTGATGGAACATGACCAATAATCACGATGAAAGGATGATCCTGACATTCTTTAGTGGAGTTGAATGTGAACTGTTTAAATTTATCGAAAATATCAGCAAATCAGCATGAGTTTTGAACTATGGCCACCCAAGTAGCTCCAATAAGATCGACAGTTCTGATCACCTGACCATCTCAGCATGTGAGACCACCAATGGTGGTGTTGCAAACTGGATGTCTTCAAACAAACTCTTAACATAAACTAAGCATTTTAAGGAACAAAGTGAGAAATTTTTACTGATCAAAGGATCAAAGTGAGGTTTCTTCAGCAACCTTAGTATCATCAAAGCACCCATGAGCCATGATAACCTGCGCAATTTAGTGTTAGGGTGAACATTTGAAAGAAGATTATCAAAACTCAGAATGTCATCAAGAATCAGCACATTCTTGGTTGACGTATAACATCTATCAACCAGCTCCGAAACTCCAACCATACCATCTGGTGCGAGCTTGTTCGGGTGGGCAATGATCACCATGGGATCATAAAAATGTAGTAGTCTTCGTATTTTACAGCTACTAAATATTTACTCAAAGACTTCAAATGAAATAAATATAAATATAAACAGGGCAAACATATTGTGCATGTGTAACACATCCTGATAAACTCCCATATGCAGGAAAATCATGAATTCCCCACATTAAAATGGCTTTCAAATTAAAAATTGTCTTTAAATGAGAATCATATGTTGTCACTCCATTAAGCCACAAATTCTTCAACTCGTCAATCAACGGTTGTAGGTAGACATCAATGTCCTTACTTGGTCCTTTTGGACCTGGTATCAATACCGTTAACATTGAAAATTCTCTTTTCATACACATCGAAGGGGGTAGATTATATGGCACTATAATGACAGGCCAACAACTGTAGGCACTACTAAGATGTTCAAATGGGTTAAATCCATCAGTCGCAAGCCCTAAACGCACATTACGAAATTCTTCAGCAAAACTTGGCCACTTGTTATTTATTACCATCCAACTTGATGAATCAGACGGATGCCGCATAACACCACTATATTCTTTCGGCTGAGAATGCCAAGTCATTTGCTCCGCTATCCATAGCACACTAGAAATAAACTTTTTTTTTTTTTAAAGATTACTTATTAATTTTTTTAACAAAATGTATATAGGATAATATTAAAATTATATTAAACATTGAATGCACACCTGTATAGCCTCTGTAGCCTTGGTGCCAAAGAAAAATATCTCAAAACCTTTGATGGAACTCTAACGCCTTTTTTCTTTGCCAAGTAATCGGACCTCCATCTCGATCTATGACATGTTGGACAATTTTGTCTATCTTTATACTCTTTCCAATAAATAATACAATCATTGAGACACGCATGTATAGTTTCATAAGTCATTCCCAATGAGTTGATCATCTTTTTCGCTTGATATGTGCTCACTGGCAACGTGTTTTCTACTGGTAACAACTTTTTAACCAATTGAAGAAGATCATTAAAGCTGTTATCCGACCAACCATTCGTGCCTTTAAACTATACAACTCAACAGTAACCGATAATTTTGTGAGTTCTCTAGGGCAGGAAGGGTACAAAGATTGTCTTGCATCATCAAATAAAGCCTTATATCTTTCTGCATCAAGGTCTTCATGACAATTTTCATTTCTTCTAAGATCATCCATAAGAGTATCAGCATGTTCTCCAATATTTCTAAATGCATCATTAACAAGTTCCTCCATTCTAGGATACTCATCATCGGATCGATCATCAAACGTCGATGATGATGGTTTCTCGTTACTTTTCGCAAGACTTTCACTGTGAAAAATCCAATGTGTGTATGACTTATCAATACCGTTAATGAGCAAATGCTCATGAATCTCTCCAAGAGTGAACATCCCACTCCCATTTCTACATTTCACACACGGACATGAATAATGATCAAATCCACCACCGTTGTTCTTTGTAAACTCAATAAAATGCACAAGTCCATCCAAATATTCTGGACTTAATATATGTTTGTCCATCCATGCTTTGTTACTTAATGATGATATTCTGCAATAAATGAGAAAATCAAGTCAATTTTGATGTTAAAATGATGGTTGGACCCTATTAACTAAATGTGTTTAAAGTGAATAAACAAATTCCGATGCATGCTTTAGTGAAATAAAACAAGTTTTTTATTTCCATTTTTCAATCGTAAGTATGATAACAAACTAAAATAAAAAACACTGCATCTCTTTTTTAGACTCAACGGGCAGACATGTTTACATGAAGTAATAAAAATATAAATTAACTAAGACTATAGGTAAGCACACAATTATACCTGATTTAGTAGTTTCTTATCTACAACAAGAGAAGTAGACTTCAACAAATATGATTATATTCCTGAAACAAAACAAAACAGATATATGGTTCATTTGATTAAAGAGGTATTTAGCATTCTATAAAAGCATTTAATGCACCACATTAATCGATTGCACTCTCTAACAAGTAATACCATTGTTAGCAAGGAATGTAACATTCATTTTAAAAATAAACTCTCCACCATCACTACGAACATTCTTTTGGGTATGCAAACCATTCATTTGTAAAGAAAATGAGTTTACAGGAACAAGTGGGAAGTGCAGTGGAAGAATAGGGAGATTGGCCTGGTAAAATGTCAATAAAAGCATGTACCTCAGTGCGCCCTTTCACAGCTTTTGGGTATTGGTCAGATCAGTTAAGCCCGACCATCTAGTTGCGTAGAATGTTGTGGAACCTGTTGTGGTGTTGCAGTTTAAAGTATGGATCCCTAAATGACGACCAATTGAGGTAGAAGACTAGAACTCATCTTCCATCTAGTCTGAACAAAAGATATATAATTTTTGTAAGCTGAACAAAAGAAATGAAGAAAGAATGAACGATGACTGTGGACTGGAAGCTGAACAAAAGATATATAATTTTGTAGGAGCACTGAAGTAGTGACCCACCATAAGATTGTGGACTTCCAGCTGCTATCCCTGATTGATCCATGGATGATGACTGTGCAGGCATGGAAGCACTTCCCTGTGTAGGAGCACTGGAAGTAGTGCCATCCCCATACTGCGTTGGTTCCCCAATAAGATCGCACTTTTCAACTATTACTTCCAAGTTGATGATAATAATGATCTTGATTGTAGTGAATGAAATCATCATGAGAGAGAATATTAAAAAAAAAAAAAACACCTAGATGAAATGAAGAATAGATATGATATGCATATGCTGAGCATTTTAAGAGAATGAGGTTGGGCAGAATTAGCTTCAGCCCAAAAGTAACAGCCACATAGCTTTCTGTCTTACACAACCTAAGTAGAATATTAATTTTGAGTTTAGAAGGAAGAAAATGAATGGCCTTCCTAATAAGAAAATCACTTTATGTGCCCTGCACACCTCCCACCTTTCCAGTGGCAAGTAGCTTTTTTTTTTTTTTTTTCCTGATACAAAATGCTGCCAATCAATCCCTGGACCTTCTGTTTGACGAATTAGCTCCTCATTCAAGACTGGTCTGTGGCAGCTAGTATCCTATTCTAGTTCCAGTAGCTCTGCATGTCAACCACCATAAAAGAAATGAAATATCGTCCAACCTGTTACTGTTGAAAATATAATTTGAAAATTAATATATCTATTGCGGGTGTTATCCACCACTGAATTGTATCTTAGATGATGATCTGAACCAAATCATGCTGTGGATTGTATGCTACTAGTGCCATTTGAAGAAAATTGGTTTTGGATGATTGTGCATGAATAGGAACATGGAATATTGAAAAGTAAATTTTTTAACGAGTCATGTTCAAATCCAAGATTCAAAGGTTATAGGATCATCAATGATGCATGATTACAAGAAAGTAGCAAATATGAACAATTGAGATCAATATGAGAAAGTACCCTGTGTCTGTTGCAACCCTGATAAAAATGCACCCACCATGTCTACTTTCTAATTTAGTATTATTATCTGACTAAAAGCAGAAGGGATGGGGGGGTATTTATCAAATCAGTGGGTCTATACAAGAATGGTGATTCCTTACATGTGCGGACATACAAAACGTGTGCAGGATTTGTGATGATCAATGAGCAGTAAAGATTAGGTGAATGTATTTCAGCAAAAAATGTTGTGCAAATTGCATGTGACAGATAATTGTAAAAAGAAAGAAAGGAAAAAAAAAAAACAACCACATACCTTTGTCACATCCTACACCCGATGATACAATGCATTGACCTCAATAAGAGTACAAAGGTATGATTTCTTTGTAATCCAAAATAAACATAAATGTAATGTACTACTGGCCACAACTAGCCAACTTGGTAAGGTATGATTTCTTTCTCCTTGTAAGTAACATGTTTATTTTGAATTTCTATCCACATCTCTACCCTCCATTTCCACCTTTGCTACTACTAACTATAAAATTGGTGGCACTCTAACTTTTTGGCTGTTACAGAGTCACATTCATATGTTGTTTGTCTTTTATTCTTAGTGTCTTGGTGAAAATGGAAACATGCATGTACAGAATCTGTTGCACAAGAAGCAACATCTTATGAGAAAATTGATGCAGGAAAACCTGCAACCATGATTTGGAAGTCCAATAATTAAAAAAAATGCTAACAGGAGCATGTCTTACACTAGTAAATTCAGATTCTGATGTGCCACATAGCTCAATAAGCTTAATCTTGTCTACTTTAAGCTGCAAACCAGTAAACACTGAAGCGTAAGAAACATTTTCAATGATTAGCTACCTTCTGCCTTTTTGCACACAAGTAGAATGCAGTGGCTGTGAAAACAGGCCAACTGAAGTCAACACTTGCTCAACGAGGTGCTGGCAAAGCAGCAAGAAATCGGTCCTTGTAGTTGAAAATCAACATTATTATTCAATTACATACAGATGAAAGATTACACAAAATTGCATACATCCAAGCAGGCTGACAGGCAAGCATGAGTGATTTATGTTTGTTCACATCTTATATAAGGGTGAACTCCCTCACATACAGCCACTGTTCGAGTACGGTTCACTACCGTTTCAAATCAGAAACGGCTTAGAGCCGTTTTTGAACCAAACTAGGGGCCGTACTCGATTGACGATTTTGGTGTAGTGAGTGGTTGCTATACAAACATCACAGTGGGCCCCATAGAAGCTCAACTGCATGGGAACTTCCCATATATTGGATTATTCCATTTGTGAACACTTGTTTGTTGAAATAGGACTGTTGGATTTTCCCTCCATTGTTAACCATCCAATAAATGTCCACCAATCCAATAGTCAAATAATCAAACAAGCTTAATTTTTATTCATGATACATCTATTGGGAACACCATAATTTGGATGGCATAATTTGAATTTTATGCCATGTATGCAATTTCTAAGTAATTTCTAAGTGCCTGCACATTATCCATCACACTGCCAGAGTATTTAAAGTTTCTCTTTTTCAAAAGCAACCACTTATAATCCGTTCAAGTGCCCAAGCAAAGATGAGAAATGCTAGCCAAATGTAGATGAGAATGGACAAACTGGAAGCCATTTTCAGATAAATGGAATACAAGGACAATACATTGTCTAGTTAGTAATTGTATTTATCATGTAGAACATGTTTGCTTTATCACCACCAGAAAAGATGAGGGGAAAAAAATAATAATAAAGAACGTGCCATTGTAAATAATCAAAATACCATGAAAATAAACCCAAGTATACAGATGCCTAACAAGGTAGAGAGAATTGAACCTGGACTACCATGGGTCAATGCTGAGTTTGTCCTGCATTCTCTACTATTGATTTCTCTGAAAAATAAAAATTTAGAGTCAAAATCTATCAAACAACAACAGGATACAATCTCAGTGAGGTCGAGTCACAGTCACAACCAAGTTTCCCAGTGATGCAGCTAAAAATCTCAGCAAGTCAGAGTTTACTCCCTCGAGTTTCGAGTCGAGTCAATGAGTTTTTGAACTGTGCAATAAAAAATGCCAGGAATTGATATATCCAAAGGCCTTTGTAGAACAGTGAGGTCTCTACGATTTTATCTAAAGGATATTTGGACCTACTTATCCAACCAGAATGGTGGTCCGAGCTTTATATCCTGTTTTTAATTAAAAAGGGACCAAGTGAAGTGAAAAATGAAATCAAACTCCTAATTACAAGAAATATCAGCCCCATGCACTTAAAGGTTGCATTTCCATGTCCTGATTTTTCTGCCCAGGAAGGATGCTTTTCTCCCCAAATCAACATCCCCAATGTTTCACGTCCAACCTGAATCTGGATACTGATTTGGCGCACAAAAGGCTGAAAAATGGGACCTTCGATAATGCAGTTTCAAAAAACTTGCACCACTCCAAGTGTCAGATGGAACAAATAGCCATCTTTTAAGCCAAAAATTCCCATCGATTTGCAATTTAGATGACAACCAAATGCATCATGATTGTCTAAGAGGACCACAACTAAATTTCCTACCTCTCCCCAGACATGATTGAAGAAAAGTATAATGCCTGCCTCATCAGTTAGTCACAACAGCCAGCAGGGTTGTAGTTTAAATTAACATGCTCGAGGTCTAAACTATCATCCCAGTCTACCACTTCATTTTTCTTTTACCAATTCCAAGTCCACATTCTCCTTGTTGTGGCAGATTAACTACTACAGTCTACAGTATGTATTAGTAATGGAACAAAAAAAAATAAAAATCCAGTTTAATGCAATGTTTGAAACCCAAACTGGACCAGAGAGTCCCAGTTGAGACCAGTTGGGAAATCCCGGTCAACTAAGGTGTTCATTTGCTTTCTTTTAAAAAGAAAAACAACTCTATCAGGTAGAGTTCGATCCAACAACCTCTAATTCAAAAATAATTGCCAAGCCAATGGCAAATATGTATTATTCGTTATCCTTTTAGTTACTTTCTTCTAACTTGAGTAGATTTCCAGATTGGATAAAAACAGTCTGAAAACTCCACAAAATGCAAAACTACATGTTCATAAACATTTATAAATATACCAAAACAAATATCTATCGGAAGATTATAACATGCACATTCATGATGAGAGATTCTAGAAGACGTCATTTCAATTTCATAGAGTAAGCAGACGTCACATTACCTTCTTCCACAGATTCAAATGCACGAATACATCTTTCATATGAGAGGAAATGTAGGGAGAGGGAGATCGGGAGAGGGAGATCGAGAGAGGGAGGGAGAGTGAGAGGGAGATCGAGGGAAAGGGAGATCGAGAGAGAGAGGGTCGAGATCGGAAGACGGAGAGGGAGATCGAGGGAGAGGGAGATTGAGGGAGAGGGAGCGAGAGTGAGAGGGAGAACGAGAGAGAGAGGGTTGAGATCGGGAGAGGGAGATCGAGAGAGAGGGTTGAGATCGGGAGAGGGAGATCGAGGGAGGGAGATCGAGGGAGATTGGGAGAGGGAGATCGAGGGAGATTGGGAGAGGGAGACGCAGATGGCGATGGCATAAGGAAATGAGGGATTTAGGGCGTTTTGGAGCAAGGAAATGAAGAAAAATATTCGGTAGTCTGCGGTATATACAGTAACGTGGCTCTCGAGCCATGTGGGGTCCACTCAGAGGTTACTAATAGAATCCATTCCGTCCATCTGTTTCAAAATAAAACAATAAAGCATAATAATAATAAATAAGAATATCAAACACTCAATTAAGACACACCAACAAAAAATGGAAACAACAGAGTATAACAACAACTAGCCAAGCACGGTTCATTACCGTTTTAGACCAGAAACGGCCTAGAGCCGTTTCTGAACCAAACATCCAGCCGTACCAGATGCACGATTTTGGTGTAGTGGCGGCTTAGCTCAGTTTTGAAATGGCCTCATTTTTAGTTTCCCTTCATCCTGCCAGGGTGGACCTGTGAGTGGGTATCATATACACAAATCCATGCATGCCACATTTCATCTTGAAGTGTTATGTTTGGCATCACCCTCCCCGGTGTCCCCCATTTTCTCCTTGGGTGTAGGTTACCTAAGTTATCCATCGAGCCAAGCGTAGACTTAAAACTTAGCCTTGTCATAACCCATGTTAATGTATTGACTATAGTATCATTGATTCTGTCAGCAACAATTAGATTTTTTCAAAAAATATTTAAAAAATTAAGGAAAAAAACTTACACAATTTCATTTATTTGTTAGAGCTTCTACTCATTCATTTATTAAATTTATAAATGATACAATTGACTTTGAATATAGTTGCATCACTTTTATAAAATAGAATATAATTTAAGATTTTATACAAAAGATATTTATTATGTCCACCTGTTTCTTTTTCTTTTTTTTTTTGGGTGATCTTTTGATTTATATAAAAGGCCAATTTTCCGTTCCCCCATTTCACCTAAAAAAAATTTACACGATACATCTGATGTTTCTTGCCATGATGCAATAACCCATGTGTTTCCATATCTCAAAGTCATGATACATCCAACGATATTGATATTAAAAACAAATCGGTCGGAAGCTCTACTTCCTTGTGTTTGTGTTTAAGGAAAATTAATATTTTTTACTTCTTTCAGTATGTTGTTAGTTGATTGTAGATAAAGCTGCTGTTATTAGTGTTGATGCTGAAATCTGGTTCACCCTCACCAAGCTCCGAGTGCTCGTGCCGAGCCTTGTAAGCCTGTACAGGAGGAAAGCAGAGGAGACCCTGGCTAGAGCAGGGGACCCTCCGATGCCAAAGTCAGCTAGAAATCTGAGTCTAATTAGTGTAGTGAGGGCTTAATTAGGGTGTGAGATTTTGCGTACTTGTTCCTGTAGATATGTCTCTTATTTATACCTTTTTCTTGAGATGAACATGTCCGTCATTCTTGGCACGATCCCTGTCGTCGAGCAAGAATGGTGCATGCGCTGATGTTAGCCGTTACCCTAAGATCGTGCGCCGAATATTACTTCAAACATGCGTTATTGGAGTTGATCCTTGAGCGTGACTATAGGACACTCATTCGTCCGAGCCGACCCTTACAGTCCGAGCCCGCAGATAGGTCGGCCCTAGTTACTTGCCGACGAGAGTTTAGTCGAGATAATCAGGCGAGGTGTGTAATGGCTTCTTCTGGATTCTAGGTTGATGTCAAAGCTCTACAAAAGAACTTGGAAGTTGAACCTTGGTTGCTATGACCAGGTCGGTGAAGACAAACTATCACCTATCCGAGGCTCGGCTCATCGACATCTGTCATCCGTCCTGCTATGATGAGCTTGTTTAACTGACCGAGCCGGGCTTTCCTCAATTAGGGTCGGAATACACCTGTCTTGGTGCAAGTGCTCAGTCGACCGAGCCAAGTCTACCTCTGTCGAAGTCGACCCAGCTTTTCCCATAACAATTAGTATTAGCAATACTTTAACCCCAAGCATAAAAATAATAGTCCTATCCCAACCGTCAACAATATCCAAGAATTCTCCAAGTTGAAAGGTTAGGATCATCTCATCAGTCCCGTCTTTTGTACGGTCCATTAGTGGTAGAGCTAGATTCAGACTGGGTTTGGGCTCATCAGACCGGAACCAACGCACAAGTGTTTTGTATTGAGCTGGACCTGGACATCATTGACGGGTTGGAAATGGGCCCTGTGTACTGGCTCATGATATATGTGGGCCGCATTTGGCTTGTGTCCTGATACAATTGGCTGGACACCTCATCCCTCCCAATTTACAACCATATAAGTTGCTGGCCTGAATGGTTTACTCTGGCAGGGTGGCAAAAAATGATTGCCATGGAGATCAGGCTGTCAAGGGCTGGGCTGGCCCACATCAGGCCAGTGAACTAGCCTGGCCCACCTATTTTTGTTTCAAGGGCATCTTTGACACATATCATGCATATGGTGGGACACACTTTATGTACATCTCATAACTTGTACAAAAGTAGGTGGCTGGGATTAGAATCGAACCTTATATGATAATTACGGGCTGGTAGCTCGGGTCTGTTTCTTTGGCGCACTACTAGCTTAAGCTGGGTTTGGGCCTTGTGTTAGAGATCAGACCCTTGATAGACCTCGGTCTGGCCCGTTGACAGCCCTAAACGGTATCAATAGGATTTGAAATACAGATTGCACTGTTGCATCGACTCGTTTGAGGTGTGCCATCCATTAATGTAGGCCATTCAGATGATCTGTGCTGTCCATCAAGGAGACCACGCATTTGATTGGACAACGCATTAAAGACACACTGATGGGCTTTGAACTGACGAAACAATTTCAACAATGGCCCATCCACTTGAAGGCCCACCAGATAGACAGTCTGATCATCCTTCCACGGAGCAGCCACAATGACATGGGGCTATCCAGCTATAGTGACATGGCTCCCTTCTCTACGGACGCAGATTCCACGGATCAGGTCGGTGGATCCATGACTGTGGGACCACCGTTATGTATGTGTTTTATATCCACGCCGTCCATCCCACCTCATTTCAGAGCATGAGCCCAAAAATGAAGCATAACCAAATCTCAGAAGCATACTACAGGAAACCGTCCACCGTTAAAAGTTTACTAGGGCCCACCATAATGTTTGAAAACAAATATATCAGCTTGATCCAAAAGTGGCCCGGCCCTGAAGAATTTTTTTAACGGTGGGCAATCCTGAGATTTGGATCTGTTCATTTTCAACTGGCAAAATTGGTGGACGGTGTGGATATAAAACGCATACATCAGGGTGGCTTCACAGTCAGGAATCCACAAGACTTCGGTGGTCTTTGACCTCCCGAATACGCGTCCCTCCTCCACGCTCCACTAGCGCCTCGAATAGTTGATTCGTGGCAGACGTATACGCGACAGGTATTAAATAATGCTCGGCCCATGAGATTGTACAGTAAATTATGGGTTTCAGTTTTATGAGTGGGGCCCTCATTCAAGTGATCGAAACCGTTGGTACGATGGTTCCTAACAGTAGATGGGCTAAAAAAAAAAAATATACTTCCAAGTTTGGAGATCACAGCCGTAGGATATTTGGACTTCATCCAATAGCCTTCGATTTGGTACCTTGTAATAGGCCTGTTTGTTAACACAATAAAATCATAGAATGGAGAACTAGAAAGCACTATGGGTTGAGTGATGTTTGTCAAAGCAGAACTTGAAAGTGCTGCATAATTTTTACAGAATTTTTCTAGAGAGAGAGAGGTCTACCTTAACAATGAACACGGATCGCACTATACGAATCCTTTAAAAATAAAATTTACTTTCAAATTTAACCCTGGGTACATTTCCAAGAAAAAAAAAATTTTCTTCCCAAAATAGATAAGTAATATACAACCCAATTTTTTGTTAGAAAATTCTTGCTGCCCTTTTTCTAAAAATTCTAACAAGTGCAAACAAAGGAAATTTGCAAATTGTCTTCAAGATACAATAAACTCTCAATCCAATTTTCAACACGAAAATTTGCACATTCAAGTGTTGAACAGATCTCTAGTTTTGACACCGATATGCCTTAAGACATTCACAAAAAACTCAGTAAGAGATTACATCAAGAGTAATTGCACAGAAGATGATATAATGTTAAGAATTAAGAGTATATTCTTCTGGATTACAGTATCCAGGATTTATATTAACTGAAAAGTTATGGATTTCTTCCTGAAGAGGTGCTAAAGAGCTTCTTCAAGAAATCCATACCCAGCAAATAATTGTCTTTCCATGAAAGGACATGACTCTATGTCATATGACAGTTATTTCTGTACCTATTCAAACAGGAGCAGTTATCCAACAGGAAAAATTGAATCCACATAAGTGACACATGGCATAGGTGCCACATGTATAATCATGTCACAATTACTCTTAATCAACAAAGGTCATAAAATCATCAGGATAAACCCTCATTCAATTCCAGTTATAACATGGCTAAAAAAGTTTGAACCATGTGCCAAAAAGACTATCATTTTGCTCATTGCGACGATGTGACGCACCGTCCTCGAAGAGATTTGAACCCTGGTTGCATAAACAAAAACCTTTTCTCTTACCAACTGGCTATACACACTATTTGTGGAAAGTTTAAATAATTAATATATTTATTTACTTTCTAAAATTAACTTTTATTTTTGAAATTTATTTTTATCTAAAAAACACAACAATCCCCCACAATTTCAAAAATAATATCAGATTCTAAAACGAATGGAATATCAGTATAAATAGGTGCATAAGTAAAGGTATCTTTTTGGATTTGAACCTTTACTTTAGTGTATATGTATCAAAGTTATGCCAGGTACCTAGTGACCCATTAGTCTTGAACTAAGGACCTTAAATGACTCACCGGACACATAACACACATCTATTCATATATAACTGGAGATCTAAAAGTTCGCACATTTCTGGCCTTATGCGTATCCTTATTTCATGAATATTTTAGAGACGATCCCAATCTCTTCAACAGTGGCCTCACTTCTCTACTCATATAGGTAGATCTATCAAAGATGATTCTGCTTCATCTCAGCAAAGTCTGCTTTTAGATCTATTAAGAATTAGTACTCAGCCTCTTATGAAATGCAGAAACAAAACACTAGACTTTTAGGAATAAGACTCAAATTTTCTTTTTCTAGTATATATTTCAGTTACATACTTGACTTGTTTGTCCCTTTGAACCTAGCTTATATTTCAAAACATAGGTAGGGTTGCCATCAAGAGTGAAAGTTACATCTTTATGGATCTTAGTCTCATTCCTTTAGTGGTTCTTCTTATCTGATCTCTTGATAAACCTTTTGTCAAGGGATCTGCTAAGTTCAGGATGGATTTAACAAATTCCACTGTGATTACTCCATCTCTGAGCAATCCTTTAACAAAGTTATGCCTTAGACCTACATTTCTAGACTTACCATTATAAGTCTTACTCATAGCACGACAAAGAGTAGCCTGACTATCACAAAAGATAGATATGACAGGAGTAGGTTTTGGCCAATATGGGATTTTCATATGTAGATCATCATTAGGTCTAATTATCATATATTGTATATCGATATATACACCCCATAGTAGGCCTTATAGGTTATAAAAACCCCCCATAGGGCTACTATAATGAAAACCTAACCTTTAGGGTCATTTGCATAACTTCTGGAACTATATGAGACCTCCATTTGGGCACCCCATCTCTTCATACGAATTTTGCCCAAGAAGGAAAGAAAGAAAGAAGAATGAAGATCTTATGAGGGATATCTTGGGGTGTTCTTGATGGATTCCCTTCGATTAAGCCCTAGCTTTGACCATTCTTCTACATCGAATCCATCCCACTAACAATCAGGATGTAAGAAACAAACCCTACTTCCTAACCTAGGTTTGTCTACATTATAAATCTTACCTAGTTGCTTTGAAATTGGTGTAGGAATTATTTTTCCCCAAATTCCTAACCCTAGGAGCTCAAAATCGGAGGTTTCTTCTTAAAGGTGCGGACCGTTATCTTTAGGTTACCGTTATCGACCCTTGAGGGTCTCAATTAATAATTAAATGCTTGTAGATGAATTTGTGCATGCTAATATCTTGACATTTAATTTTTTTATAATATATGTTATTGGTTAGATATGGATGCTTACATGTTTGATAAAAGGTCTAGGTGATTGAATGTGTTATTTTATGGATGCTCATATACTTGATTGAATACATAACTAAATGTGTTATTTTGTTGATGCCCACATGTTTGATAAAATACCTAAGTAGATGTGTTATTTCATTGATGCTTAAATGTTTGATAAAATGCTTAAGTAGGTGTGTTGCTTCCGTTGATGCTCACATGTTCGATGAAATGCTTGCGTGGTTATGTGGTAAAACCCATGCTCTAATTGTGTGATGTAATATTTAGTCTATAGCGATACTTAGGATTTTTATGATGTTGGGTCAGTTGGCTAACCACGCAAACTAAATGAGTGACCCAAGTTAAGGAGGCGACTCTAGGCTTGTTCAATTGACCCAGGTTGAACACGGACGACCGACAATAGTTAGACTACATGGGTTGCTTACACCCAATGCCGGTTGTGTCGTGGTTCTCCTAAGTTAATTAAATTAGTCTACTAGTGGACTGATCATTTATGTTTACAATGTATGACACAACTAAATGGAATCTAGGATACCCCGTTCCTAATGGATGTGTCCATTCATAACCGTTAGTGCGATACGATCCTACTAAGATTCATGAGACGGACATGGTGGTATGGGACATCGTGTCCGAGCTGTCGGCCTACGTTGGGGTGACGAGCCTTCCCATAGTAACTAGTGAGCAACTAAGACCTATGAGTTGGATATGGTAGTATGAGACACCATGTCTAAGCTATTGGCCTATGCTGGAGTGACGAGTCTCCGCATAATGACTAGTGAGCACTGATGGAGGTGATAGACCATTATTCGAATGACCCCCATCAAATTACTAGGCTGATGATTGCGTGCTAGAGTACCGTTCGAACAACTTGGGCGTAAATGAAATTGGGTGATGCACCCTTTCCTTATAGTGATTTGGTTTTATGTGATAAGCCCGCACCTCTGTAACGCCCCATCCACTGTTCATCCAGGCTGTGGTTTGAGCGTGGGTTGGGGTGAGCTATTTGATCTGGACCCTTCGAAAATAGCGCTCTAGTTAATCGGGGCAGCGTGCTGGCCAGCGGTACTGAATGATTATACTCGGTTTAGGTGACGATCCATATCGAGTTGATCCTCGTGCATTTAGGTATCATACCATACCTTTGAAATTGTTGATTTGATGACACCTAGATTTGGATCAAGGGACACTGGTAAGGAGTCGTTACGTGCGACAATGAGCAAATCTGGATAAGGGCTCGTAATATAACGTCGGTATCCTAGCTTCGCTAATATGCTGGATGAATGAAATTAATAATTACTCGGCTAACATATGCATCAATCACATTGCATTAGATAGGATGTGACGACCTGACATTGGTGTCACGTGATGAAGGAGTGTTGGCATTTGCAAACTAGGCGTTGAAGTCGCGTGTGAGGAAGTATTGTTTGTAAATGACATGCATCATGTCATATCTTCATATGCACATTTAACAAGAATATTAGGAATTGTTTGATTTCTTGTTTATCATTAACTGCGTTGATTGTGTCGATAGCATGTGTAACTTAAAACTAATAGAACCACTGAGTTAACTACTCACTCCCACCTGGTGTGGTGTTTTAAAACACCAACAAGACATATCATTGATGCAGGTACTAGTGAGACCTTAGACAGGTAGGCTTATATCGGGTTGTGCCAACGCTGTTATGTTTTGAAGAATTAGGCGTAAACTAAAAGTTTTATACTTTAACCGTCTTAGGTATGTATATTGTATATTGCGGCTTGTATAATCTCATTTTAGATCACTACCATTGAAATTGTATTTTTAATTGTTAGCCCTATTATTCTGAATCTTTCATTATCTCTACCGCACTTTAAATCCGTTAAGTTAACTTGTGTTACTCTGATTATTTTTTATGTGAATCTGAATGAAGACTCATACGCATTTTATTAAGTTATAACACCCGAGAACTCAAGATCGGAGTCTATGTACTCGGGTGCTGATTTTCGGGGCCTTACAATTAATTAAGTTATATAATTAAGTTATAACTCAAGCTGAGTTGAACCGAGTCTAGTTCAAGCCGAGCTTCGAGCTGAGTCGAGCTCAGGCCAGCTCAAGCTAGGTTCGAAATTCTTCTCAGCTCAAAAAAACCAACTTAACTCAGCCTGAACTTAGCTTTCAAGTTGAGCTGAGTCAAGCTTATCCAAGCCAAGTCGAGCAAGTTACTAGCTTGGTTCGTGTCCTACTCTAATCCTAGTGTAGAAAGTTTATGTGAAAGGTTTTAAGCAAGAAATCAGCATGGATTGCGTAGAGGATTGCATGGTGTGCCACACACCATCAACCTGACGTCACCTAGTTATGTGGGCCCCATCACGCCGTATTTGTTATATCAAACCCCTCCATCCATTTTATAAGATCATTTTAGTTCATAAGACCACAAAAGGTGGCAGATCCAAATCTCAAGTGGACCACACCATAAGAAAACAGTGGTAATTGAACTCTCACCACTAAACACTTCCTACAAACCACCGTAATGTTTATTTACCATCAAACCTATTAATTAGGTCACACAGACCTAGATGAAGGGAAAACACAAGTATCACCTTGATCAGAGCCTTTTGTGGGGCCAAGAGGTTTTCAATGGTAGGCTAATTTGATTGATGAATGAAATAAACGAGTTCAGAACCCTTTAAATAAGGATACCAAGCAATGGGAAAGGAATTAGAAGCAAACTATAACTAAAACTCCTAAAATTCGCAACTTACTATAAATAATAAACTTCCTAGTTATAGATGGTCGTGATGTCTATTAGTGCACAAAGTTTTAAAATAGTAAGCGTCCTATTTGGATTCACCAAGCTATTCTCCTAATTATTCTAAGCTCTTTTCACGTTGAGCGCAACTCCTAAAGCCCAACGGATGAAGAGTTATAATCAAACTAAAACTTACTATTTATAGTAAAAACAGAATTAAAATAGAGAAATGACTGTTGATTGGGGGGTATTACCCAAATCTGGCTTGCATAACCCGGCATAGCGGGGTTGAGTGGCTAAAGTAGCTCGTTTTACCCCAAAATCATATATTTTACGCCCGATAACTCATTCTGAATTGCGAGATACGCTCGATCTAAGGTCTGATAGTCTTGATCAGTTCTATCGTCGACCGAGCCTTTCTTGATCCATCTTGGCCATGAAACTGTCCGCGACCATCACAAGTTTTCAGACTTCAAATTCAGATTTCAAATTCAAACTTCATACTCATTTGGTTACCTAAATTAGATTTAATATCTCAAATTAGTATACGAATTTGATTTTTGATAGAATGATCATAATAAGTACATTGAAATATATACTTTTAGTAAAAATGACGAAACTTCGAGCCCTAGCTGGGCCACAAACATAAAGATTACAAACACATGACTCACCAACATTTTTAAACTATTCCTTTAAATTAAGAGTGTACATCAAGTCGAGTTGGCCTCAGCTCGACTTGGCTCGGCCACTAGCTGACGCAGGGATGAACGTGATGAGGTCGATCACCGTCTTCCTCAAGAATAACTACTCTGAATCGATAAAGCTTCTCTGGACTCCTCATAGAGACTTCTCGAATTAATGAGGAAAGAAAGAAGAAAATTAAAATAAATTCTAATAAATTTGAAATTTGATTGATTGATGAAATAAATGAGTTCACAACCATTTAAATAGGGATATCAAGCAATGAGAGAGAAATTAGAAGTAAACTATAATTAAAACTCCCTAAAATTCGTAACTTACTATAAATAGTAAATTTACTTTTTATAGTAAGTGTCCTATGTGGCTTAACCACATTATTCTCCTAATTATTCTAAGCACTTTTCATGTTGGACACAACTCCTAAAGCCCAACAGATGAAGAGTTATAATCAAACTAAAACTTACTAAAAATAGTAAAAACGAAAATAAACATGGAATTCAGTTGTCGATATGATGGAATTTCGCAAATTCGGTGTGGGCAACTAAAGTAGCTCGTCCTACTCTAAAATCATATATGGTACATTGAGTAACTCATTCCGGTTTGCGAAATATGCCTGTTTTAAGGTTCTGATGGTCTTGATGACTTCTGCCTCTGATTGGGCCTTCTGTGATCCATCTTGGACATGAAAGTGTCCGTGACCCGCTCTACATCACTAGTTGACCCCAACTCGAACTCGGTTCGGCTTGGCTTGGTCCTCGAGCCTGACTAGCCAGCTCGGCTCGGTTCGGTCAACAACTCGGGCTAGTTCGAGCCGAGTTAGCCTGTGCAGCATTTTTACGAATACATGGTGTCACACCCCGAACTCGGAAACCGGGCTCACAAAATTCCCGATCGCCGAATCCGGCGCCGACAGCCTCCGTAGAACCCCATTTTCGGATCCCGGCACCCATTCACCAGGTTCCGATCCTGGGATGCTACAAGGAGGATTTCAAATCATCAGTCTGATTCATAATGAGCATAACAAAAGCATAACCCACAACTAATAATCACAAGAACACCACCACAAAATCCACTATGATCAAAAACTTTTTAGTACAATGCGATAGAAAAGGAAAATACAATGTGATAAAAGAAACAAAACTCCAGAAGCTCGTCTGCACGGTCCAACTACGGCGAGACTAAGGCTGCGACTACGTCCTGGCGTCACCTGCACGCATCAATCGTGCATAAGCTTATGGAAAGCTTAGAGGGTGGTGTAAGTGTGTGCGCAATATAAACGTACTCAAAATGCAAGGTCAGAGTGATGTGGAAACATGGTAATGAGCACATGAATGCAATCAGCCGTACCAAGGCTATGCGGTGCAAGATATGAATGCCATCGGCCAAAACACGGCCATGCGATATGAAATGCAATTCAAGCATGCCAATCCTCAACATGTATCAGTACAGTTCTCATTCTGGATAATCACCGGGGTTCAATACACTCCAAGTGGCACTGTCGCTCTCCTAGCCGCACAGTCCAAGTGAGCGTAAGAAACCTCACTATCCGCCTGGCCAATAGTCTGCCAATACCTATCCGGCACGTCGATAGCGGACCCATTCACGAGCTGGTCAAACTCAGCCTAGTATTGCCCCCTACCCTCGGGCGAGTAAGGCCACACTCCTTCCCAACCGACCACGACACAGTGGGAGACACGGCCTCCTGGTATTCGGCCTTCATGCGCTCGTATATCCACTCGGTCTCGACGTTGGAGTCATCCTCTGGTACCATCGGGTTTAGGGATTTTCACCCAGGGACATCTATGGTGCCCGTATGCTAGAATCAAATATTTCCGGTCTCCAATCCTGCCATCCACGATGTATCTGTGGAGGCTATGGCCCTGATGTCGCTAGGGCACATAGTAACTATAATCACACAAATGCAAGTGCATGAGTCACATTATCAGTCATGCAACAGTCTGTATATACCATGCACTTATATGGGGCAACTCCGCCTATCAGTGAGACCCATAAACAGTCTGCCCAAAGGCATATGCTATGATCGGTCACTCCTCACGTCAGGCATACATATGATGCGAATGATCATGAACCATGGATCTATACTAAACATGCATATAGGGATGGGCTCTGCGTATCACAGAAATGGGCCTAGACGGCCTGCAGAGCATAAGTATGAACCTATCAGTGGCCTTAAGGAGTGTGACAATGCGGACATTTAACCAACATTGTCCTTACAATGTGGACGTCAAACCAACATTGTTCCCAAGGCTTAGCCCGCCATAAAGCACCATTACACATACCATAGGAAATCACACATTGCAATGGACTAATATACATCTCATTGGGCCTCGACCCATAGTGTTCAGTTACATCAAATGGGCCATCTCATATGGGCCTTATATAAGTCAAGTGGGCCGCATTAGTGGGCCTTATGTACATTGCAATGGGTCATACTCCATGAGCCTTTGAAAACATCACAATGGGTCTAGTAACATGGCCCTTATAGATATCAGAGTGGGCCTCGACATCGGGCCACCAATACGTCAAATGGGCCTAACCTCATGGGCCTTATATATATATTAAGGTGGGCCTCCCCAATGGCCAGAATTACATCAATATGGCTCCACCACATGGGCCTAGGGCCCACCATAATATTTATTTGAAATCCAACCTATTCATAAGGTCACTTGGACCTTGGGTAAGGCCCACTGAAATGTTCATTTGAAATCCAACTTATTCATAAGGTCACACGGGCCAGGGAGGAGGGGAACAACAATTTTCAGCTTGATCTGAAAATTCTGTGGACCCAGAAAGGGTTTCAATGGTAGAGTTCAATTCACACTTTTTCTTGTGAAGTGGGCCGCCCAAGCGCTTTGACCTGATTTTTGAGGGGGTCCATGTCAAATGGTGGCCCACCAAATGGGCGGTGTGGATACAAAATATACATCATGGTGGGGCCCACACGTGGAGCCGTGGGTCCCTGCCTCGTGGCCGCCCGTCGCTCATTTAAATTCCGCTTTTAAATTTTTATTTTTATTTTTTTTTGTTTTGGGGCCCACCGAGATGTGATTCACAATCCACCATCCATTATGTGGGTCCCATCTAAATAACCGTACTTAGACCAAGTTTCAACGACATCCAAAACTCGGGTAGGCCCCACCAAGTGTTTTTATATGTTTAGGAATGTCTTCACATGATTTTTGATGGTATGGCCAGCTCTGAGCTTTGTTTATGGCTGATTTTGGAGTGGGACGTATGGGGTGAGGGACCTATCGAATGGGCCGGTGTTGATGGTTGAAAGCACCGAGTGGGGCCCACAGTGGGCCGTGAGCCCGGCCGCCCGCCGTCCATCGGCAGCCAGCGCGCGCCGCTCGTCTCATGCGTGGCCGGCTGCTGCTTCTTTATTATTTTTTTTGAAAATACGGTTTTCTATGGTTTTTCCTAGGTGGGGCCCGCTTGATCGATCCACATCGGCCATTACAACCGGCTTGATACAAGCCCATAGAGTCTAATATTGGGCTTTTTCAGATGTAAAGAGCATCTAGGAGTAAATCAAAGGTAGGAACTCGTTTGCTATGCTGGTATGGCCCACCATAAGTTCAGATTGAGATCATTTTTGCTCAGCGCCTAAAATGATCTTAAAAATAGGGTGGTCGGCTTGGCTTGGGTAAAAGCATTAAGGTGGGGCCTGCATGCGTGGCTCACCCTTCTCTACTCTCTTTTTTTTTTTTTTTTTTTTTTTTTTTAAGAGACAAAAGGGGGGTGCCCGTCCAGCGTCCAGTGACGCTGGACGGCGTGGATAAACACATGTCTTGTGGTGGGTCCCACATGGACGTGGCCCACCAAATATATATATATATATATATATATATATATATATATATATATATATATATATATATACATATAATATATATATCATATTGTATATATAATACATATTAAGTTATATATATTATATATATTATATAAACTATAACATATAAGTATATATATATATACAAAAAAAGTGCATTGGGCCCATCCAAACAGTGGATGGTGTGGATCATCACCTGTGATAGAGTGGGCCACGCCGTCTGGTGTAGATGGACGGGGTAGATGTAGCACATATTGGTGGGATCCACACCATTACAAAGAGAGAAAGAGAGAGATAAAGGGAGATATACGGTGAGATAGAGGAACCCCGCCACTATGGGCCCTCTTGATTAGATCACATACATCCAAATGGGTCCCACCAACAAGTGGGCCCTGAAATTCAAAATAATGACAAAGCACCCACCTTATCTTCCTTCTCCTAGCTCCCTTGGACTCCTTAGCTCCTTTCCTTCACTTTTAATGGAGATTGATGAAGGATGAATGGTTGAGATTGGAGATGAGAGGGTGGGCCACACTTGAAGTTGAGAGGGAGTGTTGGATGAGTGAAATTCTCATGGGATTTGGAAAATTTGCTAGAGAATGAGAGGGAGAGATAGAAATAATGGGTGGAGGGATGGGTGGAGTGATGGTTGTAAGAAAGAAGTGATGAGGGGTATGGTTTAGTTTGAAATTGGTGGAGAAGAGGGATGGTTGAGGTTGAAAATGAGAAAAGAGAAATGGTGAGGTGGAAAGATGGTAGACTTTTGAAAAAGATGGAGATGGGTTGTTGTACTTGAAGTATGGGATGTTGATGGGACTTATTGCGTAGAGATTCCCTCGAAATCCGCAACGCGCGGTGTTTCTTCGGAATAAACGCTGATCGGCATCTTCTTACCTGGGTATCGGTTTGGTGCGCAAGTCACGGCGTTGGAACCGCGGCGACGACGCGATCGTCAAGACATAAGTTTCAGATCGAGCCGACGTCGGTGCGCGGGACCTGGCTTAGGATCGTGCGCAAACACCAAATACGGTGCGAAGGTTGCCGAAATTTGACCGGAAGGACCGCAGAAGCTAATGAAATGGTACGGATTAGGACACGGGTCTTACACATGGACTGCACCTTCAAAATCTCACTGTATGTAAAACAACAACAGTGGTTTTACAGGTATTTTATCAAACACCTTCAAAGCAACATAAAAATCAAGAAAAAAATGATATTTGTTTCATATACATACCTTCCTTGCCACAGGCCATACTTTGTTGAGTCATTTCATCAAATACTTGGTGAGCAACATCAATATCAAAGTAACCGAGTCACCAAACAGGTTCAATCCGATTTCAATTCGAGTTGGCTTTGATCTGAGTCGAGTCGAGCTCGGCCATCTCGAACTCATTTTCAAGCTCAAAAAATTAGCTCGGCTTGGCTTGAACTCAGCTTTGAACCGAGTGGAATCAAGCTTTTTCAAGTCAAGTCGAGCGGGTTGACCAAGCTAGCTCGGTTCGTGTGTTAAATGAATAGCGTTTGAAGAATTCAACCACTCTATTAGTATTATTTCAGTAATGTAGCTAATAATTGAATTACCCCAGTGGCAGGTTTGTCACTTGTACAGCTCTCCTACCTTTAAAAGGAATGTTGAAAAAATTATTTCACACTAATTAATGGCCCATGTGATGCAAATCTACTACAGGAGTGTTTTCACTCATGGCCTAGCGGTAGGCAGTGGCTTTCAACACTGAGGTCGTGGGTGGAGTGCCCATACGGTGTTTTAAAAGGGGCGAGAGCATATGTTTAATAAAGAAAAAGAAAAGCTGTCCCACCAAATCACCGATCATACAAGTCATCACACTTCAGTAACCAATGCAAATTTTGAAAGAAAATCAGGTGAGACTCCGATAATAGAAAGTTTGGAAAATGGTGATGACTTATCCTTTTTTTTTTTTTTTTTTTTTTTGAGTTAGCTTGTTAGTACACACACTCCATGTTAGCCACCCCCACTAGGGATAGACACTAAGACCTCAAGTGTTGAAACGAGGTATCTCCACTCAGTCTCCCAGTTGAGCTATGGATCTGGGTGTGGTGATGACTAATCCTTCTCTTCTCGGTATTCATGTACAGGTAACCTTTCAATTGTGGGTCATATATGAGTGGATCATATCTCTAAAATCTCAATGACCAAGCAATCCTAACCATTTAATTGGTGACAGTCAAATTACAGTTAAAAGTGAAAAAATAAAATAAAAGTAGTCCTCCAGATTCAAAGGCCAGAAAGGTTAATATGGTCTTGTCAGTCTAAATTTTGAGTGATGCTACATCCACTGCTCGGTCAAAGTTTTGGACGGTCTATAACTATGGCTGAAATTAATCTGGTGATGCATACGCAAACCATCCACCGGTGACACCTGTCCTATCGAATGTTGACCACACGAACGCGGATTTCCTGAAAGGGAAGTCCCTGCACTGGCATGACAGGTGGGTCCACCGTGATGTTTATTAGAAATCCACCCGTCCATCCGTTTTGAGATGTCATTTTATGACATGCTACCAAAAATGTGGTGGATCCAAAACTCAAGTGGGCCATACGAGAGTGAAAACTGGGAGAAGTGTTTCCTACCGTTGAAACCTTCCTGGGCACCACCTTGATGTTTATATGCCATCTAAACCGTTGATGAGGTCATTTCCACTGGGATGAAGGGAAAACATGAAAAATTTATCCTGATACGTAACTTTGGTGGCCATAAAATTATTTCAACGGTGGTCACTAAATTCCTACTGTTTCCTCTCGTGCAGCCCACTTGAATTTTAGATCCACCTCATTTTCAGTTGGATATCTTAAAATGATCTTGCAAAACGGATGGACGGGGATGGATTTCTAGAAAACATCACGGTGGGCCCCGCCTAGCATCCTGGGCAGGAACTTCCTGAGAAAGCCAATCCGCATCCTGACCACACTGCTTTTTTACGACCTTTGAGCTTTCAACGACACTGACCAGATAGATACAATCGTCCAATGAATGTGTATTTGCAACCATTTTCCATTGACAGCAGGGGAAATTAGATGGACGGATCCGACTGATACATCATTGCCACGTGTGCGAAGGAGAGATGTTTGTACCTTCTGCGGTTCCACGCGGTATCGGGACTCGGATCGCGTAGTGCATCACACACCACCGACTGGTCGGTGCTCGAAAGCTGTGGGCCCGTCATGATGTGTGTGTTTTTCCAGGCTGTCCATCCATTTTGTCAGCTCATTTTGGGCATGATTTCGAAAATAGACAGGTCCAAATCTCAGGTGGACCACATCATATGGAAACAGTGGTGATTGAAGGCACACCATAGAAAACATCTTAAGGCTAAGCTGATATTTGTATTTTCCCTTCATTAAGGTCTGTGTGACCTAATCAACTCGTTAGATGGCAAATAAATATTACAGTAGGCTTTAGAAAATATTTTTATGGTGGGCGTTCAATTACTACTGTTTCCTGTAGTGTGGTCCACCTGAGATATCGATCTGCCTCATTTTTTGGACTCATGCCATAAAGCGATATAATGGTTGGACGGCGTGGCGTTGATAGACCACCTGCATCAGGGTATGTCTCACAGCTTTTCAAGCACTGACCAGTACGGACGTCGGTGCTGTGTCCAACGCTCCGTAATCCGATTCCACTCCAGCGGTTCAATAGGCCAGTGAGGTTTTGGGTTTCGCATGCCACGACGTAGTCTACCATATGAACGGTCTGGATCTCGTACATACATGCCACGTGTACGCGGTTAGGATCACCGACTCTAGGTGACTATTGAAGGAAAGAGCGTGACACAGCGCACTTTCACATTACATATGTACATGTGAATTTAGGATTAAAAATTAACAAAAGATCTATCAACCAAGTGTACTTAGGTGGGCAGCTCACAATCGTTAATTTGTGAGTGGAAAGTATTGTCGTTGAATGGTCAAAAATCAAGCATGCTTGGTCCAGCTGTGCCTTATAAAAATTATTTGGATGGTCAGGATCTAAAGCCCACCTTTGGACAACTTTACAGATTGCAAGGGATTCGCATATCTCATTGGGGAATTGATATTGACACCCGCAAGTTTTTATACAGACACCACTTGCCTACTTTTGATGGTTCACATTGTACATAGGGGTACCAGAATCAGATTAATTGAAAATTCTTAACCTCTTATTCGTGGACAGTTGTTCCATGAACTTTGGACCGTTAGATATTTTTCATTCTTTAACTACCCAATAAATGTCCACGAATAATGAATAGGATAGCAACCGAGTAAGCTTATTTATTTATTTATTTATTTATTTATTTAAATTCATGTAATCTAATATGGGACCCATAAATTGGACAATTTAATCTAGATTACTTGTATAGGCCGGGAAGGATTTAGATAGAGAGAGGCATGTTCTCCTGCGCAACTTTTTGGTGAGCACCTGTGCGTACTTTTATCATTATCTCATGGGCATAAAATTTGAATGGTCCATATGACGTGGCACCTCGTAATAAGTTAGAGTTTAACTTTTAGCTCAATCCAAAACTCTGATGCTATTGTAAAGAAGCAAATCAAAGTTTAAAATTGTTCCCTTTTGCCATGACCCACTAGAGATCATCCTAAAATTTGGACATAAAAAGTTTGAGGTGTGGTAATTGGATTTTATGTCTATGACACGTGTGCAAAGGTGTGTATATGTGCTCACCGAATAAAGGGCTGGGTGAGCATTATATAGAGAGAGATGTGCACCTATGCACCTTTGCACACGTGTTTTGGGCTCAAAATTCAAATAACCCATGAATCCCTTGGGACCGTACATTTACATAAAAAGTAGAGCAGGTTGTAACAAAGACGGAGGCAAATCAATAGAGTAATTTGTTTACCTTTTTTATTTTCCATCAAAGTTTTAGATCAAAGTAAAAGCTAAGCAGCACTTCATTGGATGCTACATAGTATGAATCGTTCAGATTTTGGCCACACGTTACATGAGTTCTCAAAAAGTCAACTAGTGAGAATTGGTAGGTTGATTAGCAGTTCAATATATATATATATTCATTTGAATTACAGATAGTGAAGGTTATTCATGTTTAATGTACCATATAAATATCACCTTTATTTTCACGGGGCTTGTGACGGAGAAACCAGATTTTCGAGCAGTGGTAGGCTGGCCTGCTAGTGCGGGCCTAATAGTCTCGCTTTTTGACTCACCCATGATATGACACAGACCGTTTATCCTGGTTCCAAAAATATATGGCCCACGTGAGAGAAGATCTCACTGATTGGGTATCTTCACCGCTAGAAAGCTGAATCTTGAACTGCTTTCTAAATAATTGTTTCCACGTTATTGAAGATCTTCAGTCAGTGAGCATTTTTTCATGTGGGACACATATTGTGGGACCTTCTGGATGGACCGTGAATAACTAGGAACATCACGTAATGGCCAGAATATGGACGGCCACTAGAAAACCTGTTGGTAAATACAAACACGTGGGGTCCCATGCATTCAAATTAAAAACGAAGTAATGGTTAGCAAGGCGAAGAAACACCCAAATCAAAGGCTATAACACAAATATTCATAACAACTTTTTTTTTTTTTTTTGGGCTTAAATACAATTACAAAGGAGCCAAACAACAATAAAATAAAAACTAATGTATACCCTTTCACGTATTTACATTTCTTACGTGTATATATCAAAAGAATCCCAAAGAAATGAAAGGACAAATCTAAAAATTAACCCTACAAAAAATCACTACAAGAGAGAGAGAGATGGAAGTTCTAGTGACCGACTCCTGGGCTTGGAACCGACTTTAAGATCCGATCGTGTGTGGTGAGATGCGAAGCGAAGAGCCTTTCTTCAACTATTGTAGTGTGGCTTTTCTTGCTGGGTGCAGATGGTGGGACAGGCCCCTTGGGAAGTGCGCTTAAGATCAAACCGTCCTCCAAAGAAGCGACGTTTTTCTCCACAACCAAAAGCTTCCTTGCGTGTAGACATGTCGAGAAGGAGAGAAAGAGGAGGAAGAAGAACATAACCAATCGAGCCATGAGAGAGAGAGAGATAGATAGACAGACAGACGGATAGATAGAGAAAGAGAGGGGGACGGAGGGAGGGAGATGGAGATGGATTCTGATACAAGGGTTTTCTGTTTGGAGAGCAGAGAAGGAGATGAGTGCATGAACTATGAAAAGGGGAGGGGTAGAGCTGGCTTTTTATGGGAGGAATGGACGGTTGGGGTCATATGTATAACCGCGTGAGAGAGAGAGAGGCGTGGAGATCAAGCGAGTCGTTGCCCTGGTCAGATGAGATGGAAATTCAAATTTAATGTAGTCTTTGGTTTTTCTTGTCCAGTGGCCGCGTGGGAGCTTAGTCGGGGGTTTGCTCTATTGGGCAGCTATTTCTACTTGGCATAGCACCGTAGTTCATACACATGCAATCACTAATTCTACTCGTGGCATGCAAGTAACTCATATTGAAAAGTACAATCAATATATCATACTACAGATAGGTTATACTCTTAAGATCGTATCCACTGACTGATCCTAAATGGGACATTTTTGACCGTTCATTAGATCTCCATCTATATAAACAGATGACATTTTAGTTTTTGACTTATGACAATCTAATCTATGGCCCACAATTTGAATGGTTTATTTTGAATTTACTACATTGAACGTGTACAGTTTAATTATCTATGTGTATTAACCATCATGCTCTGGCAAAGTACCGAAGTTTTTATCGGATCCAAACCAAGTAGTGCCGGCTATATTTCCTTGTAGTTTCGTGCACCGTCAGCATAAAGTCCGCTGCGAGCTCCGGCTGAATCGGCTCGGCTCGATTCCGTGGACCCGTTCAAACTAGAAAATGCTTTGGAGTGTAGTTTCTTTTGCTGTTCGAAAGAGGGCGGGTCACGCGTCCGAGAAAATATTTTGCTGACTCGTGTTTTTATACGTGGGCCCACATGCAGACCAACCGACGGGTGGACCACACACTGAAAATTTCAAGATTATTTTTAAAGTGGGACCTTCGTCACATGTCCTGCCCAAAGGTCGGCGGGTATTTAGAGGTCCTTTAAGACTGGACATAAATGGGCCACATCTCAGAAATACCACCCATCCAATGATCTGACCATAAATCTATAGGCACTTGCCATGGATTGGCCGTGGCCAAAATATTGCTCTAAATGATACTAATTGTTTGATTGAAACTCCACGTGAATGATACTTGTTGACGCAAAAAACTGGTGCGTCCTCCTCCGTTTTATCACCTGCACAAGAAGGAGACAAAGGAAACCCTGGCTAGAGCCGAGGACCCTCCGATGCTAAAGTCAGGGACAAGATCGTGTGAGAGGATTGTCTGGAATAGTTTTTACGTACCTTTTACTTTGGAGGTCTCATGTATTTATAGGATGGGAGGGTCCCATCGTATCAGGATTCTTCTCCTGATATTTTGGAGATTTGGTATCAATCCGTTTCTGGTCTTCATCCGATCACAAGATCTTCGGGATCGAAGATCCTTTTACTAGATTTTTGGAACGGTGTTTTCATTTACACCATCTTTTCCTTACTTGGCTCGGTCTTAACCGACTCTAGTGATAAATGAGTCTCAACTAGCTACAAGGATAAAACTGTTTGCCTTCTGTCGGATAAAATGGAACCGATCCGTAATTGATATTCTCTCTTGATCTAATAGCCGACTCTGTAACCGACCTAAATATGGGTCGGTTTTATAGTCGGTCGGGTGGCTTCTAAGCTTTGGGCCTTAATCAACCTCTTTGGATTTGCTGCCTCGTTTACCGAGTCAACTTTATGCATCTTATATACGTTGCCTTATGGCTCATGACTTTGTAAGTCTCGGTCAGGATTCATTTCCTACAATCCGAGCTAAATCTCTCCTTTAGGTGTTTAGTTTACTTGCCTCGGTTGGGCTTGTTACCTCAGATTCCCGGGTGGTGTTAGTAGAGTTGACCCATTCCATAACCGAGTCTCTGGACTTATTTTATTTTTTCCACCAATAGTAAGCCCCCTTACTCCTTGTGTCAACCATGTTGATCCTGAGGAGTAAAGAGTTTTTGAGTCGGTTTGAACTGGGGCCGACGTTATGATGAAACTTTTAATGCCCGTATAAGTCATGCGTCGTCCAGAACATGCGTTGGTTCGTTGATCGAGGCCGCACGAGTGGGAAGCCGTTAGAGAGTTCTTTCAGCTTATGAACGCTAGACGCGTGGCAAGGGCGACGTCTGTATCATCTGGCATGCGCCACATGTCGGGGGGGGAGTCGAAGCGGCCGGCGATTTGACTCCTCCTTAAATGCCTTTGCCACGTGGCAATGCTATAAAAGGAGGAGCGGAACGTTCCTCTCCCATTTTCGCGCGCATTCTTCTCTTTCCAATTTTCTTTTTCGTTGCTCTCCCCTTTTCCGCCATTTTCATTCTTCCTCTTTGATTTCTGCTTCAACGTTTGCTTCTTTTCTGGTTCTTCTCACTATCTCCGATGAGTTTCAAACTCTCTCCCTCCCTTTCATTTTCAATTTCAATGGTAATGCATGGCTCCTCAAGCCCCTGAGAGGGAGTTTCCGGTGACGAGGGTGAAGCGAGGCGTCTCTGGGATGTCTCAGAATCACCCTCGTTGTTGGCGAAGATGGCCGCAGGTGCCAATGCGGCTTTCCAACACTCTAAAAGGGTAACTGGGTTCTTGGCGGAGCACCCTATTTCTACACGTCCCTCTCACGGAGGGGCATCATTGGCGACTGCCCCTGGTAGACGTAATCCTCCTGAGGAGGAAACAGAGGAAGAGAATGAGGAGACAGAAGGGGCCAATGCGTCTGTCTCCACCCAGATATCGACAAAGGCTGCTGAGTCGGCGGCCGAGGGAGGGGAGGCCGGATATGTGCAGAGGGGTCCGATTCCCTCGGTTTTAACCGAGGTGGATCTGGACAGGATTAGGGTTGGGTACCATGTCCCGGACTCGGTCACTCTTCGTCTTCCTCTTCCGAGCGAATTGTCCGACCGTCCTCCTACTGGGATGGTCGCAATTTTTCAAGTCGCTTTGTAGTGCGGCTTTTGTCTACCCCTCCAAGGAATTGCTCAGGATCTGCTTTCCCGGCTCCGGATTGCACCTGAGTAGATAATTCTGAACGGGTGGAGGAACTTGTTCGGATGCCATGTGTTGTGGGCTGAGACAGAGTAGCCCTCACTAACTCTCGATGAATTTCTCCATCTGTTTCAAGTACGGCCGAACCCGCAGCAGCCTGGTTGGTACTTTTTGTATGCTTGGTGGAACAAGGGCAGACGTTTGATAACCGACCCACCTACCTCCAACAAGCACTGGATAGATAGATAGTTCTGGACGTATGGCCGTTGGGAGACTACCAAGCCGGGGCCCATCGTATCTCCCGTTCATCGGGTATTCTCCCAAGCAGGTAACTCAGCTCATACTTTTTCTTTATCTCCTCGCACTACTGTGCCTTTGAGTTTGACTGAATGCGTTTTGCAGATATTCCCGAGCGAAGGCCGAAACTCGGAGCCGGCACTTTAGCTCGGATTATGGATCTGAATGCGCTGAGTCCGGAGCAGTGGTCTTGGAAGAGACTTCTCTAGCCGAAGCGTCTTTTTGACTCGGGTTTGGACTCGGCCGTAATAGGTATTTTCTAGTTGTCTTGTTGCATTTCTTTTGAATTTTGTTTAACTCATCTTACTTTTGATGCAGAGATGGCCAAGGCAAGGCCCTTCCTTCATCCGCCTTCCAAGATGAAGGCCCCTTCGAGGTCAGATCCCTGGCCTCCAAAGAAGCGAAGACGGTCTTGAAGGTTAAGGGGCAAGCCGCCCCAGCCATCCCGACCCGAAAGAAGGGGTGGAAGTAGCGGACGCGGTGGCTCCCAATCCTCAGGCGGCTCCTGAGGCAGGACACGTTGCCGAGTAGGTTACAGAGCAAACGGGGGAGCAAAGGAGAGGGGAGCCCTCAAGAAAGGAGATGACTCAACAAGAAACATCGGTCTTCTTACAGGCCGTGTTGGACATGGTCCCCTGGGCAATTTCCCATTGGAGCGAAAAGAGTTCGCTGCCCTCTTCAAAGCTCCCCAGAGGCGGACTCTCTCTCATATGGCGAAGATACTTTTCGAGGTAACACTTGAATTTTGTACTTGTCCTGTCGATTTCATCGAGCTTAATCTAACCTTACGTTTTCCTTTTGCAGTTCGCTCCTTGTGTGCTTAGGGCTAGCTCAGATCTGGCCAATGCTCAGAAACGGGCAGCGGAGGCGGAAGCACAACTCGCTGTTGCCATGACCCAGCTCAATATAATGACTGGCGACTTGGGGCTTATCAGGAAGGCCGTTGAGGAGGCTAGGGTCGAGGGTGCTCGTTTGGCCTGGCAATTACAAGAGGCATGGGAAGAGAGTCAGCGGAGTCGCCAGGCCCTGTGTTCTTCGGAAATGGGGCTTTCTTCAAATAAGCCAAAGTCCAGGCCATAAAGGCCTTTCTTGAGTCCCGCGAGTATTTGGAGGAGCGGGATCGCTTGTATCAGGATGGTTACATCAAATGTATCAAACTGATGAAGCAATCTTTCCCTTACCTTGACCTTTCAGGATTTGATGAAAATGCCTCTGGGTCTGAAGGTCCGGAGACCGAGGCAGCGGGATTTGCTAATGCTGTGACTGATCCTGAGGTCGCTTCTGAGACTATCCCTGAGGCGGCGTCAGAGGTTGCTCCAAGTGGCGGCAGCAGCTGAGTCCGAGCTACCTCCTATGTTAGCTCCTGATGGACCTTGGAGCTTCATTTGGATTGCAAAGCTTGTCAAGCACTTCAAGCACACCAAGCTTCAAAGTGGGCTCGAGAGCATCTGCAATCGAGAGGGGACATCACACGTCGCGGCCGATTCTTTTTATCTTTGTTATTTCATCCATGTAATTCTAAAGTAGAAACTAATGTGATGTAAAACTCATACTGATGAATGAATATACTCAGTTTTCTTATTCATTTGACTCAGTTTACATGTTTCTTATTCTTTGCTTGATCGAATTTTTTCAATTGCTCAACCGCTGACTTAGGGATAATAGATTTTTAGATGCTCGGCATTCCAAGGATGGGGAAGTAACTGCCCGGTTAGATCCTCCAACCGATACGTTCCAGGTCGGATGATGCTCGAGACTACATAGAGTCCTTCCCAATGGGGTCCCAATGTGCCCGCATCAACTTCCTTAGTGTTTATGAACATTTTTCGAAGGACCATGTCTCCTACTCGGAAACGTCTAACCTTAACTCGGGCATTGTAGAACCGAGATATCTGTCGTTGCCAAGCCATCATCTGCAGCCAAGCTCTTTCCCTTTATTTTTCCAAGAAGTCAAGTCCGAGAGCTAGGAGATCTTCATTGTCTCGCTCATTAAACAAGCTGACCTGAGCTAAAAGCAGTCTGATCTCGAACGGGGTGACGGCCTCTGACCCATATGCAAGGGAGAAGGGAGTTTCTCTCGTGGCGGTCCAAGCGGTGGTTCGATGTGCCCATAGTATTTTAGGAAGCTCTTCGGCCCATGACCCTTTAGCTCAGTCGAGTTTGGTTTGGAGGTGTTGTTTGATGACCTTGTTGATTGCCTCAACCTGTCCTTTCGTCTGAGGATGATGGGGGGATGAGTAGACATTTCTGATTCTAAGATTATCACACATCTCCGGATACTGCCTGTTGTCGAACTGTTTTCCGTTGTCGGTAACAATTGTGCGAGGTATCCCAAATCGATAGACGATATTTTCCAAACAAATTTCGTAATCTTTTGTTCGGTTATCTTATCCAGTGGCTCGGCTTCAGCCCACTTTGTGAAGTAATCCACCGCAACAATGGCGAACTTGGTCTGGCCTTTCCCTAGAGGGAGCGGTCTGATGATATCGATTCCCCACTACGCGAAGGGCCAAGGACTGACCATGGGGGCAGCTCCTCAGGGGGTTGTCTCAGAACGGCCGGGAATCGTTAGCATTTGTTGCAACTCTGAACGATCTTGTGCGCGTCATGCTGAATGGTTGGCCAATAATACTCTTGTCGTAAGACCTTGTGTGTGAGTGATCGACCTCCCGAGTGATTTTCGCAAATCCCTTCGTGGATCTCCCGCAGTACATAATTAACTTAAGCATGATTTAGGCAGCATAGCAAAGGAGTGAAAAATCCTTTCTTATACAACACCTCGTTAAGTATGGTGTAACGAGAGGCTCGGATCTTCAATCATTGGGCCTTGGTACAATCCTCGGGCAACTTTCCACTGTCGAGATATTGGACGATCGGGTCGAGCCAAGTAGGTTCCGAGTCGATTGAATGTACGGTCGAGCTAAGCGGGTCGTTGATACTCGGCTTAACGGCATACTCGATCGGAACGGACCTTGGTATATCGTATTCGTCGGCAGAGGCAAGCTTCGCCAATAGGTCGACCTTAGCATTTTCTGTTCGAGGGATCCGAGTGACAATGCATAGTTGAAAACCATTGATCAATTCTTTAACTTTCTTCATGTATGCTTTTAGTTGCTCTTTACGTGTTTGATACACACTAGTAACCTGATTAACGACCAACTGCGAGTCGCTGAATACGTTGAGATGAGTAACATCGAGACTGACTGTTAGTCGGAGGCCGAACAACAAGGCTTCGTATTCTGCTGTATTGTTCGAGGCTTGAAATCTAAGTCTTAAGGCATATTGCATGTAGGTTTGGTCGGGAGTTTTCAAGATGACTCCTGCCCCTCTTGCCTTAGAGTTGGATGAGCCATCAACATAAAGCTTCCAAGGGGTTGGGTCAGGCGAGGACTCGGGAAAAGCAGTCGTCGATTAATCGTTTGGCTCGTCTATAAGCTCAGTTAGTGGATCAGCTTGTGGTGTAACTTCGGCCATGAAGTCGGCCATAGCTTGGCCTTTAAGTGATACCCTCGACTTGTATTGAATGTCGAACTCACTGAGCTCGATCGCCCACTTCGTTAGTCAGCCGGATGCTTTCATTTTTTGAAAGATCTGATGCAGTGGGAGGTTGGTCATGATGACAATAGTATGAGCTTGAAAGTATGGCCGAAGTCATCGCGAGGAGATAACTAGGACTAGGACTACCTTCTCTAGAGGCGGATATCTTGTTTCTGCCGGTAATAACGCTTTGTTGATGTAATATACCGGTAATTACTTTCCTTCATGCTCGCGTATTAAAGCCGAGCTTACGGCTGGGTCGGAGATTGCTAGGTACAGTAGTAAAGCTTCTCCAGGCTCAGGTTTTGATAAGAGAGGTGGAGATCCGAGGTACGACTTCAACTGCTGGAATGCTGCTTCACACTCTTTCGTCCAATCTACCGTTTTTCGTTCCTTTAGTTGTTTAAAAAATGGAAGGCACTTGTTGGTAGCTCGGGAGAGGAAGCATTGAGCGTTGCTACTCGTCCAGTCAGCCTTTGTACATCTTTGATCATTTTCCGGGATTTCATGTCGAGCAATGCTTTAATTTTCTCCAGATTCGCTTTGATCCATCATTGGCTGACCAGGAATCCGAGAAACTTACCCGAGCTTACCCCAAAGGCACACTTGCTCGGGTTTAACTTCATCTAGTATTTGCGAAGGATAAGAAACATCTCCTCTAAGTCGGCAATATGATCGGCTACGTGTATACTTTTAACGAGCATGTCGTCATGTATACTTTCATGGTACAGCCGATCTATCAAGCAAATATTTTGTTTACTAATCGTTGGTAGGTCACTCTTACATTCTTTAGACCAAATGGCATCACATTGTAATAATAAAGTCCTTTGTCAGTGACAAAGGTAGTCTTAGATTTATCTGATTGATGCATTGTAATTTGATTGTATCTAAAATAAGCATCCATAAAACTAAGAAATTCATGTCTTGCCGTGCTATCCACCAACTGATTGATCCTCGGAAGAGGGAAGCTATCCTTTGGGCAAGCTTTGTTTAAGTCGGTATAGTCAATATAGACTCGCCACTTCCCGTTGGCTTTCTTAACGAGTATGACATTAGCTACCCATTCCGGACAGTATATCTCCTCGATGAATTTAGCCTTGAGGAGCTTGCTAACATCTTCTTCAATGATGGCGTACCTTTCAGAGTCAAGCGGTCATTGCTTCTGTTGGATCTATCAATAGGTCGGATCGATGTTAAGGCGATGAGTTATCACCGATGGATTGATCTCAGGCATGTTTTCATGGCTCCATGCAAATATATCAGTGTATCGTTGGAGTAGAGATATCAACTTATCTTTCAGGGGCATCCGTAAGGACGAGCCAATTTGAATTGTCTTAGACTCGTCTGTATCGACTAAAGGTACCGAGATAAGGTCTTCTACTGGTTGTCCTCGCTTGTCGGTCTCGCCCCGAGGGTCCAATGATTCAATCATAGTTACCTCGGCTAGAGCTTTTACGGCTGTAGCATAGTAACGTCTTGTGTCCTGTTGGTCACCTTTAACGATTCCTACTCCCGACTCGGTCGAAAATTTCATGGAGAGATGGTACGTTGATACTATAGCCTGGAGAAGGCACAAAGAGGGTCGGCCAAGTATAGCATTGTAGACTGATGTTTGGTCGACTATCAGAAAGTCGACCATTACTGTCGCTTAATGTGGAGAGTTTCCAGCAGTAAGTGGCAACGAGATGACTCCTTCGGGGAGTGTTTGTCCACCCGAAAATTCGATTAATGGGGTATGAAATGGTCGTAATGCCGATCGTTCAATACCTATTTTGTCGAACGCCTAAGTGAATAGTACGTCTGCGGAAGACCCTGTGTCAAGCAGAATACAGAATACCTTGCGGTTCACTATAGTGAGGGTGACGACTAATGCGTCGTCATGCGGATGATGAATGCCCTGAGCGTCCTCATCGGTGAACGATATGCAATACTTCTCCCTTTTCTTCTCTTTAGTAAGCCGAGCTAAAATCAGGATTTCGGATTCAGGTCGACTGATGCTTCTGGAGTGATTTTTCCAAGTATTGTTTGAGTCGCCCCAGCCTTGGGGACCACTGACAATAGTCCGAATTTCCTTCATGGGTCGATGTCGCCCGAACGTTCTTCTATTGTCCCGGTTCTCTCGACATGCTCCCTGAGACGGCCTTCTCGAATGAGTCGTTCGATTTCTTCTTTCAAGTGATAACAATCACTCGTATCGTGCCCATGATCGCGATGATAGTGACAGTATTTGTTCTTACTCCGTCGGTTCGGATTGCTTCGAAGTCTATCTGGCCAGTTAACGAACCATTCGCCCTTAATTTCCATCAAAACCTTCTCTTGTGGTTTATTGAGCGGGGTATACGTCGAAAATTTGAGGTTAGGTCGTTTACTCAACCTGCGCTCATCACGTGCCCGATCGTCTTTACGCTTCTTTCCACTGGCCGAGTCAACTTCTTTTTTTACTGACTCTTTGGCTAGGACTTTTGCGTTCTGGGCAGCTTCGCGCGTGATCCGGGTTTCTTCGGCATCTGCGTACTTATCTGACCGGGCCATGAATTCATCCAGAGTAGTAGGAGGTTCTTGTCTAAAGATGCCAAAAGCGGTTTATCTCTAACGTCTTGCATGATCGAGTTGAGTGCTGTTTCATCTGAATGTTTCCGAACTTGGAGCGACTCGAAATTGAAGCGTTTGATATAATCTTTTAGAAGCTCTCACTCCTTTTGAACTATATTGTTCAGGTGCGCAGGTGGCTTCAACTTTTTCTTCCCACCAATGAAATTAGTGAGGAAGGCATCGCTGAGCTCTGTGAACGAGCTAATGGACTTTGGTTTCAACGTTTTGAACCAAAGTTGAGCTACGTCGGGATTCTTCTCCTGATATCTCGGAGATTTCGTATCAATCCATTTTTGGTCTTCATCCGATCCTGAGATCTTCCGGATCGAAGATCCTTTTACTAGATTTTCGGAACGGTGTTTTCATTTACACCGTGTTTTCCTTGCTTGGCGCGGTCTGATCCAACTCTAGTGATGAATGAGTCTCGACTAGCTACAAGGATAAAACTGTTTGCCTTCTGTCGGATGAAATGGAACCGATCCGTAATCGATATTCTCTCTTGATCCAATAGCAGACTCTGTAACCGACCTAAATATGAGTCGGTTTTATGGTCGATCGGGTGGCTTCTGAGCTTTGGGTCTTAATCGGCCTCTTTGGATATTGATGACTCGTTTACCGAGTCAACTTTATACATCTTATATACGCCGCCTTGTGCCTCATGAATTTGTAAGTTTCAGTCAGGATTCATTTCCTGCAATCCGAGCTAAGTCTCTCCTTTAGGCGTTTAGTTTACTTGCCTCGGTTGGGCTTATTACCTCAGATTCCTGAGCGATGTTAGTAGAGTTGATCCATTCCATAGCGGAGTCTCTGGACTTGTTTTATTTTTTCCTCCAACAACACTTACACACATTTGTGGGCCACCACATGGATGGATCGGTTCATCCCCATTGTCTCCAATTCCCGTGAAAGCCAATCAGATCGAGTTATTTGTGATCTAAATAAATTTACATGGTTTATTTAAAGATATGTGGGAATATACTAAGATAATTTTACGATGATATAATTGGAGTGCATTGAGCAACACCACGTCATCCATTAAGTGGCTTATTGAAGAACAGTAGTGTAAAAGCGATTATGGGACAGATAACAAGAGTAAAAGAAAAAATGTGAGATGCATCTAGATGTCTAGGGTACGACTATAAATAATAGAGAAATCCAGCAGGAAATTTTTGTCTCATATCAACCCAATTAAACCTAATATTATCTTTTAATTATCCATCATTTACATTCCTTTATCTCATACCATCTCAATCAAACCTAATATTATATTTTAATTATCCGTCATTTACATTCCTTGCTGTAATGAACTTACATTTTATACAAGTCTATTACATTTCCTATTGTAATCATTTACTTTTCACGTGTGGTTTACATTAGATCATATAATCCATAATAGTAAAAGTAGCTGATAATCTTAATTGTAATTTATGTATATACTCATATGCTGGATTCAATTCTCTATTCAAAAAGTTGTTTTGCAGCTGCCTTTCATGACAAATTGTGGGGATTTCTTTCATGTTTCTCTTTTATGCATACTGGAAAAAAAAATCGTATGTAAGGCAAATGTGTAACCCATTATTAGACGATGAACTATATCCTCTGAATCCTATTTCATACTGAGCAAGTGGCCGAATCTCACTCATATAATACTTATCTGCCTATCTCAACACTTGGGTCATACTTATTTAGTTTGAATTGAACTACAAATTCGAATCTAGCACGCCTACATTTACCGATTGATAAAATTGGGAAAATAATGAATAACTAGCAACCGGACCATCCCTTCAAATTAAATCGAGTGGGTTTAACAATTTTCCAAAAAACAGTTCACTGGGCCATTGTTCTGAGCTTTTTAAAGCATCCAAAAAAAATGGGCAACGAATCCTGTATATAGCTTACAATTGGTGTGGTTAAGGAGCTACGGCATATCGAAGAGGTGGACCACTGAACTAACAGTCCAGATCCATTGGAATGTGCTTCTGTCAGTACTTACGAAAGTGGTCCATTGACGACGTGGCAACAACGCACATACACTACTATATCTTATCTAAAGGAGCGGTGGACCGCCTGCACACGAAATACTGGTCAATGGTTGACATTTAACAAAGTTTTCGGGCCCACCAGATGAGCAGATTGCCCCATTTTCTGGTCTAAGTAATCTAGATGTGGGGTTTCTCACCTGATTCGTGGCTTGGATCTCGGCAAGTGTGGAAGCAGGTAGAACAGAAGTATACGTGCGCGAGCAACACGCTTTCAGGAAGACGTGTTCTATCACTCCTTTTCAATGAACCAGTGAAAATGTGTTCCACGACCTAGGGACGTCTTTTAAGTGGGGCCAGCGATGGAAAGGCTATGCCTTGAACATATCCTAGACAAGACAATTCTAACCTTTAAATTTGTATCATGAAAACGGAACCGCAGGATGCGAAGTAAAGCAACGGTCCAAATTGAATTGAATAAAAGTCACAGTTTGGTATATAGAATCTCAGAATCTAGGATAATTTCGGGGCATGGCCTATCCTACAAGTGGGAGCCACCAAACAGACTGTCTTGATTATTGAAAATGGGTCCACTTGTCAAAATTCAATGGCTGCGTATATTGTGCAGAGATGTCCCAAATATATTATATAATTCTCAAGATCGAGGATGCTTTGGTAATTTTCGAGTCACTGTTTGTTAGGGCTATAAATGGGTCAGCGGATCGGATGGGGGTACGGGTTTGGGTCCAAGAATTAATAGGGTTTATATATGGGTTCCTTTATATTAGATCCAGTCCAAATCTATTTAGTAAATGGGTGGGTTTAATATATGTTGTAAGGGCCCATCTAGATCAAGACCCATTCAGACTCAATTTAAAAATTGATAAAAATGATTGCATATGTTGAAAAGTAACATGAGAAAATGAGAAATTCACTTCTTCTCCGACTCAGGATACTTTTTATTATTATTATTTTACACACGCCCGCACACCACCGGGCACTCGCACCGTAGTGGAATTTCACCACCTATGGGCACATGAACCCTCAACCAGGTGTTGATACTCCTGAGAGTCTACCACCGGATTAAGAGTAAGGACCCAACTGTGAAGAATCTTATTATCGGACTCAGGATACTTACGTGCCACAACAGAATCTGAATCAACATGCCGAAGATGATGGGATTAATGAATTAAGACATACATGGATTATATATAAAAGACTTTTGTATGAGGTTTTCTCTGTTTGGATGATAAGTGGAGCCCACCATGATGTTTGTGAGAAAACTGACATGTTCATCCACTGGCATTTTTATTATTAATTGGTATTGATTAATTTTGAGATAAAATTAAAGTGATCCAAACCTGTTACATCCGTTCATAAGTGAGTTTGGTTCAGGGTCAAGAAATCCCTTAACCAGACTTGTTAAACCTAACCCATTTATAAATGGGACGAGTGTATCTTCTTCTATCAAAACCTGATCTATTTATAAATGGGTTTAATGGGGTTGACTCACGCTCAAACTAAATTCAACTATTTAGTAAAAGAGCTTGGGTTTAAAATTTAGACCTAAACCTATCTAGTTTAACTAAACCCACGTCAAACCGACCATTCAGAACCCTAGTGTTTGTAGCAATTTAGGCCACCCAACAATGTCCAGAGGGGAGCAGATTAGGTGTAGCGCCCCGGCCTCACCCAAGATGGTTCGGCCCTAACTGTGAGGCCCACCTTGATCTATTTATTCTATTTCCATGCTGTCCATTCGTTTTTTAAAATCTTTTTAGGGCATGAGCCCAAAAATGAAGCACATCCAGTTCTTGGGTGGACCATCCTATAGGAAACAGTGGTGATTGTTCATTAATGGGCCACCAAAATGTTGGATCAAATTAGAATTTCTCTCTCTCTCTGTCTCTCTCTCTCTCTCTCGTTTTCTATTCATCCATGTTTATGTGACCTGATCAAGACTTTCGATGGAAAATAAACATTATGAAAGCATTATGGTGGGCCCTAGTAAGTTTTTAATGGTAGGGTGTTCAATCACCACTGTTTCCTATGATATGGTCCACCTAAGTTATTGGATCAGCTTCATTTTTGAGGAAAGTCCCTAAAATGATCTGGAAAAACGGATGGAGGGCGTGGATGTCGAATGAACATATCAAGGTAATCCCCATTGCAAGGGACGCACCCTATTGGGTGAGGCCGGGGCCGGACCTAATCCGCGGAAGTAGTCAACCATAGAAAGACGAATCTGCCGATTCAGTGACCAACCACTCATGTGAGGGGAGGTGGAATACGTGTCAGATATATGTAGGTACGGCATATTTTTTATAGATCCGGTCCATTCTTCCAGTATGATACATCGTTCACATGTGATGGACCAAAATTAAAGTTGGTAATCTAAACAGAAAGGTCAAGCTTGTATGAAAAGAAATGGACGGTTAGGAAAAAGTCGTAACTGTAAAAGCTCAACATTTGTGGCACACGTGAGGATTGTACTGCAATGCTTTCAGGCACACGCTTACAGCACGCCCTGACACGTGTTCGTATCTTTGACTCCTAGCCCGCCTTGTCGCATCGGTATGACGGGCCGTTCAATGATTCACGGCCCTATGAATTAACGCTTTTAATTCCGTGACCTCCATCGACATGGTCCCACACAAGCCGCAAGTTTCTTACTGGAGCCGCGAGTACCGGAATTTGGTGTAGCTATCTCTACACAGGACGCGGCTTCGGTAGATAAGAGAATGGGGGCCCACCGTCATGCATTTGTTTTATGTCCACGCAATCCATCCGTTTTTTACGGCTCATTTTAGAGCATGAGACTAAAAGTGAAAAGTTAATCTCAGGTGGTCCACCCCCATAGGAAAAGTGGTGATTGAATACCCACCATTAAAAACTTCATAAGGGCCACTGTAATGTTATTTAAGGTCACACGGACATGGACGAAGCGGAAACAAAAATACCAGGGTTTTTTATTTTATTTTATTTTTATAACGCACCCGCCCCGCCCCACCCCACTTACACCGTAGTGGAATTTCACCACCTATGAGTACCCGAACCCTTGACCCGGTGTTGAAACTCCTGAGAGTCTAACACAGGAGATAGGTTGATCCAAAAGGACTGAGGTGAGATACCTCATTTCAACACTTTGGGGTCTTGGTATCGATCCCCAGCGGGGTGGCTAACATGGCGTGTGTACCGTGGGTGTGTACTAACAAGTTAACCCCAGATAGAAAAACAAAAAAAGTTGATCCAAAAAATTTTAATGGCGGGCGTTTAATCACCATTGTTTTATGTAGTGTGGTCCACATACGACTTGTGTCTGTTTCACTTTTTGGATCACATCCTAAAGTTTTCAATGGTGGGCGTTCAATCGTTACCATTTCCTGTGGTGTGGTCCGCTTGAGATTTGGATCTGCTTCATTTTGGGATCATGCCCTAAAATGAGCTGTCAAAATGGAGGGAAAGGCGTAGATGTAAGGCACATACATCATAGTGGTCCCACGGGGTGGATCTACGGAAGCCCCGTTCCTCTCCACGATACACACGGCAGGGCGATCTATTAATAATCCTGTCCGTCCATTTGGCGAACCCAATAATGAATGGCTTATTTTTCAAAAATCACAACACCGAACAATCTTATCCTGTAAATTTATCCATTTACTCACTAAATATTTGACGTTCGACTAGTTTTGTTTGCCACCGTTGAATTGAAGGTCCTTGATTGGATGACTAGGATCAACCAATCTATTTGTATTTTACAGCTGGCTCTACCGTGTCATATCACATTGATGATGGGCCACGCAATTCTAGCTAAACTATTACGATTGCAGACGTTCAGCAGTCGGAACATCGGCCTGGTCAGCCACATTGTGGATGGTCCATGCATAAAAAAATCTCTGATCAGGAAATCCTGACGCTTCAATTTGTGTCCTACAAATAAATGGTACCATAAAGAAAAATACAGCTACGGTCCAAATTCAACTCTGTAAAGGCATAAGACTTGTTGGTATGATTAACAAGTCTGAGATATTTTCTAGGGCATAGCCCATCCATGCTCAGACCCAACAGACGAATGGTCTTGATCAGTGAAAACATGGGTGGGCCACACCTCTCTATTTTCTGACAATTATAAACCCATCGCCTGTCATTCAGATTATTTCAAGTAATTCCTCTTACGTGTGAGTTTTAAATTAAATCATGCAATTAACACCGTCATGTTTGACTAATTGTCCTTGTTACACATCTCACACACACAACTAGTTGTTGATTTGTGATTCCACCTACGGCATTGAAGGTATGTCATCCAATGTGTTCCACAAGGTCAACAACCATGACAATTAGACACGCCAAAAATCATGTTAATCAAGCATCAGATGGCCCACCACGTGAATTAGGAGGTTTTTAGACAGTTTTATCTTTGTTTTTTTTTTAAAAAAAAATTGTGTGGCCCACCTAATACTCGGTCAGCATAACTTTTTGGATGTCTAATGTGTTGTACTTTAATTTTTTAATCTTTAATAAAACAACTAATTAAAAATGAATATATTATTGCACGCGAAGTATAAAGCACGTACAGGATCTTTGAGAATATTTCGAGCGTTTATTCTAAAATTACAGTTGGTATTTATCAGAGTATTACATGTTATAACATGACTAGCCTGTTTGGGAGCGTGGATTCCGAGCCCCCTAGATTTGGAACCCCTAGGATTAGAAACCCCGTAGATTTGCAATCCTTCCGGTGTATTTGGCACCCCATGGAGTGTGAATCAACTTTAATCCAAAAGTACCTATCTATGGTATATTTACAAGGGTTTGAATTTAATTACTAAATCAACTTTAATATCTCTAATTAGTGGGATATGTAATTTTTGATGCAATGGTTGTGATAAGCCCGCAGAAATATATGCTTTGCTCAAAAATGATGAAATTCCAAGTCTCGGATGGGCCACAAGCACAAGATTATGTTTGAGTGACTAACTAACGATTTTTAATCATTGATTTACATGGACAATGTTTGGATGGTGATGGACAATGTTTGGATGGTGTTGATCATCATTAGTAGGCCATGTGCCCAATAGAATGATAGAATGTAATGACACACATGTTACACTTGCAACTATTGAAATGATTTTAGGTGAAATCCAAGCTCTCACATAGGATTACAAACCCCCTCGGAAAACCCTGGATTTGAAACCCCTTATTACCTTGTGCTGCCAAACAACTAGGGAATTTGAAATCCCCTCTAATCCCCTCCAATCCATGGTGCCGAACAACCCCTACGGGTGGTTTTGGCGCATGGTATTACATGGGCTTAGGTGGGATGGAATTGCATCTTGTCCTGTACCAATTCCACTCCATGTTTGGGAAGAATGGGAAGAATGGAAAAGCTTGGTATTAAATCAGATGGAATTACATTGGGTTCCGTGCCAATTTCACTCAACATTAGCAAGTTGTGTAGGTCCCACCATGATGTGTGGGCTATATCCACACCGTCCACCCATTTTTCAAGATCATTTCAGAGCATGGCCAAAAACTCAAGCAGATCTAAAGCTCAAGTGGACCCCGCCATAGAAAGCAACAAGGATTGAATACTTACCATTGAAAACTTCTTTTGGGCCACATAAGTTTTGGATCTGCCTCATTTTTAAGCCCATGCCATAAAATGAGGTTACAAAACAAATGAACGGTTTAGATATAACACGTGTGTTATTCTCAATAGTTTCAAATGATGGTGGGTATATCCATTCAATGTACCATCATATTACAAACAAAGCATGAAATTAAGCTTATCCCATGGTAACAGGGGACAATCCCTGCCATGGGTAATAATTATGTTTTTTGAATCCCATCCCACCTAATCCTTCCCAATGCCATGCCCCAAACACACCCTAAGAAACTTGAATGTATGACTTAGTTAAGAGAGAAGCGGTGCTGACATGGTTATTGGGACAGATGTCCAGAGAGGGTTTGAAAAGTGGTGCCGAAGCAAGTGCTATTGACTAAACATGACTACCTCAAGAAGATCTATAAATAACAAATAATTTCATTAAAGAAAAGTATCTTATACCAACCCAATCAAACAAACAAATTAAATCTATCTTTCAATTATTCTTTATGTTCCTTAGCATAATTAGTCTCCTACATTCCTAAGCATAACTAAGTAGCCTAGTCTTACATTAGGAGTAGCACCAAGTAGCCTAGTCTTATATTAAGAATAATAGTAATCCAAGTCTACACTAATACGCTAGAGGATTTTCATTATAATATAAGCAGTTCTTCTTTCAGAAAGGTGTTTTGCAATTACTCCTTGTGATCTGATCAACTATAAATGTTTCCTTTTTTGTTTACTTTTGTATTTGAAAGTCCTTTTGTGTGGAAGGCAATGTGTAACCCATTCTCAGAAGACAAACCCTAGCCTCCGGTAATCGTCAAATCATTTTAAACAATATTTTGCGAGTGGCTGAATAGGCGACTGGTTTTCTCATATTTTGGTCATCTATTGTTAGTTCTAATGTAGTTGCCGATCTTGGCGCTTGGGGTCAAAGTTGTTTGGTTGGAATCGAGTTATACAGTCGGTTGTGGCATACTCGCAAATACTACACATGATCGAATTATGCATCCAACAGACAATAATTTTTTAGCACGCCTGGAGGGACACTTGATTTGATATAAATATTGATGTGATAAGTGTGATCAATCCAACTGTAGAAATATGAGTTGAAGGGTTACTCAAAGCTTTTCTGGGACTAACAATCTTGTAACACCATCATCATTGCCTCTGTTTGAGGAAATGCATGTACAACCAGCACCTAAACGCATTGGGTCACCATCAAACCTAATTCCCATTCCTCCAAACCAGGATCAAGCATCCTCATTTTGAACTAATCCTCTTAAGACAATATTGATTGGGTTACTTAATACATAGTTGGGAATCCAACATATCACGGAGCAAGGAGGGGCTTAAGTCGAGCAAGCACGAGCTCAGGCAGAGCAATTGCGAATTCAGGTAGAATCCTTCAATAAGTGGATGACTAGCTGGATCGAAAACTTGAATTGGATGGTGGCTATCCTTGCTGAAAGGGCACCTATTACACCTCAGCAGAGTGTTAAGGGTAATTCTGTTGGGAATTTGGCGCCAGTACTGTCAATACCGCTAGTACCTCCCTCACCACAGAATGCACATCCTGCTCCAACACAAGGTATATGGATTGTTCCTCCGCCCACTGAATTCAGGCGACCTGAACAGGAAGCCAGGAACTTCGTTCCTAAAGTTCAAAATCAAGGAATGCCTAGGGGGAACCCTCTACCTAAAAATTTGCCTTACAAAAAGTGAACATATGATGAGGATAGTTGAGGAAAAAATGAGGTTGGAAAGTAGAACCTACTGTCTCAAAATTATTCTAGAGAATTTGAAAAGTGATGACTGAGTTGACCAATAAATGATGGTTTACAGGTTGATTGCAAGTTCTATGGGTGAATGGGTAAGGAATGCATTGAGCTAGGTTGAATTGGCAAGCGAGAAGATTGGGACAGTACTGTTCGACCCCAGCTTTAACATTGACACACGTCTCCATGGTGCTACTATAAGGAAGATCTCTACAGATAAGATAACTCTCCCAAGTTTTGTCTCTAAGATCGTCCATCTCAAAATTGGTTGTCTCATATTCCTTTGTGAACCAATTTAGACTGAACTCTTTATTGTTAAAAGGACAAAAAGGGCGGTTGGGTTTATTTGGACTAAGAGAGAAAAAGAAGTTCATGTATTTTGCAAATGAATGAGTGGATTTATGGTAAAAGATGTTACACTAGATAAAAGAAGTTTGGGACAATACTGTTTGACCCCAGCTTTAACATTGACACATGTCTCCATGGTGCTGCCATAAGGAAGATCTCTACAGATAAGATAACTCTCCCAAGTTTTGTCTCTGAGATCGTCCATCTTAAAATTGGTTGTCTCATATTCCTTTGTGAACCAATTTAGACCGAACTCTTTATTGTTAAAAGGACAAAAAGGGCGGTTGGGTTTATTTGGACTAAGAGAGGAAAAGAAGTTCATGTATTTTGCAAATGAATGAGTGGATTTATGGTAAAAGATGTTACACTGGCTAAAAGAAGTATAAGAATAAGATGAAGGAATAGGATTAACAAAAGCTTAGTGAAACTATTCACAAAGCCACATATGAAGAAACTATAGAGGCCCTCCTTTGTTGTAAAAACCTTTGGTAGTTGCTTCATACATGCCATGGTATAGATGGCCGAGCACGAATGAAGCGAGAGCTAGCTGTCGTCCTTGAGCTCAAACATTGGCCAAATGAACATATTCTTTTGTGATATGCACAACACTCACGAAGAGTAAGTAACAGTAAATCCACATTAATGGAAATGTTGTGTGCTCCTGTTGTCAACAATTGCATGTGATTTGTGTTGTATTTGCATAAAATTGGAATAAGCTTTCCCACTCCTATCTGGAAGGATGAAGTAGTGCTTGTCGTCATGGGCGGAGCTGGGATGGACTGGATTGCCAAAAGGGAGAAGATGTGTGAAATCATAGATATCCATGACTGTTGGACTCGTGGGACCACATCTAGAGTCCAAGGTGTTGGTCGATTGACTCTAAAAAGTTCAAGTCACACTAAGAAGGGAAATGTTTGTTGTATATTCATATAGAGAAAGATTGATGTATTAGTAGATGATAGCTTGTTTCCATATATCACCATGTTGTTTGGATATATGGTCATAGCATTCTGACCATCCTCTTATGGGTCTTGGTTAGGATCTTGAGGCTTTGAAGGTGTTCACAGGGTCTAAAAGGTGATCAGATTGAATAAGAAGTTTTTCATCCTGACAACATGTAAGATATGCCTTATCTGTGTTAACATGAGTGGTAAAGATGATGTCATTCATGATTCCAAAAGAAAAGGTATCCAACTCTCTTATGAAGTCTTCCTAATGGAAGGTTATAAGACCAGGGGATGAAGAAGCAGCCATGATAATAGTATAAGCCAAATTAGAAAGTCTAGAAATAAGAAGAAACATAAAAAAGCAAGAGTTGTAAGGAAAGGAAAATTCAAAAATTGATTCGAAATTGCATATATATATATATATATATATATATATATATATATATATATATATATATATATATATATATATATATATATATATATATATATATATCGGTCAGGAACATGCGCAGTAATGAAAGGATAATCATGATTCATCGTATAATTCGATTGTGTGCAATATATCACAATGATGACTGTGAAAAAGGAGCAAAATCGTCATTTGATTTTCGTCTCAATCGAGCAAATTCAATAAAGAGTTAACATGTGAAAAAGATGTTGATCACATTTATTGCATTCAATAACAAACTACCATTGCTTTCACTTCTTTTACCAAGGTGAAGGGGGGGGGGTGCAATGTTGTACCCTTTTTTTAACTGTTCTTTGAACAACCAATTTGAAAGGAACACAATGTTGTACCCTATTTTTAACTGTTCTTAGAACAACCAATTAGAAAGGAACGCATGTCATTGTACGAGAAGTATAATTAAAGCACGTATAAGAAATTTGAGGATATGCCGAGCGCGTGTTATATATGGAATTACAACTGGCATTGATTAGAGTGTTACACGTCATAGTGTGACCGAGAGGCTCGAATGTAGGACATGGTCAAGAGAAAAGTGGTGCTAAGATGGTTACAGGGCCAGGTGTCCAGCAAGGGCTCGGAAGGCTGAAGTGTTGCCGAAGGGAGTGCTATCAACTGAATATGAAGGAGAAGCATCTAGATGACTACTGCAAGAAGATCTATAAATAGCAAATGATTTCAATGAAGCAAAGTGTGTCGTATCGATCCAATCAAATAAATTAAATCAAATTTATCTTTCAGTTATCCTTTATGTTCCTTAGAATAATCGACCTCATATATTCTTTAGCATAACCAAGTAGCCTAGTCTTACATTAAGAATAACAATAATCCTTAGCTATAATCCAAGTCTACGCTCATATGCTAGACAATTTCCATGGTAATACAAGCAATTCTTCTTCTAGAAAAGTGCTTTGTAGTTACTCTCTACGGTCGACTATAAGTGTTTCCTTTTTATTTAACCTTTGCATTTTGAAAGTCTTTTTGTAAGAAAGGCACGGTGCAACCCATTCTCGGAGGATGAAACCTATCCTCTAGTAATCACCTGATCATTTTAACTAACATCTTGTGAGGGGCTGAATAGGTGATTGGTCTTCTCAAATCTCGATCATATATTGTCACTTCTGACATATCTACTTATCTTGGTGCCTGTGATCAAAGTTGTTCGGTTGAAATCAAGCCATACAGAACCATGCCCACATATACCACACATGACCAAGTTCTGCATCCGAGGCACAACACATTGATTCTGAAGGAGGTTTTGGGTATCACTTGTACATGATGTTGGGTGCCTCGCATGTGGGCAAAACAAGCTCCTTATATAAGGGTATATTTGCCATTTGTTACAAAGTCCTATAACCTTTCTACCAGGGGTGGGTATTTGCAATAATATAGAATGGCAGGTGTTTGCAACTATCCCTATAATTAGTTCCCACATGAATTCTAGACTAATCTATATTCCGGGCAAAAAAGAGCAGAAAGCCAAAGCATCCAAAATCAAGGATGGGCAGCCCTAGTCCCATAAGCCCTACCCCTATCTCAGCCTTGGCCTTAATCAGGCTAAAAAGGCCTAGTCACCCCTACAGGCCGGCTTAAGGTTAGGCCGAGGTTAGCAACCTAAGAAAATTAGTGGCACGATCAACGGTATGAAATATTTTTAAAAATATATATTTTTTATTTATATAGTATCCCCTCCATCTACGTTTAGGCCATTTCATATAAATGATTTTAGTGATAGAATCATTATCCAAAAGTGCCTTTAAACTACACACAAATGAAAGTTAAACCAGACCCTTACAAGTGTGTCCAGGTCATCCATCCTTTTATACAAGAGTGATCCACTTGATTGTTAAACTCGGCCAAAAGGCTGAGCTGGGCGATTCATTGTAAGACCCCCGACATTGATTTCAAGCCTAGACCCTCAGGCCCTAGCCTACATGGATGGGCCTGGCAAGCCGGCCCATTGCCAACCCTAACATATTGTAGGAACCATTCTCACCATGATGTATGTTTAATATTTGCTTTGATTATCAGTTGGATCCTTTATATTAAGGAGAGTAGCGACCTGGCCTCACCCAACATGGTGCAGTCCTGACTATGGGGCCCACCTTGATGTATGTGTAGTATGTTCAAATTGTCCATCCATTTTGTTATATCATTTTAGCTGATAAGATGAGAAAAAAAAAATTACAGAAAAAGAAGTAGAAAATCCAAATCCCAAGTGAGTCACACTACATGAAATAGTGGTGATTGGCCATTAAATACTTTTTGTAGGCTACAAAAGTTTTGGATCAGACTGATATTTGTTTATTTTATTTTATTGTTCCCCTTCATCTAGGTCTATAGTCTTATCAACAGGTTGGATGGCAAATAAACATTATGGTAGGCACCGGGTAGTTCTTAATGGTGGGAGCTCAATCACCGCTGTTTCCTATAGTGTGGTGCACTTGAGATTTGGATCTACTTTAATTTTTGTCTTGTTCCCTAAATTGATATGGAGAAACGGATGGATGGTGTGGATATAATACCCATACATCAAGGTGAATCCCACAGTCAGGGCCGCACCTAATCCGCTCCTTATAAGAGGAGAGGACCCCGAAAATCAGTGGCGTTCCAAAATGCAGGTGGGCCACAGCATAGAGAATAGTCGGGTTGGATGGCTCACCATAGAAACTTTCATGGGGTCTGCAGTGTTGTTCATACATCAACCGTTCATCCGGTGAGACCCACCAGATTGAATACTCATTCAAAAAATCGCCCCGCTCGCGTGAAGTTAGAGGATTAAAGCATGAATTTACTTGTTCCCATCGTGTGATCCACATGAGTTTTCGATGGAGCTGATTTTTGTTATATACTGTGAACAGTAAGTGGAGAAACTGATGGACGGTGTGGATGTTGCACAAAAATCACGATGAACCCCACTGAACTCAGGTGTTGGACATCGCTTCCCCAAGATAACGGCCACTTTTGATTAACAGAGTGGGCTCCACTAAATCCCACCGTCACTTTCAATCCAAAGTGGCCCACCACTTATCTCTGTACAGTGCAGATGAATCCACAATGACCATGACGTGTGAATTTTCAACTTCCTATCATTCTTCCCAAGTTCAATGACGGAGTATGGGTGGCAAGCGTGGGCCTTTAACAGAGAACAGGCCCATCTTTTTTGGAAATGTGGACCCACGCCTAACTTCTTGGATTGAGACCAGACCTTCTCCATCTTTGCCATTACAATTGTTCTTCACTCTGTCAATTGGACGGTCAGGATCAATGTACTGGTGCAAAATACAAGGTGAAAATTGTCTAATGAAAATGAGATTTCTTCTCGTATTCAAACAAAGCTTTTGAATTTTGAAATTTCATTTTTTATTGTAAACATGAAAATACTTGTTACAATTTTTGTATCTGTATTTGAATTTCTTATATTCTAATGTTCATGCAACATCAAATTGTTGGGAGGGGTGCAAATATATGAAGATCGCCAAGATTGGTGATCGGAGAAAAGGGAGGGGCTTTTAGGCTCTAGATCGCCAATAAAAGGACTTTGCACTCCAAAGTCGAGTTTCTCTTTCTATTGTGTGACTCTATGACCCCCATGGATGCCCTCCTTTTGTAGAGGCTGGAATATGCTCTACTTGTTCTAGGTTATATGTCTAAAATTATTGAAGAAGTCATTTATTTTCATCCATGACAAGAAGAGCTATATTTGAGAGTTTCATCGGTTATAGAATGAAGCTATATCTCCATATGTTCCGACATCTTCCATTTAGCCATTATAACTAAAATATTTGTGTATGTCCCGCTAATCGATAATTCAATTCATTAATTTATTCAGATGACATAAGATATTTGTAAAGTACTATAAACAAGGATGACTCGTTCTAATATAATAGCCTTTAAAAAATGTATATATGATAAAAAAAATCTTAGATTATGAGAATCTTTTTCTATCATTTGTGTCTTTAGTTGCTACTTTATTTGATTCAGCTTGCAGAATGAGATTCATTTCTATGTCATACATGACTGTAACTTCTTAACTCACCATGGCACATATGCTATATGCATAAGTTATTTGCTTCAATTCATATTTTATATCATCATATTACATGTGATATGATATATTGTCTAATGTATGTAAACAATACTACACTTTGATGTGACATGCTGCCTATCTTATTGTCTAATGGATTTGAATTAATTCCTTTTCATCTTACAGTGTGAGGTCAATTCCTTCATCACCCATAGTTATTGATCGATGATTGACCAATATTTTTGGTCCTACAGCGTGAGATTAATTTGCCCATCAATTATAGTTATTATCTGATGATCGAGGGTTATTTGGCCAATCGATCCATCCAATCTTCTGTTAGTGCTTACAATTTTAATGAATACTCTTACTATTTTGAGCATATATACATAGCCAAAACCACTAACCACACTAGCATGTATACTTCTTCGCTCTTGATTAGGTAGGATCATCTTCAGGCAGGACCCACTTGATGAATGATCATGATTTAAAGTTTGATGTGTTTAAGAATAAAGCAGTATTTTAATAGGAGAAGAAGACACGGTCTTATGGAACTCTGCCGGTCCTTGGGTTGGGAAGGAGACAAAATAAAGGAAGGAAAAGGCCAATGAGCCGGTTTTGCCGTTTCAAAGCTTCTCACATACAGAAAATTATGGTACGGCACTTTGACCAGTCGCACAGTATATATGAGTTTTCAATTCTCACAAGCGGGGCCTATGGTTAGGTAATACGGATAAGTCCCACGCCAAGCCAAAATCCAAATTGATGATGCCAGCTATATATCCTCGTCTTTTCAATTCTCTGGTCTTTTCTTAGGCACCTATGTATGCTCAGAGTAATGAAAGTGTATCCATTAAAATTATATATATATATATATATATATATATATATATATATATATATATATATATATATATGGGAAATGGTACTATGAGGTTGACCTCATGTGAACTTCCCATGAGGCTGTGTGGGCCCCACTGTGATGCGTGTCGAACATTAACACCATGCATTTGATGGGTCTCCTTCAGTTCATGAGATATCCTAAAAATCAGCCCTATATGGAACTCCGGTAGGCCATACCATCTAAAAACATTTGAAGACATGTCTAAAATATATAAAAGCACTTGGTGTGGCTCACTAAGTTTTGGATGCGGCTGAAACTTGGTCTGACCCCTTATCCGAGTGGGACACACACAATGGATGAGCTGGATTTGTTAACCACATCTCGGTGGGCTAAAAAATGATTATGAATGTTTTAATGGGAGGATAACCTATGTCAACTGTTGTATGTGGTGTGGCCAACCCAATCATAGCTTGACTTTATTTGTAAGCACTGGCCACCATATGGAATGGTGCATCTAGCTGATGGGGTTGATGTTCGACACGCATCACAGTGGGGCCCACACAGCTCAACCTCATGGGAAATTCCTATGAGGTCGTTCCCATGAGGTCGGCCTCATAGTACCATTTTGAGAGAGGGAGAGAGTCACGCTCAACTGCTCACGAGTTCTCACAAGAGACTGTAAGAACTTTTTGGAAACTCATCTTACTGTCTTGTGAGATTAAAATTTGAACGAGTCCCCATTATGCACCGCCCATGAAACCCTTAGCCCAACTTTTACCTTGATCTAAAACTTTAATGGGCCGTAACCAAAAGAGAGAGATGAATAAAGGGAGAAAATTACTGTTTCGTTTATCATGGCCTATCAGAACTATGGATTAAGGTAAAAGTTAGGCTGTAAGAGTTTCGTGGACCATTCAGATTTTGGTCTTATATCATGTGAGATGAGTTCTTAAAAAGATCTCACGACTTCTCATGAAAACTGGTGTACAAGTGAGCATTACTCGTGTTCCAAGTAATTTAAATGGTTGAAATAACACCATCATGACTGCAAATGTGGATTATTGACGAAACAAAATGGAAAAGTGATGATCATATGATTTGACCTTGAGGGGTGACCTTCATAACGTATAACGTGCCGTTGTAAAAATATAATAAAAAGTAAAAATCAGTCGGCTGCATTTGGCAGGAGAAATCCACTGATGAGTTGCTAACCAAACCATCAGGGAAGGTGATTACCAGTAGGTTATTATTATCTAACCATGACTTCACATAATCCCCATTCTGCCAATGGGATCTTAGCCTGGCTTGTTAATTTATTTCTTTATCCATCCAACCTTGCTTACGTGCGTTAAAATAATGGCCCAAGATAACCATGGACGGTCATGACAAACGTATGGGGTGGGCCTAGGTCTGATTTTGCTTACAAGATAGTAAACAAAAAAAAAAAAGGACTTGGGCCTGCACCAAGCTTGTAGGTTGGTTTTGGCTCGCGCTAAAGTCACATCTTGAAAAAGCCTTCGGTGAGCATGCATTCTATTAGCACACATCCCAGTTAAGCAACTACGGCCTCAATCAATGGAGGTGATAAGGTTGGAGATACGGCCTCAATCAATGGAGGTGATAAGGTTGGAGATACGGCAGCAGATATTATAGAGATTTGTAAGCCTCAATCAATGGAGAGACGTTGAAGGATATCGGCAGCAACAGATTTTATGGAGATTTGTATTCATGTTTTCATGTTTAAATTCCTTGTCTCTGTAAACGCCTAAGGTCAAGTGTTCACATTACAATCAATTGAAATTAAAAAAAAAAAAAGTATTTTTCTTTATAGTATCAAAGCCATTGTGAACACTTGGCATTATTACCACGTCAAAGCTTCCTGTCACTTGTGAATTTTCTAACCAAGAATCAAATCAGCGGTAGATGCTAACCAAGAATCGAAGATACTCTATCTTTCAACGTTGATTTTCTAATCAAATTCCCGTCAATTGTGAATTTTCTAACGCTGATTTTTATGTTAAGGATCGGGAAACAGGACAACCAGTGATAACAGGAAGACGCAGGGGTAATCTTTATATTCTACCATCTTCAACGAAAGTTTGGCACCAACGCTTAGGTCATACTCAGTCTTTGGCTTTACAGTTATTAAAAAATAAGGGGCTAATTAGTCTCTTAGGGGCAACAAAATCTCAACATCTTTATGATAGTTGTCAATTAGAGAAGCTTAGTCATTTACCTTTCTCTTGTTCTAAACATTCAAGTTCTAGTATTTTTGAAAAAATTCATTGTGATTTATGGAGCTCGCTCCAGTTTTATCTATTGCAAAATTCAGATATTATGCTTATTTGGTTGATGACTTCTCTAAATATATATGGATTATTCTCTTACATCATAAATCTGACTTTTTTAATGTATACTTGGCCTTTAAAAATACGTTGCCAAGCAGTTCAACAAACAAATTAAAATTTTCCATTTAGATGGAGGCGGTGAGTTCATCAACTCCAAACTTTCATCTCACTTTCTTTCCACGGGCATTATTCATCAGATATCTTTCCCGTATACACCTGAGCAGACTGGTATGGTTGAAACATGACACAAGACTATAAGAGAGTTACGTATGACTATGTTATTTTATTGTGGTGCTCCTTTATTTCGATGGGTATAAGCTTTCACTACAGTTGTCTACCTATGAATCGACTGCCTACATCTGCCTTTAATTTTCAAACCCTTTATTTTGCAATGCATGGAGCTCATCCTATTTACTCTTCACTTCGTACCTTTGACTCTAAATGTTTTCCTTATACTTGGGACACACGACATTACAAATTTGATCCAAAAACACTTCTCTGTATTTTTGTAGGCTACAGTGATAAACACAAGGGATATAAGTGCTTTCAACCTTCAAGCAATTTTTTTTAATCTCTCAGCATGTTGTTTTTGATGAGTTAGTCTTTCCTTATAAGACTGCTAACACTTCTCGCATCACATCTACTAAGTTATAGGTCATTAGCATATTTGATTCTTAGTTACCATACACTGACATGTGCTTCCCTGTTAGACCTTCTTTGGCATCTTCAACACCACCTTGTTTAAGTCCCTTACCAAGAACAGACATCCATCATCCAACCCCATGTTCACACCCCAAGTGCAGGGTTGTGATGTAGTAATAAACTCGGTAAGACCGAGGTCGAATCCACAGGGACTGAAACCTGTACGTTATCTGAAAATAACCAGATCTAGAACTAGGCTAAGATGAAATTTAAACCAATTGTGATTTGAGGAATATGGTGAAATATTAATTTAAACTTAAAGAATTCAGAGAAAGTGAACTAGGGATTCAGAGGATCCACTTGTAGAGATCAGGGAGATCTTATACCTGCTTTATGGATATTATACTGAACTTACTTGATATAGTTTTCAAGAGATGAAAGGTATAAGAATTAGGTATGATTCCATCACAAATCCATGCCTAAGAGACAAGGTAAACAACAGAACTTAGACCAATCCATAACCAATCAAAAGATGTATGAGTGCTAGGAAGGATCCCATCATCCACCCATGTCTATGAGACGATGGCGAACAACAGGGTTTCTGAACATCAAAATAAAAGGAAAGGAATTATTCAAGCCATCACAGATCTACTGTAATTTAAATCACAACAAATCATTAATGACTAAAAGAATTTCTTAAATCAAACAAAGTCAATCAGTTCAGTTCAATCAAACCTGTAGAAGCTCCCATCACGCTACAAGCTTCACCTCTTAGCCCTAGCTAAGGGATTTAGCCTAACATAATCATAGGAAAAAGAAGAAAAATAAAGAAAAAATACATAAAAATTCCAAACACTTCTCTCTCCGCCTCTCTCTCTCTATCTGACGTCCCCTATTCAAGCATACCCTCTTCTCCACGTTTGGAACTCTTTTTATAGCTTTTGGAGTGGTGGAAATCGGATTTGGGAAGCTATCGCACGCGCAGCGAAAGCCTTTTTGCAGCCAAGTTTGGGGCTTCATAACTCTCGCGTTCCTTGCATTATTTCTGTAAAATCAGCGTCTCTTGGAAGTGTTTTGGCTGGCCTACACGATGGACGGTTCAGATCTGCCATATGATCAAAGATGGTGGGCCACAACTGCCTGGAAAGTCCGATTTCGCGGACGTGCGTAGCCTTTCGCACGTCCGGCGCTGACGTGATTGGTGGGCCCCACAGAGGTGTTTTCAAGAAAATCCACCCCGTCCATTAGATTGCCCTCGAAATTTCAGTAAAAAACGGATGGTTTTTCATATCCATTGACTAAGAATCAGAGAAGAAATCATCCAAACATCAATTTGAACGTTGCAGGGCAGTCCACTTATGGCCTCTATATCGCGCACGTGTAATTGCATGAGTCCAAAAGCTCAGCATGGGTTCGATGAATTCGTGGCCCTCTACACGATGGACGGATTGGATTATCCGTACAGGCCATGGGTGGGGCCCACTTGCGTCCGCAAAAACGGACAGTTTTCGTCCGTTATACAACGTTAATGCGGCAATTGCTGTTTTAAAGAAGAAGATACGGGTCAGCCGCGCTGACCCGTTATACACGGTATGGTGCGGCTCGGCACATGTGTACCTCATGTACACACTTTGGTTATACGGGGCCCACTGTAATGTATATACAAGATCCGATCCATCCATTTATTTCCTCATCTTATTTAAACCGCCGAGACCAAAGTTGAGACAGTTCCAAATATCAGGTGGGCCCAGAATCAACGGTTTATGGGCTGATCTGTCAGTTGGGGCACTTCTATAGTGATCCAAGGGCTAAATTTTGATATGTACGGTTAATTTATGGCCCTCAGGCCATGTATGAAGTTTTGAGCCAATCAGATGGCGAGAACTATATGATCTTGCATTTTTCACCAATTTCGGGCCTCTTTAACGTGAATGGCTTGATTTCCTCGGATCCCTGGTGTGTAATTCCATCGATCTTGGTCCCCTGGAGTCCGTCCCTTGCCTTGGGTGTCATCAGAGCGTCAAATCCATGGTTTAAGCACCCTTTTTCAGTTCATGCTTGTAAATACACTCTGCATCACAAATACAATTAAATCAGGCTATTAAACGGTATCATGCTTGTAAATCCATGCAATAAATGGGTCTGATATGCAATATTTGACCCTCAACACAACCCCCAACCAGCATTTTGCTAGTCCCGAGCAAAATATGCGAAAAGTAAGTTGAGAATTACAAAACAATTTCTACAAACTCGCGTGATTTTTGTAGAATAATCCAGATATAAGAATTCCCAGATTCATGAATGTTGGATATTACTTCCTCCTAGACTCAAGCGCACGGTAAACTTCATAGTCAAGTTCAAAGTATTATTCCATTAATTAGAAAAATTCTAATCGTTGAGATCTATGAGCGTACAGTGTAATCTCAGCTTATCATCATTAAAATTCACTTCTCTATTTTAGGATATCATTGGTAACCAATAAGAAGATTCATGATAACCAAAACTTGCCTCACAGATCATCTTTTCATTCCTTCAGCTTTTGATTTTTTTCATTAAAAGTAACGCCAAGAAGGGGAATCAAATCCTCACCTACAGGGAGCAAACCTATGATGAAGATTGTACACCTAAATTTTTCACATATCATTCATAGGGAATTAAATCTACACCTATAGGGAGCAAACCTATGGTGTAGACCATTCGCCCAATCCTTTCAATTTCTCAGGTTGGTTCCTTTCAAGCTTAGTGATCACCAAATTAATCCTTCAATATCGAATGAAACCTTAATGTGAAGGCGAGATGTGACATGTGAGATCATAACTCAATCAATGTTTACTACTTCTAATCAGAGATTAACACTTCAAACTTAACTGTGAAATCTAATAACTGAATCTAAGAGTCATAAATTACCAACATCACTCATCTTGTAATTCCAAGTGCCCTAGATGGCCGTCAAAATCACTTCGAATTCATATGAAATTCAATAAAAATTTAAAATTTTCACAATTTTTGCTCAAGACCAAGAAAACACAGATTAGGAAACCTAATCTCCCACCCCCAACCTAAAATCTACATTGTCCTCAATGTAAAAGAAATAAGCATGCAATGCACATGGGACAACAAAAATATAAGAGGAGTGATGGAAAGATAGTACCTGGACGAAAGAATCAAAAGGCTTTCCAAAGATATCTACGTAAGATCGGGTCAGCACAAGAGAGAAACCAGTAAAATAAAAATAAAAATAACAAAAATGAAATCCTACCTACACCACTTTCGCAGGTACTCTCGATTGCATTTAGCGTATGCAACAAGCCTTTAAACCCCTAGGTTGACCCTAGTGGACGAGTTGCAGTCTCGTGAGGGTTTGCAGCAATGTTACCCACAAACATTGAACTAACTAACTAGGAAAATGAAACAGAAAGAAAAGCTGGGTTGGCTCCCAGGAGCGCTAAGTTTACCGTCTATCCTAAAACAGAATAAAGGAAACTATCTTATTCCTATGAAAACAGGAATCCTACCTATACCTCCATCAGACTAGGAGATCAATCCTGGTAAACAGGATCAGTCAGAAGCATGGACATGTCCTCTGAATTAAATTTCTCGACAAATGGCTTTAAGCGATGTCCATTTACTTTAAACTCCTTGCCATTGTCGGGGTCTCTTATCTCGACGGCCCCATGAGAGTAAGCAGTGATAACAGTGAAAGGGCCGGTCCAACGAGATCGAAGCTTACCCGGAAAGAGATGTAATCGAGCGTTATACAAGAGGACTTTCTGGCCTGGCGTGAATGATTTTCGTAAAATATGTTGGTCATGAAACGCCTTCATCTTGTCCTTGTAAATTCTCGAGTTCTCATAAGCGTCGTTCCGGATTTCTTCGAGTTCATTTAACTGAAGTTTGCGTAGCGAGCCAGCGTTGTCCAAATTGAAATTCAAACTTTTGATTGCCCAGTAGGCTCTATGTTCCAACTCCACAGGCAAGTGGCAAGCTTTCCCATAGACAAGTCTAAAGGGAGACATTCCAATAGGGGTTTTAAAAGCAGTACGGTACGCCCATAAGGCATCGGTTAATCGAATTGACCAATCCTTACGGTCAGGGTTAACCGTTTTTTCCAAAATGTGTTTGATCTCCCTATTGGAAATCTCAACTTGCCCGCTTGTCTGTGGGTGGTATGGGGTGCTCACCTTATGAGAGATACCGTATTTCTTCATTAAACTCTCAAATGGTCTATTACAAAAGTGTGAGCCCCCATCACTAATGATAGCTCGAGGCGTTCCAAATCGGGAAATGATGTTTTCTTTCAAGAATTTAATGACCGTGCGATGGTCATTAGTTCGACATGGAATCGCTTCGACCCATTTAGTGACATAGTCTACGGCAAGCAAAATATATAAATTCCCAAAAGATTGGGGGAATGGCCCCATAAAATCGATGCCCCAGCAATCAAATGCCTCGATGATAAGAATGGGGTTCAGAGGCATCATATTTCGACGGACAATGCTCCCAATTTTTGACAACGCTCACAAGCTTTGCAAAACTCGTGAGTGTCCTGAACATAGTGGGCCGTAAAAGCCACACTATTGTAAAATCTTGGCCGTGGTCTTTTTAGCGAAAAGTGACCACCACGGGCTGTGAGTGACAAAAGGAGATGATACTTTGATGCTCATCATCTGGCACACATCTCCTCAGGATTTGGTCTGGGCAATATTTAAACAAATACGGATCATCCCAGAAAAAGTTACGTACCTTGGTGAAAAATTTCTTCTTATCTTGCGCAGTCCAATGTGTCGGTATGGAACCTGTGGCAAGATAATTAGCAATATCAGCGAACCAAGGTGAATGGGAGACTCTGAACAATTGTTCATCGGGGAACATGTCATTGATATGTGTTGTTTCAAGGGAATCAGAGGGATTAAGGCGAGAAAGATGGTCAGCCACTACGTTCTCTACTCCTTTTTTATCTTTTATCTCTAGGTCAAATTCCTGGAGTAGGAGGATCCATCGTATCAGGCGGGGCTTAGCATCATTCTTAGACAGAAGATACTTAAGCGCTGCGTGATCAGTGTAAATAATGATCTTGGATCCAATCAAGTATGACCTAAATTTGTCCAAGGCGAACACTACGGCTAAGAGTTCCTTTTCCGTAGTCGAGTAGTTCACTTGGGCAGAATTTAGAGTCTTACTTGCGTAATGAATAACGTAGGGTTTCTTATCTTTTCTCTGGCCTAGAACTGCCCCAAGAGCATAATCAGACGCGTCGCACATAAGTTCAAAAGGAATGCTCCAGTCAGGTGGCTGTATGATGGGTGCACTAGTCAATGTGCCCTTAAGCTTAGTGAAAGCTTCCTGACATGGTTCAGTCCACTCGTATGGTGCATCCTTTTGAAGTAGATTACATAGAGGACGAGAGATGAGACTAAAGTCCTTTATGAATCTTCTGTAAAACCCGGCGTGTCCTAAGAAGGATCGCACGTCCCTTATGTTCTTGGGTGGAGGTAGGTTAGAAATAAGATCGATCTTTGCCTTATCCACCTCGATTCCTTTGGATGAAATAATGTGTCCAAGGACAATTCCCTTCTGAACCATGAAATGGCACTTCTCCCAATTAAGTACCAAGTTCTTTTCTTCACATCTCTTCAGCACGCATTTAAGACTTTCCAAGCACTCGCTGAAAGATGGACCGAAGACAGAGAAATCGTCCATGAAGACCTCTAAATATTGCCCCACCATGTCAGAAAATATGCTCATCATACATCGCTGGAAGGTGGCAGGAGCATTACATAGTCCAAACGGCATCCTTCGGTAAGCAAAGGTACCGTAGGGACATGTAAATGTAGTCTTTTCTTGATCTTCAGGGGCGATCTCTATCTGGTTGTAGCCCGAATACCCGTCAAGGAAACTGTAATAGGAATGACCAGCTAACCTTTCCAAGATCTGATCAATGAAGGGCAAAGGAAAGTGGTCTTTCCTTGTGACGGCATTTAATTTTCTGTAGTCAATGCACATCCTCCAACCAGTAGTGACTCTAGTCGGCACGAGTTCATTATTGGCATTGGCTACGATGGTGATCCCGGACTTCTTAGGAACCACCTGAGTTGGGCTCACCCATTGACTATCAGATATAGGGTATATGATACCCACATCCAATAGTTTAAGAACCTCGGCCTTAACCACTTCCTTCATGTTTGGATTTAGTCTACGTTGTGGTTGCCGAGCGGTTTTCGCATTATCCTCAAGATATATGCGGTGAGTACAAATCGAGGGGTCGATTCCCTTGAGGTCCGCGATTGTCCATCCAAGGGCTCCCTTATGTTCCAGGAGAGTAGATATGAGCATACTCTCTTGTTCTTTCTCAAGGTGGGCAGAAATCACCACCGGGTATGTCTCATCTTGACCTAAGTATGCATATTTTAAATCAGAGGGCAAAGGTTTTAGGTCAAGCTTCGGTGGCTTGAGGTTAGACGGTAGAGGCACTTCATCAGTTTGGGGTAATTCTTCAAATTGTGGCCTCCACCGGTTAACTTCAAGTACCGGTAGCGCATCAAGCATGGCACACGTCTCCCTAATTATGTCATCATCAAACTCATGGGAGTGGGCCAGGCACGTCTCTAGAGGATTAGAGGATAAAGTAAGGGGTGTCCTGTTATCCACAAAAGTATCGATCATGTTAATATCGTAGATATCGTCATCTTCCTCTATCCGTCTGGCCGTGTTGAAAAAGATATTCATTTCTAATGTCATATTCCCGAAAGACATACTCATGACACCATTCCTACAATTGATAATTGCGTTTGAAGTGGCAAGGAATGGGCGACCAAGAATGACGGGAATCTGAGTGCTTGTGTTACCGATGGGTTCGGTATCCAGGATGATGAAATCAACTGGGTAGTAAAATCGATCAACCTGGACCAACACATCCTCAATTATCCCTCTTGGTATACGAACAGAGCGATCAGCAAGTTGTAGTGTGGTTAAGGTGGGTTTTAATTCACCTAAGCCCAACTGTTTATATACCGAGTAAGGGATAAGATTAACGCTCGCTCCTAAGTCAAGAAGTGCGTGATCAATTCGATGGTCCCCAATTACACATGATATGGTTGGGCTACCGGGGTCTTTGAATTTTTGCGGCACATCTTGCTTTAGGATGGCACTCACTTTCTCAGTCAGGAAGATTTTCTTTTGAATATTTTGCCGTCTTTTGGTCGTACATAAGTCTTTCAGGAATTTGGCATATGAAGGTATTTGTTTCACGGCATCAAGTAGTGGAATATTGACCTTCACTTGTTTCAACACCTCTAGAATATCCTGAGAGTTAGAGAGCGATTTTGGTGCAACCAACCGTTGGGGAAATGGAACAACCGGCTTTCCTTGAGGTTCCGGTTCTAACTCTGGTGGGGTATGACTAGATCCATCTTCTTTATCCACTTCCGGGTCCTTAGGCTTTTCAGCCATAACAGGAATGGTTTTGTCAATAATCTTCCCACTCCTAAGAGTGGTGATGGATTTCACTTGCTCCATCTGATTTGAAGAGCTTAGGTTTCTAACTTCATATTGCGGTTTAGGATTGGGAAGAGGTTGAGCTGGGAAGCTCCCCTTGTTCCCAATCGTATTTTCAGCCTTAAGTCCTTGTATTGCTTTTGTTAGGTCTTGGAAGGCCTGTAGCATACCCTGATTGAAAAGCTCTTGCTTTTGAAAATGTTTCAGAACCGAATCCTCTTGAGGTTTCTCTTGAGTTGGATTTTGATTTAGGTAACCTTGAGGTGTAGCGGTTTGTCCATTCCTCCAACTGAAGTTTGGATGATTTCTCCAGCCAGGATTGTATGTGTTAGAGGTGGGCCCACTGAAAGGTCTTTGGTAATTGCTTACAGCATTGGATTGCTCATTTAATACCTCTTGAAAGGCAGAGATAGTTGGACAGTTTTCAGTAGTATGAATGTTGCAACCACAGATGCTACAAACAATTTCCTTAGCCTTATCCTTCTTAAATTCTATGGCCTCGAGTTTCCTAGTGAGATTAGCTACCTTAGCATTAATATCATCATCTTCTCTCAGGAGATACATTCCACCCCTTTCCTTGGAGTGAGTCGGCCTAGACGCAGTACTAGGTCTAGGAGAGATATCCCATGTTTGTGTGTTCTCAGCAAGTTTATCAAAGTAATCCCACACTTCATCAACTCCTTTATTCATAAACTCTCCATTACACATCGTCTCAACTAATTGGCGCATGGGAGATGTCAGTCCATCATAGAAAAAGTTCGTGATGCGCCACGTTTCAAAACCATGTTGTGGGCATGAACTGACAAGATCCTTGAACCGCTCCCAACATTGGAAGAATGTTTCATCTTCCCTTTGGGCGAAGTTCATGATCGACTTTCTTAGGGTGTTCGTCTTATGGTATGGGAAAAACTTCTTAATGAACTCCCTTGTCATGTCATTCCATCTGCCAATTGATCGAGGACGTAGTGAATGTAACCACGTCTTGGCTTTCTCTTTCAAAGAAAAGGGAAAGAGTTTCAACCTGATCGTGTCATCAGATACGTTAAGAAAGTATAAGGTAGCTATGATCTCGTCAAATTCTTTTAAATGTAAGTAAGGATTCTCTGACTCAAGCCCATGAAATTTAGGGAGGAGTTGGATCACCCCTGGCTTGATATCCATGTGTCCTTCATTCTCAGGAAAAACCATGCATGAGGGCGTGCTCACCCCCACCGGTTGTAAGTAATCTCGTAAGGTACGAGGCGGGGGTGCTTGATGCACCTCATTCTCATCTTGGAGATCTTCTACCCTAGGTTGGGGTAGAAGAGGTTGATTTCCAGCCATATCCTCCATTAACTCAGGGGATTTCGAGCGGTGTCTAGTCCTACGATGAACAGTTAACCCCTCAACTAATCCTCCTTCAGTCAAGAGACGTCGAGTGTTGTCACGAGCCCACTTGGGCATGAATCACTCGCAGCCCTCAATCAAATTCTAAACCTAATCCTAAGAAGGGAAATAAAAATCTAAACAGAAAAAGAGGGTTGGAAGGAAGTTACCAATTTGGAGTCCCTAAATTGAAACCTGCAAAATAGAACAAAACAAGTTAGTTTCTAAGAATGGCAAGCCTATAAAATTCCTAAGAAGAGAAATATAGAAATAAAAAGAAACAAGGAAGAATTCCTAAATTAGAAAGTAGCAATTTAGAAAGAGCGTACCAAATTTAGAAATTTCTAATAAGCCTACAAAACAGAAAAGTTAGTTTCTAAATAGAAAGTCTTAAAATAGAAAATTTCTAAAAATAAAATAGGAAACAAAATTAGATTCTAAAAAAGTTAGAATTAGAAACTCATTAAAAAGGAATCCTAATCTAGAAATAGTAAGGAAGAGAGAAATTACCAATTTAGAAACCTATCTCAGAATCCTACAAAATAAGAAAGTTTGGTTAGTTTCTAAAAAAAAAGAAAACTATCTAAAAATAAAAAGTTATTTAAATAGAAGATTTCTAAAAATTAAAGGAAAACATGGAATTAGAAAATTCTAAAATAAATCCTAAAAATCAGAAAAGTCCTAATCCTAAAACCAGTTATCTTCAGGAAACGTAGCCGTCAATCCCCGGCAACGGCGCCAAAAACTTGTTCACACCCCAAGTGCAGGGTTGTGATGTAGTAATAAACTCGGTAAGGCCGAGATCGAATCCACAGGGACTGATACTTGTACGTTATCTGAAAATAACCAGATCTAGAACTAGGCTAAGATGAAATTTAAACCAATTGTGATTTGAGGAATATGGTGAAATATTAATTTAAACTTAAAGAATTCAGAGAAAGTGAACTAGGGATTCAGAGGATCCACTTGTAGAGATCAGGGAGATCTTATGCCTGCTTCATGGATATTATACTGAACTTACTTGATATAGTTTTCAAGAGATGAAAGGTATAAGAATTAGGTATGATTCCATCACAAATCCATGCCTAAGAGACAAGGTAAACAACAGAACTTAGACCAATCCATAACCAATCAAAAGATGTATGAGTGCTAGGAAGGATCCCATCATCCACCCATGTCTATGAGACGATGGCGAACAACAGGGTTTCTGAACATCAAAATAAAAGGAAAGGAATTATTCAAGCCATCACAGATCTACTGTAATTTAAATCACAACAAATCATTAATGACTAAAAGAATTTCTTAAATCAAACAAAGTCAATCAGTTCAGTTCAATCAAACCTGTAGAAGCTCCCATCACGCTACAAGCTTCACCTCTTAGCCCTAGCTAAGGGATTTAGCCTAACATAATCATAGGAAAAAGAAGAAAAATAAAGAAAAAATACATAAAAATTCCAAACACTTCTCTCTCCGCCTCCCTCTCTCTATCTGACGTCCCCTATTCAAGCATACCCTCTTCTCCACGTTTGGAACTCTTTTTATAGCTTTTGGAGTGGTGGAAATCGGATTTGGGAAGCTATCGTACGATCTGCTAAAGCCTTTTCGCAGCCAAGTTTGGGGCTTCATAACTCTCGCGTTCCTTGCATTATTTCTGTAAAATCAGCGTCTCTTGGAAGTGTTTTGGCTGGCCTACACGATGGACGGTTCAGATCTGCCATATGATCAAAGATGGTGGGCCACAACTGCCTGGAAAGTCCGATTTCGCGGACGTGCGTAGCCTTTCGCACGTCCGGCGCTGACGTGATTGGTGGGCCCCACAGAGGTGTTTTCAAGAAAATCCACCCCGTCCATTAGATTGCCCTTGAAATTTCAGTAAAAAACGGATGGTTTTTCATATCCATTGACTAAGAATCAGAGAAGAAATCATCCAAACATCAATTTGAACGTTGCAGGGCAGTCCACTTATGGCCTCTGTATCGCGCACGTGTAATTGCATGAGTCCAAAAGCTCAGCATGGGTTCGATGAATTCGTGGCCCTCTACACGATGGACGGATTGGATTATCCGTACAGGCCATGGGTGGGGCCCACTTGCGTCCGCAAAAACGGACAGTTTCCGTCCGTTATACAACGTTAATGCGGCAATTGCTGTTTTAAAGAAGAAGATACGGGTCAGCCGCGCTGACCCGTTATACACGGTATGGTGCGGCTCGGCACATGTGTACCTCATGTACACACTTTGGTTATACGGGGCCCACTGTAATGTATATACAAGATCCGATCCATCCATTTATTTCCTCATCTTATTTAAACCGCCGAGACCAAAGTTGAGACAGTTCCAAATATCAGGTGGGCCCAGAATCAACGGTTTATGGGCTGATCTGTCAGTTGGGGCACTTCTATAGTGATCCAAGGGCTAAATTTTGATATGTACGGTTAATTTATGGCCCTCAGGCCATGTATGAAGTTTTGAGCCAATCAGATGGCGAGAACTATATGATCTTGCATTTTTTACCAATTTCAGGCCTCTTTAACGTGAATAACTTGATTTCCTTGGATCCCTGGTGTGTAATTCCATCGATCTTGGTCCCCTGGAGTCCGTCCCTTGCCTTGGGTGTCATCAGAGCGTCAAATCCATGGTTTAAGCACCCTTTTTCAGTTCATGCTTGTCAATACACTCTGCATCACAAATACAATTAAATCAGGCTATTAAACGGTATCATGCTTGTAAATCCATGCAATAAATGGGTCTGATATGCAATATTTGACCCTCAACACCCCACCATCCCAGTTCCACTGACCTACTAGATTTTCCATCCTCCCTTTCAGAGACTTCCGATATGCTTACCCACAATCATAGCTCGGCACTACCTGAAACACCTCCACCGCCCGAGTCTCAACCAGTGCCGCTTCCACAACTGATGTCTGAACCATCAGAATTATCTCACCTTACTCTAGTTTTTTCAGCACCAACATCCCATTCTATGGTCACTCAATCTAAACTGGGTGTGGTAAAACTCAATCCAAAGTATTTTTTAATTACAACCATATCTATCAATGTACCTTGTGAGCCACACAATATTAGATCTGCCTTGGCACATCCTGGGTGGAAAGCTGTCATGCATGAGGAACTTGCGGCATTACATCAAAACCAAACCTAGAAACTTGTTCCTCGCACATCCAACATGCACATTATTGGATCTAAATGGGTATTCAAATCAAAACTCAAACCCAACAGTTCTCTAGATCGACTCAAGGCTCGTCTTGTTGCAAAAGGCTATCATCAAATTGATGGTGTAGACTACACTGAAATATTTTCTCCAGTTATTAAACTGGGAACCATTCGCATGATCATTACTGTAGCTCTTGTTCAGCGCTGGCCTATTCGTCAGCTAGACGTTAAATTTGATTATACGTAAAGATATATATATATATATATATATATATCTTTATATATATATATATATATATATATATATATATATATGCAACAACCTCCAAGACTGACGGATTCTCAACACCCGACATATGTTTGCAAACTCCAAAGAGCTCTCTATGGTTTAAAACAAGCACCTCGTGCTTGGTTTGATCCATTCAGTACCTTTCTCCTTAAATACGAGTTCTTTTGTAGTTTAGCAGATCTTTCCTTATTTATTTTTCATTATGATTATGGAACACTAATTTTGCTTCTTTATGTAGATGATATACTACTCACAGGATCCGCTCTGTTACTTGTTACAAATTTCATTCAACTACTGAGCAGTAAATTCGCAATAAAAGACTTGGACCAATTCATCATTTTCTTGACATAGAAATCTCCCCAACTTCCAATGGTCTTCATCTGTCTCAGTCACACTATGCTCTTACCATACTTGAACGATCTGACATGGTAGATTGTAAGCTCATGAGTACACCTCTCGAAGCTAAGACAAAAACCTCATCAAATGAAACTCTTATGGAAGACCCTAGTTACTATCGTGGACTTGTTAAAGCATTATAGTATCTCAAACTAACACACCCTGATCTTTCATTTAGTGTTAACTATGTATCTTAATTCATGCATGCTCCCACCTTGGCACATTTGAAAATGGTTCAACGTATCCTATGATATGTCAAAGGAACTATTGACATAGGACTACATTTTTCTTCAAACACTACACTTAATCTGTTTCCTTTTACAAATGCAGATTGGGCAGGGTGTCATACTACGAGACGTTCCACTACTGGCTATTGTACCTACTTTGGAGGAAATTTCATCTCTTGGTGTGCAAAGAAGCAACATACAATTTCTCAGTCAAGCACAGAAGCAGAGTATTGACACATGGCTAACACAGCAGCTAAACTCACATGGATGACCTTCATTCTCAAATATCTCCGCATTCCAATGGCATCTCCTCCCATATTCTACTACGACAACCTTAATACTCTTCATATGACAATTAATCCTATGTTCCATGCACGAAGTAGACACATCAAGTTAGATTATCATTTTGTGTGTGAACGCGTTGCACTTAGACTACTTATCACTCAACATATCTCCACTGCTATCCAAGTTGTAGACCTCTTCGCTAAGTTAATGTCAAAGGCAGCCCTTTATTATTTCTGAACCAAACTTTGCCTCCAACCCCGACACAGTTTGCGGGAGGATATTAGCACACGTCATAGCTCAGCAACTACGACCTCAATCAGTGGAAGTGATAAGCCCCAATCAGTGGAGGTGATAAGGTTGGTGATAAGGCCTCAATCAGTGGAGGTAATAAGGTTGGAGATACGATCTCAATAAGTGGAGGTGATAAGGTTGGAGATACGGTAGCAAATGTTATGGAGATTTATAGGCCTCAATCAATGGAGAGACGTTGAAGGATATTGGCAGCAGCAGATTTTATGGAGATTTGTATTCATGTATTCATGTTTAAATTCATTGTCTCTGTAAACGCTTAAGGTAGAGTGTTCACGTTATAATCAATTGAAATAAAAAAGGGTATCTTTTCTTTACAATCAGCTCAACAACCGCAGAGGCCATAATAAGTTAACTCACTCGTACCAATATGGCATGTGTGTTGTAGCGAAGCCGTTCATTAGGTAAGCCTGAAGTGTAGGTCCATTGGTGAAAAGATCGATGTAGCCGATTCACCCACCACCAGGGAAGACAATATGCGTATGAAAGAAGTGAATGGCCAATAATTTGCCCTCTGTCCACATTCAATGTATATGCATCGTCGATAGCTACCTAGCCTAACTTTAGTCAAGGACGTCCATGAGGTCAATCCTGGCAGATGAACAGTTTTGATCATGCACACGTGTAACAATTTGCATGTGGTTACCCTTGCATTTTGATAGAACTTTGATACTCTGGGAGAGTGTGATGGATGATGCGCATGCACTTAGAAGTTACTTGAAATTACATGAGGCATGCAGGAAATTTAAATATAAGTGTCGAAATTATGAAGCTTTATTTAGATGTGTCATAACCCCAAATTTAAGATTATTTGATTATATGACTGTTGTAGTTAGGGGTGTACATCGAGTTAAACTAAGTCGAGTTGTAGTTAGTGGTGTACATCGAGTTGAACTAAGTCTGGCCTCAGATCGACTTGGTTTGGCCACTAGCTGACTGTAACGTCTCGGAAAAATCTGTACAAAGACCCGAGTACCACCTTAGGCAGAAATCACATAGGACCAAATCCTTTAGAAATTAGGCGAAAATTGACTAGCACTAAACTAGAGTACTTGTGAAATTAGCACTAATCACTTTAAATCTGACCTGCAAGACCTAAAATGTGCAGAATCATTGGCGCTACATTACCCTAAAATCTAGAATCTATCCCTAAACCCGGTTGCTCTCGGGAGCACACCGAAACTCCGTATCGAACCTGAACCGCACGTTGAAAGTCCGATGACTGCAAAACTATACAATTATGACCGCATTACTGGACTTGACAACCCCCTCAGAAATCATGTCTTAATTGTGTCTAGAAATGCACAACTTGAGCTCGAGCAAAGTGTGTGAGAAACATGAATATCTTTAGAAATGAAATTCAAATTTAAGTAATCTGAGTCGTGTCGCTTGCGGGCCAAATATAAGGATTCAGACCATCAGAATCTGACCCAAATACACCCTCGGATCAGGAAAAATGTCTCATACATGTCCATGTACTTGTGGCCCTGATCGAGTGACCGTGACCGTTGAACTGAAACTGGTCTGCCACAGCTGATCTGTAAACCCGATCGGAACGAAAACTTAGCCTGACCTAGATCCAATGTCAGGGTGCTTAAGTCCGACCGCATGTAGAAAAGTGGCCATCAGAAGTGCTCCGTTGGGCTGAAACAGACCCCCTTTGGATATAACCTAAGTATATCTTGGCCCTGGGGCCATTCCTATCAGTTCTGGGCCTATATAAGGGCCTTAAACTCTCTCTCTCTAATATTTCATACGAATTCTAAAACCCTAAGAAAGAAAGTGAAGGAAAAGGAAAGGAAAGAGAGAGAAAGTGAGAGAGTGAGTTGGAGATTCCTCCTGGGATTCGATTCCATTGCTCCTCGGGTTTAACTACCACTTCTACATCGCCATTCCGGCGATTCCGACTCCATATTTGGGTAAGAAAACTTAACCCTAACTTGTCTTAGGGTTTCTGACTAGCGTAATAGGTGAATTAGCTAACCTATTCCCTGTTATAGGTTATTGTGGTGTCATAGACAAAGACTTAGCTTTTAAAACTGAGTTCGCTACGAGTCTACCGGCGTAAGGTGCGGACTATGAATATTTAAGTTATGGTTTTCAAGGCTTTCAATGTCAGTTAATGATTTATGACTGACTTGAAATGCTATCACATGCTTAGACACGATGTTTCCAGCACTTTACACATATATATGAACTAGGTTGAATATAGTACATTCTTGTGTTTGTTGATATGATTGAATGAGTATGGAATTTGGATTCGCGTTTGCCATGATTATCCGTCATGGATATATGGTTGTTGTATATGTAACAACTCCGTGGTGAAAGGGTTTGCCCTAACACCTGTTATAACTAACATACGTCATGTATGTTGAAGTGTGTAGAATAAGTATTTGTTGAAGTGTCTGAATGAATATGGAATTATGATTAGTACTTGTTATGATGGATGTTTGGTAATACATGATCGTCGTATGTGTTGCAACTCCTATGTGAAAGGATTTGCTATAATATACGTTTTAAGTAAATTAATCTATGTACGTGATATGTGTAGTGTAATTGTTTGATAAAATGCATGTATGAGGAAATGCTTGTTTAAATGTTTGCAATGAGAGTGTTGAGATAGGATTTTCAATCCCCTTCTCTATAACTATAGTTTCCTTCATGCAACCTATCTTCCTACTATGTGATTTATGAAAGTAATGCCTAGGTAAGATAACATGTGTACTATGTGTTTCATGAAATACTTAGATGCTCGAAATAGTTAAACTGTTGTGTAATGCTGCTATGCATATTATATGTGATATATAAACTGCAATTGAGTGTGATTGGGACTATGACTTAGTCCAGGCAATCGGTAACAGATCTCGATTTGGTGGCTGAAGTTATTTTCGCCCCACAGGACATGTTCGATGAGTTCGAGCCATACTTCGGTTGCCGACAGTGGTTAGGCCACACAGAGTGCTCGTGCACTCCATGTCGGTCAATTAGATGTGCGTTCGTACTGATCGAGGTCGTTAAGTAATCCGATTGACCCGATGTATGTTCACCATGTATGGACGCTACTGCTTAAATCTAAGGTACCAAACTCACCAGTGAAAACTCCTTTAACCTTGGTACCTCGATCCGCTAAGACTCATGAGCCGGGCATAATGGTATGGGACACCGTGGTAGAGCTTTCGGCCTATGCTGGGGTGACGAGCCTCCCCGTAGTGTCCAGTGAGCAACACAGCCTCGTGAGCCGAATACGGTAGTATGGGACACTGTATTCGAGCTGTCAGCCTACACTAATAAGGTGACGAGCCCTTTGTAGTGACCTCGAGTATACGCTAAGACTGCGTAAAGGCGACGAGCCTTTCCATAACAACAAGAGTACAAACTAGGCCTACACTGATAATGTGACGAGCCCTTTGTAGCGACCTAGAATCGTAACATCGTATGAGATTTACTAGGATTGATGACCCTAGAATGGATCATCGTTTAGGATTTGATATAAGGGAGGTACCTTAGCTTCCCAATCCTGCTGTATGAAAAGGACTAATAAGAACTTGGTAATCACGTTCATACACCGCACTGCATGTGTCATTTGGCGTTGGGCAGAGTACTGAGGAAGTGACTGACATGCGCAACCGTTAGATGAAGATCGCAGAGGGAGTGCAGGCGATGGCATGCATCATTTATACATACCATTCTTGCATTAATTAGAGTATTTAGGGATGTTTGATTGCATTGTTTTATCATTACTGCTTGACTGAATTAAGAACATGTTAACCTTAGCTTTATTATTCCACTGAGTTGATCACTCACTCCCACGTTACGGGACGGTGTTTTAAATACCAAGCAGACTCTATCTTAGTTGCAGATGGAGACCCGACTGATGAAGCAGAGGCGAACTTCGCAGACGATGAGGATGTTTTCTCATATATGCAGTATTCAGGCGGGTTTACATATACCGTTCTGATCGCCGAGGCTTAAGGGTTATACTTGTAGTGGACTATTACATTTTTGACATTTTGTATTTTGAAACAATACATGTAATTATTGACTTGGCAATGCATACATACTTTGGAGACCTATACTGATTTATAAAGTTATACATATTTAAGTCAGTCTTCCGCTTGCGTATTACAACTGTCCCTAGATTATGTTTTGCTGATTTAGCTTAATTTTATTCATGTTTTGTGCACTAATACAGACAACATTTAATCATCATTAAATATGTTGCATAAGTGATGCGTTAGAACTCGGGAGTTGGACTTTTATTCAACCCCCCGATTTTCAGGGCGTGACACTGACCTTAGCTCGAACTCCACTCGGTTCGGTCCTCAAGCCTGACTGGCCAGCTCGGCTCGGGCCAATTCGAGCTGAGTTCGAGCCAAGATTGAGCTGAGTTCGCCATTGCAACATTTTCACAAGCACCTGGATTGCACCTTCAAAATCTCACTGTATTTGAGACAGCAGCACTGGTTTTACAGGTATTTTATCAAACACCTTCTAAACAACATAAAAATCAAGAAAAAAGGGATGTTGGTTTCATATACATACCTTCCTTGCCACTAACCACACTTCTTCAGGTCATTTCATCAGACACTTAGCGAGCAACATCAATATCAAAGTAACCAAGTCATCGAACTTGGATACAAGTTCCAAGTTCGATTCAAGCTGAGGCCAGCTCGAAGTCATTTTCAAGCTTAAAAAATCAGATCGACTCGGCTGGCTAATGGCATGTTTGGGAGCGTGGGAACCCCTGATTTTTAAATCGACTCGGCTGGCTAATGGCCTGTTTGGGAGCGTGGGAACCCCTGGTTTTTAAATCCTCCTACTGTGTTTGGCATCATCGATTGGGAATCAAGTTTAATCCAAAAGTAACTATGTTTAATCAAGTTTTTTTCATAATGCTGAAAATTGACCTCTAAAAATAGATGAACGGTATAGATACAATAAATACATCACTGTGTGGGGCCATGTAACTTTGATCTTCTTTGAACCGTTCGTACGGAGCTCGAGGAGCGTCAGTGCTCATCTTCGCACGACACGTACCTACAGCAGCCATGTAGCTGGTGTGGCACACCAGTCAATCCGCTTCCGCCTGACAGAGTATCAAATAACTGCCATCTGGACCAGATCCTCTCCAACACCTGTTTTAGGCAGCGGGTAAAATACCCTAGATATTTGGAGGCATCACGCTGTAAATTGAAATCCACTCCGTCCATCAGGTGTGATCCTCAATCCTAGTACTTGATTTCAAAATTATCCTCACCCATTACTCATGTGGGGCACGCAATAGAGAAAAAAGAGGATGGGACGGCAACCATTTGTTAGCTTGTGATTTCACTATTTTATGTATGTATATTTCATCACACCCGTTCATCAGTTGTATATGAAATGGATGAAGAGAAATTACAAAAATAATCCTCATCTGAAACTAAGACGTAACACAAGGCGTGAACTTAGAAATTTAGGCGCAATTTAACATCGTTTTCACTATTTTGGATCATCTGTGATCTTTTTCAGTCTCATATTTTACCTGCACGGTGGAAAACTTTTTTATCACCTGATGGAAGGCATGGATTTTACATATATAACGTGAGGGGCCCAAAATAGCTTAGATGTTTTACGCGCTACAAAAGACGGGTGTTGCCGGTGGTTCCTGCCGTGAAGGCAGTACCGTCACGCTGGGCGGTTGAGCTCCGCTCAGTGCACTCGCACGAGTATACCATACAGTACTAGAACCACACGTGTTAATGTGACGCGAGCTCCAAGCAACTCAGGAGGTGAGCCCCACATTTAGATTGAGATGCTAAAACACTGAGCCACTCTATCATGTGGACCATCCAAGTAGAAAAGAAATGATCAGTGAATTGAAACTGCAACAATCGACATTTCCAAGTATTTTGATAGAATGTGTGGCCCACCAGATAAGCCGATCGGTCTCTTCAAGTGGAAGCTCCCACTTGATCAACAACGGCTCCGTACTTAGACACGTGCCACGTCTATAGAGAGGAGAAGGCTTGATAAGCGAATTAGATCTGGCACACGTGGATGACGTATGAGGCGAGTTTACCACTCACAGAGTACAGTTGAACGAAGTCACCTGATTTCAGTACAGTAAGCAGAATGCATCCAATGGAAACATGACATGTAGCCACGGCATGCCTTTTTCATAGTCTTTCGTAGGCTGGCAATTGGCCGTGGTCCGGCCTGCAGATCAAAACCCTGTACTAGCGTAGCAAAGGCCCTAACGGGCTAAGGAGAACCCCCGCCCTTAGCCCTCGCCCTAAAGGGTTGCATCGGGCTAACATTGCTATACCAATCAGAGCTTAGCTTATAAGTTAAAGACAAGGTACAACGTGTGCCATGTATATATAATTTAGAACCTCACTCACAGAGAAAGAGAGCTTGGACGCCAGCCCTTGAGTGGGCTCTGGAGAGAGACCTCAGTTTCAAGGGAGCAGCATTGACAAGTCAAAAAATCTTCACCGTACACATACATTGCATTAAAGTGTGATCTTGACCGTTCATCATACATTTAGATATTCTATAAATATAAGAAGATTATCAAAGAATGAATTTCCTGGAGGAAATTAAAAGATGAATCTTTTAAAAATCATTTATATTCCACTATATCTTCTATTAAAATCAAACAAGAACCGCACTACTATGAAAGATGGACAGCCCAACTTAGGTTGATCCAACCATCATCTGCGCCACCATATAAATTTTTAGAAGTTTTTGGGGACTGATGGAATGTGCTGGTTGAAGGGCATGCACACAACAATTGAATTATTTCCTCGTACGTGAATAACTTCTACAATAAGCTTTTTCTGCATGGACTTGATTGAGTCACAGGATCCAATCCTCACTACCAACAACAAAAGGTTCAAAATTTGAATTCCCACGTGGTGTGGACCACCCAAATCACATCTTGGATCTTGTGCGGCAACTAGCATCTACCCACCTATACCAACAATTTTGTACGCTGGGAAAGCGACTGAAAGGTGGCACTCCTTTGCATCCATAGGCCATACCTGGCTAATTCTTTCTGTGGCTTAGGTCGTCCTTAGGTCTCACTACCAGGCTATTACTTTCGGTGGCTTAGGTCGTCCTTAGGTCTCACTACTCCAACCACTTGAATCAGTTGCCAAATACTCTTAAGCATGCTTTTGAGAAGATTCTTTGAAAGATATAATAGGAATAGTAATATTCATTTCTTGCTTTCCTTTCAATAGCGCGTCTTGTCCATTTTTACTCTTTGGTTTGGACCACTTTTACTGTTCATAAGTACCAACCGTTTATTTTGGGTGGGGATTGCCTAGTGAGTAACTCACTATGCTGTAGTTTATTTAGTAAATTTTGTGGGGCCTACCATGATGTATGTGTCTTATCTATGCTGACCATCTATTTTAACAGCTCATTTCACGGCATGAGCCTAAAATTGAAGCATATCCAAAGCACAAGTGGACCACACCACAAAAACAGTGGGGATAATGACGTCCACCATTGAAACCTTCTCAGGGCCCACGGTGATATTTATCTGCCATCCAACCTGTTTATAAGGTCACTAAGACATTGATGAAGGGAAAACATAAATATCAGCTTGATCCAAAACCTCTGTGGCCCTCAAGAAGTTTTCAACCATAGGCATTTAATCTCCACTGTTTCATGTGGTGTGGTCCATTTGAGCTTTTAATATACTTCAACTTTGGTCTTATGCGCTAAAATTAGGTAGAAAAATGGATGGACGGTGTGGATAAGATACATACATCATGGTGGCCCCAGAGGGTCTTTACTCATGCCTCAGGGATAGACCGAATTCCCACTGTAACTGGGTGTGTGTGTGTGTGTAAGTTCTTGTAGAAGTTCAGCACGTGAGGCGCACCAGGAAATGCATATGAAATCCAGGTATACAGGTTGCCCCACCACAAAACATGGACACCAACCGTCATGCCAATCCCTCCAGGTGAACATAGACGTTTTTAAATAGTTGTCCAATGTTTGCTTGTTTTTGTTTTTTCGATGAAACTTATATGCTGTGTAAATGCCTTGTCAATCGAGAATGCGAGAGCCTCACATGAAGATAAGGTGACCCAAAATTCAGGCCTATATGATATCATCCTTGGGTGGGCCACCCTATAAAACTAATGGATAACCATTCAAAAACCTCTAAATTAACACGGTTTCTTACAAGATGATTAGATGGGTCAGAATCTTTGAATATCCAAATCCTGATGGACTTGTGAAGAAGCTGATTGCATCCTGCCCTCGGCTGGACGAAATCAGTCCAGACGACGCCTCTGTGGGGCCTATCCTGAAGTATGGATTTTATCCACGCCGTTCATCCTTTTTTGCAGATTATTTTAGTAAATAATGCCAAAAATAAGGCAGATCCAAGGCTTACTTAGACTACAAAGTGGGGATTGAACGATCACCATTAAAATCATCTTGGGGGCACACAAGTTTTGGAAGCTGAAATTTATACGTATTTTTCCTTTATCCATGTCTACGTGACCTTATGAAAGGTTGGATGGAAAACAAACATCACTGTGGCCCCTACAAAGGTTACAACGGTGGGCGTCATTATCACCGCTGCTTTCTATAGTGTGGTCCACTTTCTCCTTGGATATCCCTCATTTGGTCTTACTCTCTAAATTGATCTAAAAAAATGGATGAACGGCGAGGATAAAACCCATACATCATGCTTGCCACTTTTAAGTACTAGTGAACATGTACATGAATTGCCATCCTCTTGTGTCACGTGACTACTCAGTACTAAAAATCTCACTGTGGATGTTTCTACAAGATCATCGGATCATAATGGCTCCATCGTGGATGCAAGGGACCCCAAAACACCCCTACATCTGAATATTCTATCCCTTTGATCATGGCCCACAAATAGACAGTCATAAGAAAACCCACAACAACGGTCCGGAGCCTGATGTCATAAAGACTAAAGGGTTGAGATCCTCCAATCCAGGAGATTTTGGGACATCAATCACCAAGTGGCAGGTTAGATCAGTGGTTTAGATCGCAGAATTGTATCGCCACAAGCAGAATTGATACAATGGCTTTCGGTAATACGATGGTACAATGTTCGTATGCAGTATTGTATCACGTCAAGCAGAATTGATTAATTTGCCTGAACCATTTTTTTAAATCTCATTTTATGGACTTTAAGCCCTACCGATATTGATGCTTGGGCCATGGGATGCTCGTTGCATGCGGAGAAATGAAGGAAGAGGGGGAGAAATGGAGAGTCTTTGGGGGATGAGCCCAAAAATGATGCATGTGTTTTGTCTACATGATCCATCTATTTTACTAGTTCAATTTAGGGCACGAGCCCAAAAATAGGTAGATTTAATTCTGAGGTGGACCACAACACAGGATTTAGTGTTAATTGGACTCTCACCATTCAAAACATCTTTGGGGACAAAATTCTTGGATCAAGCTGTTTTTTGTGTTTTCCCTTCATCCATCCAGGTCAGTATGATCTCCTCAAAAGGTTGGTTGGCAAATAAAGATTATAGTAGACCCTGGGAAGTTTTTAATGGCGAGTGTTTAATTACTACAGTGATCCTATGGTGTGGTCCACATGAGCTATCAATAAGCTTCTTTTTTAGGCACTGGACCTAAAATGATATAAAAAATGGATTTGGCTAGGTAGATAAAACATATAACATCATTATGGGGCTTGTAATTAGAATACATTGGAATTCAAATCACTTGATAAAAAGAATTCATGCAAATGGAATCTTTGATTATGTTGGGATGTATGTAATTAGAACTAGCAAGCCAAAATCGCGAATTTATGACAGATTTGGTCCGTCACAAAAACGGCTTGGTTGAACGACAGACATAGACCGTCGCTAATGGAAAAGTTCTTTTACTACAGCGGCTAGAAGTGGCATGATTTAGCGACGGACCAACATCCAATTTGTGACGGAATTGGTCGGTCGCAAAGTAAGCTTTTGCGACGGATTTTGGTTCGTCGCAAGCCCCTAGCGACGTTTTTTTTGCTTTTGCGACAGATCATGGTCTGTCGTAAATTGACTTTTGTCCCTGCTTTTTTTCTTTTTTATTTTTTTGCGATGGATTTTGGTCCATCGTAAATTGACTATTGCACCTTTTTAATATATAAATATATATATATATATATATATATATATATATATATATATATATATATATATATATATATATATATATATATATATAGTGGTACAATGTTTTATTGTAGTTTATGAAGTGTTTTTGAATAGAATTTCAGTACTTTAATTGTATTTATTTTTATTTAAGATTATTTTTGTATCAATTGATTGAATGTAATAATTTTTTTTGTTTTGTTTTTATATTAATTGAGTGGAAACTACTAATGATTTTTTTCCTTTAAAACTGATATTTAAATGCTTTGGAGTATCACACAAAAAATTCCACTATACACCCTTTGTATTTTAGGGAATGAAGTTTTTTTTAAAAAAATTATGATTAAAAAGAGTCGATGTTTTGACATATAATTGACATTTTGAAAAAAAAAAATGTGAGGTTTAAAAAAATTTATGATTTTGAAAAAAAATCATGATTTAATAAAAATTAAGATTTTGAAAAAAAATTTAGAAAATTGAGTAAATTTGATAATTTTGAAAAAAATAGATATCGAGAAAATGATATTTTAATAAATAAAATTGAAAATAATAAAAAAAAATTGTGAAAATTTTGACAACTTTGAAAAAAGAAAATATTTTGAAAAGGAAATTGAGATTATGTTTTGAGGAAAAAAATTGAGAAGTTCGATAAGAATTGAGAGGTTTAGAAAAGAATATTTTTAAAAAGAAAATGGAGAAGCTCAAAAGAGTTTAAATTTTGAAGATAAAAAATGAGATTAAAAAATTGAGATTTTGACAAAAAAACTGACATTTTGAAAAGGAAAATTGAGGAGTTGGAAAATATTACGAATTTTAAAAAAAATTGAAAATGTTCAAGAAAAATTGACATTGAAAAAAAAAAGTGATTTAAAAAAATACCGAGATTTCAATAAAAAAATATCATTTTGAAAAAGAGAATTGAAAAGTTGAAAACAAAATGGTGCTTTTGAAAAAATAAAATAAAATTGGCATCTTGAAATTTTTGAGAAGTTTGAATAAATTGTCAAGTTTGATAATACAAAAAGATTTTAGGAAAAATTTGAGTTTTGAAAATAACAACTTAGAATTTGTATTTTGAAAAGTTTGATAATAAAAATGAGATTTTGTTAAAAGTTTTGTAAAAAAAATTAAGATTAAAAAATGGACTTTTTGAAAAAAAAAATGAGATTTTTAAAAAGAAATTGATATTTATCTGTGAAAAAAAAAAGTGATTTTTTACTAAATTACTAGGGACATCCACTATTTGAACCTCTAACCGTTTATGCACGTAAACATTCACGAAGTATAATAAAGTGTAATTGCAAGAATAACTTATAATGATGAGATTGATCAAATTTTATGATCAGGCCATCCTAAGATGTAACGCCCTGAAATTCAGGGGTCGAGCATAACTCAGCTCCCGAGTTCCAAAACATCACTTATACAACATATTTAATGATGAATGTATGTTGATTGTATTAGTGCATAAAACATGGAATAGATTAAGCCCAAACACAGATATGATTTAGGGATAAGTGAATAAAGCAAGCGGAAGACTTATAGAAAAATATGTGTACAAGTGTAAATCCCTGAAGTACATATACAAGCCAGGTCGTATGAAAGTGCTATTTAACAAAATTATAAGTATCAAGTTACATCATTTAAATTCCAAAAAATAATCCCATAATCCCGCGCATCAGACCAAGGCTCGCTAGAACCCGTCTGAAAACTGCATATAAGAGAAGGCAGCCTCATCATCATCCATCTCCCGCTCTGCTTTAGAAGTCGCATCCACATCTGCAACATCAGAACCTAAGACAGTCTGGTGGGTGTTTAACACCGCCCCAGAACGTGGGAGTGAGTGATCAACTCAGTGGAACAATAAGGCACTGGTTAACATGTTATCAGTTCAATCAAACAGTAATGATAAAGCAGAACAATTAAATAAATCCTAAGTACTCTTATTAATGCAAGGATGTATGCAAAATGATGCGTGCCCTCACGCGTACACCCTCAGCGTCTTCATCTTACGTTACGCATGACATCGCCTCAAAGTGCACCACATCTACAAAGCACATGCAAATGCGGTGCATGGATATGATTACCAAGTTGTTATTAGTCCATTTCACACAGCAGGATTGGGAAGCTAAGATACCTTCCTCATATCACCATCCAAACAGTGATCCATACTAGGGTCGTCAATCCTAGACATCTCATACGATCATATATTTGAGGTCGCAGCAAAGGGCTCGTCACCAATCAATGCACGCCTTTCATACCTTTACTACCACAATTCGGCTCGTCACCTCCTTGCGGTATACAGGTATGCTCGAGGTCACTACAAAGGGCTCGTCACCTCATTGCGGTATCCAGGTATGCTCGAGGTCACTACAAAAGGCTCGTCACTAATCAATGTAGGCCGACAGCATGAATATAGTCTCCCATACCACCATAATCGGCTCACGAGTTTGGTTGCTCACTGATCACTACGGGGAGGCTCGTCACCCCTGCGTAGGCCGACAGCTCGACCACGGTGTCCCATACCACCATGTCCGGCTCATGAGTCTTAGCGGATCGAGGTACCATAGTTATTAGGATTTCATTGGTAAGTTTGGTACCCTAGATTCAAGCAGTAGCGTCCATACATGGTGAACATATATCGGACAATCGGATTACTTGACGAACTCGACTAGCACGAGCGCACGTTGAGTTGAGCGACATAGAGTGCGCAAACACTCCGCGTGGCCAAACCACTACCGACAACTCTAATACGGCTCGGGTTCGTCTAATACGTCCTATATGGCGAAGCAATCTCAACCACGATCATGAAGCAGATTACCGATTTTCTGGACTAATGTGTAGTCCCAAACACATTACCCTACAACAGATATTCGTATTAAATGTAAAACAGTAATGGAACAACAACTTAATTCAAGTGGTACTCAAGCATCTGAAGAATATCAACTTAACATAAATGTAAGTATAGTAATGCTTGAATTTAAATAACATGGAATGTAACTTGCATAAAGGAAATCATGCACATCAATAGGAGAGTTGAGAATCACTTCTCAACGCCCGCAATTAGTGTAATAAATTACACTTCAGATCATTCATACATTTCTACAAACACTTAGCATACATGGAACAACATACATGACGTATGTTGAAACACATGCATTTAGACAATTCCTTTTACCAAGGAGTTATCATACACACATCTAGCATACATACATGACAAATAATCATGGCAACCACAGGTGCATATTTTATACGTATATGGTACTTTTACATACACATAGAATACACAAATCTCAATATAACACATGCATAATAGGAAAGCAACGTAAACACAACATTTGGCATGCAGAATCCCATCCATAATAAGAATAAATCATTCACTGGCATTGAAAGCCTTGAAAACCATAACCTATACACTTAAAGTCCGCACCTTAAGCAAGGAAAGAACACCGAACTGATTTAGACGAGTTGTCTTCGTCAACGGGGATAGAATACCCTAAAATAATGATAGAAATGAGATACAACAACACCAAGACTAATCTAAGCTCTAACACAGATTAGGGTTAGATTAACTTACCCCAAAATGAACTCGGAACCGTCAGAATAATGATTCAAAGTGATGGTTCAAAGATGAAGAAGAACAAGGAAGAATCCAAGATGATTCACCAACTTATCTCTCTCTTTTCCACTCTCTTTCCAAGCTAGGGTTAGAGAAAATTCGTATGGAAAAGAGGGCTAGGGTTTAAGGACTATAAATAGGCCTAACTTTGATGGAAATAACCCCAGGGACAAGGTATACCTAGGTTATAACCAAAACCCGCCTCTTACGATCCAACGAAGCACTTCTGGTGGGCCTATAACCACGAAAGGTCGGACTTAAGCTCATTGACCATGGATCTAGGTCAGGCTGAGTTTTCATACCAACCGGCTCTTCAGATCAGCCGTGGCGGACCACACTCAATTCAACGGTCACGGAATCTCGATCAGGTCCACAAGCACAAGGATATGCCTGGGCCACCTACCCTGATCAGAGGGTGAAATTGGGTCAAAATCCAACGGTCAGATAGCTTAAAATCGTCGCGCAAGCGACACGACTCAGATTTCATAAAAACTTATTAAATATCCAACCGTTCTCACACTCTTCACTCCGAGCTCAAACAAATCGACCCAGATCATCACATGGACTTGATTTTCGAGGTGATGGTCAAGCCCAACGCGGTGACCGCAACAGCCTAAGATCATCGCTATCGGACTTTCGACGCACGGTCCAGGTCCAATCCAGATCTTCCAAAAATTTTTCAGAACAACTGGAGTTAGCGATGGATCCCAGATTTCAGAGTAACGTAGCGCTAACTAATCTACAAGTTTAGAGCCATACAGATACAATTTAAAGTGATTGATGCGAATTTCACAAGCAATCGAGTATAGCGCTAATTTCCCCAAAAAAACAACTACTTAAGGAAAGATTAGCACAAAAATTTCCAAGGTCATTACATAAGGTTCATCTGAACAGTCAAATATGTTCGGAACGTGCTAATTAGGATAGAGAACAACAATTGGCTCAATATGACCTAAAATGAATCAGATCCATCCGAAACACTATTTAAATGGGCATAATCAGTCAGATATACCGCTGCAGGTACATGCCCATTTTCTCCTAATAATACTATAGCTATAGTATTGCATTGCTTTTTGGTAGCTGGAAAAGTTTAACATCAAAATGCATGGGGGCATTTGGGTAAGCCTTAAAGCTACCATGTCTGCATGGGGTATATTCAATTTTATATTTAGTGTATTGATTATGAAACTGAGAGCTATTTTTGGTTGTTTTCTCCTCTTTGGTGTTTGTTTTTTTTTTATTTTGGTCTATATGTTGTTGTAAGAAGGCAACGTTGGGCTACTTGTCCCACCGTGCTGCCAATGGGTGTGAGCCGACTTCTGTAGCTTTTATGTTCAGAGGAATCGGTGCACCGGTTTCATGGATCTTGTTTGTCTCCAAAACTATTGCCTTTTTGGTAGTTTTACATGCGTTTCCTCTTTGAAAATGATATATTCCTTTTTTGTCTCTTCGGTAGTTTTGTAAGGAGAGGATAGGACACATGCCATGCAATGAGTACGTATGAAGATGGTGCAGTACACATAGCTTGCCTGTGGTATTGGCACATAGTAATGCCTCTTAAGCTTTGTATTGTAACCTAAATTAGTTTTCACAGGTCACTGTGCCAACCATTCCTGGAATGTTTCCAAATATGTTTCCATTAGCACCTAGGCAGGTATTTCCACTAATTGTTTTTCTTGAAGCAATCTTGTATTTTGGATGCTCTTGTTATTATTATTTATTGTTTATTGTTATTTTGTTTTATATTTTTGTCTGCATGTGGACAGTTAGCTCTCCCTGTGATGCGAGTCCAGGCAATGGCCCAATAGGTACATGGTAGTTCAAGCATGGTTTATAGATTTGTTGTTTCTTTTGACACTTTATTTATAGCATCCCTATAACTAAGCTATATTGTGTTGTGCTGATAGGCTACTCGACATGCTCAGCATGTGTACATTGGCGGTCTTTTCCCTACCGCTAACAAACAGGTTACATTTCCTATCTACTTGGATTCTTTATCTTTGTTCTTTCATGAGCATTTGGTTACACATCCATCAATATGTGGCCCTAATTCTGTTATCTTAACTTAGTAACCTAATGTGGTTCATTTTATTTAATTTATCCTAATGGATCAGCTTTTTTTTTTTTAGGCTTGTTGCGACTCGCATGGTTAATTTCCAAGTGTGATCCTAAAATAGGATATATAATCAAATTGTCAAAGGGAAGTCTTTTTTCATAAATAGTTCTTGAGTTTGTGTTAGTGGAGTCATGAACCACTAGATCTACCTTTTCACAGTTTCTTTGATAGCCTTCAGATGATTTTTTTTCCACATCCACATGATGCATATTATTGATTGGTTAACTGTGATGTTGAGATTAGAATTAACAGTCAAACTGTTAGAGGAAAATGTTGCCTTTTTTATAGAAAAAAAAGTATAGTTCTGGAATTTGTTTCCTAATGAAGTGATCTACATGATAAAGATTATTGTCATCTGTTTCTTGGAATTTTTGCCAAAATCAAAATTTTCATTTCATTTTTGCAGGTACATTGGTGAATGTTGTCATCCCACGGCCAAATCCAAATGGCAAACCAACTCCAGAGTTGGAAAGGTTTGTATGAAAATGCGTACTTGTCCTCACATTTAGAATTTATTTATGAGGAAAATTCAATGTTTCATTGAGCATTCGTTTGGCCCAACAACTTGTTCGTGCTACACACACCTTTCTAAAATTCCATGGATATAAATTTCCTTCAACCAGCCTGATGTGGCCCAATGAAAAAGCGCCACATGCGCCTTTCAAATGTGGGCCTAACAGTTGACAGGTGAATGCAGGACTTTTCATTGGGTGTGATGTCCTGATTACAGGCAATTCGGGTCCAAATACCATTGAGCTGATCTTTTTGACAAGATACGTGAACAGAAGAAGGATGGCTTTCATCGTAATTTAGCTAAATCAAAGACTATTGATGATTTACTTGTGTGATGTTCCTTTATTTTCCAACTTTTGTTGCACTTGGAACCTCATCATCATGAGCAGCAACTATTGATGCAAAAATCTGGTTCACCTTTGTCGAGCTTCTAGATCCGAGCACCTGCACAGATGAACAACGATGGAGACCCTGGCTAGAGTAGGGGACCCTCCGATGCCAAAGTCAAGCCTGTAATCTAGGTCTAAGTTGTGTGGATGGGGTTTTGGGTGCGTGAGAGATTATGCATACCTGTTATGTTTGATGAGGACCTTATTTATATTGTTTAGTTGGAGTGGACATCCGTTAATCTCGGCACGATCTCAGCCAGTACGCGAGAACTACGCACACGATGATGTTGTCAGTTATCCCATGATCGTGGTTGTGCGATTAATGTTGTTGTGCCTTACTAGACTGGGCTCGGCTCAGCTAATAAAACTCGGCTTGCTGATTGAAAACGAGTCGAGCAGAGCTTTCCTGAACCGAGCCCGGGCTATACCGAGTCAGCTGGAGTTGTCAGAGCATGACTCAATCACCTATTTGAGGACGGTTTGGGCTAATCCATCCGAGCCCATATCTTACCATGCGATAGCTCAGACATATCTTGTTCGTTAGTTCCTTTCGATTAAGCCTCCAGAACGATCACCTGTCTGGTTGAGCCGACCTTAAGGGAAGTAAGGTTGAGTCGTTCGTAAACGCAACTGGCCCAAGCTGACCTTAATTATGGTCAGATCGTATTTTCTCCTAACAGCAACAAATCTCCATAATCACAACACGCAATCCTTTCCATCTCCACACAGAGGTTAAAACACAACCTTTCCTATTCCTTCTAATTTTATTAACGGACTTATACAAGAGAATCCTTGATATTTACCTTTATTTTCAATCAGATTAAGGAGCTCGTTCTAGGGCCTATCTAGGCTTTTGACTTGCACCCTTCAATCAGATTAGGGAGCTCGTTCTAGGGCCTATCTAGGCTTTTGACTTGCACCCTTCAATCAGATTAGGGAGCTCCTTTTAAGGGCCCACTCTCCATTTACTTTCAACTTTTTCAATTCCCCCAAAAATAAAAATAAAAATAGCTATATTGTTCTTAGCCATATTTTTGTTCAATTTACTATTCAGGCTGAGCATCCAAACAAACTCAAAATGATATTTAGTTAAGTTTATATCCAGCCCAATCTTTTGAATTTTGTGAATGGGATTCTTATTTTCGGACGACTATCAAGTGTAACAGATTCCAAAAAAAATAAATAATAAATAATCTAATGTTGTTATACACACACACACACACACACACACACACACACACACACACACACACACAAAATTTTAGAGATGGACTAAATCCGTCGCTAATTTCTGACCAACTCAAAAATCGACAACTAATATGAGGTCCGTCGCTTCTCCTAAGATCAGCGACAGACCGTATCCGTCGCAAAATTTTAAAAGGTCAAGACAATTTTATTTTTGCGACGGATTTACCGTCTCAATTTTACGACGGATCCGATCTATCATTTCATTTTTACAACATGGTAAACAGTGACAGACCAAATCCGTCATTAATTTTGTTTTGCGATGGGTCTAATTCGTCACAAATTCATGATTTTGGCAGCAGTACCTGATAAATTGTCAGAAGCTCGTTCCTTTGTGATGTAGAAGAGAATTACGCCTATAGTCGAAGGCTAGTCTCTTCCACAATGTAGAAGGGAACTACGCCTATCAAAGAAACAAAAAATCATGTAGACACCTTGCTCATCTTGTTTAGAAAATCTAAATCGATCACTAGTTGCTTGACATAACTTTAGGTGTAGGTATCAAAAACCAGTTCCATTTGTGATTTAGGTGGACCCTACGACTGGAAATAGTGTACTTGGTGTCCACCTAAACATTTTCCCTCGATGTGGCCCACTTGAATCAAGTATTGTCCCAACTTTAGGGTCTTTGGCCTAAATGTTTTTGTGGCATCTAATGATGTGAGTGGAATTAACATAATCATCACGATGGGCCCAATAAAAAAATAATTGTTGATGTTTCTTCCAAATATTTCATTTGGTGTGGCCTGTCTGAATCATAGGTTAGCTTAATTTTATTTTTATTTTTCTTTTCTTTTTTTACCGTAGGCCTAGGTTAAATTACATGTGATGGTCCATGTGGATTCCAGATACACATTGAAGTGAGCCCTGTAAAAATTAGCGGTCCCCCTAATAACCGACCCAGATTGGGTACTACCTCCGAAAGGACTTGCCTATGAGGGATGGTCTTTTTTTTCATTTTCTTTTTCTTTTTCTTTTTCTTTTTTTTTTACACATGCATACACATCCCCACACACTCACCTCGCAGTGGGATTTCACCACCTATGGATACTCGAACCCTAGACCGGGTGTTGAAACTCCTGAGAGTCTACCATCGGAGCAAGACTATGAGGGATGGTGTTGGTAGGGCTATGTGGACCAATCTAATGTATGTATTTTATCCATGTTGTCCACCCATTTTGGCATATGAATTTAGGAAATGAGCTCAAAAAAGAGGCATATCTAAGGCTCAAATGGACCACACCATAGGAAATGATGGGAATGGAACACTTACCGTTGAAACCTCTTATGGTCCACAAAAATTTTGGATCAAGATGATATTTATATTTTCCCTTCATCCAAGTATGCACGACCTTATGAACATATTGTATGGCAAACAAACATAATGGTGGGCCCTCGGAAGGTTTCAATGGTGGGCATCATTGTCACCACTGTTTCTGGTGGTGTGGTACACCCAAGCTTTAGATCTACCTCCTTTTGGGATCATACCCTAAATTGATCCGTTAAAATGAATGGAGGGCATGAATGAAACATATACATCATGGTGGTCCCTATAGAGCCCTTATTAGGAACATCCGTCTGTAGCTAGGTCTCGGTGGAGGTAGTAACAGATCTGCATCCTCTGCGACCGTTTTAAGGTGGGGTGGATTAAGTGAGACCCTGCCCCATCCAAGACGGTCCTGCCCTTACTGTGAGGCCCACCTTAATACATGTATTCTGTATCTATGTGGTCTCCATTTTTCAAAATCATTTTAGGGCATTATCCCAAAAATAAGCAAATCCAATTATCAGATGGACAACATCTTAGGAAATGGTGGTGATTAAATGCCTTATCATTAAAAACTTCCGTAGCATTTATTTGTCATCCAATACATTGATAAGTTCACATATGCCTGGATGAAGGGAAAAAACAAATATTAGCTTGATTCAAAACTTGTGGTCTATTAATAGCTAATCACCACTGTTTCCAATGGTATGGTCCACTTGATAATTGGATCTATTTCATTTTTTAGATAATGCCCTAAAATGATTTGGAAAAACGGATGGGCGGAGTGGATATAGAATACATACATCAAGTGGGCTCCATAGCAAGGGCCACACAATCTTGGTCATTCCAAGAACTCACCTGATCCGCTCGGATTTAAGGACTACGACTTTCTTTTTTCTTCTTTCTTTATATATTTCTATGCACACACCTACACACTACACTGTGTACTCGAACGCATGATGTGTACGTGAAATTCACTCGGGCCAATAGATGCATAATCCCACATTAGGCCCAATGCTTAAAAAGAAGCTAATGTGTGAATTAGATGGGCCACAACAAAAGAAAGAGTTAGTGATGGGTTTTTCCTCCTCAGAAAGAAGAGAGAACAAGCTCACTCGACCAGTCAAGTGGGCTGCTCGACTGGTCGAGGAGGCCAGTCGAGTGGTGCTCGACTCAAAGTCCAGCGAGAAAATTGGTTTGGGACTCCGAGGTGCTCAACCGGTCCAGTGGGCCACTCAACCGGTCGAGGACCCTGCTTGACCAGTTGAGGTTACGTAGATTTAAGTCCGGATTTTGTGCAGACTGCGTAAATTTGAGGCAGTTTCGCAAGAGGTGCGAAAGGGAGTTGCCTAAACTATAAATAGGGGTCCCTGGGGCTTTTCTAGGGCATTAAGAAGGCTTTCTAAAGATATTGTGTTCAGGGTTTTCACAATCAAGGTGAGAGAGAGAGAGAGAGAAAGGGAGAGAGAGGAAGCTTGTGGAAGGGAGATTTCTCAGTCGACGTCTCAGCGCTTCTACCTCCTCGTGATTGGTGAGATCTCTTCATTTTTTATTATTCTCTTATTATTTATCCTCTCCTGCATGAGTGAAGAAGGTTTGATCTAAGCAGTGTATGCTTGTGATCGGTTGTAACGTTCTACTTCGTAGTGGATTGTTAATCTGGACGAGGTCTCGTCGTTTTTACTTCTTTGAGGGTTTTCCACGTAAAAATCTCTTGTGTCGTATGGTTTGTACTTTGATTTATTTCATTGCTTTATTATCCCATAATTATGGTGCTTTTGGGAGGCTAGATCCTAAGGTTTTGCATAACGGCCCCTAATAAAGTAGTATCAAAGCGTTCAGGTTGGTTGAACAGAGTGGGATCAGTTCTGAATTATGGAAGGTGGCTCATTAAGGATGATCAGTCTCAATGGTTCTAACTGGACCATATGGAAGGCTAAAATAAAGGACTTGCTTTATTGCAAGGACTTGTATTCTCCAATTCAAGGCATATCAGCAAAGTCAAAGGATATGTCAGATGATAATTGAAAGAAGTTGGACCAGAAGGAGGTGGGGTTTGTTAGACAATGGTTGGACAATTCCATATTCCACCATGTGTCTACGGAGACCTCAGCCGTTAGCCTATGGCTGAAATTGCAAAGGTTGTATGAGAGGAAGATAACCGGCAATAAGATTTTTCTAATAAGACGACTTGTGAATCTCAATTTCAAAGATGGTGGTTCTATGGCTGAGCACATGAATGAGGTCAGCAATATATTGAACCAGCTCTCCGCTATGAAGATGGTCCTGGATGATGAATTACAGGCTTCACTATTGCTTAGCTCATTACCTGACAGTTGGGAGACAATGGTGGTGTCTTTAAGTAATTCCGCGCCAGACGAAAATGTGTCCAAGGAACAGTTAACTAGTTGTCTCTTCAATGAGGAGACAAGGAGGAAGTCTTAGGGGTCTACTCAGTAAGAGGCCCCTGTAACACAAGAACGAGGGAGAGAAAAGAACAGAAAGGGCGAGAAGGCCCAAGATAAATCAAAAGGCAAGTCGAGTATCAGGAAGGATGTTAAATAATGGAATTGTGGCAAGAAGGGCCACTATAAACATGAATGTCATAAGAAGAAGAACGACAAGAGAGGAAAAGGAAAGGAGAAGGAAGATTAATCAGATTCCACTATGGTTGCTTTAGATGGCGACGTTGTAGTTATTCTTTCAGCAGATCATGATATTTGTCTTACAGCTACAAGTCAGGACACCGACTGGGTGATAGACTCGGGCGCCTCGTTTCATGCTACTCCACGCAGAAATTTATTCACAAGCTATAGGTCAGGTGACATTGGGACTGTGAATATGAGAAATTCTGACGTATCAAAGAACGTAGGGGTCGATAATATTTATGTGAAGACCGATGTGGGCTGCACATTGGTTCTCAGGAATGTGAGGCACATTTCAGACCTTCGCCTTAACTTGTTGTCGACGGGAAGGTTGGATGATAATGGCTATGAAAGTCGTTTTGCTGATGGGGGCTGAAAGCTTATTAAGGGTTTATTGATCACAGCTAAATGAAAGAAATGTTGCACTCTTTACAAGGCAAGTGTTAGTGTGTGTAAGGGTGAGTTGAACGCAGCGGAAGATTCAGTTATTGACATGTAACATAGGCGTCTAGGCCACATGAGTGAAAAAAGGGCTTCAGCTACTAGCAAAGAAGTGGCTCATTGCATACGTGACAGGTATACCTCTCAAACTTGTATTGATTGTTTATCAGGGAAACAACATAGAGTTTCATTTGTTAAATTTGCTTCTCATGTTAATAAAGTGCATGCATTAGATTTGGTTTATTCTAATGTTTGTGGTCCTATGAGGACAAAAACCTTGGGTGGGGCATTGTATTTTGTTACTTTTATAGATGATGCATCTAGGAAGGTTTGGGTTTATACTTTGATATCCAAGGACGAGGTCTTTGGTATGTTTAAATTGTTTCATGTTATAGTCGAGAGAGAAACAGGTAGATCATTAAAGTGCATTCGCACTGACAATGGTGGTGAATACATTGGTGACTTTCATGAGTATTGCAACTTCCTGGGTATACGGCATGAACAGACGGTTCCTAAGACCCCCCAACATAATGGTGTGGCTGAGCAAATGAATCGCACCATCGTAGAGAGAATCAGATGCATGTTATCTCATGTGAAGTTGCCCAAGACGTTCTAGGGAGAAGCAATGCACATGACAATGTATTTGATAAATAGGTCTCCATCAGCCCCGTTGAATGGAGAAGTACCACTACCAAAAAATCAAGCAAAGGCTATGGACATTGACAGCTTTTAGCTACGGATTAAATCCGTAGTAATATAGCTACGGATTAAATCCGTAGCTAAAGCCTAAGTAATCTGTAGCTAAAGCATACCTCCTCACCTAAACCATATTAAACATAGATGGTGCTTAAGGGGATCCATGGGATCCATTGAAATATATGTGTTGGATCTAAGCCATCCAACAATTCTGATATATAATTTTAGTGCATGAGCCCAAAAATTATTTAGATTAAATGTCTAAGTTAATATATTGTGTGGTCTCCTTAAATATTCGATCTAACTCATTTTTTGTGTAAACACTTAAAATAATAATTTAAAATTAATTGACGGAGTGGATATATGAAATACATCATAGTGGGCCCCACAGTCCTAAAACACAACGTCCCCAAGGAGCCATCCGTCACCTACCCCTCCATAATCCAAACCCCCGCCAAAATAAAAAACCCATCCCCGTCCGCCATTTTCTCCCGCGCGCAGAGACGCTCTCCATCTCTCTCTCTCTCTCTCTCTCTCTCTCTCTCTCTCTCTCTCTCTCGCACTCAGTCTCTCTCTTTCCCTTGCCCTCTCTCGATCTCCCGCTCTCCCTCACCCTCTCTCCCTGTCTCTTGGCCGCGCGCACCCATCTTCCCAAAACCCAAACCCAAAACTCTCTTTCTGTCTCTCTCGCGCGCACCCTCTCCTCTGTCTCTGCCTCCTCGCACCCTCTCTCTCTCTCTCTCTCTCTCTCTCTCTCTCTCTCTCTCTCGCACCCTCTCCCTCCTCTCCCTCTGTCTCTCTCTTCCTCTCTCTGATCTCTCCACCCTACCACGCAATCCACATCCAGTCGGTGGTGGCAGGGTCATCACGCAATCCTCGTCCTTTCTCGCTCTCGCCATCTCCTTCTCGCTCGCGACCTCACGACCAGCAGCTCTCTCTCTCGGCAGCGGCAGTGGTATTCTCCTCTTCCTCTTCTCTGTTTTCTTTTTCTTTTTCTAATAGGGCTTCGAAATTAAAAATCTCTAATTGGGGATTTTTGAAATTCCAAATTCCTAATTGGGGCTTTTTGAACTTTCAATCCGTAATTGGTATTTCTGATTTTGTAATTCCTTATTTCTGGAAGAGCTCTATCCCGGATTGGGATTTTGTATGGTTGATCATCATTTACCGTGTCTGGAGGTGAGGAACTTGAAATTGAAAATCCCTAATTAGGGGTTTTTTTTTTTGTTCTCATCATGGATAATGGATTGCTTATGATTCTAACGAATCACTTTCAACAGATGATCCTAACCCTCCATATATGGCTTACAACTTAGATAGAAGATGTCTAGCTTTCAGGTGGATAGGATCATCTGACTAGTGTGATTCTTTCATGGTGTCCCATAGGTTGTAAGTTTGCAACTATGGACAGTCCAGATTCATTCCTTGAAGACAGCTGCCTAAGCAGAAATTGTTGATAGCACTATATGATGGCTGATAGATGGATTTTTACTATAGTGGTTGGTTTAGTTAGTTGATTTTGTCATAAGAAGCTCAGATTTGCTATAGTTTAATTTTAGTTGTAAGAATTCAAATGCAATTTGGATATATCTGTAGCTTTGATCTCACCTCAAAATGACCCAATCCCCCTTTTCTGCTGGAAATCTGTTGATTTATGGTTTTTTATAGCATTTTTATGGTTGAGGATTTTTTTTTTCCTTTTTTAATTCGATTTGATGTTGATTTCATCAGATCTGATGGTTTAATTCTGAAATTCTTTGTTCTTATATATGAAGAAGGCAAGGTAGTAACTCCCAACTATGTTCTTATTTATGAAGACAATGAAGGAGATCGAATGCTTGTCGGGAATGTGCCATGGGAGTATGTCTATTACATTTGATTTTGCATTTTTGTTATAACGCCGTGTGTTTTCCGTTGCATCTCGATCATATTTAAAATAAAAATGCAACTCATTCATACATGTGTGACAGTGTGAGTTAGGATGATCATCAAATGATTGAAATTCTAACTCTCCATTCCAGTAGGATGTTTGTTAACATCATGAAAAGGTTGTATATCATCAGTGGCTCTAGGGCACCACTTCATGATTTCCCTTTTATTAAAGTTTGCTGCAAGTGAAGTTAAATTAGCAAATCTTAAAAAAATTATATTTTAGTTGTTTGTTTATTTTTAGTTAGAAATCTATATGTGGACTGATCAGATTTTAAGCTTAAAAAAAGAATATAATCTGCCCATTCTAAAGGTTAGAAAAATCTATTAAGATCCTACAACGCTTTGGACTGAATATTGATTCTGGATCAAGCTCCTAGATTTAATCTCCATTACTTGTGTATGCATGTAAATGTAAAGGGACACTTCTCCTATTTGTTAATAAAAATTCTGAGCATGTGATAGTGAGACATTTATATACATCATAATAGTTGAAACCTGAATTTGGGGATTGCTAAATGGACTCCATTTTTGCTTGCTTTGTTGTCTCAATAAATCTTTGTGGTGGGCTGAGTTTCATGGGTGCACTCCTGCTGAATTTTAGGGCAACTTGTATGGAATGACAGTCCTAATAAAAAACACGACTAATCTAGAACACTTGGTGTATATTCCATGTCACTTATTATCCAAATAAAGTGTTATTTCTGATCCCGTGAAATTCCCGCCTGAATTCATCTTTTGTTGCAAACTTCTCTAGAAAGTAGAAATCAACTATTGTTTCTAGCTTTCTATGCATTGATTATCTATAAAAATCTGTTCTTTATTATTATTATTTTTTATATGGGATATGATTGTAGGATATTCATTTCCAATATATTAACTGTAGAAATTAGATGATTTATATTTTTAATCCTATTTCATCATCAACAAGGGCAATTAAATGAAAATACTGAATTGGCTTGTCACCCCTGTCATGTGTACTATGGAAAGGTCTCTGTAATCCTATACTGGTTCCACCAGCACACCCCCCAAAAAAAAGGTCAATGGCCCCCATTTGGTTAGAGGAGAATAAATTTGGGCTAGGATTACCTAGCAAAATAAAAATTAGAGTGAATATAATTTAAGATGGGTCTTACTGGATGGATGGGCTCAATTGACACATGACCATAACCCATATATGTGCAGTAAAGGGATGACCATAACCCAAATTTAAGTTGTGCTCTTGCCCCATGCAAGCTCTAAGCTATTCATTAGTGGGGCCCATCAGTGTTATGTGCTGCAGCATGATCATCAGATGGTCCACGTGTAGCCATTGATGAGTTTCAAATATCATCATTTTTTCCATATATAATGTGGCATACCTGGTGTTGGGCCTGACCTGATTTTTGGTTTGTGGTTAATTTGCTGGGATCTACCTGGTGAACAGCCTGGATCCCGCTTATAGGTTTGGAAAAGGGGAGCTACCTGTTGTTGGAGCCTGCGTTGAATTATAGTCAGTGCTCTTGCCATTATATAAACTGGAATAAGAATTCCAACAGTCCTCAACAATAGCAGCTATTTGTCAGAGAAAAAAGAGAGGATCAAAACATTATAATTCAAGGACGAATGCTAACATCGGATGTTATCTGCACTTCCATCAAGTGGGTCCCATCACTAACATGCCCTGGCCCAAAAATCAGGCCAGTCAGCTCATCAGTTGGGCCACACATGCCCTGGCCCAACAACTACATTCCCCTGGTGATACTCAAACTCGATGGTCAGAATTTTTCTAACATGATCTTGACCTTTAGCTTGACTCCACCATATCAACAGTTCCTATTACTGGTTGGCCACTTGTTCCATGAAAGGTCACCAAATCACTGGTTGGCTACAAGGCACATGCAAAGGTTACTTTTGAAATTTGATTTTCGCAGTGTGATTACAGTTTGTGGTGCATGCTTCTTTAGGATTTGTTGACCCACTTGGCCAATTGGGGATTCCATTATAGCTTTGTGAAGCTTTTATTTTTTTTGCTAAATGAGCATTCCAGAATTACTAGTTAGATTGCACAAGGATTTACAGGTGAGAATCATGAACATGGTTTTAGAAGAAGTGGGCATCTATAGAAGACCCAGTTCCAAGTAGTTGTAGGATGGAGGAGTTTAAAATTTATCAAGACTCCTCTTCTAATCCAGCACATTTAAAGGTTCTATTCCTTTTTTAAAATCAGTGTACATTTAAAGGTTCTATTCCTTTCAGGTGGATGTTACATGTGGGATGATTGGAGTTGCATATTTCAGATTCAAGCATTTGGTACGTCTCTTGTCAAGAATGCACATGTGTAGTTCATCAAACAATACATTATGTGATATCGTGTTCATGATATCTATGTTGTAATTACAGTTATCTATAATAATAATAATTTTTTCATTATAGTGCATTCACAATAGTTATCATTGTGGTTACAGTTATTCATTATGTGACAGGTTTTCAAGTGAGATGATCGATCGAGTTGTAAAACAAACAGTCTGCGGTTTTGAGAAGCGATCGATTCTCAGGATGTATGTGTCTTTCAGGGGTCATCCATACCTTGGAAGCATACAATGGAAGGTAAGGAAAACCCTCGAGTTCTCTTCTTTGAATCATGATTGCAGTGGCCTGGCCATTTGGTCGGATGTTGATATATTTGCTCAAAATTAATTGAGCAGATTCGGATGTGCGTCGGAGCTATCTGGATGAGCGGGCATCCTTGGAAGGTGGGAACCGCTGTTATGACCATGATGAAGTTATCAATTTTCTATGGACACATTAGAGGGGCCTGGACATTTGAACAAGCCGTGTTTATGTATTTGTTCGAAATTAATAGAGCAGACCTGGATGTGCGTCGGAGCTATCCGGATGAGCGGGGGTCCCTAGAAGGTGGGAACCGCTATTATGACCATGATGAAGCTGTCCATTTTTTATGGACAACATTGGAAGGGCTTGGCATTTGTGTTGGATGGCCGTGTTTATATCTGTATTTGCTTTGCAGGGACCATACCCTTAACCAAAACCAAAACCTATGACCTAAAACCTTAACCTATAACCTAAACCTCAACCTTAACCTAAACTTAAACCTTAACTTAAAACCTAAAACCTAAACCTAAACTCAAAACCTAAACCTAAACCTTAACCTATTCTCAATTCCCTAAACCTATATCTTATAACCTAAACGTAAACCTAAACCTAAACTTTAACCTATACTTATAACCTTAACCTAAACCAAAACCTATGACCTAAAACCTTAACCTATAACTTAAACCTTAACATTAACTTAAACCTAAACCTCAACCTAAACATATAACCTTAACCTAAAACCTAAAACCTAAAACCTAAACCTAAACCTATAACCTAAATGTATTCTCAAATCCCTAAACTTAAACCTATACCTAAGCTTAATCTTAACTCTCTAACCTAAACCTATATCTAAACTTGAAAACCCAAACATAAACCCGATCCCGAACCCAAACCCGATATCCTAAACCTAAGCCTTAACCTATTCTCAATTCCCTAAACCTATATCTTATAACCTAAACTTAATCAAATCCTAAAACCTAAACCTTAACTTATACCTATAACCTATAACCTAAACCAAAACCCATGACCTAAAACCTTAACCTCTAACCTAAAACCAAAACCTATAACCTAAACCTATACTTATAACCTAAAACTATTCCCAAATCCCAAAACCTATTACCTAAACCTAAACCTAAACCTAAACTTATAACCTAAACTCAATTCCCTAAACCTTAACCTAAACCTAAACCTAAACCTATAACCTAAACTCAATTCCCTAAACCTCAACCTAGACCTAATCCTAAACCTATAGCCTAAACTCAAATCCCTAAACCTTGACCTATAACCTAACCTAAACCTATACTTATAACCTAAAACTATTCCCAAATCCCAAAACCTATTACCTAAACCCATTCTCAAATCCAAAACCTACAACCTAAACCTGAACCCATTATCAAATCCCAAGACCTATAACCTAAACCAAAACCAAAACCTATAACCTAAACCCGAACCCATTCTCAAATCCCCAAAACCGAAACCGACATCTAAACCTAAACCTAAACCTAAACCTATAACCTAACCTCAACCTAGACCTAAACCTAAACCTATAGCCTAAACTCAAATCCCTAAACCTTAACCTAGACCTAGACCTAAACCTAAACCTATAGCCTAAACTCGAATCCCTAAACCTTAACCTAGACCTAGACCTAAACATAAACCTATAGCCTAAACTCAAATCCCAAAACCTTAACCTATAACCTAACCTAAACCTATACTTATAACCTAAAACTATTCCCAAATCCCAAAACCTATTACCTAAACCTAAACCTAAACCTAAACCTAAACCTATAACCTAAACTCAATTCCCTAAACCTCAACCTAAACCTAAACCTAAACCTATAACCTAAACTCAATTCCCTAAACCTCAACCTAGACCTAATCCTAAACCTATAACCTAAACTCAAATCCCAAAACCTTGACCTATAACCTAACCTAAACCTATACTTATAACTTAAAACTATTCCCAAATCCCAAAACCTATTACCTAAACCTAAACCAAAACATAAACCTATAACCTAAACTCAATTCCCTAAACCTCAACCTAAACCTAAACCTAAACCTATAACCTAAACTCAATTCCCTAAACCTCAACCTAGACCTAATCCTAAACCTATATCCTAAACTCAAATCCTTAAACCTTGACCTATAACCTAACCTAAACCTATACTTATAACCTAAAACTATTCCCAAATCCCAAAACCTATTACCTAAACCCATTCTCAAATCCAAAACCTAAACCTATAACCTAACCTCAACCTAGACCTAAACCTAAACCTAAACCTATAACCTAACCACAACCTAGACCTAAACCTAAACCTATAGCCTAAACTCAAATCCCTAAACCTTAACCTAGACCTAGACCTAAACCTAAACCTATAGCCTAAACTTAAATCCCAAAACCTTAACCTATAACCTAACCTAAACCTATACTTATAACCTAAAACTATTCCCAAATCCCAAAACCTATTACCTAAACCTAAACCTAAACCTAAACCTATAACCTAAACTCAATTCCCTAAACCTTAACCTAAACCTAAACCTAAACCTATAACCTAAACTCAATTCCCAAAACCTTGACCTATAACCTAACATAAACCTATACTTATAACCTAAAACTATTCCCAAATCCCAAAACCTATTACCTAAACCTAAACCTATAACATAAACTCAATTCCCTAAACCTCAACCTAAACCTAAACCTAAACCTATAACCTAAACTCAATTCCCTAAACCTCAACCTAGACCTAATCCTAAACCTATAGCCTAAACTCAAATCCCTAAACCTTGACCTATAACCTAACCTAAACCTATACTTATAACCTAAAACTATTCCCAAATCCCAAAACCTATTACCTAAACCCATTCTCAAATCCAAAACATAAACCTATAACCTAACCTCAACCTAGACCTAAACCGAAACCTAAACCTATAACCTAACCTCAACCTAGACCTAAACCTAAACCTATAGCCTAAACTCAAATCCCTAAACCTTACATTGATTATCTATAAAAATCTGTTCTTTATTATTATTATTTTTTATATGGGATATGATTGTAGGATATTCATTTCCAATATATTAACTGTAGAAATTAGATGATTTATATTTTTAATCCTATTTCATCATCAACAAGGGCCAGTAAATGAAAATACTGAATTGGCATGTCACCCCTGTCATGTGTACTATGGAAAGGTCTCAGCACACACCCCCCCCCCCCCCCCTCCCAAAAAAAAAGGTCAATGGCCCCCATTTGGTTAGAGGAGAATAAATTTGGGCTAGGATTACCTAGCAAAATAAAAAATTAGAGTGAATATGATTTAAGATGGGTCTTACTGGATGGATGGTCTCAATTGACACATGACCATAACCCATATATGTGCAGTAAAGGGATGACCATAACCCAAATTTAAGTTGTGCTCTTGCCCCATGCAAGCTCTAAGCTATTCATTAGTGGGGCCCATCAGTGTTATGTGCTGCAGCATGATCATCAGATGGTCCACGTGTAGCCATTGATGAGTTTCAAATATCATCATTTTTTCCATATATAATGTGGCATACCTGGTGCTGGGCCTGACCTGATTTTTGGTTTGTGGTTAATTTGCTGGGATCTACCTGGTGAACAGCCTGGATCCCGCTTATAGGTTTGGAAAAGGGGAGCTACCTGTTGTTGGAGCCTGCGTTGAATTATAGTCAGTGCTCTTGCCATTATATAAACTGGAATAAGAATTCTAACAGTCCTCAACAATAGCAGCTATTTGTTAGAGAAAAAAGAGAGGATCAAAACATTATAATTCAAGGACGAATGCTAACATCGGATGTTATCTGCACTTCCATCAAGTGGGTCCCATCACTAACATGCCCTGGCCCAAAAATCAGGCCAGTCAGCTCATCAGTTGGGCCACACATGCCCTGGCCCAACAACTACATTCCCCTGGTGATACTCAAACTCGATGGTCAGAATTTTTCTAACATGATCTTGACCTTTAGCTTGACTCCACCATATCAACAGTTCCTATTACTGGTTGGCCACTTGTTCCATGAAAGGTCACCAAATCACTGGTTGGCTACAAGGCACATGCAAAGGTTACTTTTGAAATTTGATTTTCGCAGTGTGATTACAGTTTGTGGTGCATGCTTCTTTAGGATTTGTTGACCCACTTGGCCAATTGGGGATTCCATTATAGCTTTGTGAAGCTTTTATTTTTTTGCTGAATGCAGCATTCCAGAATTACTAGTTAGATTGCACAAGGATTTACAGGTGAGAATCATGAACATGGTTTTAGAAGAAGTGGGCATCTATAGAAGACCCAATTCCAAGTAGTTGTAGGATGGAGGAGTTTAAAATTTATCAAGACTCCTCTTCTAATCCAGCACATTTAAAGGTTCTATTCCTTTTTTAAAATCAGTGTACATTTAAAGGTTCTATTCCTTTCAGGTGGATGTTACATGTGGGATGATTGGAGTTGCATATTTCAAATTCAAGCATTTGGTACGTCTCTTGTCAAGAATGCACATGTGTAGTTCATCAAACAATACATTATGTGATATCGTGTTCATGATATCTATGTTGTAATTACAGTTATCTATAATAATAATAATTTTTTCATTATAGTGCATTCATAATAGTTATCATTATGGTTACAGTTATTCATTATGTGACAGGTTTTTAGGTGAGATGAACGAGTTTCAAAACAAAACAGTCTGCGGTTTTGAGAAGCGATCGATTCTCAGGATGTATGTGTCTTTCAGGGGTCATCCATACCTTGGAAGCATACAATGGAAGGTAAGGAAAACCCTCGAGTTCTCTTCTTTGAATCATGATTGCAGTGGCCTGGCCATTTGGACAGCTGTATTTGCCCGAAATTAATGGAGCAAACCCGGATGTGCGCGGAGCTATCCGGATGAGCGGGGTCCTTGGAAGGTGGGAACCGCTATTATGACTATGATGAAGTGTCCATTTTCTATGGACAGATTGGAGGGGCTGGCCATTTGGACAGCCGTGTTTATGTATTTGATCGAAATTAATGGAGCGGACCGGAGTGCGTCTGAGCTATTCGGAAGAGCGGGGTTCCCGGAAAGAGGGAACCGCTATTATGACCATGATGAAGTCCATTTTTATGGACAACATTGGAAGGGCTTGGCATTTGTGTTGGATGGCCGTGTTTATATCTGATTTGCTTTGCAGGACCATACCCTTAACCAAAACCAAAACCTATGACCTAACCTCAACCTTAGACCTAAACCTAAACCTAACCTTAAACTAAACCCTAAACCTTAACTTAACCTAGACCTAAAACCTAAACCTATAGCCTAAACCTCAAATCCCTAAACCTTAACCTATAACCTAATCCCTAAACCTATATCTTATAACCTAAAACTATTCCAAAATCCCAACACATATTACCTAAACCTTAACCTAAACCTAAACCTAAACCTAAACCTATAACCTAAACTCAATTCCCTAAACCTCAACCTAAACCTAAACCTAAACCTATAACCTAAACTCAATTCCATAAACCTCAACCTAGACCTAATCCTAAACCTATAACCTAAAATCTCAAATCCCAAACCTTAAAAATAATTAACCTAACCTAAACCTATACTTATAACCTAAAACTATTTCCAAATCTCAAAACCTATCCTACCTAAACCCTAAACCTAAACCTAAACCTATAACCTAAACTCAATTCCCTAAACCTACCAAACCTAAACCTAAACCTTAACCAAACCTAATCCTAAATCTAAACCTAAACCTAATCCTAAACCTATAGCCTAAACTCAAATCCCTAAACCTTGACCTATAACCTAAACCTATACCTATAACCTAACCTAAACCTATACTTATAACCTAAAACTATTCCCAAATCCCAAAACCTATTACCTAAACCTAAACCTAAACCTAAACCTATAACCTAAACTCAATTCCCTAAACCTCAACCTAAACCTAAACCTAAACCTATAACCTAAATTCAATTCCCTAAACCTCAACTTATACCTAATCCTAAACCTATAGCCTAAACTCAAATCCTTAAACCTTGACCTATAACATAACCTAAACCTATACTTATAACCTAAAATTATTCCCAAATCCCAAAACCTATTACCTAAACCCATTCTCAAATCCAAAACCTATAACCAAAACCTGAACCCATTATCAAATCCCAAGACCTATAACCTAAACCAAAACCAAAACCAATAACCTAAACCCGAACCCATTCTCAAATCCCCAAAACCGAAACCGACACCTAAACCTAAACCTAAACCTATAACCTAACCTCAACCTAGACCTAAACCTAAACCTATAGCCTAAACTCAAATCCCTAAACCTTAACCAAGACCTAGACCTAAACCTAAACCTATAACCTAAACTCAAATCCCTAAACCTTAACCTAGACCTAGACCTAAACCTAAACCTATAGCCTAAACTCAAATCCCAAAACCTTAACCTATAACCTAACCTAAACGTATACTTATAACCTAAAACTATTCCCAAATCCCAAAACCTATTACCTAAACCTAAACCTAAACCTAAACCTATAACCTAAACTCAATTCCCTAAACCTCAACCTAAACCTAAACCTATAACATAAACTCAATTCCCTAAACCTCAACCTAGACCTAATCCTAAACCTATAACCTAAACTCAAATCCCAAAACCTTGACCTATAACCTAACCTAAACCTATACTTATAACCTAAAACTATTCCCAAATCCCAAAACCTATTACCTAAACCTAAACCTAAACCTAAACCTATAACCTAAACTCAATTCCCTAAACCTCAACCTAAACCTAAACCTAACCCTATAACCTAAACTCAATTCCCTAAACCTCAACCTAGACCTAATCCTAAACCTATAGCCTAAACTCAAATCCCTAAACCTTGACCTATAACCTAACCTAAACCTATACTTATAACCTAAAATTATTCCCAAATCCCAAAACTTATTACCTAAACCCATTCTCAAATCCAAAACCTATAATCTAAACCTGAACCCATTATCAAATCCCAAGACCTATAACCTAAACCAAAACCAAAACCTATAACCTAAACCCGAACCTATTCTCAAATCCCCAAAACCGAAACCGACACCTAAACCTAAACTTAAACCTAAACCTATAACCTAACCTCAACCTAGACCTAAACCTAAACCTATAGCCTAAACTCAAATCCCTAAACCTTAACCTAGACCTAGACCTAAACCTAAACCTATAGCCTAAACTCAAATCCCTAAACCTTAACCTAGACCTAGACCTAGACCTAAACCTAAACCTATAGCCTAAACTCAAATCCCAAAACCTTAACCTATAACCTAACCTAAACCTATACTTATAACCTAAAACTATTCCCAAATTCCAAAACCTATTACCTCAACCTAAACCTAAACCTAAACCTAAACCAAAACCTATAACCTAAACTCAATTCCCTAAACCTCAACCTAAACCTAAACCTAAACTCAATTCCCTAAACCTCAACCTAGACCTAATCCTAAACCTATAACCTAAACTCAAATCCCAAAACCTTGACCTATAACCTAACCTAAACCTATATTTATAACCTAAAACTATTCCCAAATCCCAAAACCTATTACCTAAACCTAAACCTAAACCTAAACCTATAACCTAAACTCAATTCCCTAAACCTCAACCTAAACCTATAACCTAAACTCAATTCCCTAAACCTCAACCTAGACCTAATCCTAAACCTATAGCCTAAACTCAAATCCCTAAACCTTGACCTATAACCTAAACCTATACCTATAACCTAACCTAAACCTATACTTATAACCTATAACCTAACCTAAACCTTGACCTATCCCTATACCCAAACTTACACCTAATCCTAATCTCAACTCCCTAACCTAAACCTAAACTTGAAAGCCCAAACATAAACCCAATCCCGAACCCGAACCCGATTTCCTAAACCTAAACCTTAACCTGTAATCAAGTTCCCAAAAGCTATAACCTATAACCTAAACCTTAACATAAACCTAAACCAAAACCTATAACCTAAACCTTAACCTATAACCTAAACTTAATTATAACCTATAGCCTAACCTTAACCTAAACCTATAACCTAAACCTAAACCAAACCTAAACCTATAATCATATGGTGAGACCATTTCTTTTGTGTCAATTTCATTTCTCTTTGAGTTTTTTTTTTTTAATTCATTAAGAAAAAAAAAGTGGTTATACGTGATGCACTTCTTTCACTGTCTTTCTTTTCTTTAATGGGCATTCTAATTTATGAATGACATGACTGTTTGTAGGATGATGGAATATACGAAGTTGCTGAAATTCGGTGAAGTCGAGCACATTTCTCTAATGAAGCCAAAGATTTGTATTTTCAGCATTATTAAAAATGAAACTGTAATTGATTGTAATTGTAATTAATTGAACGAAGGATTGTAATTGTAATTGAATGAATGAAGGATTGTAATTGTAATTGAATGAATGAATGATTGTAATTGAATGAATGAATGATTGTACAGGTGGTAATTGAATGAACAGGTGGTAATTGAATGAACAGGTGATTTAATTTTTCAATGTACAAAATAGCTACGGATACTGACCGTAGCCAATAGTCAGACAGGTGTAGCCTTTTTAATTTTGGCATATTGCTACGGACTTTCAGCTACAAATAATATCCGTAGCTGTTTGAAGTTTTTGCTACAGATATAATTGCTATGGATTATATTTGTAGCTATTTAACACATAGCTACGGATTAAATCCGTAGCCAATAATCAGATAGGTGTAGCCTTTTAAATTTTGGCCTATTGCTACGGACTTTCAGCTACAAATAATATCTATAGCTGTTTATTTTTTTTGCTACAGGGGAAAAGGCTACGGATTAAATCCGTAGCCATAGCTACGGATTTAATCCGTAGCCATAGGTTCCAGACCTATCGTTATGGCACCTACGACGACGGTCGTGTTACGGACTAGCTACGGACTTAATCCGTAGCCTTAGGCCTATGGCTACGGATTAAATCCGTAGCCTTTGCCCGTTTTTTTAGTAGTGTACCCGAGAAGGTGTGGACTAGACAAGATCCATCGTACAACCATCTCATGGTGTTTGGATGCAGGGCATCTGTTCACGTACCAGAGGACAAAAGGTCCGAGCTCGATATGAAGATCAAGTAATGTGTGTTCTTGGGGTACGGCGATGAAATGTTTGGCTACAGATTATGGGATTCAACTGAGAAGAAGCTCGTCAGGAGCAAAGATATGGTTTTCTTTGAAGATCAATGTATTGAAGACATTTGTAAGCTGGAAAAGATGCAGCCTAGTTCAGGAGAGCTAGAGGATATGAATCTGGTTATTCCTCCTGTGGTGCCTGATGACAGAGGAGTAGAGTAAGGTGCAGAGGACAAGAGAGTTCCTACAGAAGATGAACCGGGGGAGCAGCCCCAACCTGATCCACCTGTTGACCCACAAGTGAGAAGGTCATCTAGGGACAGACAGCCGTCCAAGAGGTACTCACCGCATGAGTACATTATGCTTACTAATAGGGAAGAACCAGAAGATTATTCTGAGACCTTAGCCAACGAGCACAAGGGGGAGTGGTTGAAAGCTATGTAAGAAAATATGAAATCCTTGCATAAGAACCACACCTATGATATGATGAAATTACCTAATGGCAAGAAAGCTCTGAGAAACAAGTGGTTGTTCAGAAAGAAGATTAAGCAAAAGAATTCACAAACGAGGTTCAAGGCCAGACTTGTAGTGAAAGGGTTCGGTCAGAGGAAAGGTATAGACTTCGAGGAGATATTCTCACTAGTGGTGAAGATGACATCCATACAGGTGTTTCTTGGGTTGGCGGCTAGCATGGATGTAAGACTCGTATCCTAGCCCGTACTGTTCCGTAGGCTTCCGCGGTCCTCCTGATCAAATTACGGTGACCCGCAACATGTGTAGACTTCATTTGCGCGTAACCTTGAGTCGCTTCCCGTATTCCTGAGTCGGCTCGACCCTAGACTTGTACCCTAGCGACCGCGCCGTCGCTGCGGTTCAGATGCCACATCTTGCACACTGATTCGATACCCTGGCCAGGAGATGTAGGCCCGCATTCAGTTCGAGGAAAAATACCGTGCATTTGTAGTCCCAAGAGAATCTCTACATCATGTCTCATCAATCAATCAATCAATTAATCACCTCATGTCAAGTACAAGAGCAACCCCAAAGTCAACTCTCTCCCTCTCTCTTACACACCCATACATGTCAAGTACAACTATCACCTCACATCCATCACCTCTCCCTTACAACCACCATTTCTCCCTATCTTTCTCAACACATTTTCCAAGCAGCAAAGTGGTGGACGTCCAAGCAATTCCAAGAGAGAAAAGTGATGTGTGTCACTTCCCATCCCAAGATCCATCACCCTAGCCCTTTATTTCTCATCACCTTCCATCAAAGTAAGACACAAGGAGATCGGCGTTCCATCAGACTAAGAAGATTGAACGGTGGGTTCTTTATAGGCTAGATTTTCATGTTTTGATGATGGGCCAAGTGAGGCCTACCGATTGATGGTATGGATCTTACTTTGGACTCTAAATGTGGCAGATGGCCCACTATAGTTCACATGATCATTCCATGATGGGGTCATTCTCCATGAATCCCATCATGATTTTACTTTCTAGTTTGATAAGGGTCATCTAGACCTTCCATTTTGGTGGAGAAGTAATCTCTACCATTGATTTTTGATTTGGTGGGCCCACATGTATTGGGACCCACTTGATGTACGATTGAAGCATAGAACGGAGGGCCCATAGTGTCGGGGTCCCTACATCACACATGTCTATTTCTCTCTCTCTCTCTCCCTCTCTCTTTTATTTTTGTGTGATGATGTGGCTGTGTGGCCGCCCGGATAGACCCCACCTTGATGTATATCTTATCCACAGCATCCGGCCATTTGGTGGCCCCCCTGGGTAAGGCCCACCCCTCCTTAGCACGTCAGTAGGTGGGACCCACCTTATATATGTGTGTATGTAAACCGTCCAGCGTCCAGGGACGCTAGACGTGGCCAGGCAGTGAAGTATGAACTGACGGTGTGGTGCACTGACATGCAAACCACCAAAATGTTAGCTTGATTCAACAGGTTTTAGGTGGGCCGCTTATGCAGACCCCACCTCAATGTATGAATGTAATCCACGTCGTTCATCCTATTTCTCAACTCATTTTAGGCGTTGAGCGGAAAAATGAAGCCAATCCGATTATCTGGAGGGCTATAACATAAAAAACAATGGTTTTTACCATTAAAATTCACTCTAATATTTTTGTACACCAAAACACATCGAATATTGGGCTCATTGAGGCTGTCTTGAGCCATAGTACCCAATGGCTGGGTCGGATTCTCCTGATGCGGACCCCACATAGGAAAAACCGAGGAAAAAATATATATTTTTTAAAAAAATAATAATAATATACATGCAATAGGGCTGCTACTGCTGACGTCCAGAGGACGCTACAACAGTGTCCTCTGTTACACGTTGGAGAGAGGCAGGGACCGTTGGGTCCCAGCCGTAAGCCTCACCATGATGTGTGTCGTACATCAACATCGTGCATTTGGTGGGCCCCTTTAGGACAGTGGGCCACCCCAATAATCAGTCGTATGTGGGACTCAGGTGGCCCACGTCACAGGGAAATAGTGGAGGATTGAATGTCTGCCATTGAAACCCTTCTTGGGTCAGAGAAGTTTTAGATCATTATGAAATTTGTTTTCCTCTTCAGCCGGGTCTGCGTAACCTTACCAACAGATTGGGTGGAAAATAAACGTTATGGTGGGCCCCACGTGGGACCACACCTTGAAGTATATGTTTGGTCTGCACTGTCCAGATGGCTAGACGGTGTGCCATACCATGATATGTGTTTATTCCACCGTCCAGGTAGATAGACGATGGGCCTTGCTATGATGTATATGTTGTATCCAACCGTCCTTCCATCTGGTGGGCCACACATGTGGACCCAACCATGAGGTATGTGATTTATCTATGCCGTCCATCCCTATGGGACCCGCCATGATGCATGTGTTGCATCCAAACCGTCCAATCCTTTGGCAAGCTCGTCTTAAGGCTTAAGGTTAAAAATAAGACAAATCTAGGATCAAGTGGACCACATTGTAGAAAATAGTGGGTTTGAACGTCCACATTAAAACCCTTGGGCTACAGGGTTTGGACCAATATGATATTTGTTGTTCCTCTAAATCCAAGTCTTTATAACCTTATGAATAGACTGGATGGGAAATAAACCCTATGATGGGGCCCACTGAAATTTAACCGTGGAAATCACTATCACTACGGTTATATATGGTATGGTTCAGTTGATCTTTTGATATGATTCATTTTTTATACATACATACATATATATTTTTTATACATACATACATATATATATATATATATATATATATTGATTTCTAAAAAAATAGATGAATTGTGTTTGGCCCATTCGACTTGGCCCATTTGATTCGGCCCACTGATTCGGCCCATTTAATTAAGCCGATGTGATATACGAGGCCCGTTGTTGAGGCCCACCTTGATGTAATATATGAGGCCCGTCTATTGAGGCCCACCTTGACATATATGAGGCCCATTTAATATGTTTAAGCCCATGGGTTGAGGCCTAGTGGGATGTACATAAGGCTCATTGCAATATGTGATTCCACCATGGTTTGTGTAATGATGTATATGGCAGGCCGTACCTTGAGAGCAATGATGGTTTGACGTCTACATTGTAAGAATAATGTTGGTTAAATGTCCGCATTATAACTCTCCCTAAGGCCCATTGATAGGCCCATACTTGTTATGTATAAGCCATCTAGGCCCATCTTCGTTATGAGGATAGTTCATCACCTTATAACATGCTTAGTATAATTCCATGACTCATGCCTATACGCATCATATGTATGCTAGATATGAATAGTGACTGATCATAGCATATGTCATTGGGCAGATTATTTATGAGACTCACTGATAGGAGTTACCCACATGAGCGTGTGGTACGCGCAGGATTGCTACATGACTGGATAGTGTGACTCATGCATCTCGCATATGTGTGACATAATCATTATATGCCCTAGCGACATCAAGGTAGTAGCATCCACAGGCATGTCGTGGATGGCCAGATAGGACACCGAAAATATTTGGTTCGAGCATCTGGGCACGTTGGATGTCCGTGGGTGAAAGTCCACAAACCTCCAAAGCCAGGAGACGCCCCAACGTCTAGACCAAGTATATACATGAGCGCCCGAGTGCCGAATACCAGTAGGCCCCGTCTCCCACTCTATCGTGGTCAGTTGGGAGGAGGTGTGGCCTTATCCACCTGAGTGAGGGGGCTGTAAGCTAGGCTGAGTTTACCCAACTCGCAAATAGGTCCGCTGTCGATGAGCCAGGTACGTATTAACAGACTACTGGTCAGGCGAATAGTGTGGTCTCGTCCACCCACTGGTTTGTGCGGTTAGGTAAGCGGCAGTCAGTATGGAGTGTACTAGACCCCGGTGATGATCCTAGAGAGGAACCGTACTAATATGTGAAATTATTAAGCAGGAATTGCATACTCATTCATTCATTCATTCACTATTCACTCGGGCCGGTGGTATGCAACTATTTGTTACGTGTATCTTCTCATGACCAGGATTTCGGTTGAACGCGTGACTAACCTGAGATCAAGAGTTTACCACATTGAGTCTGACTATCCAAATTTAGGTATGGGACTGGTTTGGATAGAAGTCCCTTGTGATGAACCCCGTAGCCTGTGATGCTACGTACTATCATCCCGACCTCACGCTCCAGCTTGGTCATTTCATTCGCATCACATATTGCATCCGTAGGCATATGACATTTTGGGTTATTATGTTTTCTATACTTATATGACTTAGACAGACTTAGCAGGACTTACACATTGCATTGTACCCTCGGTATGTGATATTTGACTCTCTATGACTCCTCATTTGCATAGCTGATCTGTATTACGTACTCTGATATTCTATGACTCATAGACTTGTCAGTATTTTCGTTTACGCTGTTATTGTATGATTCATGATCTTGCCAATATTTCCGATAATGTATTGCATTGAATACTTAGCACTTATCTTGTGCACATACTTTCACCACCCTCTAAGCTTTCTATAAGATTATGCTCGATAGATGCGTGTAGGTGGCGTTAGGTTGCAGCAGCATTGAGCATGGAGTGTATAGCGGTCTTCTGGAGCTTTGGTGTTGATATATGTGTTTCCCTTTCAGCACAGTATTCAAATGTTTATATTAGTAGATATGTGATGATGATGTTGCCTTTGTGATTTGGGTAAACTTGTGGTTATGCTTATTACGAGTGTATGCTGAAAAATCCTCCTTGTAGGATCCAAGGATTGAAGTCTGGTGCATACGCATTGGGAGCCGAGAACGGGGTACTATGGAGGCTGTCGGCACCGGATTCGGCAATCGAAAATTTTGTGAGCCCGGTTCCGAGTTTGGGGCATGACAATGGATCTAGAGATAAAGCAGTTAGATGTTAAAAATTTCTTTCAACATGGTGACCTGGAAGAAGAGATCTACATGCACCAACCAGAGGGGTTTGGAGTCAAGTGTAACGCCCTGGAAATCGGGAGTCATGTATTACTCGACTCCCGAGTTCTCGGGGTCACTTATAGCCGTTTTTCATTAATATGCGATCCAGTCTAAATACGCAGCCTAGAATCTCCTGGAACATGAAGTACATCCACACAAGTCCACTGAAATGAAAGAGACCAAGTACAAATATATATATATATATATATACACACACATGTCCAAAAGAATGAATGGGTCGCACATGATGCTACCCAACAAAATTGTAAAAGAATAGTAAGTCCAAAAAGAATAGAACCGAGCCCCCTGCTCAGCGATCCAATCTCGCCTCTCAAGCTGGCGGAGAACTGTCCATCAACTTGAGTAGGACAGCTTGTCCTCCTCCTCGAAGCTCGCCTCACCGGGCTCCTCAAGCCTTGAGTCACCTGCATCTATGAACGGGTCTGGTTGGTGTTTTAAAACACCGTCCCAGAGTAGGAGTGAGTGATCAACTCAGTGGGTGCCATTAGTCTCAAGTTATAACATGCATCAATTATAATATGAACTTAATGAAAAACAGTCAATCATCAACACCTAGCAATACTTATTAAAATACATGCATGCGAGGTGATATGATGTATGCCCTCACCATAACGGTCCCTCGAGCGACTCCATCTAACGATCGCGTATGACCACACTCCCTCAGAGCGACCTCGACTTCCGAGTCGCCACCCTAGCTAATGCGATGCAATGCGATCGTGTTAGCCGAGTTATTAGTTAAGTTCATTCATCCAGCAGGTTGGGGAATCTGATACACCCCACGTATCAATACTCTAAACTAGTTGCGAGGCCAAGACCTCCCAACGCGTGGGGCCGAGACCCTGCAGTCCGTGATCCCGTCGGGTTCCTCATCCCCGACTTCAAGCACATGAGAAGTGCCGAGAGAAAGGAATCACTCGCTGTCACTACGGGGAGGCGCGGCACCCCAGCGTAGGCTGATAGCTCAGACACAGTATCCCATTCTACCATGCCCGGCTCACGAGGTTATGGACCAGTTGCAATCGGTTATTGGTGGGCCACTTAAGGTTGTAGGGTGTTCCAGGTTCCATACAGGTGTGAGCAAATAGGGTTAACAAATAAGGTTGGGCAGACAGTAGGCTAGACCGCACGAGTCAGGCGAGAATGAGACGAATGACATCAGGCATAAGGGACCCATGTAGTCGAACTACAGTCACCCGAACACACCCACCCAAACCCATGGATCTAACCCTAGCATAGTCCTACCGATAGGACTACTGTCTCTCCTCATGCTCCTGACCAATCCAAGAGTGTGAGGATAATTCATAACCTGCCAACTATCCAGTTTATCAACTAACATATCAATGTCATGTCCTCATGCATCTCAACTATACAAAACAAATATTCCTACCAAGCAAGCAACATTATCAAGAAACAAGGTGCATGTGAGTGTGTGGGTTCGTGAGGAAGTTAAGCACTTCCTCCATCTTAAGAAATCATGAACACAAGGATAATAAATCATACACACAATGAAGCACCACATATGAGGAAAAGGAATCAAGTCAACATGAGCATACTATCATCCATACTCAATATCATGTGAGAGGCAAGATCAACACTAAATTTGAGAGCTAAGCATGCACATCCATACAATTCTAACAAACATATGATTCCTAGTGTCTCTCTAGAATTTCAAATATAACACCCAAGCAATCAAAATCATTAAGCTCGTACTAAAATTGGTATTAGGTCACCTAAGAACAATAGTCCGCACCTATGGATCGTTGGAGGTTTGGAAAACGACCTAGGAATGAGGGCTTTTGGGTCGACCGGCCGGAATCCCTAGAATAAGCCTTGCATGTTAGAATTCCATGACAATCTCTTCTTAATACATGGACTTTCAAGAAGAAGGGGTGAAGGATCTTACCTAGATGACCCATGGACGATTGTTGAGGTTATGGTGTAGAGTTTTCCTTAGGAAAATGATAGGGAGTTGAAAGGGTTGATTCTCTTGAGCCCCACCCCGATCTAAGGTCCAACTTAGCTTTCCTTCACTCTCTCTTTCTTCTCCCCTTGCTTTCTAGCTCTCTCTTTACTCCCTTGGTAATGGTAGTTGTGGTGAGAGTTATGAGATAAGGACTAGGGCTTTATTTCCTAGAGTTGGGCCAATTGGCCTTAAGTTTCCTAAAATACCCACAATGGCCCTCTAGGACCCCTTATCAATGTTAGGGTGGACCTAACACCTCCTTAGTTGCCAAATCTGGTGTATAGGTGCCTTATGGCCCAATGAGGGGCCATATAAAATTTGGGGACAAATGGATGAACGAATATGGGGTCCGAGTAAACGATTATGTCCTTAAAATGGCCCCGTGGTCCATTCTGGTGATTGGAGTGGTTCTGGTGGCCCTCTGGCCATGAAAGTTATAGGGTAGGTGCTCCTTGGCCCGATGAAGGGCCATGCAAAATTTGAGAACAATCAGATATGGGGTTTGGTCATAGGGGCCCGATTTGCGATCAACGGTCACCGTGCCATGATCGAGTCCCAGATTTCGTGGACGGGCGTAGAAAAATACATTAAAACTTTACCATAAGTTTTGAAGAAATCTAACGGCTGAAATATCTCATATTTCAATTTTACTTACAAGTGCCAGATTCAAATTCGGGCCTTGGTGGGGTGCATTTGGCAAGTGCCAGATTCCACTTTTGAGTATCCACCAGGCCCGTGCTCCGTAATGGTCCACAAGCCCAGTGAGGCTAATGCTTCCCAAAATTTTCATAATTTTCTGACCTTCTCATGCCACTGTAGGGCCTGCACGGGTTGTTGCTAAGTGCTACTGCTACCTGGCTCGACGGCCCAAGCTTGGTCCTATCATGGCCTATCTAGTTTGCTCAACTGGGCCAATCCAAGATGTATTTATTTGTGGCACCTTACCGTGAGTGGATTAAACGAATGGTCCTGCGGCAAATCCTACGTAGACGCCCCAGGACACTATTCTGGTTGGACGGAACGTTATATCAAGGGCAAAGAGCATATGGTGTGTAGGCTAGGAAGAGCTGGTATGGGCTGAAACAAGCTCCAAAGCAATGATACAAGAAGTTTGACTCATTCATGTTAAAGCATGGGTATGATAGAATGGAGTCGGACCACTGTGTGTTCATGCACAAGTTCTCAGATGGTGATTTCTTAGTTCTGCTGTTATACGTTGATGACATGTTCATCATGGGAAAAGACATCAAGAAGATTGGCAGGCTGAAATAAGAGTTGGGCAAGTCGTTCACGATGAAAGACTTGTGCACAGCTAAACAGATCCTAAGAATGGAGATAACTCGTGATAGAAGCGGCCGGAAGCTTTGGCTGTCACAAGAGTTGTATATTGAGAAAGTCCTAAAGCGGTTCAATATGAATGCAACGAAGTCGATCAGTACTCCACTGGATGGTCACTTCAAATTGAGCGACAAGTAGTGTCCTAAGACGAAGGCAGTGGTGGATGAGATGAGGAAGATACCCTACGCGTCAGCGGTAACAAGTTTGATATATGTTATAGTGTGTATGCGTCCAGACATAGCATATGCAGTCAGTGTTGTCAGCCGGTATCTTGCCAATCCTGGTAAAGAATATTGGGCAGCGGTGAAATGGATACTGCGATATTTAAGAGGCTCATCTAGGTTGAGCCTGTGTTATGGTGACGAAAAACCTGTGTTAGAGGGCTACACAAATGTAAATATGGCAGGTAACATAGACTCCAGGAAGTTTACATCGGGGTTCATGTTCATGTTTGCAGGGGGAGCGGTCTTATGGCAGAGCAAGCTACAGAAGGTTGTAGCATTATCGACAACAGAGGCCGAGTACATTACAGTCACAGAGGCATGTAAATAGATGTTTTGGATGAAAAGGTTCCTATAGAAACTTAGCCTTAAGCAGAAGCAGCACGTGGTCTATTGCGATAGTCAAAGTGCTATATACTTGAGCAAGAATCTAAGTCAGCACCCCAAGTCAAAACACATAGAGATTCAGTATCACTGGATCAGGGATACTTTAGAACAGAAAGGGTTACAACTTGAAAAGGTCCACACGGACAATAATGGGTCAGACATGATGACCAAGGCATTGTTCAAGGGCAAGTTTGAGGTTTGTAGAAACCAAGATGGCTTGAAGAAGGTGAATTCCTCCCGAGTCAAAAAGGGAGAGATTTGATGGATTTTTCCCCCTCAGAAAGAGAAGAGAACGAGCTCACTCGACCGGTCAAGTAGTGCTCGACTCAAAGTCCAGCGATCAAATTGATTTCGGACTCCGAGGTGCTCGACCAGTCGAGGGAGGTGTTCAACCGGTCAAGTGGGCCGCTCGACCAGTCGAGGTTACGCAGATTTGAGTCTGGATTTTGTGCAGACTGTGTAAATTTGAGGCGGTTTCGCAAGAAGTGCGAAAGGGAGTTGCCTAAACTATAAATAGGGGTCCCTAGGGCTTTTCTAGGGCATTGAGAAGGCTTTCTAAAGCTACTGTGTTAAGGGTTTTCTCGATTAAGGTGAGAGAGAAAGAAAGGGAGAGAGGAAGCTTGTGGAAGGAAGATTTCTTAGTTGACATCTTAGCGCTTCTACGTCCTCGTGATCGATGAGATCTCTTCGTTTTTCATTATTTTCTTATTGTTTATCCACTCCTATGTGAGTGAAGAAGGTTTGATCCAAGCGGTGTATGCTTGCAATTGGTTGTAACATTCTACTTCATAGTGGATTGTTGATTTGGACAAAGTCCCGTAGTTTTTACCTCTTTGAGGGTTTTCCATATAAAAATCCCGTGTCATGTGGTTTGTGCTTTGATTTATTTCATTGCTTTATTATCTCATAATTCTAGTGTTTTTGAGAGGCTAGATCATAAGGTTTTGTGCAACGGCCCCCAACAATTAGGAGAGAAGTCCACTTTTGATTTTTATACGAACCACCATAATGAAATAACAAATCTACTCCAACCATTAGATTCCACACACAAAAATCTAGTCTTAGACAACGGAAATTAGAAATTTATTTTTTTAATTTTATTTAGGTGGGTCACACTAAGGGAAATAATTCGAAGGGTGAGCATCGCAGTGTACAATGTTTCCAATCATATGGTCCACTTGAATAACATACGAGTTGGCTTTTGATACCTGTGCTTAAAATTAGGTAACTCAATTTATGATCAAATTAAATTTCTTAAAGACAACAAGCTAATAATACCTACAAAGTTTTTAGTTTTTTTACAAATTATAAATCCCTTCTCCACCAAGACACTGGTTTGCATAACTCTTTGTGAAGAGTATCTTAGACTTTATATTCGCATTACTCTTTGTGAAGAGTATCTTAGACTTTATATTCGCATTACTCTATCGTTATAGTGAGAGGAACCTTTTGGTAAATATAAACTATCAAAGCATATGAATATTGAAATATCACTACTTATACTATGAAGAATTTTAAAAATCCCTTAAATATATACTTTGGCTAAAACTAATGAAATTAGAGCCCACGTGAGCAATAAAAGTAAGCCCACTTAAAAATATCTGAGAGTGCTCAAATTCTTATGATTTTGCGGCATTTTATTATATTGATTCCAACTCCCTTTGTTTATTATCATTCAAATGGACTTTTTAGCCCGCATGCATCCATTTACCACCCGTTTGCTATCAACCAAACAACCTTACATTTTAAATTCCTCTCGCGTCTTTTCAAGCCGTATGTCTTTTCAAATCGAAAGGCTCAGAACTCTCGTGACAACCAATTGCCCCGGTAAAATCGTTCAAAACCGCTGGTGTCATATAAAGAGATGCTTCTATCATTTTAATAGTCTATCATGGAGATACTACCAATGTGAACCATTCAACGGTCAAGATGCAGACTGGTGCATGTAAAATCAATCAGGCGAATGTGGATATGAATTCCCTTTCCCCTCGATCATTGGACGGATTCCCTTCCTTATCGATCATTGGACGGTGATAGCTTGTCTCTTCGTTTGTTTAAAGGTTAAAGTAGCACCCGGATAGAATAAGAACATCAATACACATGGACGTGCTCGCTGCAATGTGATATATACATGCCGAATCCAAGCCGTCCAGAATCTCGGATCCAGTTTGGATGGTGCACAGACCTACAATCAGATGGACTAAAGGACCCGATTCTCTGACTGAATGGCATCTGATCTTCCGAATTAAAGACGAGATGGGATTGCGTACTGAGTAACTCAGTACCTTATAGCGTGCTGAGTAAACTTTGTAGGGCCCACCGTCAGGTATGTGTATTGTCCACGCCGTCCATCCATTTTATCATATCATTTTATGATATCACTCTAAAATTGAAGAATTTCTAAAGCTCAAGTGGACCACACTACAAGAAAGAGTGGAAATTGAACTCCTACTATTGAAAACTTATTGGGGCCCACGGGATTTTGATCAAGCTGATATTTGTTTTTTCCTTTCATCCATGTCTGTGTGACCTTATGAACAGGTTGGATGAAAAATAAACATCTCTATGGACCCTAGGAAAGTTTCAACGGTGGATGTCACTATCCCCACTGTTTCCTGTAATGTGGTCCATTTTAGCTTTGGATATGCTTCAATTTTGGACTGATGCAATAAAATGATCTGATAAAATGGATGAACGGCGTGGATAAGAAACACAAATCATGGAGGGCCCCACATATTTTACTGAGTTACTCAGTAGGCAATCCGCGTCCATTAAAGACAAGACTGGGGTGTTCATAAAAAATCTATCTAGGTCATTTTCATCTGATGGCCTTTCCCGCTGCTTGAACGGTCAGGATTGCGGTACGTTATGTATGGTGATCTTCTATCTAAAGGACATGTCCAATTGGACAGATGCCAAGAAAAAGACAAAAGCAGACCTGTTAAAATAGAGACTTGATTGATGATTGGACTCGTGGGTCCGTAGATGTCTCCAACCCTTGAAAATGGTCGTTGGATTTTACAAATGTTAATTCGATTCGCGTGGGTGAGATTGATTTGGCGGTTCCGAAAAGAACGCAGAAGATCCGGACCATTCATCCGGTGGGGCCTTCTATGAATAATCTATGTCTGTCCCAGAAAACACGCCTGTCTGGTCCTCAGAAGGGACACACTTGTACAACAGAAATGAACGTTCAAGAAATAAATGATCAACAGTCAATATTCGACGTACCATCTTCGCCATCTGATCAGATGACTGATTACTTTTCTTTTGGAAATGTTTCCCGTGGGGTCCATGTGATGAGTTGACAGTAGCTTATGTACGTACGTTGAGTAGGCACGTGTGTGGAGGATTACCCCACTACCTCCTTGCGGATCACGTAGCATTTCACACGTGTCAAGCGCTACTCTTCGATCGAGTTCGTTTGGACTCGGATTCGGTACTGACCCCTCCAGTAAGGTGATCGGTCGGTGCAGGAAAAAGCTCCGTGGGCTTCACCATGATGTTTGTGTTCTACTGTCCATGCCATTCATCCATTTTTTAATATCATTTTAGAGCATTATCCAAAAAATGAGGGAGACCCAAATCTCAGATAGACCACACCATAAGAGACAGTGGTAATTGAATGCTGGGAACCACAAAAATTTTGGATCATGCTGATATTTTTCCTTTCCCTTCATCCTGGTATTTGTGACCTAATCAACAGGTTAGATGGAAAATAAATATCACAGTGAGGCTTACGATTAAGAATATTTTAAAGATTGGTGATCAGTCGCCCTGTCTCTTACTGTGTAATCCACTTGATATTTGTATCTGCCACATTTTTTGACTCATGCCTAAAATGATCTGGAAATGTGGATGGCCAGCGTGGATAGAACACATACATCACGTAGGACCACCTTAATCTTATGCTATATATCCACTGCGATTCATATGTTTCTACAGATCAGTTTAAGGCAATATTCCAAAAAATAATAATATACAAATTTCAGGTGGACTATGCGAAAAGAAACAGTGATGATTGAATGCTTACCGTTAAAACATTCCAAAGCTCACTGGAAGCGTATTTATAATGTTTATTTTCTATTCAATCTATTATAAAATAAACCATAACTAGATGAATAAAAAATACAAATTATCTTGATCTAAAATTTTTATAACCTCCAAAAAAAGCTTTTAATCGTCTTTCACCACTTTTCCCAGTGATGTGGTCCACCGGAGATTTGTATCGCTTGATTGTTTGGACAACATCCCCAGGTGAGCTGGAAAAACGAAAGGGTAAGGTGGGCCCCACGTGGTAAGGATAACACCCATTGAGCTGTTACTCGGGTAACAGCTAATCCGCTCCATTGGAGCGCACGTTCTGAGATACACCGATGATTTGAACTGTCAAAAATATCATTGCTACCGTAAATAAGTCATTGTTCCGTACTCATGCATATGTTAACCTTTGATTTTTGGAGTTGAATGCGAGCCGTTGAGAATTTCTATCTTCATTTTTTTCTAAATGCTTCAAAGGATAGTGATGGTCACAAACGTGGGCCCGTAGGGCATAAATTCCAAAATATGGACGATTTCGATTGTCAAACTATTCAACGTGTGGGCCTCTGTAGGCAGCTATAGATGGTACATCACGTGCAGGACAACGAACTCCTCTTCCTTGTTTAGTGAGCCTCTAAGGAGAAAAAAGCCGGGTCCGACCGGATCTACCGTGGTGGGTGGGACCCTGAATGTGGGGCCCACTGTAATGTATGTGACTACATCCACGCCATCCATTCATATCATGATTTTTTAAAAAAAATGAAGCAGATCCAACTCTCATGTGTTCCATAATATATACAGGAAACAGTGGTAATAGATCATTAAAAACTTCTCATGGGCCACAAAAGTTTTAGATCGAGCTGATATTTGTGTGGTCTTTTCATCCAGATCTTTATGACCTTATCAACAGGTTGGATGGCAAATAAACATTCCGGTGACCCTGGTGAAGTTTTTAATGGTGGGGATTCAATCACTAATGTTTCTTGTGGTATGGTCCACATAAGATTTAGATCTCCTTAAATTTTGGGATCGTGCCCTAAAATGAGCTTTCAGAACGGTTGGAGGGTGTAGATTTAAGCCACATAAATCAATATGAGCCCCACAGTTAGGGGTCCCACCCACCTCGGTGGATCCGGGTCGCACCTTGACGCCACTTGCGGTGTAACCCGGAGCTTTGTGAGGCCGTGATATTCGTGTTACGTCCGCTCCGTCCGTCCATTTCTCCGTCTCATCTTAAAACACTAGCCAAAAAGTCACGTAGCCCATGTCGCAAGCAGCAGTTCGGACGACAATGCTGAACGTTGAAACCTTTTTAGGGCCCACTGTTACGTACGCCATCTTTCATGATGAGATGAACGAAGGAAAAACACAAATATCATCTGGATCCAAAACTTCTGTGGCAGGCTTCAGCAGTGGGCGTTCAATTCGTTTCCTATAGTGTGGCCCACTTCAGTTTGTGATTTGGCTCATGTCCTAAAATTAGATGAAATGCCTTGCCGATGTCATGCAAGGACCGAAGCCCGACGGACGCGAATTGCGACACGGTGTCTTAAGAAGTTCCTGCCGTTGGAAGTTAGGTAGGGCCCACCACGATGTTTTTGTGAAATTCATCCTTTTCATCCAATTTTTTCAGATAATTGTAGGAAATCCATCCTATGTGTATCCAAAACTCAAGTGAGCCGCATGAGAGGAAACAGTAGAGATTGAATGACCACTGTTGAAACATTCTTAGGGCCATATAAATTTTGTATCAAGCTAACATTATTTTGTATTTTCAGTTCATCCTGGTTGGAATGACATTATGAACAGTTTAGCTGGCCTAAAAACATTAAGATGAACCCTATAAAGGTTTCAATGGTAGGCATTCCTCTAGATTCACCTCATCTTTTGTCTTACAACCTTAAATGAGAAAAAACAAATGGATGGACAAGATTGATTTTTCGCAGACATGGCAATCGGCCAACCCAGGACCCGGATCCCGACGGAAATGGATTGGCTACTTCCCTTGCCACCAGCCAATGGCTGGTGGTCGGTAGTCTATGGGCCCCACCATGATGTATGTGTTTCATCCATGCCGTCCATATATTTTTTAAGATCATCTTATGGTATGAGATCAAAAATGAAGTATATACAAATCTCAAGTGGACCATATTTGTAACAGCCCACGCCCACACTGTATGATATTGTCCGCTCTAGGCACAGCCCGTACGGTTTTGTTCTTGAGGAACTCCCCTAAAAGGTCTCATACAGTATAGGGTAACAACTCCACATATAACTACCACAACTTCAAACGACACTTCTGATGTGGGACAAAGTTCACCTTCATTATGTGCACAGTAGCCTGCCAGCCATCTTGGGGCCCGCCCACATGTGACCACAGTGATGGGGTGTCATAATATCCCCTACCGAGGGCAGAGCTGTCCTCGGCTCTGATACCATTTGTAACAGCCCACGCCCACACTGTATGATATTGTCCGCTCTGGGCACAGCCCGCACGGTTTTATTCTTGGAGAACTCCCCCAAAAGGCCTCATACAGTATAAGGTGGCAACTTCACATATAATCACCACAACTTCAAACGACACTTCCGATGTGGGACAAAGTTCACCTTCACTGTATGCACAGTAGCCTGCCAGCACAATAACCTGTCAGCCACACAGTAGCCTGCCAGCCATCTTGGGGCCCGCCCACATGTGACCACAGTGATGGGGCGTCACAATATTGCAGAAAACAATGTTAAACGAGCATCGACCATTAGAAACCTTTTGGAGGCCATAAAAGTTTTGGATCAAGCTGATTTTATTTTATTTTTACCTTTATCTGGGCCTGTATGACCGAATCAACATATTAGATGTCAAATAAACAGTACAGTGGGCCTTAAGAGAATTTTAATTGTGGATATTTAATCAATATTGTTTTCCTATAGTGTGGTCCACTTGAGATTTATATCCCTCTCATTTTTTGCAACATGCCCTAAAATGATCCGTAAAAATAGATGAACGAAATGAATGAAACACATACATCATGGTAGAGCCCACGGAGTACCAACCACTAGCCATGGGGCAGTGGAAGGGGGAGTAGCCTATCCGTTTCCGAGGGGACGCAGATTATACGGATTGGCTACTTGCCTACTCCCCTGCCACTAGCCTAGTCACTCGTGACCTGGTGCTCTATGGCCCCACCATGATGTATATTATTCATCCATATTGTTCATCTATTTTTAGGGCCTCATCCAGAGAATAAGAGGGATATAAATCTCAAGTGGATGACACCACATAAATCTCGGGTGGATCATACCACAGGAAAAACAATAGTGATTGGATATCCACTATTAAAATCATCCTAAGGCCCACTGTACTGTTTATTTGACATCCAATCTGTTGATTAGGTCATACAAACCTGGAAGAAGGGAAAAAAACAAAAATCAGATTGATCCAAAACTTTTACGGGTCCCAGAAAGTTTTTAATGGTCAATGTTCATTCAACACTAATTCTTTTAATGTGGTCCACTTGAGAGTGGTATATACCTCATTTTTTCTCTCATACCCTGGAATGATCTAGACAAATAGATGGACAATATGGATGAAATACAAACATCATGGAAGGGCCCACGGAGCACCGACTACCGGCCATTGGCTGGTGACAGGGGAGGAGCCAATCCGTTTTCCGGTACTACCCTCTTCCGTACCTAGTCAGCTATCCATTTTTGCACGTCATTTTAAGGTACCAGCCAAAAAATGAGGCAGACCGAAGGATTAAATGGTCCACATTATAGGAAGCAGTGGTGATAATGACAGCTGCTGTTGAAACCTTCCTAGGCCCACCATGATGGTTAAAAAAATATATCAGATTGATCCAAAACTTCAGTTGCACCCAAAATGTTTTCAATGGTAAGTATTTAATTCTCGTTGTGTGGTCCAATTGAGCCTTTGATCTACCTCATTTTTGGAATTGTACACTAACATGACATGGAAAAATGTATAGACGGTGCAGATAAAACCCATACATCACAGTGGCCCCTCAGATCCCCTGGTTACTACCCAATCCGCATTCCAGCCCAACCACATATGCAGGAGATTTGCAGCATTCAATTGGTGGGTCCTACTGTGAAGGAGCGGCGGTCCGAAAATTATGATGATCATATGATGTTAACCTTCTGATTTGAGTTCTTTCCATCATTGAACATGGACCGTCAGACAAACTCTTTCTTCATGTCCATTCGGACTCTTTTTATAAAGAAAATCCCTCGGATGGTCAGGATTGTTCAATGGGAGTTACTCCATGAGGCGCTAGTTATCCCTCGTTGGATCAACACGACGAACGGCCCTTGTGATATCCAGTCCATCCATCAGATGGACCTACAGTGTATGTATTATGGCCCCAAATCAGGCTGTTGAGATAGGATGGATGGTTAAAACTGATTGACCGTGGTGCACGTTCAGCATACTAATATGGCCAAACTAAAGATAAGACACACCAGATTTGAGCCGCGACACATAAAGTGGGCCCCTTAACAAGTGGCCAAAACCTGTCACACACATGTCGCTAGGCACGTGTGGCAGGAGTAGAATGCAAAACGAATTTACCGGTGGTCGTAGTGATGCGCACAGGGCAATTATACGCCGGTGCTGGACTCTTCCCACTGTCTGTCACATTTAAAATAGTGGGTCCCAGCATAAGGGCGTGTTTGGACGGGCACATCTCATGGGATTAGATTGTATTAGGGTGGATGCAGGTAATGGTCGCTGCGTCAGGGGATTGTTGGCAATCACATGGGATTACTATATACAGGGAATCTACCACCCAGTATGTATGGCCCGCCTGGCCAATCCCGGGATTACGCCCAGCCAATCACTTCCAATCCGTCCACCCAAACATGTCCCGGGCAAAATAGATGAGAATAGATAAGATTAGGAGGGATTGAGTGGATTACGAGTTAACGATGGCAATGTCAGTAGATTGCTGGCAATCCCATGGGATTGCTTTGAAGGCAGAAGTTCAACATGCCTGCCTGTTTGCCAGGCCGGCCAATCTCGGGATTGCTCCTTCCAATCCCTTCCAATACAATCTAATCCCATCTAAGTCTGCCCAGCCAAACAGACCCTAAATGGATTATAAATCAGCAACTACACTGAAAGTATGATCTTACTCGCTGATTGATGGATGGTATTGTCGAAACATTTCTCGCTGATTGATGGATGGTATTGTCGAAACAAATGTTCATTAATCAGAGGTCCTTATTGTCTAATCAATCTGATATTTAGGCATATGATCAATATGCCGTGGCTCACACGATTCGGGCGGCTGAGATTTAAACTAGATGCGGTCCACGTATAAAGTGGATAAGCATTTATTTGGGACTTGGATTGGCAAATTAAGAGTGTGGATGAAAAATACAATAGTAGCTTATGTGGCCTTGAGTTCTGAAATCTGGTCCCATGCTTTTGTAATCCAGACCATTGGTCTACTGGACTCCACCCTGGTGGGCTATTCATTAAAAAAAAAATTAAAAAAATCTCCTTGATAAGACACTGTGGGCCTATTTATTTGATTGTCTAAGATAAGACGTTTGAGTAGAGAAATACAACAATGGTCCACATCGACTGACAATGGTCATAATATTAGTATTCCAAACTTTCTAATCTATCAGATATTTTTTATGTGACATTCTCCATCTATGATGGAATAAAGAGATAAGTGGTTCGGATTATCGAAACATGGGTCCCATTTTCCATAACTGAAATCCTTGTATACTGCACAAACATGTGGGCCACGTATCATATAATCCCATTAAAAAAAGATAAGAAAAGCAAAAGAACGCAGCGACCGCCACCGCTGCTCGAAAACAAAAAAGCAAAAGCGAGAAAGATGTTGCCTCTTATGGATCGCGACGTAAGGGCTGCAGCACGTCTCCCTTAATGGACCCTACATGAACGTTCTAGGATGATCTGGACCATCCATCTATGGGGAATTATGATAGATAGATTATTTATTTAAAAGATAATCTGATGAAAGGAAATTGACTACTGATTTGTTGTACTCAAATCGACAGTCAGAAAAAAAAAATTGGACTGCTCTAACCATTTTCCAGTGCCCACTATGGCAGTTCTCCGCAAATGGATGGTTCTGATAATGGGAAAGCGGTTAAAAGTGGACCCCATTAGGAAACACATGGATGTTTTCCCATGCGTCGCGACACATGCAAAGAGAACTCAGAAAAGGTGGACCAGCTCCAAAGTGCAGAATGGAAGGTCTACTTCAAAGGTTGAGAAAGAATCAAAAGTTCCCATGATCTAAGGCGCGCTTTTCTTTTGAATAGAAAAGAAAAAGCAAGAAAACCCGAGCTATCAACGGCTAACTGCTCTCTCTCCCTCTCTCTCACGAGAATTCACAGAAGGAAGACGGAGAGATGAAATGGGGAAGAAAGAAATCATCTGGCCTTTCGCTTCCTCACCTCTTTCCAATTCCATGGCTTTCGAAGCTCAAGCTGATGGGAGGCAAAACCAAACCCCAACCTGCAAAATCCAAGCAAAAACCCAAACCCAAATCACCCCAGAACTCATCCATACCTGTTTGTTTCAGGTCCTCCTCTCGGCCATCTGACTGCGGCTTCCGTTCCGTCTCCGACGTCTCCTTCTCGCCGGAAATTTTCAACAGGAGGATGGACCGGAACCTGACCGGATTGGTCGATCCGGAAGATGATTTCTGGAGATTCTCCTTCCGTAACAAGAGGTTTGAATGCAGGGAGAGCTTAGGGAGCTTCGAAGACGAGCTTGCATTTCAGTTCTCGAATTGTGGCAGCTGCAGATCGAGCGGTAAAGCTGGAAGAAAAGATTTTGATCTTAGGAAGAGGTGCAACCATTTATCAGTGAAATTCGAGATGTCTCCGCAAAATCAAAGTTCTGAGAACGATGAAGACTGGAATAAAATGAGATTCGAGCATCGACGGAGGCTACTTAGGAAACATAGGAAATCGAGAAGAGCAGATGGAAGAATTTTAGCAGCAGCAGAAGAAGTTATTACATATAGAGAAGAATCGGTTCAAGAAGATCAGAGATCTCAAAAACAAGATCCAAAGATCTCGGAATCGGATCAAACGGACAGGGTCCATTCGCCGAATTCAATAAAATCATGCCGGAAAACAGAACAGGAAGAAATTCAGAAATCGACAGCTCTGGATTCACAGAAACCAGATCAGCAAATCACAAAAGATGAAGATGGAATTCCACGCAGTATTTCATCAGATTCAGAGCAAAAATCATCAAACGATCAGGCAATTAGAGATCTCAGGCTGAGGAGGAAAATCAGACAAAGATCGAAAGGCGGACCGAATTCTCCGAGGACTGCTTCAAGGAACGACATGTGTAAGATAAGAGCTCTGGAGAATCTAAAGAAAGCGAAGAAGAAGAAGGAGAGGGAAACAGATATATGCAGATCATTCGAGAATTACGCTGTGGTGAAGAGCTCCTTCGATCCACAGAAAGATTTCAGAGAATCGATGGTGGACATGATCTCAGAGAATGGGATCGAACGGCCAGAAGAGCTCGAGAGTCTCTTGGCTTGCTATCTGTCGTTGAATTCGGATGAGTATGGCGACCTCATTGTGAAGGAATTTCAGCAGGTATGGATGGATTTGAATTTTGGACAGAGACCGTTGAATAGCAAAGCTAGAGCTGAGTAATTATAATTAGTAATATGATTAGAGCTTAATTACGACCGTAATTGCTCTGTAAATAACATATAATGATGTTTTATTAGTTTCTACTTGTTAGTAAATCTTCTTTCCTGTTCTGAGTTCACCTGCAAGCATTGTATGTTAACTTTCGGATCTTTTCGGCCAACGTGTCATGTTTCTTGGACATCCAAACCGTTGTAGAAGATGGGCCACACGATTAAGATTACGTGGCATTAAATCACACTGATCTGCTAATTAAGTGGGGCACACCTGTATGTTGAATCATTCCATCGTCCATCCATTGATTCGATTTTATGGCCTGCCTGATGAGTGGACCAGCCTTAAATCTTGCCTCAAATGATCTTCAAGGTGTGGTCCTTTTGAAAGGACACGTTGGAAGCGGACTACGTGCTGCCCCTGCCCGGACGGAAATTGGTCCAGGGGCTACGTGGGGCCATCAATATGTTTGGGTTTTATCTACGCTGTTCATCCAATTTCCTGGATCATTTTAGGCTCTGATTCGAAAAAAAATAAGCAGATCCAAGGGTCAAGTGAACCATACATTAGAAAGGAGCGGTGATAATGACATCCACCGTTCAAACCTTCCTAGGACCAACCATGATGTCCATTTACCATCCAATCTATTCTTAAAGGTTACATAGACCTGATTGAAGGTAAAACACAAATGTCAGCCTGATTTAACGGTGGGCGCGCAATTCCGGAAACGGATTGGCTACTCCCCCTGCCACCAGCCAATGGCTTGTGGTCGGTGCTCTGTGGGCCCACCATGATGTACGTGTTTCATCCATGCCGTCCATCTATTTTTTTAGATAATTTTATAGTATAAGACATAAAATGAGGTATATCCCAATCTCAAATAGACCACATTACAGGAAACAGTGTTTAATAAGTGTGGACCGTTAAAAACCTTTTGGGGGCCATAAAAGTTTTGGATCAAGCTATCTTTGGTTTTTCCCTTCATCTGGTCTTTTATGACCTAATCAAAATATTGGATGTCAAATAAACAGTACAGTGGACCTTAGGAGTATTTTAATGGTGGATATCCAATCACCATTATTTTCCTGTGGTGTGGTCTACTTCAGATTTGTATCCCTCCCTTTTTTGGTATAAACGTCTAAAATAATCTGTAAAAATGGTTGAACGGAATGGATGAAACACATACATTATAGTGGGGACCACAGAGCACCGACCGACCAGCCACGGGGATGGTGGCAGGGGGAGTAGCCAATCCATTTCCCCCAATTCCCACCGTGTGTGGTATACCTGAGCCTTGGATCTGCGTCTAAAGTGATTTGTAAAATGAATGAACCCGCTGTATGAAACCATACATCCTGGTGGGTCCCACAGCTCCTAATAGGACTGATTCGGTCCAGGCGGGGGCTGGACTCAATCCGCTTCCATCTCTTTGTTGAAACCATCATGAGTTGCTTATGAGTCCACGTGATCATTTTTTAGTTGGGCAATCACAGCCATCAAGTCCATGGCTTGCATAAGGATAAGAATGGCTATATAAAATAAGGCCAAGTATGGATTGGATTGTCCAATCACTGTGACTTTTGACTTGATATGTGGACTGAACTTAAATGGGCAGTCAGATCAATCGATTGGACAGATTGTCCCAATCAACAAATGCAAGTAGGAGCACCATAGCTTATGGTGCTCTCACAGCAGCTGAGCGTTTCTCTAGTTTTGCAAGTGTGTTATGGTGTGAATTAATTGAATCGTAAAAAGGGTAAATTATTGAGCTGTGAATCAGAGCAAATTGTACTTTAATTACTATGAATCAATGATTTTGAAATCTCTCACGGAGGCTTTGATTCAATCTCATGTGTCACAAATTCTTCCAAACAGCTACACTAGTTCCTTGGGTTTGAGTCCTTTAACTCAGTGGTAGACTCTGAGGAGCTTCAACGCGAGGTCTTGAGTTCGCTACCCATAGGTGATGAATTCCCACCATAGCGTGTGGGTGTATGTCGGGTGTGTCTTTGAAAAAAAAAAAGGCTACCCTAGTACCTTGGATGGGCTTCACCATGTCTGTTTTATATGAAATTGATCCTAACCACCAGGTCATTCACTCTGATGCTAGGCATATTGTACAAAAATCAGTCTATTTCATAATTCAGGTGGGCTGTACGAAAGGAAAGCAGGTGGGACAAAGACAACCAAATCGGCTTTAAAAAACATAGCTTGGCTTGGGATTTAGGTGGGCCATGCCAAGCGAAATAATTGAGAAAGAGACATCTACCCATGTTGATATCTACCCCTCCTTTTTTTTCAAGGCCCACCATAATAATTATACAGAATCTATTCCAGCCATTACATCCATGGTACAATTTATGCTTGGGAACAAATCAGGCTCAACTGCCATTTAGCTAAGCCATTTCCAGGAAAATAGTTTCAAGGGGTATTCGGTTGTGCAGTGTAGCACACAACACCGAATGTTGATATTGTGTGCCGCTGTAAAAGTTGTATGCGCTCCATCCATTTTGCCCCCTCCTTCCAAATCTAAGTGGATAACATCATAGAAAACAATAGTAATTGAACATCCATTATTAAAAATTTACTAGGAGCTATAAAAGTTTTGGATCAAGTTGGTATTTGTGTTTTCCCTTTGTCCATATATGTGTTACCTAATCAACAAATATATGACAAGTAAACATTACAGTGGGCCCTAGGAAGTTTTTAATGGTGGGCATTCAATCATTTTTGTTTCTTGTGGTGTGATGCAACTGAAATTTGCATCATGCCCAAAAGTGAGTGGGCAAAATGGGTAGACAATAAAGATAAAACACATACATCATGATGGGTCCATAGAACTTTTCTAACTCCGATTCCAGTCCTTTAAGGGGGCATTTTGCACACCGTATTAGATGGGATTAGGTGGGACATAATTGCATTTGGTGCCATGCATATTACATCCAGCGTTTGGGAAGGATGAGAAATGTTGGGATTAGGTGAGATGGAATTGCATTTGGTCCCATGTGGGATTTAAGTGGATTTTGAAATCCACTACACATATGGGCCCACCCCACATTGATGCATGTGTTTATCCATGCCGTCCATCCATATACATTGTTTACACATCACATTCTAATTATATATGTGTACAAGTGAATGACATCTGTTGTAGATTTAGTCAGTTGATTATAATTTTATGGTCCACCAAATAAGATTTTGCTTAATCCAGTGTTTTCCTATGGCAAGAATTTTATCCCAAACATGGGATTGGATGGCTAAAATACCATAATATTTCTAGACATACAATCATTTTGCAACAATGATGTTAATCCCATCTAATACAATTCAATACCATTTTATTCTTTGGACCAAACACGCCCTAAGGGTAAGCATCGCCCTCTAGCTTTCCAATTGTTTAATCCACCTAAATCGCATATTCAGCTAAATTTTTACCCCTAGGGTTGACACACATGGTGATTGGATTGAATTTCACATCAACATTACAATTAGGGCTGTACACGAACCGGGCTAGCCCGGTTAACTCGCTTGACTCGGCCCGACCCGGAACTGAGTTCAGGTCGGGACAAGCCATTTTCTTCAGCCTGAAATTGAGTTCGGGCCGAGTACGGATAGGTCCCAGTTTGGCCCGACCCAACCTGAAAACTGACTCGACCTGGCCCAACTCGGTCAAGTGGGGTGTGTGTGTGTGTGTGTGTGTATTTCAAAACCCTACCCGTCTTTTTTCCCTTTATCTTCTAGGATAGTTCACCGCCTATCTTTGAAGTGACAATGCCTCATCCACCTCATAGATATATAACTTGAACGGTATAGATTCATCCAAATACAAAAAGAAATTATAATGTCCTGACTAGTTAGATTTTTTGTGGAGTCTATAGTTCAACTATCTAAACCGTTGATCGACGACCTTGTAATGGGACGCGGATTACCTGCCAAAGCCCTTCCCATGAACTTGCTGTAAGGTTTAAAACTAGCCTATTCGGCCCAAACTTACCCGATTGCTGACCGGGCCGGGTTTGGGCTGGACAAGTTGGCCCGATGACCGGGCCGGGCCAGGTTCGCTCTGGGTGTGGCTGGTGATCGGGTTGGGCCGGTTTGAGCCCAGTTCGACTTGGATCGACTCTTGTACAACCCTAATCACAATGGGCTATGTTTGTATCATACTAAATATAAGCCACCAATGGAGCCCTAAACATTGAACTTAGGGCTCCCAACCGTGCCTTCGACCAGTGGATATCCAAACTCATGGCCTATATAGATCCCACCCGTCTAGTAGACCACATGCGTTTGAATTTAGATCATTTGAAACCTTTTATTTTCTTCTCTTTTCAAATTGCAAATACTCTTTTTACATGCATGGTCGGTCACCCGATGCGTAATTTAGAAATTTTTACATATGGTGGGCCCTCCTGATGCATGGCTCGGGTGTAACACACGCATGCCAATGTGGTACATGTGGTCCTGTGTGGGGGTGCATGGGTTATTGGGTTGCATATCTACTTAGTTTCCCATCATCAGTTGTCCCACTGGATGAGTCATCATTAGGGTATTATTTAGGAAGACAAAACGCACGAATCCACTCCATTCATTACCTAGCTCATACATTGTTAGGTCCAAAGATTGGCATTCTGATCAAATAATCATACCCTTCTAATCAGAGGGATTCGACCGTTTGTGGGAGATTAACCATTGCATATTTATCTTGCAGCATACATCTTGGACATTGATGGATGGATCATCCGATGAGTTTGAAATTTTGAGCTACAGACCCTCTTACGGCATCTATGGTGCACCCCACCTGTTGAACAGGCCAGATCTGTCCACACGGGTCTTGCGAGGATTTGAAATAAGGACGCAGGATTTTCCAGCCATGGACACAGTAGCGTATGACCATGGCATCCAGTTTTATTAAAGTCTCCTTCCACCCTTCTAGGACCACATCCTGTCTAGGTTGGTGGGACCACATCAGGTCACACTCACAGATGAAGAATGTAACATTGCATTGATCTGTCATCCAGGTCATTGATCTGACGAGCAGCATTGTGCATGGACCATGCGCAAAAAAATTCTAAGTTTCAAAGATCCCAGACCTCCAATTTATTTTTATTATTATTATTTTATTTTGGACATAGCCCATCATCCATTCTAAGGCCTGCCCTCCAACATGGGCCTCACTTGTACAATACAACCAACAGGCAGAGGCTGCGTTTGGATGCACTATCACATCACATTGTGATAATTGCTTCGGCACTGAAGAAATGACCAAATTGCACTTTACTTCTAAATAACTCAGTTAGGAACCACAGACCCTGGTCCCTTAAACCAAGGGTTGTCAATGGTCTGGACCTAGGGTTGAATTAGGCAGGATCTTGAACTGTTTGTGCCGGCCTGGCCCACGCATTGAGGCCCACGCATTGACAGCCCATAAAACCAGAATAAAAGAAGAAGGCAATTGCAATTTCATCATTCCATTTTCCAAATTGTATAAATCACAGTTCAATTGGATAATGCATCCAAACACAGCCTATGACAAATGTGAATCACTTCCAAGCATTGTCCTTCACCCATAAATGGGGCTGTTAATGGGCCACCAAATCAAATTTGAATAGGCCCAGCCCAAACAGTTCATCAAAACCAAATGGAATTGGCCAAACCGTGGCTGTAGTGCTTCTAAACCGTAATTAATATTCATAATCGATGGTGGAAATTGCCATGGAAACCCCATAGACAGGCTTCTATTCTTCTGCTTTCGTCGTCCCGAGTTGCAGGTCAGATAAGAATAGGAAGGCATGGCATTGTGTATCCGTCTTCAGAGCCCGAAAGACCCAAATGTGTACATTTCATCAAAGATCACTTGTGTTCCTACAAAGAGAAGGCAAAAAGAAAACCTCCCAAATAACTCAATGGGCTTATAAACAGCCACTCAATAAGGCCTCTGGCCTTCAATATTTCCATGTGGATAGTAATTGCAAGTGATGAATGTGTCTCCGCTCCTGCAAATGATCTTAGCACATCCGACTGACGATGTAGTCTTCCAGATCAACTGTGTGTAGTGCAGGCAACTTTGTTCTGTGAGCATTGATTTGATTTATAGTCGTAGATGGATTCCTCTGCAGCCCAAGCAGCAACTGCATCTGATGGCTTCCAATGCCTCCCACTTCCTCGAAAGAGGTTCTCTCCCAAGTCTCCCACTGAATGAATCAAAGCACAGTCGTCCTGCCTTTGGCCAGCGTACCACCTTGCGAACGTTTCCAGCTTGGTACTCCATTCGAGGGGAGGGAGGCCGTGTCGCATCCTGACCTCATTCTGTGGGTTGAGAAATTGCTCGATTGTGGTGGCTTCTGGTGTTGGATCTGTGGCCCGTCTTTGTGTTTGTGCTGGAACTGGAGTGAGGAGAGAGGAAAGGAGAAGGAAGGTTGCCCAGAACAAACAAAGAAGGGACTTGGCTGTGGCCATTGATATCAAAAATTGGATATGGAAATGATTGAGAATTTTGTTTTTCTTTTGGGAGCGACGGAAACATCGAGTTATTAAGATGGGTTTTTATAGGGACTGACAAGATTCTGAATTCGTATTAGAAAAATGAGCTGAAGTAAATGCAGTTTGTGATTCAAACAATCTCATGTGTTCATCTCCTGATTCCATGGTTAGAACACGTTCATGAATGTGGGAAAGGATGAGTCATTAACATAGGAACATGCGACTAATCATTGGCACCTATGAAATTAACTAGGCAGGAGAATGTCTTCCACAACATTACTTATCGTACGTCACATTGCCAGATGTATCCGTTGCACCCATGGCACACCTCCATCGATCGATACAACTCAAAATCATGGACCTCTTTGTGGATGGAGCGTGGCCCAAAAATCACACTGACCAGACAATCCTAGCTATAGGTAACGTTTTACCATTCGATACCACAGCTAAATTTCATAATATTAGGCATCATAGATTATTTAAATGACCTTGTATGATGCAATGTTCAGACCAAGCCCAAAAGGCATCTTAGGCATCTGTTAATTGCAGCTTAATCACAAAAAATAAAGTACCATAATCATTCTATATGGTTTTTTAATGACACGTCGAAGATACTGCAGATTCAGCTAGCTATATTTTACTGTTTTATTTTAGTATACAGGTGTTTGACAATTTCATCAATTAGATAACAGGAATTGGGTTTTCATTATTAACAAAGGCATAAGAAAATGATAAGATTACACATATCCAGGTCCACTCGTACTAGAAAAGAACATGTCAATGTTGTGATGGATATAACAGAGATTATCTGTGGTGATGGCCACATGGTCCCATGTGATCAGATGCATAATAGCCACATCGATGCAATCAGGTATGGTTGAGAATCATACCGACACTTTCATGGTGAATGGTAAACCACGGTGCCATTGGTAAGCTCTGTGGCTGATCCTTGATTGGCTTTCATGAGAATATACGGTCGGTATGGCCTCGAGTCGAGGCCCATCTAGAACTTGTTTGTATGTAACTCGTAGTTCTAAACTCGGTGACTCAACTCATAACTCAGCTGAGACAACTCGACTCGGCAACAAGTCGAGCGGAATCACCATGAAACTCGCTGAAGAGATCGACTCGATTCAAAGTTGGCATGACTCGTTGAGTCAGATCACCTACTTAGTCAAGTTGTAATGACTCAGCGTGACTCAAAACAAGTCACTCGCTAGGTTAAAACATCTTGAAAGAAAAAGATGCAAGATGTTGGTGGGATTCAAACTCAAGACTTCAAACATGCAACACATCAGCGTCTACCAGCAGGCCACACTAGTTATGTGATTTAGCTTGCTTAGTTTTATACTCATATTTATGTACTTAGTTTTATATTCATATGTATATACTATTAGTGAAATGCTATCCCCAGTTTAATTATTAAAAATCGAGTGAGTCATTGAGTCGACTCAACCCAGCTGGATATCGAGTCAAGTCGAGTTTTCACGTTTTTAAACCATGATGCAACTAGTAGAGGAATAATCCACTGGAACTCGAACACATTGAAATACGATGTGACCCCATCTTACCAAACAAGTGTGCCCCTTAACAAATTCGCGCCATCCATCCAGTGGCCCCATCTTGTAATGCCCTTTTTTTTTTTTTTTTTTTTTTGAAAGATGATAATATTATTAGGCTAGAACAGCCAAAAACAAAACTAGAAAGAAAGGAAGAAAAAAAAAAAAACACGGAAAAAGACAAAGCACTACAACCCAAAACTACAGGCCCATGCCCTCACTGTACAAACGAGGCCACCAGCCCTACAAGAACAATCAAGGGACCAACTCACCAGCCCTGCAGGAACAATCAAGATGGCCCTCACTCATTTTGTAATGCCCTTATTTCAAGCTCGATAAATTATGAAATACTGATTACTAGTAGGATGGATGATTCCTACGCCTTGAGGGGGAGTTGTTGTCTGATGTCTTAAATTTGATTGTGCTCGGTCTGTTGATGGAATCGACAGACCACTCGATCCCATCAAGAAAATTCGGACCTTTTGCCTTTGCTCGTTGAATAGTTTATGGGTCCAAATCGATATGATTAAAGGTGACTTCAATCCTATCGACAGATGTCAATGACACTCAATATGATTGAAACTCCTTCGACCGACTTGTGCAATTTTACGGAATTGCGGGTTTTGTTTTCTATTTTGGTTTTTAATCTATTAAATAGTTTGTAATCAAGGATTAGGAGAAGAAAAATGTGTATAGGGCTTTTGGGGAGCAAATGAAGTTCAAAGCTAGGGTTTTTATATGTATTCTCAATCGGTAAACTCTTTCATCTCTCGTAAACATCGATTTCATAGTGAATTCGTTGTCGCTTTGTGTCATGGTTTTTTTTTTGTTAGCTTTGAGGGTTTTTTATATGTAAAACCTTGTATTATGTTTGTGCTTGGTTTGATTGATCTCTTATTGTTTAATTATAACTCAAAGTTGCTTCCGCGCGTCCCCCCAATAAGTAGTATCAGAGCTAACATTGAAATTTTTTGAGTTTATTGAATCTGAAAATATGTCTTTTAAGGGATCTAATATTAAGTATGAAATGAAGAAGTTTACTAGGAGAAATAATTTTGAATTATGGACGGTTAAGATTAGGGGTGCACATCGAACCGTTGGATCCGTGTAACCAGACTGAAACCGTTAGATCGGTCCGGTTTGGTCCGATTCTATGATGCTAACGGTCCAGTTCCGGTTCCAAAATTCTCAAAACCGTTGATTATGGATCGGTTTCGGTTTAGGGCCCTGTAGAACCGATCCGAACAGTTGAACCGAACCGTGCCACGAACCGTAGATCCGAACCATGGATCTAAGCATTCATTTAAAAAAAACCTTAAAGTTCCTCTGCCTTTAGCTTTAGAGCCCCCCTGCGGCCCTGCCTCTCGCCCTTGCAAAAAGAAAAACACCCCTCCCTCAATCCCTCTGCCCTCTCTCTCTCTCTCTCTCTCTCTCTCTCTCTCTCTCTCTCTCTCTCTCTCTCAGTCTTTCTCCCTCTCTCTCTCTCTCTTGTGTCCTAGACCGGCAGCCATGCGGCGCCCTCCCTTGACAGTCCGACCCCTCTCTCTCTCTCTCTCTCTCTCTCTCTCTCTCTCTCTCTCTCTCTCTCCCTCTCTCTCTCTCTCTCTCTTGCTATCCCAAACACCGGCATCCATGCGGCGCCCTCCCTTGACGGTCCGACCCCCCCCCCCTCCCCCCTTCTCTGCATCAAATCTCGAAAGGTAATTTTCGTTCTCCTTTGCTATTCTATCTTTTCTTGTCTTTTCAAGCCCTAATTCTTTCTATCTTCTATGAAAGTAGTATAATCTTTGCATACTATAGAATGCTTTTCGATGATTTGAGGAGAGGGTTTCGTTCTGTTCTGGGAAAATCTCAAATGGGTTTTGCTTATTTTCTGATGATTTTGCTTCTGGCTTGGGATTTCTGATGGATTTTAGAAATTGGTGTTTCTTTTTCTAGGGTTTCTGAATTTCTCCCCCCTTTTCAAAACCCTAAATAAAAGGTTGCATTTACAGTGTTATTTTCTCTTTGCAGGGTAAATTTCTCAAAAACATCACGTCTAGCCATCCCTCTCTTGCTGGCCGTCCCTCTCCGGTCATCCATCGCTGGCCGTCCCTCTCTGGCCATCTTGAATCTCCATCCAAACTTCAACAACGGCTTTATCGTCAATCTCTATGATGGTAATTACTATTTACTAATTATCAATGTGATTGATTTTTTGCAAATGTTTTATTGAATATAAACTATTGTTGTAATCAATAATAAAGTATAATGATGTGAGATTTTCACTACATTTACAAGATAATCAACTATTAAAAATTTAAAACAGACCCTAAAGGGTGTTTGATGGCTATATATGAAAAGCCAAAGAAGATGGTATATATCAAAAATTCTAAAAATAAATACCAGGATGGCAAGCCAGTGCGTTGCTGTTCATGCATGTGTGTCGCACACCAGATGATTGGACCAGCCTGATTTCTTGGCCAAGTCATCTATATGGTGGGGCCAACTTGATGCACAGCCAAAATTCCTCACAAACCATTTTCCATTGTAGTCATATGTATATAGTTTGAGTGAAATTGTGGGGCCCATATGTATGGATGGTCATTAGCACAGGGCATGGCCGATATTTACACTTTCAAGTGTCGCACATGAGTTAGACACCCATTACAGAGCTGATGAAGTATCCTGACTGAAACAGCTAGCATTTGGATTCACCATCCAACTGAATTGCATTTGAAGTCTACTAATGTGCAAATGGCCAAATTGCAAGCATATCTTTCTTATTTTGAATGTTAGAGGTACGTTTGGCTTTTACTTAAAAGATCAGCCAAATACCATTTTAACGTAAATGGCATTCGAGAAATTACATTATTTGGATGGCACAATGTTGTTTACTTGAGATATGGTACATATTGAGCAATCTAATTATCAATGTTTTATTGAATGTTAGGTGTTTTATTGATTTTTGTATCTTTTTTTTTGTATATCTTAATTCTTATTAAATGCCAAGTACCGAAGAGACAAATAATCCTCAGGAGCTCTCTATTACTAATTCTTCATCTCATGTAAAGGTATGTTTTCCTAAAGACAAGGGGTCGTAAATCTGACATTTGGGATCATTTTACGAAAATTGGAAATGATGGGAATTGAAAAACGAAAGGGGCTAGATGTAACTACTGTAATTCATCCTATGCATGGTTGAGTAAGAATGAGACTAGCACTTTGAGAAAATATATATTAAAGTGTCCCAAGAATTTTCAAAATAAAGATAAGAAACAGAAACTTTTGTCAATGCATTCAATATCAGAATATGGTGGTAGTACCCTTGGTATTTGGAAATTTGACTAACATCTATGTAGAGAAGCACTTGCAAAAATGATAATTGTAGATGAGTTGCCTTTTAAGTTTGTTGAGCATGAAAGGTTTCGTTACTTTTGTTGCGTGATGCAGCCTAATTTCAAGATATTGTCACATAATACAATGGCAAGGGATTGTATGGCATTGTATGTGAGTGAGAAAAAAAAATTGAAGGATTTATTAGTGAACTCAAATCAAAGAATTTGTCTCACTACGGATTCATGGACCTCAGTGCAGAATCTTTCTTACATGCGCCTTACAGCTCATTTTATTAAAGATTGGAAATTGTATAAAAGAATTTTAAACTTTTGTGTGATTTCTAATCACAAATGTGAAGAAATTAGTCGAGCGGTGGAAGCATGTTTAATGGAACGGGGTATAGAGAAATTATGCACGCTTACTGTGAATAATGCAAGTTCCAATGATGTTGCTATTTCATATATGAAAAGAAAGATGTCTAAGAAGATCGATACTTTCATTTTAGGTGACGAATTCTTTCACATGAGGTGTTATACACATATTCTTAATTTAATTGTGAAAGATGAATTAATTGAATTAAAAGATTTATTAACTCGAATTCGTGGGGCAATGAGGTATGTTAGGAGTTCTCCACAAAGAGAACAACGCTTCAAGGCATGTGTAGAGAAAGAAAGGATAGCATATAAAAGTTCCTTGTGCCTACATATTCAAACTAGGTGGAACTCTACATATCTCATGCTAGATGCTGCAACAATGTTTCAAAAAGCATTTGAGAGATTAGAAGAGGAAGATCCACATTTCACCATAGAACTTCATAATGGACCTCCTACCACTAGTGATTCGGATGATGCTCGGGTTTTTACAAAATTTTTGCAGAAATTCTATGATGTGACTGTTCGCTTGTCTGATTCTTTATATGTCACTTCTAATTCATATTTTCATGAAGTTTGTGCCATTGAAAGTTTCTTATCCGAATAGTCAATCAGTATGGATTCTACTTTAAATACCATGGCTAAGAAAATGAAGATTACATTTGAGAATTATTGGGAAAATATTGAAAAGGTGAATATGATGTTATTGATTGCTATTGTGTTGGATCTCCATTATAAATTGAAATATGTGAAGTTTTGTTATTCTGAAATTTATGAACCTGCTATGGTGATTGAGCTCACCAAGAAGATAAGAGAGGCATTCAATCGTATTTATGATGAGTATCAAAAGTTTCAGTCAGTTGATTATTTTTCAAGTCAAGCCGTTTTCAACATGGATGTTGACTAATCAATTAGTTGTACAAGTGAACAATTAATTTCTCTCAAATTGAAGTTTCAAAAACATTTGGAAGAAAAATAGAGTAATGGAGGCAAGTCTAAAGTGGACAAATATTTGGAGAAATCTTGTGAAAAGGATGATCCAAACTTTAAAATTTTGAATTGGTGGAAGGTGAATAGCTCAAAGTATGGAGTTCTTTCTCAAGTTGCAGGGGATATTTTAGTCATTCCTGTATCTACCGTTGCTTCTGAATTGGATTTTAGTACTGGAGGTCGTGTTCTAGATCAGTTCCGTAGTTCTCTTACCCCTAAGCTTGTGAAATGCTTAATTTGTACACAAGATTGGTTACGTGCTTCGCCTCTCCCAATTCAAGTTGAAGAAAATATGGCTAAAATTGAAGCTCTTGAATCAGGTAAATGTTCATTTAATCAATATAATTTTGTCATATAATTTACTTCTAGTTATTGTGTTCTTCTTGATTTTAATAATTTATTATGCACACGGGTCGGTTTGGTCTGGTTCGGGATTACGGTATCGGGTAGAGATACTGCATCTGTAGCGGAGTCCACATTGGGATATTTGTAGCATGCACGTGTGAACCACATGATCGAGCGCGATATGAAGATACTTTCTGATCGTAGCTTTATTCATGTTTTTAAAAATGTTGATTTTATATATGGACATTGTACATTGTTGAGGGTCAAATATTGCATATCAGACCCAGTTGTTGCCTATATTTATGAACATGGCACCGTTTAATAGCTCATTTTGATCATGTTTCTGTTGCAAGGTGGAATTGCGAGCTGGGACTGGATCGGGATGCTAAAAGCATGGATTTAACGGTCTGAAGGCACCAAGGCAAGCGACAGACCCTAGGAGACCAAGATCGACAGATTTGCACGCCAAGAATCCAAGAAAATCGAGAAATTGAAGCTCAAGTGACCTGAAAAGTGTCCAGAATGCAAGATTATAGGGTTCCCACCATCTGATCAGTTCAAAACTCCATACGTGGCCTGAAGACCATAAATGAACCGTACACGTAAAATTTCAGCTCCTGGATCACTGTGAAAGTGGCCCAATAGACAAATCAGCCCATAAATTACTAATCTGGGGCCCACTTGATATCTGGATATTCTCCGTTTTTGGGCTCAACTGTTTAAATGAGCTGACAAAACGGATAGACAGAGCGAATTTCTCAAAAACATCATAATGGACCCCACTGGAGTATGCGTGTGCATAGTGCATAAGTGCACTGGCCGTGCACAGAGACGAAAAGTCGGTCAATCCGACTTCTGACCGGCTTCTTCTTCCTATTTAAACCAAAACGCAACAAAGTTTTACACCGTGCATTGCGGTTTTGAGTTGTGGGCCCCACTCATCAGCAAGTTCGAAGATCGGAACCATCCATTGTATCCAGGACGTGGGTGTAACCCACGTCTAGGTGACCTTCTTCCCCCATGCGAGCGTATGCGCGTTTCCAGCCGTTAAATGCAGGATGGACGGCAAAAACGAAGATTCAGTGGGCCTCATCAACAGAAGAAAAAAATGCACCTTCCTGACTGAAATTTCTAGGGGAAACCAGTGGACGGCGTGGATTTCCTAAAACGAAAGCTATGTGGGCCCCACCATCAGCCAGCGTAAGTTCGTAACGCACTCTGTTTCGCAACCGGACACCGTCCGATTTTCACGGCGAGTTGTGCGCTCGTGGGGGCGATCGGACGGCTGATCTGAGCCGTTCATTATGTAGATCTGCCAAAAATCTCCCAGAGGACGTTGTCCTTTTGGAAGGAAAGCAAAGAAGAAGAAGAGTGGAAGGCTCCGAATTTGGCTGATGTGCGTAAAGAAAGCTTCTGCAGCTGACTCGTCCGCGGACTCCAGCCTTCCGCACCGACCTCCTGGCTCTATATGAGGAAAAAGAAAAAGAGAGAGAAGGGCATCCACGGCTGGGACGTCAGGAGCAAGGCAAGAGAGAAAGAGAGGAAAACGGAGAGAGAAAGGGAAAAGAAAGGAAGGAAAAAGGGGCAGGGATCTAAGGCTTGGGGCTGGACGTCTGCATAGAGAGTTTATTTTTAATTTTTATTTATTTATTATTAGTTGAGAGATCAAGCCCGATCATGTTGGGCTAAACCTCTTAGCTGGGGCTAAGAGGTGAAGCTTGTAGCCTGATGGGAGTTTTTTATGTTTTTTTTTTCTATTTAAACTGAACTGATGATGTTTCTAGTTTAATTAAAGGAATGTTTTTTTGTCTTTAATGGTCTGTTGTGACTGAAATTACAATGGATCTGCAATGGCCTTGAATATCTCTTTTTCCCTTTTGATGTATATGACGTCAGGAAGCCTTGTTGTTCACCATCGTCTCCTGGGCATGGTCGGATAATGATACCCTTCCTAACTTTCATGCATTCTTGATTGGTTAATAATTAGTTTAATTCTGTTGTTTGCTTTGCCTCCTGGGCATGGATTGATGATGGAATCCATTCTAATTCATATACCTTTCATCTCTTTAAAAACTATATTTTCAGTCTAGTTTAGATGATGATGGCATAAGATCTCCCTGATCCCTACAAGTGGATCCTCTGAATCCCTAGTTTCCTTCCTCTGAATTCCTTAAGTTTTACATTAATCTCTCACCATTATTCATCAATTTACAGTTGATTTTGATTGCATCTTAGGCTAGTTCTATTTCTACCTAGTTTCAGGAAACGTACAAGTTTCAGTCCCTGTGGATTCGACCTCGGTCTTATCGAGTTTATTACTACATCACAACCCTATACTTGGGGAGTGAACAAGTTTTTGGCGCCGTTGCCTGGGACTGACGGTTGCGATTTTCTGAAATTAATTAGGTTTAGAATTAATTTAAGATTAGAATTTGACTAACTTTAGTTGTAGACTTTTATTTGATTTCTAGAACTAACTTGTTTTCCTGTTTTATAGGATCCTGACATAAGTTTCTAAATTGGTAATTCCTTCCTAGTCTCTTTACTTTTTCTACTTTTTAGAATTAGGGTTTAATTTTTGAAAATTTTTAATTCTAGTATTTTTCTATTTTTAGGAAGTAGTTTATTTTTAGAAACTTTCTTCTTTTGTTACTTTCTAATTGTAACTCTTTTAAAATCTAATTTTGTTTCCTAATTTATTTTTAGAATTTTTGTTTAGAAACTAACCTTCCTATTTTGTAGGCCTTCAAGATAGAAATTTCTAATTCGGTAAGCTCCTTCCCTACTTTCTATTTTTCAGTTCTCTTTTAATAATTTACTTTCTAGTTTAGGTCTTTCCTAATTTATTTTAGAAATTAATTTACTGTTATTTTTCTTTTAAAGGATCGTTTTTCTCTTTTTAAAATCTAACTTATTTTGTTTTATTTTGCAGGTTTTAACTTAGGACTCCAATTTGGTAATTTCTTTCCAACTCTCCCTCTCTTTCTTTTTAGATTTTCTTTTCCTTTCTTAGGATTAGACCTTGAATTTGATTGAGGGCTGCGAGTGTTTCATGCCCAAGTGGGCCCGTGATGACACTCGACATCTCTTGACTGAAGGAGGATTGGTTGAGGAGTTGACTATCCATCGCAGGACTAGACACCGCTCAAAATCCCCTGAGTTAACTAAAGTTATGACTGAAGACCAACCTCCTCTACTTCCACCCAGGGTGGAGGATACCCAAGATGAAAATGAGGTGCAACAGGCACCCCCGCCTCATACTTTACGAGATTATCTACAACCGACAGGAGTGAGTACGCCCTCATGCATGATTTTTCCTGAAAACACAGGACAAATGGACATCAAGCCAGGATTTATCCAACTCCTTCCCAAATTCCATGGACTTGAATCAGAAAGCCCATATTTACATTTGAAAGAATTCGATGAGATTATAGCTACATTATGTTTTCCTAATGTATCTGAGGATACAATTAGGCTGAAACTCTTTCCTTTTTCCTTAAAAGAGAAAGCTAAGAGGTGGTTACATTCACTGCGTCCTAGATCCATTGGCACATGGAACGATATGCAGAGGGAATTCATAAAAAAATTCTTCCCACATCATAAAACGATTACCCTCAGAAAAGCGATCATGAACTTTGCCCAAAAGGAAGATGAAACATTCTTCCAATGTTGGGAAAGGTTCAAAGATTTGGTCAGTTCATGCCCACAACACGGATTTGAAACGTGGCGCATTACAAATTTTTTCTACGATGGACTGACATCTTCCATGCGCCAAATGGTCGAGACAATGTGTAATGGAGAGTTCATTAATAAAGATGTCGACGAGGTATGGGATTACCTCGATAGTCTCGCTGAAAAAACACAATCATGGGACTATTACCCAATAGCGAACACCACGTCTAGGCCGACTCAATTAAAGGAAAAAGGTAGATTATATCTCTTGAAAGAAGAGGATGATCTCAAGTGTAAAGTGACTACGCTCATAAGGAAAGTTGAGGCCATGGAAGGAAAGAAGGATAAGGTTAATGAAATTGTTTGCGGCATCTGTGATTGCAACATTCATACAACTGAAAATTGTCCTACAATACCCGCCTTTCGAGGAGTGTTGAACGAACAAGCTAATGCCGTAAACAACTATCAAAGACCTTTTATTGGACCTAACTCCAATATGTACAATCCTGGTTGGAAAAATCATCCAAACTTTAGTTGGAGGAACGGACAAACGGCTACTCCTCCAGGTTTCTTCAATCAAAATCCAAATCAAGTGAAACCTCAAGAGGAACCGGTTCAAAATTCCATACAAGAGCTGGCTCAGACAATGCGGGGAATTACAGATTTTATGCAAAAGATAGATTCTCGTATGATGGTTATAGAAAAGGGGATGCTTCCTGCACAACCTCTCCCCAATCCTAAACCGCAGTACGAGATTAATGATCCCAGCTCTTCAAATCAGATGGGGCATGCTAAATCCATCACCACTCTTAGGAGTGGAAAGATCATTGATAAAACTCTTCCGGTTAGGCCCGAAAAGCCTCAAGAACTAGAAGAGGACAACAATGATGGATCCAGTGATGCCCCACAAAAATTAGAACCGAAACTTCTAGAGAAGCCAGTTGCTCCGTTCCCCCAACGGTTGGTTTCACCAAAACCTCTCTCTAACTCTCAGGATATCCTAGAGGTGTTGAAACAAGTGAAAGTCAACATTCCTCTACTTGATGTCATGAAACAGATTCCTTCATATGCCAAATTTCTGAAAGATTTATGCACGACCAAAAGACGGAAAATTATTCAAAAGAAAATCTTCTTGACTGAGAAAGTGAGTGCCATCCTGAAGCAAGACGTGCCGCAGAAATTCAAGGATTCCGGTAGCCTAACCATATCATGTGTAATCGGGGACCATCGAATTGATCATGCACTTCTTGACTTAGGAGCGAGCGTCAATCTGATTCCCTACGCGGTATACAAACAGTTAGATTTGGGTGAGATAAAACCCACCCTGACCACACTACAACTTGCTGATCGCTCTGTTCGTATACCAAGAGGGATAATTGAGGATGTGTTAGTCCAGGTCGATAGATTTTACTACCCTGTAGATTTTATCATCCTGGACACCGAACCCATCAATAACATGAGCACTTAGATTCCCGTCATTCTTGGTCGCCTATTCCTTGCCACGTCAAATGCAATTATCAATTGCAGGAATGGTGTCATGACTATGTCTTTTGGAAATTTGACATTGGAGTCAAACATTTTTTTCAATAACGGCAGCAACTCAGAGGATGATGACAATTTCCACGACATTAACATGATTGACTCTTTCGTGGAAGATACGACACCGCTGACCTTATCCTCCAACCATCTGGAGACGTGCCTGGCCCACTCCCATGATTTTGATGATGACATGATTAGGGAGACGTACGCCTTACTTGATACTGCACCGGTACTTGAAGTTAACCAGTGGAGGCCACAATTTGAAGAATTGCCACAAACCGATGTAGTGCCTCTACCGTCTAATCTCAAGCCGCCGAAGCTTGATCTAAAACCTTTACCCTCTGATTTGAAATATGCCTATTTAGGTCAAGATGAGACATACCCGGTGGTGATCTCTGCCCACCTGGAGAAAGAACAGGAGAGTATGCTCATATCTACTCTCATTGAGCATAAAGGAGTCCTGGGATGGACGATAGCGGACCTCAAGGGAATCGATCCCTCGATTTGTACTCACCGCATATATCTTGAGGATAATGCAAAAACCGCTCGGCAACCACAACGTAGACTAAATCCAAACATGAAGGAAGTAGTTAAGGCCGAGGTTCTTAAACTATTGGACGTGGGTATCATATACCCTATATCTGATAGTCAATGGGTGAGTCCAACTCAAGTGGTCCCTAAGAAGTCCGGAATCACCATCGTAGCCAATGCTAATAATGAACTCGTGCCAACTAGAGTCACTACTGGTTGGAGAATGTGCATTGACTACAAGAAGTTGAATACCGTCACAAGGAAAGACCACTTTCCTTTACCATTCATTGATCAGATCTTGGAAAGGTTAGCTGGTCATTCCTATTACAGTTTCCTTGACGGGTATTCGGGCTACAACCAGATAGAGATAGCCCCTGAAGACCAGGAAAAGATCACATTTACATGTCCCTACGGCACCTTTGCCTATCGAAGGATGTCATTCGGACTATGTAATGCCCCTGCCACCTTTCAGCGATGTATGATTAGTATCTTTTCTGATATGGTAGGGCAATATCTAGAGGTCTTCATGAATGATTTCTCTGTTTACGGTCCATCTTTCAGCAAGTGCTTGGAAAGTCTTAAATGTGTGCTGAAAAGATGTGAAGAAAAGAACTTGGTACTTAATTGGGAGAAGTGTCATTTCATGGTTCAGAAGGGAATTATCCTTGGGCATATCATCTCGTCCAAGGGAATCGAGGTAGATAAGGGAAAAATCGATCTTATCTCTAACCTACCTCCACCCAAGAATATCAGAGACGTGCGATCCTTCTTAGGACACGCAGGATTTTACAGGCGATTCATAAAGGACTTTAGTCTCCTCTCTCGTCCTTTATGTACTCTTCTTCAAAAGGATGCTCCGTACGAGTGGACTGAGCAATGCCAGGAAGCTTTCACCAAGCTTAAGGGCACGTTAACCACTGCACCTATCATGCAGTCACCCGACTGGAGCCTTCCTTTTGAGCTTATGTGCGACGCTTCTGATTATGTTCTTAGGGCGGTCCTAGGCCAGAGAAAAGATAAGAGGCCCTACGTCATTCATTACGCAAGTAGAACTTTAAATTCTGCCCAGGTGAACTACTCGACTACGGAAAAGGAACTCTTAGCTGTAGTGTTCGCCTTGGACAAATTTAGGTCCTACTTGATCGGATCCAAGATCATTATTTACACAGATCATGCGGCACTTAAGTATCTTCTTTCTAAGAATGATTCTAAGCCCCGTTTAATACGATGGATTCTTCTACTCCAAGAATTTGATTTGAAAATTAAAGATAAAAAGGGAGTAGAAAACGTTGTGGTCGATCACCTTTCTCGCCTTAATACCTCTGATCCCCTTGAGACGACCCATATCAACGACATGTTCCCTAATGAACAACTGTTCCGAGTCTCCCATTCACCTTGGTTCGCTGATATTGCTAATTATCTTGCTACAGGTGCCATACCGACACAGTGGACTGCATAAAATAAGAAGAAATTCTTCACCGAGGTGCGCAACTTTTTCTGGGATGATCCTTATTTATTTAAATATTGCCCAGACCAAATCCTAAGGAGATGTGTACCAGACAATGAGCATCAGAGCGTCATCTCCTTCTGTCACTCACAGGCCTGTGGTGGTCACTTTTTTGCTAAAAAGACCACGGCCAAGATTCTGCAGTGTGGCTTTTACTGGCCCACTATGTTTAGGGACACTCATGAGTTTTGCAAAGCTTGTGAGCGTTGTCAGAAATTAGGAGCATTGTCCCGTCGAAATATGATGTCTTTGAATCCCATCCTTATCATTGAAGCATTTGATTGCTGGGGCATCGATTTCATGGGACCATTCCCCCAATCGTTTGGAAATCTGTATATTTTGCTCGCCGTGGATTATGTCACTAAATGGGTCGAAGCGATTCCGTATCGAACTAATGACCATCGTACGGTCATTAAATTCCTAAAAGAAAACATCCTTTCTCAATTCGGAACGCCTCGAGCCATCATTAGTGATAGAGGCTCACACTTTTGCAATAAACCATTTGAGAGCTTAATGAAGAAATACGGTATCTCTTATAAGGTGAGCACCCCATACCATCCACAGACAAGTGGACAAGCTGAGATTTCCAATAGGGAGATCAAACATATCCTAGAAAAAACGGTTAACCCTGATCGTAAGGATTGGTCAATTCGATTGACCGATGCCTTATGGGCATACCGTACTGCCTTTAAAACCCCTATTGGAATGTCTCCCTTTAGACTTGTCTATGGGAAAGCTTGTCACTTGCCTATGAAACTGGAACATAAAGCGTATTGGGCGATCAAAAATCTTAATTTCAATCTGGACAACGCTGGCTCGCTACGCAAACTTCAATTGAATGAACTTGAGGAAATCCGGAATGATGCGTACGATAATTCGAGAATTTACAAGGACAGATGAAAGTATTTCATGACCAACACATTTTGCAAAAATCATTCACGCCTGGTCAGAAGGTCCTTTTGTACAATTCTCGATTACATCTCTTTCCGAGTAAGCTTCGATCTCGTTGAACTGGCCCTTACATTGTTGTTACTGTTTTTCCTCATGGGGCCATTGAGATAAGAGATCCCGACAATGGTAAGGAGTTTAAAGTCAATGGACATCGATTGAAACCATTTGTCGAGAAATTTGATTCAGAGGACATGTCCATACCTCTGACTGATCCTGTTTACCAGGATTGATCTCCTAGTGTGATGGAGGTATAGGTAGGTTTATCGCTTTCATAGGACTAGGGTAGTTGCTTTATCTGTCTGGCTGAAGACGGTAAACTTAGCGCTCCTGGGAGGCAACCCAGCTCTTTATTTCATTTCGTTAGTTAGTTCAATGTTTGTGGGTAACATTACTGCAAACCCTCACGAGACTCAAACTCGTCCACTAGGGGGCAACCTAAGGGTTTAAAGGCTTGTTGCATATGCTAAATGCAATCGAGAGTACCTGCGAAAGTGGTGTAGGTAGGATTTCATTTGTGCTATTTTTATTTTTATTTTTATTTTTGTTGGTTTCTCTCTTGTGCTGACCCGCTCTTACGTAGATATCTTTGAAAAACCTCTTGATTCTTTCGTCCAGGTACTATCTTTCCATCACTCCTCTTATATTTCCGTTGTCCCATGTGCATTGTATGTTTATTTCTTTTACATTGAGGACAATGTAGATTTTTGGTTGGGGGTGAGAGATTAGGTCACCTAATCAGCATTTTCTTGGTCTTGAACAAAAGTTGTGAAAGTTGTGAAAATTTTAAAAATTTTCTGACATTTTGTTGAATTTGAAGTGATTTTGACAACCATCCTGGATTTAAAATTACAAGATAAGTGAAGTTGGTAATTTATGACTCTTAGATTCAGTTATCTATTATATTAGATTTCACAGTTAAGTTTGAAGTGTTAATCTATAATTAGAAGTTTTAAACATTGATTGAGTTATGATTTCACATGTCACATCTCGCTTTCACATTAAGATTTCAGTTTGATATTAAAGGGTTAACTTGGTAATCACTAAGCATGTAAGGAACCAGCTTGGAAAATTTGTCCGTCATGATCAATTAAAAAAAAAAGAAAGAGAGATACCCTTGGAAAAGGTTAGGCGAATAATCTTCACCATAGGTTTGCTCCCCATAGGTGCGGATTCGATTCTCCTCTCCATCGATGAAAAAAATCAAAAGTGGGAAGAATAAAAAAGGAGAATTGTAAGGCAAATTCTGGTTTAGGTTTTGAGTGTCCTAAATACTGTTTTGATTATCAATGTTATCATAGAAACTATCTATTGGATTTCTTAATGATGATAAGCCGAGATTTCATTATACACTCATGATACTCATTGTTTAGAATTGTTCTAATTAATGCATAAATACTTTAAAGTTGATTATGAAATTTATTGTGCACTTGATTCCAAGAGGAAGTAATATCCAACATTCATGCATCTTAGAATTTTCGAATCTAGATTGCTTTTTAAAAAAAAAATCGCTTTAGTTCATAAAAATTGTCCTGTAATTCTCAACTTATTTTTGCATACTTTGCTCAGGACTAGTAAAATGTTGGTTGGGGGTTGTGTTGAGGGTCAAATATTGCATATCAGACCCAGTTGTTGCCTAGATTTATGAACATGGCACCGTTTAATAGCTCATTTTGATCATGTTTCTGTTGCAATGTGGAATTGCGAGTTGGGACTGGATCGGGATGCTAAAAGCATGGATTTAACGGTCTGAAGGCACCAAGGCAAGCGACAGACCCTAGGAGACCAAGATCGACAGATTTGCACGCTAAGGATCCAAGAAAATCGAGAAATTGAAGCTCAAGTGACCTGAAAAGTGTCCAAAATGCAAGATCATAGGGTTCCCACCATCTGATCAATTCAAAACTCCATACGTGGCCTGAAGACCATAAATGAACCGTACACGTAAAATTTTAGCTCCTGGATCACTGTGAAAGTGGCCCAACGGACAAATTAGCCCACAAATTACTAATCTGGGGCCCACCTGATATCTGGATATTCTCTGTTTTTGGGCTCAACTGTTTAAATGAGCTGACAAAACTGATAGACGGAGCGGATTTCTCAAAAACATCATAATGGACCCCACTGGAGTATGCGTGTGCATAGTGCATAAGTGCACTGGCTGTGCACAGAGATGAAAAGTCGATCAATCCGACTTCTGACCGGCTTCTTCTTCCTATTTAAACCAAAACGCAACAAAGTTTTACGCCGTGCATTGCGGTTTTGAGTTGTGGGCCCCACTCATCAACAAGTTCGAAGATCGGAACCATCCATTACATCTAGGACGTGGGTGTAACCCACGTCTAGGTGACCTTCTTCCCCCATGCAAGCGTATGCGCGTTTCCAGCCGTTAAACGCAGGATGGACGGCAGAAACGAAGATTCAGTGGGCTTCATCAACAGAAGAAAAAAATGCACCTTCCTGACTGAAATTTCTAGGGGAAACCAGTGGACGGCGTGGATTTCCCAAAACGAAAGCTATGTGGGCCCCACCATCAACCAGCGTAAGTGCGTAACGCACTCTGTTTCACAATCGGACGCCGTCCGGTTTTCACGGCGAGTTGTGCACTCGTGGGGGCGATCGGACGGCTGATCTGAGCCGTTCATCATGTAGATCTGCCAAAAATATCCCAGAGGACGTTGTCCTTTTGGAAGGAAAGCAAAGAAGAAGAAGAGTGGAAGGCTCCGAATTTGGCCGCTGTGCGTAAAGAAAGCTTCCGCAGTTGACTCGTCCGCGGACTCCAGCCTTCCGCACCGACCTCCTGGCTTTATATGAGGAAAAAGAAAAAGAGAGAGAAGGGCATCCACGGCTGGGACGTCAAGAGCAAGGCAAGAGAGAAAGAGAGGAAAACGGAGAGAGAAAGGGAAAAGAAAGGAAGGAAAAAGGGGCAGGGATCTAAGGCTTGGGGCTGGACGTCTGCATAGAGAGTTTGTTTTTAATTTTTATTTATTTATTATTAGTTGAGAGATCAAGCCCGATCATGTTGGGCTAAACCTCTTAGCTGGGGCTAAGAGGTGAAGCTTGTAGCCTGATGGGAGTTTTTTATGTTTTTTTTCTATTTAAACTGAACTGATGATGTTTCTAGTTTAATTAAAGGAATGTTTTTTTGTCTTTAATGGTCTGTTGTGACTGAAATTACAATGGATCTGCAATGGCCTTGAATATCTCTTTTTGTATATGACGTCAGGAAGCCCTGTTGTTCACCATCGTCTCCTGGGCATGGTCGGATGATGATACCCTTCCTAACTTTCATGCATTCTTGATTGGTTGATAATTAGTTTAATTCTGTTGTTTGCTTTGCCTCCTGGGCATGGATTGATGATGGAATCCATTCTAATTCATATACCTTTCATCTCTTTAAAAACTATTTTTTCAGTCTAGTTTAGATGATGATGGCATAAGATCTCTCTGATCCCTACAAGTGGATCCTCTGAATCCCTAGTTTCCTTCCCCTGAATTCCTTAAGTTTTACATTAATCTCTCACCATTATTCATCAATTTACAGTTAATTTTGATTGCATCTTAGGCTAGTTCTATTTCTACCTAGTTTCAGGAAACGTACAAGTTTCAGTCCCTGTGGATTCGACCTCGGTCTTACCGAGTTTATTACTACATCACAACCCTATACTTGGGGAGTGAACATACATGTGGTAAATAATCACGACTAACTTTTAAGACGGGAAAACATGTATATAAGGGGGTGCTAGAATATGTACATTCAGATGTACATGGCCCATTGTCCGTTGTTTTCGCTAGGATGTCATTATTTTTTGTCTCATTCATAGATGACTACTCCAGGAAAGTGTTTTTATTTCCTGAAAAATAAATATGATGTATTCGTCACATTCAATGTGTGGAAGGTGATAGAAACTGAAGATTCTAAAGATAGATAACAGCGCTGAATTATTCAACCAATTTCATAAGGATGAGGGGATTGTGTGAAATAATATAGTTAGGTACACACTAGAGCAAAATGGTGTGGTGGAATGGATGAATCGAACCCTCTTAAAGAAAGCCTGAAGCATGTTGAGCAATATCAGATTGGGCAAGCAGTTACAGACAAAGACCATTAACACAGCTCATTACCTTGTGAATTAATCCACATCAACATCGATAGACTGTAAGATTCTAAAGGAAGTGTAGAGTGGTTATGAGGTAGACTACTCACAGTTGTGGGTATTTGGTTTGATGCTTACTCTCATCTACCATCATTAAACTAGACCAAATGGTTAAGAAGTGAATTTTTATGAGCTATGGTGATGGTGAAATGGTATAGATTGTATGACCGAGTCACATGGAAGATCATAATTAGTCGACATGTCAAGTTTGATGAAGATTCTTTTTTCCGTAAGGAAGAACATAAGGAACTAGAAAAATCAGCGATCATTGATGTCAAGATTAAAAAGAAGATACAGAGCAACCACTACTCAAAAGAAACCCGCTAAGAGATTGCAGATTGCTAGTCAGATACAGGGATGACTTGAATATCGCATTCACCCTTATTATGGATGAGGGGGATCTGTATATCTTCTAAGAAGCATTAGATGTTTCTGATGCTGAGAAGTAGATGACGGTCATGCATGACGAGATTGATTCTCTGTATAAGAATAAGACATGAGAGTTGGTGGAACTTCTAGTCAAGAAAAAATCGATTGGTTGTAAATGGACTTACAAGAAAATGTACGATAGATACAAGGCAAGATTGATCACAAAAAGATGTATGTAAAAAGAGGGTATTAATTTCAATGAGATTTTTGCGCCTGTAGTCAGGCAAGTGTTTATCAATTTTGTATTGGCGTTGGTTGCTCAATACAACCTAAAATTGGAACAACTGTTTATAAAGACTACTTTCTTACATGGGGAGTTGGATAAGCAGATTTACATGAAGCAACTAAAATGATTTGAAGTAAAATGGGCTAAAAATAAAGTTTACAGGTTGAGAAGGTCATTATATAGCCTGAAACAGTCACCTAGGTAGTAGTATAAAAGGTTTGATCTTTCATAATGGGTCAACGATTTACCAGGAGTAAGTATGATCATTATGTTTACTACAAGACACTAGATGACAGATAGTTTACTGTATTGGTACTGTACATAAATGACATGCTTATCATCAGCCATAACAATTAAGTCTGACATTGATAAGTTGAAAACTCAGTTGTTGGAGACATTTGAAATGAAAGATATGGGGGCTGCAAAGAAGATTCTCGACATACATATTCACAGAGACAAATAGAGGAGCAGACTACGGTTATCACAAACTGAATACCTTGAGAATGTATTGATAAAGTTCAGTATGGACATGGCGAGACCGGTTAATACACCCCATACTACCAACTTTAAGCTTTCTTCTGAATAATATCCTACTATAGAAGAAGAAAAGCAAGTGATGTCTCATGTGCCCTGTTCGAGCATTGTCGATAGTTTGATGTATGCCATGGTTTTTATGAGACCTGATATTTCACGTGCAGTGGTTGTTGTGAGCAGATACATAGCTAATCCCGGCAAGCAACACTAGGAGGTAGTGAAATAATTGCTTCGGTATATTCAAGGTACAAGATATTACGTTTTGACATTTAAAAAGTTAGATGACAAGTTGATAGGCTATGTGGATGTTGATTACACAGGAAATGTGGATAAAAGGAGCGATTTTTGGCTACTCATTTGTGCTAATAGGTGGTACGATTAGTTGGATGTCGAAACTTCAGTCTGTTGTGGCTCTTTCGACAACCAAAGTTGAGCATATGGCAATGACAAAGGTGTTCAAAGAAGGTGTTTGGTTAAGAGGAATGATAAATCAGTTTGGGCTTCTACAGAAAGTTATGCTAGTCAATTGTGATAGCAAAAGCACACGATTAATTTGGCGAAGAACTTTATTTATCACTCTTGTACTAAATATATTAATGTGTGTCATCATTTTATCCAACGAGTGATTGAGGAAGACAGAGAGACTTTTGAGAAGATTCACACAAGCATAAATCCGATAGATATGCTTATGAAGGTGGTTCTTACAGAAAAGTTCAAGTTCTGTGTGACTTCTCTGGGCTTGGTGAGGACTTGACGAATACGAAGCGTGCACAAGAAGCGACGACGATGGTATAGCTTAGAGCTTAAAGCTTAGAGTTGTGGTTTGTGAAGATTGAAAGCATGGTGGAGATTGTTGTCCGATATCTTAAATTTGTCTGTAATCGAGTCTGTCAATAGGATTGATAGGCCACTCAATCCCATATAGAAAATCACAATTTTTGGCCTTTGCTCACTAGGCAACTTCTAGGTCCAAATCGATATAATCAAAGTTGGCTTCGATCCTATTGACAAACATCGATGGCACTTGATATGATCAAAGCTTCCATCGACCGACTTATGCAGTTTTGTAGAATTGTAGGTTTTGTTTTCTATTTCGGTTTTTAACCTATTAAAAAGTTTGTAGTCAGGAATTGGGGGAAGAAAAACGGGTCTAGGGCTTGTAGGGAATAAATGGAGTGCAAAGCTATGGTTTTTGTGATATTCGGGGTCTATTTTCGATCTATAAGCTCTTCCATCTCTTGTAAACAGTGATTTCATAGTGAATTCATTGTCGCTTTGTGCCGTGGTTTTTTTTTTTTTTTCCCGTGAGGGTTTTTCCACGTAAAACCTAGTGTTCCATTTTTTCCTGGTTTAATTGATTTTTTATTGTTTGATTATAACTCAGGTTGCTTCTGCGCGTCCCCCCAACAGAAGCAAGGTAATCTATCCTAGAGCAAGAAGTACACGGCAGTGGATTCGTTGGCCTGAAATTCTTCCGTTCTTGGAAATCATAGAGTTGTGTACAATGACATCCTAGGTGAAAAACAATCGAGAAAAGAACTGGGAGGATAAACAGAGATCAATGCAGGGCAGTTAAAGAAGGGAAATTGATATGGATACCCACACTGACTTTTAGGGAAATTGATATTGGATTTTGGAGGGAACGAAGATGAAGCAGACTTTGAGGCAAAGTACAAAATCGATTGCATGCAAACTGATCCAATAACTCATATTGTTCTACTTACTAAAACAACTGTATTAACTTCAAACCTGCTTAGGTGATGACCAGCGGAAGTTAAATACTGAGTTCATAGTCATTTACAGTTTTAGACAGCTTTTGATAGACAACCAGTGGTCCCATGCGAAGCGATGGACATGATTTATATGCAAAAGGAATTTAAAGAATATATATATATATATATATATATATATATATATATATATATATATATATATATAAGGGAAGGTTGGTATGGAGCAACATCAGGTTTGCAATGGTGGATAGAGATTTCGCGCAGGATAGGTGAAGGGAGCACAACTTGGGGATTTGTGGCCGTAGATCATCAGATCTCATGTGGGCCCACATTGAACAAATTACAAGATGCTTGGCTCAGCAGAGCCTGAAGGAAGTAGCTCACCACGAGATCATGGAAACTTCAGAAAAGATATTGTTAGTGTATCTGAAAAGAATAAAATAAAAATGGAAATCATTCATGATTGGATGATGAATCAAGCAACCACACTTAAACATGGCGTTTACCATTCCACGCAAGGTTGGCTCTGAGACGACAACCTGGGTAACTTGGATCCTTCCGACTTGGATGCTCAGGAGGAGTTCGAAAGAACCCAAGACAGATACCTAGTGCTTGCCATAACCAATATCCGTATCTATACTTAGTTAAAGTGGGTATTGATCAATGCATGCTAGAAACATGTAAATAAAAGGATGGCTATTCTCATATTATATTGTAGATAACTACAAAGGGAATGTCACTCTCCAATTTCAATACAATGTTGCTAGCAAATTAGAGGGGGGGAAAAGACCTCAAAATAAAGACTGTTTCAATGCTTCAACAAAGGGAAGCAGGAAAATTTTTGGATAAAAAATGTGCCAAGAAAAGAAGTTGAGATTTGACTGTTTTCACTTGTTTAGGATTTGTAATTTGGGTGGTAAATGAAGTAATGAATTGGACGGGGGAACAAAATATTTTCCTGCTTCCCAAACAGACCTTAAAGAACAACTGACAGCAGGAAAATTCAGCACCCACTGTAGACTACGCTTCGATTTAGTCAGTGGTAGTGGTTAACAACCTTCAAGATCTCCTTGGATGTGAGAGGTTAAAGACCACAAGGTAACACTAAGATGGGCCAGAAGGGAAAGTAGCAACTAGCATTAGACAAATAGAAAACCCATAATAGATCATTGCTTGACGCATAGAAGATAGACTTCGTTATCATGAAATATTAAAATAGTGAAAGAACTGAAGAAAATTGGTCATGCGTAAATTTATTATCACTTTTTTTTCTTCAGGCTAATATTATACAAAAGAAGCAAAGGAATTCCTGAAAGCCCCAACATCAATTTCGAATTTACTAATAGCAGGCAAAGCTTCTCTCAAAAGTTTTTGAGCATTGGCAAGCTGACATAACACTTGCATCTGTTCTAACACAAAGTAATTCCAATGCTCATGAGCAAGTGAGACTTGCATCTTCTTTTAATAGCCTTACATATACACATGCAAATATGACTTGCATCCTACTTAAAGTAACCTTGAATCACCTACTAATTCTAAGATCTTCCACGAACAATCCCAGTACTTTTCACTTCACCTGAATTTTCAAGCCTCAAAAATATTCCAGATTGGAAGTTCCAGGCACCACTATTGGTATTTCTCCTTTTAACCATCTACTTGAAGGACACAAACTGAAGGATTAGGGTTGTCCCATCGAGGAGATTTTCCAGGCATCGTCCGTCCATGGTTGTACGACAGAACAATGGTCTAGAACACAAGGCCCCACGTGTTGGAATTGAAAACCCAAGTACATTAATGAAAGCCTTGCATCAAGGATCCTATAATTCCTCTTTGTAAAATGCCCAACACTAAAATAATAGAGCAACAGGAACAGCATGCAAGTCAAAATCTCGTTACTGATCAAAGAAGAGGAACTGATGCTTTATCGAGTGTTCACGAACCCACCTAAACCAAAATACTATTATGATCCAAAAATTAATGAACAGGAGAAATTACTGTGACAACATCACAACGTTTTCCATTTACAGCAGATGCTCACAAAATAATAAGCTCAAAACAAGAAACGCATATATTACAAGATCCGACCAACCATACACCTCTTTGCTAAGTTGCATTATATAACAGAAAACAAGCAATTCAAAACCCATGAATTGAATGAACCAGCCAACATCAGGTTCTTTCAGCTGGACTGAGTTGCCCCATCTGCTCTGTCAGGTGATCTACACTCTTCTTATTCCACCAAAAGTTCCCAAATTCAGCTTGCTTGCTTCCACATTTTTTACTATCAGCATCCCTACTTTCTAACTGGACCTCACGAGTATCTGGCAAACCGGGTGTCTCTGTTAGGAACTGCTCCCAAAACACATCATTCTCCCCTGTGGGCGCAGCTGAACCTATGTTTGTCTGTTCCTTTGATGACTGGACCTCAATAGGAGCAGGCCTGGAATTCACATCTATCCAAGAGTCTTTAAGCTGATTGTCGGCAGGATGACAAATTGGAGAAATAGCAGGGCTTTCAACAAAACTCGTAGATTCTGTCAGATCTGGAGAGGAACGGATATCTCTCAAACGAGGTGAAGATGGGCGTATCTTAGGCGATTCTGGTTGTAAATTACTGTCTGGATCCCTGTATGATGTTAGAACTTCAGTAAGAACAACTGTCGAAGGCTGCCACTGCGTGCTACCACCATACACTTCTTCACCAGAAGCATGACCCACTCCACGAAAAAAATTCTCCCAGGAATTTATAGATGATTCCATCTTTTCAAATGGATCTGTGTTTAAGACGCGGACAGAAACAATATCCGATTTCTCTCTCGTTACTGCCTGGAAAGCCACATGCTCATCATCTTCAGTGTCATTGCCAAAACTATCAGGTTTTGGCAACCTTCTCTTCTTGTTATGGTTCTCAGACTGGTGCAAGAGGTTAGAGACAAACCCAGGTCTCTGCACAATTCTCATCAAGAAGTCCCTCATCTGCAGCTGACGGTGTTCCATGTGATGCAACCGCTCCTCCAAGGACTGCATCTGCAAATCTATTCCATGCTTCTGCTGATCGTTCCTTTGTACCTCCGAAAGAAGCATGTTTTTCTCATGTTTCAACCTCTCAATTACTTCCTCAAGCTCTTGCCTCTCTGCTCCAGATAACACTCCTGAAGAGTTGCCTTGTGCTTGGTGGTGCTGTTGGGAATGGCTATGTATTGGTTTGCGCCTGTGAATGTTCTTCAGAAGGTGTCTCTGACCTCTTATAAACTCATCATTTGCGAATTCCCACTGTTCAGGGTCTATTTTTCTAAATCCCTGGTTGAAGATGAAAGATAGTTTAAACTAAAGCAATTTAAAAAAGCAAAAAAAAAAAACTTCAAATATATGGGGAAAAAGTATTAAACAGATGATGAAAATTACTTCCATGAGTGTAATAGACAAAAAAAAAATAATAATAAATAAATAAATAAATAAAATGGACACTGCAGTCGAGAACTGCCCATTTTGTGCATCCCAGGAATGGGTGTTGTTAGGCAACACAACCACAGTGTCAGGTCGGCAAAACCGAAAATTGGAAGTCGTGGATTTGGCAGTGATTTGATCAATTCCGTATACTTATTTTAATTAATTTCAAGAAATTCATATTTTAAATAGTACTAGAGGGTTTATCATGTCAGCCACATGACACTAGCCTCATAGTTCTTCATCAAGAAGGGATGTGTTGATTATACATATTGGTAGAACCATGCCCAATTCAGACAAAAGATGAGAGAGAAAGATTGATTGATAGATAGATAGGTAGAGAGAGAGAGAGAGAGAGAGAGAGAGAGAGAGAGGAAATCAAGACATTTCCAGAGCTAAATCTATGGATCGTTGAACTACAGACAAAGGGGCTTCACCCATTTAAAAGAACCCCATGAAAATTGAGAGAAATAAACATCACTCTAGTATTTTGAAGTTCGAACTAGAGCACTGTCTCTGGCATAGAGTGGGGAATGGGAAAGAAAAAATAAATAAATAAATAAAACAGAGGAACTAATGGTTTTTTTTTTTTTTCAGATATATCCAACACTGCGAAGTTTTGGAAACTGATGCAGCTCATTTTTCAACTGTTCAAAAAAGAAAGTAAAAACGAAAAAAGAGAAAAAGCTATCAGAAACTACAAAAATGACAAAAAGAAGATGACAGAAAATTGCAAATACACAAAATCAGAAAAATTACTAGATTCAAATTGCACTAACTGAAACAGGCAGAAGCGTCTAGAAAACAACAAACAGAATTCCAACTATTAAAAAAAAAAAAAAAAATCAATCCTTAGAAAATCAGATTTTTCCAAGGGATGTTATGAATACAGAGAGACGCCAAAAAAAAAAAAACAGAAGAGACTTTTTCAATGGATTTTCAGTATTCAAAACAGGTGTCGGGTTCTGGCACCCATCTTATTCTTCTCCAATTACATATTCAGAACAAAGAATCACACCCAAGCAATTCCAAGGCTTAACTGATTGAGGTTCCCTGACATACCCAACTGAATTAAATCACAAAAATACAATTCAATCAAGTCAAATCACCAACTCATATCAGTTTTCCCAGTATACCCATAGAAATATAAAAAATAAGCCATCTAACCGCATTAAGATTCATTTTCACATTTAAATAAAAAAGGAATATAACATCAATTTCGACCCTATTCTCCAGTACAATTACCAAATATGGTAATTGCAATTTGGCTGTGTTTCCACATTTTTTAAATAACAACCGCAATTCAATTCAATAGTGCATCCAAACGCGGCAAGAACCATGCTTATAAAATCAAACAATTTAAAACAACTGCTTCTCCATCACTTACATACGTATTAAGCTGCCGGATGAAGCTGGAGAAATTGTTGTGTTTGAAGTACTTGGGTAGCAAATCTCTCGCAAAATCCAGTGGATTCCACACAACAAAGCTTTTACCACTTAAACTCCAAGAAACAACAGAATTCGTAGAAGGGTCGTCCACCATATCGTAAGTCTTCGTAAGAAAAGGCGGTGTCCCATTCGAGCCCTGCGATACATCCATCCCAAGACAGGAGAATAAAAAAACAAAGCTCTGAAAATCTCAGCGTTGGAAGCCCAAGAACCAGAAAAGCCAAACCATCTCCGGATCTCTAGATTCTTCTTTAACGCGATCCGGGACGGTTATTTCTGTTGGAGGGATAGAATCCAAATGAAACTGAAATTCAAGACTTCAATGATAGATGGAAAGCTGCTGTAAAGGGAAGGCCTTAAAAGGGGAAAGCTGGAAAAAAATATATATCAGAGGTTTTGTCTTTCTAAACCTTCTCGATCGTTTGTGGAATCTAGTAGATTTGATTTTTCTTCTGGAAGGAATTAGGGGTTTTAGAAGGGTTTTGGGATGATAGGATAAGGAAATTTCGTGGAAGGAAGGACGGATGGCCTTCCAAGGGTGTTGACTGGGAAATGGCTGTCTCTTGTCTTCTTCTCCTCAGGTCTTCAGAGACTGCGGGCTTTTCGTGCATGTCAAGTTGGGTTTCCGTCTGTCGCGACACTGGGTCCAGCGTCTTTAGCCACCCAACTGTGGCCCATGGCCCGATGGTTTAGCCATTTAGTACCGTGTGTAAGTTATAGTCACCCTTAACTGATGATCCAAACCTTTGATTTTTTAAAAAGCCATTGAAAGTTTTCTTATTCATTTCTCTAAATTATCGGAAATTATCCATTCAACAAAATTTCATGGCACTTGTTGCATAGATTACATAGCATTGACGGTTCAGATCATCGGAAGATTCAGCATGTGGGCCCTAGTTAGGTGCGACACAACACGATGGTCCGCTGATGCGAACTGTTGATATTGTAGTTCCTGTCTTTTGACAAGCCTATTTTACCGTAGAACGTTCGGTGATGATTCCAAACTTTTTGAGTTTTAGAGCTGAAAGCTGTCTATTGAAAATTTTCATTGTCCTAAATGCTTCTACAGACAGTGATGGTAACAACCATCCGTGCTGGCTAAGTTTCCTACGATGTTCCGTACAGAATAGACGGCACAACGTCTACGGTCATGATCATGGGAACACTCACCATGTGGCCTCAGATTCGCTGGGACATATGGTGGATGGTCACTCGCACGGAGGAAAACGAACCCCGCTCTCCCTTTGTCTCATTTTTTAAGGGGAGGACGGGGAGAAATGCCAATCGGGTCTTCGGGATTGCGTCCTGCCCCCGTCTGGACGGTAATCGGTCCAGGCGGGGACTCTGTGGACCCACCGATGTATGGGTTTTATCCACGTTGTTCATCCATTTTTTCAGATCATTTTAGTTCGTTAAAGAGAAAACAAGGCAGATCTAAGGCTCAAGTGGACCACACCATAGGAAGTAATGGTTATAATGACGCCTACCGTTGACACCTTCCTAGTGCCCACCATGACATTTATTTTCCATCCAAACTGTTCATAAGGTCTAAGAGACCTGGATGAAGGTAAAACCCACATCTCATCTTGATCCAAAACTTCTGTGGCTCTCAAAAAGTTTTTAATGGTGGACGTTCAATCCGCACTGTGGTCCGCTTAAGCCTTGGATCTGTCTCATTTTTAGGATCATAGCCTAAAATGATATGGAAAAATAGATGAACAGCGCGGATAAAACCCCATATATAATGGTGGCCAATTACGGTCCCTGCAGGGAGGGCACAATCTGCCGTCGTTGGAAATCCGATTTCGCGGCAGGGATAGGGATCCATTTCCCCGGTCTTCGGGATGGAAATGGATTGGCTACTCCCCTGCCACCAGCCAATTGCTAGTAGTCGGTGCTCTGTGCGCCCCACTATGATGTATGTTTTTCATCCATGCCGTCCATATGTTTTTATAGATCTTTTTACAGTATGAGACAAAAAATTAGATATATCCCAATCTCAAGTGGATCACATTATAAGAAACAGTATTAAATAAATGTCGACCATTAAAAACTTTTTGGGGCCATAAAAGTTTGGGATCAATTTGACATTTGTTTTTTCCCTTTATCTGGGTCTTTATGACTTAATCAACAGATTGGATGTCAAATAAACAGTACAGTGGGCCTTAGGAGGATTTTAATGGTGGATATACAATCACTATTGTTTTCCTCTGGTGTGGTTCACGTTAGATTGATATAGCTCTAATTTTTTATATCAAGCCTAAAATGATCTTTAAAAATGGATGAACGGAATGGATGAAACACATACATCATTGTGGGGCCCACAGAGCACCGACTACCAGCCACCGGGCTGGTGGCAAGGGGACCACCCAATCCGTTTCCCTTGGGGACGGCAGGAGCAGGACACAGTATTCTGTCCTGGATACGCAAATTTTGTGGTGTCAGGGACAAACATGGTGACCTGACGTGGCAGAATTTACTTGGATCATAAGCCGGTGTTACAGAGCATGGGCCATCTCTAACCGGAAACGGATTGGCTACTCCCCCTGCGACCAGCCAATGGCTGGTGGTCGGTGCTCTGTGGGCCCCACCATGAAGTATATGTTTTATCCATGCCTTCCATCTATTTTTTCAGATCATTTTATGATATGAGACAAAAAATGAGGTATATTCCAATATCAAGTCTACCACATTACAAGAAAGAGTGTTGAATGAGCCTAGACCATTAAAAACTTTTTGGGGGCCATGAAAGTTCTGGATCAAGCTGATTTTTGTTTTTTCCCCTTCATCGGTGACTATATGACCTAATCAACGGATTGGATGTCAAATAAACAGTACAGTGTGCCTTAGGAGGATTTTAATGGTGGATATCCAATCACTATTGTTTTCATGTGGTGTGGTCCACATGAGATTTATATACCTCTTATTTTTTGGATCAAACCCTAAAATGATCTTTAAAAACGGATGAACGGAATGGATGAAACACATACATCATGGTGGGGCCCACAGCTAGGAGGCTGTGTCAGGGGGAGTAGCCAATCCGTTTCCCTCCAACCTGGCGGCGTCAGGTCACCACGGACGTACATGCTGGCAGAGTCATCATGCAATAATTTAGAGAGTAATTTGAATGACTCGCATGCCATGCATGCAAGTTCCAAGTAATTTATATGTGCCTGCGTATCATCTATTACCCTCTTCAGAGTATTAAATACGCCACGCCATCACATGCATCATACATTGCAGTAAAACATTGTGACCCAATGCATGGTCAACCCATGAGAAACGCTAGGAGATTCAGTCAAAGAGCATGCGTTGACCACTCCTGGGATATCTATGATAGATCCGTGCCTGCTTACAAGGACGCCGATCAGGTGGGGTTGCCAACACCAACCCCAGTGGTGGTAAGTAGATGTGTTGGGCGTTGTGGGGCCCAACGTGATGAATGTATTTTATATCCTTGTCGTGCATCCCTTTGGTCCCCTCACTTTAGGGCAAGAACCTAAAAATAAAATAGATCCGTAGCTCAAATTAACCACGCTGCGCTGGAAGAAACAGTGGTGATTGATCACCCACCGTTAAAAACTTCTTGGGGCCACGAAAGTTTTGAATCAGGATGATATTTGTTTTTCCCCTTCGTCCAGGTCTAAGTGACCTTATTAAGAGGTTGGATGACAAAAGAACATTATGGTGGGTCCTAAAAAGGTTTCAATGGTGGATGTCATTATCCCACTGTTTACCGTGGTATGGTCCACTTAAGCTTTGGATTTCCTTCATTTTTTGGTTCATACACAAAAATGAGCTGGAAGAATAAATGAGCCGCATGGATATAAAACAAATACATCATGTTGGGCCCCACATCTCCCAACACAACAACACACCAATGCTAGGAGTGGTGTTGGACACGCAATCTAATCCGTGTCCTCTTCCATAAGCATCTACTTATATATAACCGTTCAACACAAATTCCGACTGATAAATCAAAGTGTTTCATTTGAAAATTGAGAGAATCACATCAATTACAACTTATTGCCTGGTAGGTGAATTTTTTTTGTATTTGATCCGAGAAGACCGACCAAGTAAAAGATTGTAATTGATAAATTTAGAATATAAAAATTGTTTGATAGCATAGATTAGGAAGTATTTGAATTTGGAGGTATTAGAAATGTACAGTGTTGCTTTCTTTTGAAATGTTCCCCTTTTACTTGGTAGGTATTTTCTGATCGAATACAATCAAAACTCACTTCAATCCATCTCTAAGTCAAGGGTCCCATCATATTTTAGGACTCTTATATTTAGAATGCATTGAATTTCAAAATACAAATTGAGGTGACTCAAAATCATTAATTGTGTTTGATAGCTTGTAATCGATATATGTTAGAATTCAAAAATAGCATTGTATTGAAATATTATAGTATAATTATAGGAAGTTAAATTTATTTCTTAAATCAGCTTTAATATTCTAAATTAGAACACGTATATGATATTTGATAAGATAAACGCTATAAGCCCATTGAAATATATACTTTGGTTCAAACGATGAAATTTCAAGCCATTGACTAATGTTATGGGAAAAAAATGAATTGATCAGAAAGATGAGGTCAGCTGGGATATCAGTCTACATCGCATGGTCAGTCGGCGCGTGGTCAGCTGGCGCTGACCATAACCAAAGAGCTGCTCAATGGCTAGAATAGTATTGATCGAATATTAGGAGATCTGCCCGCCCGATAGCTTCGTCCCGCAGAAAATAAAGTATCTCTGCTTCTTAGGAAAGGGGACGAGCTCTGAGCCTTCCCACGATCCCATCCATTTCCGAGCTCCCATTAAGCTCCTACTAAGGTCTTTTAAATGGCATTTGAGCCGTAATCCCGTACGCAGGGATGTACGGTTCAAAACTTACAAGAAAGTCTTTATACCGTACGATAAAATGAAGATGATGGTCATCCTTAGTGCCTTCAAGACATCAATAAGGTCCCAAATCAATGAGGCAGTTCAGCTCTGCTGCTCGGATATATGGTCACAACCCAAGAATTCGATAAGAGGTCGATTTATATTAGAAGAGGAACCAACATAGCCTACAAAGTGCCCAGTCTAGGAAAATTATCGTCAAAACGGCCATAAGATTGATTCCGGAGGTCTGCTCGGATGCTCGACCTCGGCCTCCGACCACATGAATCTTCAGAGTTCGACCACTTGATCCTATCATTGCTGATCTCGCCAAACGGTTGAGAAACGGTCGCCATTTGCGCCTACTATTTTAGGAGCATTTCTCTCCACATAATCGACTCTTGGCTTATAAATAGAGGCTCCATTTATAGTGAAAGGTATGCACTAGCAAATCATCAACACTACTAGGTCCAGATTGCTTTCTAACTTAGGCATCAGAGGGTTCCCCTATTGCAGTCTAGGTCTCCTTTGTGGTATTTGTGTGCAGGTAATTGGAGGTCCAAAGAGGATTAACCAGATTTCTGCATCAATACCCACATTTTTTAACTATTGATTTACATGACTAATGTTTGGACTACTTAGATCATTTTAAGGATGTAATTTTAATGCTACAACTGATGTTTTGATTGTTTTAAAGCTGGTATTTGATTCCTAATCACAAGTATATTTTAGATGACTCCTGTTGATATAAGAATTTAGAGCACCCTCCACCGTGCGGTGCGTGCAGTCGAAGTGAACCCTGGTCCTGCCTAGAATAGTAAACAAAGGAGACTTTGGCTCAAACAGGGGACCCTCCGATGCCAAAGTCAGGCTAGGGAAACTGGGTCTAGGTCGTGTTAAGTAGAATAAAGGTGAGAGATCTTGCGTACCTGTTCCTGTAGAAATGTCATGTATTTATACTTGAGGGGTACCTAGAACGTGTCCGATAATCTCGGTGTGGTCATAGCCACTACACGAGAGCTACGCGCACGCAATGATGAGCGATTACACGGAGATCGTGCCGATCATGCCATGAGCACTACTTTTACCATGACCAAGCCTTTATCCGGGCCGACCTTATGGTCCGAACCTTACTCGACGACCCGATTCCACGGATATGTATGAGCGAATGAGTTATTGATATTCTAAGTAAAGAGGCCCGGCTCAGAACACTGGTCGACCAGATACTCTTTCACGTTCTGAGTTGACCCAATCGGGTCGGATATGATGTTGTAGCTCCGAGGTCCAACCCATCTTGTAGAATGCACGATGACTCGCTCCGAATCCAAGGTCAGTGTCCTTAACTCTGTGTGAGTCCTCGGGTCGGGCGTTCGCCTCGGGTCAGATGCATACCAGCCCATGAACTTCGTCACCGATGTCAAAGTTAACCTCGATTCAGCTCGGTTCAGATTTACCCATAACAACTCCAAATCTACGCTGTTAAATGATTTTTGTATTCCAAATGTGTGTGTGTGTGTGTGTAGGGAAAAGGAACTATGCGCTCGACCTCACGAGTCTATCCCATGAGGTCGAGCTGTGTGGGCCCTACTGTGATGCATTTCGAACATCTACCCCATCAGTCAGATGCACCATTCCAACGTGGACCTAGGTCTCAAAAATCAAGTCAATCCATGACTTGTGTGGGCCACACCACATACAGAAGTGGGAGGGGCCGTGCACCATTAAAACATTCATAATCATTTTTTGGGCCCACCAAGATGTGGTTTGCAAATCCAGCCCATCCATTATGTGTGTCCCACTTGGATGAGGGTTCAGACCAAGTTTGAGCGGCATTCAAAACTCAGCTGGGCCCCACCAAGTGCTTTTATATGTTTTAACAGTGTCTTCACATGATTTTAGATGGTATGGCCCACCTGAGTTCCGTATACGGATGATTTTTAGGATATCCCAAAATTTAGAGGGGACCCATCAAATGCACGGTGTTGATGGTCGACACGCATCACGGTGGGGCCCACACAGCTCGACCTCACGGGAGCTTATCGTGAGGTCGAGCGCATAGTACCTTTTCCCATATATATATATATATATATATATATATATATATATATATATATATATATATATATTCAAAACCACCTGCCAAATGGCTCCGTAAGCTTTAGAAAATAATTTAAAAGGGAGAAGAGAACAGTAATTTGGTGCTTTTACAAGTATATCTTGCCAAAGATGCGCCCCACCTTATAACTGGAACAGCTGGCTTTCTTGTCTAAGAAACATCCAATACGAAGACTGTTATGTAAACATTCCGACCCGGATCCTGCACACATGTACGAAATGGTCATGTGAGGGAGTTAGCATTGCTCTCCAACTGGCAGTTACAAATGTCATCAACGGTCTGGTTTGGTAATCTACCAAGCACCGCCCACGACGTGGCCTGATATCTCAAGTGCTCAAAGGACGAGAGAGTCCGCCCATTTTTTATCCGGTGGACCACTCAACCCAGATGCTATCATTACAAGATGGGGCCATTTCTGGGGCCAACAGAAATCTGGAGACCCGCACCATTACTTTCTTTGATGGGCCCACCTTTGTGGCCTAGTTTGGTGGTTCACCTACCACTGAGGGCCGAAGGTAGGTAGTCCGAGGACTAGCCGTACATGGAAGTGATGGAACCACCCATTTTAATGATGGTTGGTGCTAGTGCTACAGATGTGCAGTAGTTCGTCCCAGTTTGATATTCCTTTTTGTTGCATGTGTACTACCCGAATAGGTGTACCTCTGGGGAGATGGTATAGGTGGTTCCATGTATTCACATTAGACACTCCAGGGGACTGTCCATCTCGTTTCTCCTAATGTGATGATTGTTATTCAGAAAACTGAACTAACCTGTCCTCTAAGACGTGGGAGGCGGATTAGCTACTGACAGGTTGAGTAGCTAGGCTCGAAGTGATGTCACCAAGTTCTGATGGTCCACCACGACGTATGTTTTGTATCACACCATTCATCCCCATTCATCCATTTGGAGAAATTATTTTAAGGCATGAGCCAAATAATAATGCAGATCCAAGGTTAGATTGGATTACACCACGGAAAACAGTAGGGAGAGTGACCCCGTTGTTTGTATATTTGAGATCCAAACAATTCATAAGTTAACACGGACATGAACAAGGAGAAAACATAAATATCAACTTGATCAAAAACTTCTGTGACCCTTAGAAGTTTTTAATGGTGGGTGTCACTCTCTCACTTGTTTTCTGTGGTGTGGTTCATTCAAGCTTTGGATCTGACTCATTCTTTGGCTCATGCCCTAAACTGAACTCTCCAAATGGATTGACAGTGTGGATACAAAATATACATCATGATGGGCCTTTAGGACTTAGTGACATCAGCAGCGAGTCTTACTACTCAACCTGTCATTAGGTAATCCGAGACAACCAATTTTAGAAGGGGAATCTTGAAGCTACTATCTGATTAAGAGTTACACAATGAACTCATTTCGCTATCATTGCATCAACTGTTGGATGAGATCTCGAATGACCAACACTAATATGAGGTCTATGGGCAGAGCTCAGCCTCATGACTCACCTACCTACTGAGCTGATCTGACTCACCCAACAAGATGATCTGACTAGCGCTCCGTTGTCTTCCATAGATGCAGGTACTCGCACGCCTATAAGCATAGCCCCTGCCCCATCCAAATTCGAGCATCCACAATGATGCATCTCCATGTATTGATATGAGATGTATCTAGACTATAGCTGTTGGATATGGGACTATATGTAGTGATCCAAACAAATAATATGATGAAATAGAACATTAAGATGGTTGCCTAAAAATCTTAAAGAATAGAAAATCTGAGGCCTTGAAATCAATGGCCCTCAAAGCAGTGCCAAAGTATATTAGTTGAAGACTCTAATCATAAAGTATCCTCCATCAATGGTGAGGCCCATCTTATAAATGGTTTGGATACCGAACACAAGTTCCGATCCAAGGATTATTAGTCTTGGCATTCTTATTACAGTACTTTGGTATGTATTCTGGAAAACCTCATAAATCAATTAGCCCATGATCAACCACTGGCCATCTGATCACTAGCCTTACAAAAGAGAAGATAAAGAAGAGAAGAACTTCAATACTCTTTGTTTGATTTTTTGTTTTACAACCTAAATCATAAACGGTGATAAATAAATAATTATGACTTTTAACACATTTAATTTGGAGGGGAAATACAGGTTTAATTATATCTCAATTGTGATTGCATCAATGAAATCCTGCGGATTATGTGGCTGAAGTATCTGTGGGACGCATTGTAATGTATGTGTTTAATCCACGCTGTCCAAAGTCAAAGTTGACCACACAACAAGATATAGAGGGTAAAGATGTCGACCGTTGAAAGATTAAACCTTCTTAAGATCCGCAGGGATGTGTATTGGTTGCCTAACCTATTCATAAGGTTACACAAACATGGATAGAAGGAATACACCAATATAAGCTAGATCCAAAACTTTTGTGGCCTAAATAAGTTTTCAACAGTAGGCATTCAATTTCACATTTTTCCTACGTTGTGGTCCACTTCTGCTTTGTATCTGCCTCATTTTTGAGCTCATAACCTAATATGAGCACATAAAACTGATGAACTGTGTGGATCAGACACATACATTAAGGTGGGCCCCACGATATTTTTCTCACATTCCATTTTCTGCCTGGTTTTAGTGTCGGTATTCCCAAACACAGCAGTGATCAACATTGACTTTAGAATTGCTGCCAGAAATAAACAGGTAAATAATTTCTCATTTCCAGTATTTACAATGAAATTTAAGAAATCAAACACCATGTGCGCTAGGAAAAAGTAAAAGTTGTGATTTCAACGGGAAAGACTTTTGAAACATGGACCATCCATGCAGGGCCAATCAGATGAATGGTCCCCGTTGATACATCACCCTACCATTACTGTTATACGTGGATGGCTCTAACATATTCGTTGAATTTTGTTTCCAGGGCTTTCCAAATCCCCACTAATCAAACAAGTTTACAGTTGTTTTAGGTTGTCAATTCATCTGCATATGTATATTTTATGCCACGATATCTCTTCCATTTTCTTCACCATTGCTGACGTGTCAAGTTCATATGCCATCTAAGCTGTCTAAAACCTACCCAAATGGAAAACACTTACCAAATATCAGACCAATCCACTCATCAGATGAGTAAAACATAAAATACAATGGACAACAGCTAATCTGCTAGAAGAACATATGCACAGGCGGCCGTTGAGTGCATCAGTCACTGCGTGATCTCCTTTGTAGGCCAACCCGATAGACCGGGTACATGTCATGCTCACAAAACGCATTGGCAATCATACAAGGGCATGGTGTCGGTGGATCCCTGACTGTGGGGCACACGTTGATGTATTTTCTTTGCATCCATACCATACATCCATTTTCACATATCATTTTAGTATATAATCCCAAAAATGAAGCAGATAGGTGGATCACACCATAGGAAACATTGGCGATAATCTTTAAAAGATTATTGTAGGCCACAAAAGATTTGGATCAAGCTGATATTGTTGGGAATTTTAACTGTGGAATCACACAAATTTAGATCTAGGATAACAATCCAATAATAATAAGCAATCATAAGAGAACACAAAGTTTTAACATGAAAAACTCTTGCGGGAAAAAACCACGGCACAAAAAAACAAAAATCCACTATGAAATAGAAATTACAAGAGAGAGGACTTACCTGATTTGAACAACCTCGAATTTCACTCTTTGATAATCCTAAAACCCCTTTAGAAAGCTTTAGATTACATTAGAATAGCCCTAGGGACCCCTATTTATAGTTTTAGAAAACTTCCCTTTCACACCCTTGTGAAACCGCCTTCGATTTCCGCAGTCCGCACAAAATCTGGACTCGAATCTCCGTAACCTCGACTGGTCGAAGGATGACCATGACTAGTTGAGCAACCTGCTTGACTGGTCATGCAATCCTCTCGACCGATTGAGTATCCCGGACACCAAAAAACTGAGCTTCCTGAACTTTGAGTCGGCGGGCCACGACCGGTCGTGCAACTCCCTCGACTGATTGAGCCTGACCCTCGACCGGTCGAGCAAAAAAAAAAAAAAAAACCAGATTTAAGGCATCTGTCTAACAACAAATATTTGTTTGGTCCCTTCATCCAAGTCTTTGTGATCTTATAAACAATTTGGATTATAAATAAACATTCTAATGACCTTATAGACATCCCACCCCGAGCCGACAAGTTGATTCGGATTAGATTGGACTTGACCCGACTTGATGGCTAATCTAAACTCTAATCCTAGTCTAGCCCTAAAACCCTAATCCCTAGTCAAACTCTAGCCCAAATCCTCCTCTTAAATCTTAAACTTGACCTAACTCAACCCAATCAACCTAGTTGATATAGTTTAAAACCCTACGATCCTAAGATCTTAAGAGCCTTGAGTCAATTTGGCAAGTGGAGTTATCGAGTCAACTCGCCCAATCAATCTATCTAGTCCAACAACCTAGTTAACTCACCTTATGAAGTCCAATTGTAAACCAAACCTAAACTAAAGCTCGAAACCAAGCTCGAATAGAATCTACGATGGGGTAGCAACTTGGCAAGCAAGAAGGCGGAGCCTCTACATGCTCATGAGAGACCCCTACTAAGACAGAAGGTTCCAGAAGTAGGTGTCCGCTGTGAGCCGCCGACCACATGACACCCCTCCTCTCTTGGCAACAACTATCAATGCGTGTGGACTCCGATTTTACAAACCTCAAGTGTGCAAGAAAAGGTATTGAATCTGGTACCTCTCTCCAACCTACATTTATCCTTTTACCATATAATCCAAGCCATGAGATATTGCCATGTGATAGTCTCAAATCCTAACCCTCCAAGCCATGAAATGTTCCCTATGTAAGCCACAAGTTGGTCCCATTCCTGAAACCCCCAAGAAAATTTTAAAGGTGGCCATTCAATTGCCATTGTTTCTTATGGTGTGGTCCACCTAAGATTTGGATCTGGTTCATTTTTTTTTATAACGTCTTAAAATGAGTTGTCAAAATGGACAGACATCGTGGATGTAAGGCACATGCATCACAGTATGCCCACAACCGGGGATCCACCAAAGTTGCGCCCATTATGCACTAGTTGAACAATGACACTATGATCCACCAGAAAATCCAACGGAAAATTGACTTTTGTACGGCGTTTGTTTGGAAGGAAAATACCGATGTAATTATGCCCAGAAAATTTGTCCAAATGCATGAAATCCAATAGGGTTTTCTCAATGTCAAAATTTGAGGGCTCTCAGTTATATATTTGTGATCCATGCTATCCATCTATTTTACTATCTCATTATAGAACGTGAGCCCAAAAATGAGGTAGATTGGAAGCTTGACTGGACCACACCACATGAAAATGGGATGGGGATAATGACTTCCATCATTAAAAATTAAACCTTTGAGTAGGGCCCATAAGGATGTGTATTTATCATCCAACCTATTCCTAAAATTTCACTGCCAAGCACGAAGGATATACACAAATATCAGCTTGATCCAAAACTTATGTGGAGACTAAAAGTTTTCAACATTAGGCGTTCAATTCCCATCATTTCCTATGATGTGGTCCACTTGATCTTCATATTTGCATCAATTTTTGCGTCATGTCCTAAACTGAGCTGGCGGAACAGATGGGCAATGTGGATAAGATACAAACATTATAGTGGGCCCCACAAATTTTACAAGTGGAAATGTATCAATTCAATTCTTTGGAATGGAAAGCTTTGCAAAGAAGCTCAATGTAAACGTCAACCTTAAGCTGAGGCAGTAATTACATGGGTAAATAATCATATCTATTTAACCATGATTACATATGTAAATAAGAAAACAAACACCTCAAAAATCAATATGAATGGGCTGGCCATCTTGGGCCAGGGTCAACCAGAACAACCCATTTACTTACATCAGCCTCATTTTATAATTCTAAGTCTGACCAAACCTTAATAAACCTGATCTGAGCCTCACGTTGAAGTGGGTCGGGTTGCTCCTTAACTTCAATGCACATTAGGTTTTTTTAATTTTTAATGCACATTGGGTTCGCTAAGGGTACTGTGCCAAATTCTCTCTCATCGTTTAAAGATGGTTGGTAGGAATGTCATGTCATTTGAAATTTTGATTTAAATAAGACAAGATTCCCACCAACTTTTTACGGAAAAATTCCTCACGTTTCATCGTCCTTTCAAAAGTGAGTTATGAAAGTTTCATAGTCACCAGACAATGCTTCCCACTGTTCGAATGAGGGGAGAAAAGACTCATTTCCATCTCAATCCCTTTTCTTCTTTTTCTGTTTTTTCTTTTTTTCTTTCGAGCAATTAAGAACAATGGAAGTGTTGTTACAGATGATTGCAATTTGCCGAGTATCACTCAACCCGCATAAAATCCAAAATGATTTCTCTCCTCTCTCATTTTTCCCCCTCGTGCCAAAAGATGCCCTTTCTATCTTGTTTCTCTCGTATCTCTTTCTTCCGTCTTTGTACTGTCCTCACAATATAAGTGGGCCCCACTGTGTGTTGTTGTTAAATGTCTTAAATCTGTAAAATCAACAGTATATCGATGACAAATTTGATGCCATCAAGCAGGCTTCAATGCCATTGAAGTCGGCTCGGCTTGATGCCATCAAGTATTTCCCAAATGTCCTTTGTTGGTTGCTAAACACATTGGTGCCATTTTTCGATGACATCAAAGCTAGATCGAGTAATTGAAGTTTTTCGGATAGTACATGTTTTGTCTCTAGACAGTTTTGGTATTTTTTTTGATGCCATATAAGTGGCTTTGATGTGATCGAAGTTTAAGTGTTGATGACATCGAAGGGTGTTCGATGACATTGAACGTTTTGTGTAGAATTTTGCGGATCCGCCGAATCTGTGAAATTTGTTTTCGATTTTGTTTGGGATTCCTTTCAAGGCTATATATATGAGTGTAAACGGGATTTGGAGGTATTCTAAGTATTTTTAAATCGTCCTAGGGTTTCAAAGGGTATAGAAAGCGTGAGATTCGAGGTTGTTCAAATCAGGCAGTCTCTTTCTCTTTATAATTTTTGATCTTTCATGGTGATATCTGTCGCTTTGTGCTATGGTTTTTTTCTGAAAAGGTTTTTCCTTATTAAATTTTTGTGTTTTTCTTCCTTTTGCTTTGTGCTTTTGGATTGCTATATCCTAAATTCATCTATGTGTGCTTCTACGGTCCCCAACATTGTGTAGTGATTCCATCCATTAAATTCAATCGTGTGGCCCACTTGATCAATGAGCAACCTGGTTCTTTCACGATGGAGATTAACATTTAAATGGCGTGAATGTCCAACCCATGACTTTTTTTAAGAGTTAGAACCGAAGAGAGGGGAGTGGTTTTTAGGTTTGTATGGGGCCGAGCATGCACTCATGCATATGTAGCCAGTCTCCCATTCCATTCTATACATAGAGCAAATGAGTATAGTTAATGACTACTGGTAAATACTGAGATAGAGCACTTCCAAGAAAAATCATAAATTAATGGGAATTTTTAGGTAAACTCCGAACTAAAACTCGAATAAAGAAACGCAACTTGGGAATTCTCAAGTAACGAAAGCTATGGATTCGATTCTCTATCCATATTCTATTTTAATTTTCAGTTTTACATGTATTCTACATGCAATCTTGTTTTCTCGGTCATAATATTTTTAAGAAATGAGTATACGCTATTGGGGATTTGAGCTACAGAATCACACAGATCTAGATCTAGGATAGCAATCCAATAACGTCAAGCAATCACAAGAGAACATAAAGATTTAATGTGGAAGACCCTTGCGGAAAAAAACTACTGCACAAAGCGACAGAAATCCACTATGAAATAGAAATTACAAGAAAGATGACTTATCCGATTCAAACAACCTCGAATCTCATCCTTACTACACTCTTTGATAACTCTAGAACCCTTTAGGAACCCTTGAAAAACTTTTAGAAAGCTTTAGAATACCTTAGAATAACCCTAATGACACTTATTTATAGTTTAGGAAACTCCACTTATACACATAGTTCGGAAAAGCCCGGAAATCGCCTTAGGTTTACGCAGTCTGCGCAAGATCTGCGTAACCTCGACTGGGCGAGCAACCCATTCGACCGGTCGAGCCATTCCCTCAACTAATTGAGCAGCCTAGACACCAAAAAAACCGAGCTCACTGGACTTTGAGTCGAGTGAGTCTCAACGGGTCGAGTGCACCCTCGACCAATCGAGCGGTCGAGCAGCGGAGAAGACTTTTGACAACATACGCAACTTTAAGAAAGATTGAAAAGTGAAAATCAGTTTCCAAGGCCTTTCTTTTTCTCAAACAGAGGAAGAGTCGTGGGTTTTTTGCAGAAAACAATTTCACTTCTAGGTTTTTCATACTCCAACATGTTTTCTTTGAGCCTTTCTTTAATATCTTAGTTAGTTGCCTTTACGTCAATAAAAGGATTTTAAGGCTCTTTTTCACCGCCGGTTGAGCCTGGTTCATGAATGATTTTAATATAGTGGTGGGTAGGTATTTAACATTGTTAAATAAGTAATAAAAAATACAAATCTGACACGAAATCAGCTGGTTTTAGAACTATGGACCCATTTAATATAAAATACAAATCTGACACGAAATCAGATGGTTTTAGAACTATGGACCCATTTAATATAAAAAACAAATCTGACACGAAATCAGATGGTTTTAGAACTATGGACCTATTTGCACCTCTAATAACCATAGAATGGTGAGCTGTCCTATGTGGGCCCTTGAATGTTTTTGGTATTGAGCAGAACTAAAACAATCCATGGCTTGTTATTTTCAGTGTACTTGCAAAAAATAACTCATGAATTTCGTGTTTTCAATCGATTTCAACATTACGTACAACTCTTCTTTCCTTTTATATTATGTTATCCTTTTTCTTAAATTATACTTTCCTTAAGAGCCGTTGACTCCACTCTTCTCATTTGTATGGATACGACGCACCTATACAGGTTGCAACGTCACCACATTTTCAAAGAAAATGCAAAGGCTTTTCACGAAAGTCTCCCCATGTGCGCTAGAGCGGCATGTATGTGTATCCTCTGAGCCATTCGTTGAGTGGGACACACGATTAATGTATCCCAGTTGAAAAGTCAATTCATTTCTTTAGCTTGAATGTGCACACCTTGTCCAAAATTTAGCAGTTCACCTATGATGACCCAGGGATGGACATGATTAGTTTAATCAACATCTTCATCAAGGGGATAAGTACTCCGGATCCTTCGAGTTTCCCTGGACTGCTCACAGAGATCTCTCAAATTAACGACGAAAAATAATAAAATAAAAATAAATTCTAAAACATTTAAAATTTAAACTCAAACAATTCATGATTTTGGGCCAAAAGTACTAAGTCTCTTATTTGGCCTGACCATGTTATTCTCTTATTTTTCTAAGCTTTTTCGAAGGGTTAGTTGGCTAAAGTAGCTTCTTCTACCCAAATCATATATGGTGAGTTGAATTATTTCACTCTGCAAGATATGCTTGTTTTAGGGTGCATCTGTCCGTGATGCCCTCTACCTCACCTGATCAGCAGACTGGCCTAATTTTTTCGATCAGGAATACAATAGGGCCCACCTGACGAACAATCCAGACCCTTTTGGCCTCATAAGTAGGATATTAATCATACTCGCGAGAGTACCTATGGAGGGTTCTTTTCAAAAGGCCTGCAGCCATACGCATTGGGATACCAAAGGTCGAGACTTATAGCTTTTGAATCTGGGTCAATTCCAATGATCCAAACCGTTTATTCCATGAGTCTCACTTTCTACGATGTAAAGTCGATTTATAAAAGCTCTTAATTGGATCATTTCTTGCCATTCGTAATTTGGCTTCTTTGCCTTGAACTTGAACAGTCACCGCAACCATCTTGCAGACCGCTCCCATTAACTCCGGGGGAAGCGGATTAGGTGAGACCCCGGACTGAAACAGGACGGTGTGGCCCTTACCGTGGGGCCACGTTGATGTAAGTATTTTGTATCCACGCCATCTGTCCGTTTTTCCATATCATTTTAGGGCATTAGCCCGAAAATGAAACAGATCCAATTATAAGGTGGATCATACCATAGGAAACAGTGGTGAAAAATGAAACAGATCCAATTATAAGGTGGACCATACCATAGGAAACAGTGGTGATTGAACGCCCTATCATTAAAAATTTCTCATAGTACAACTTGATGTTTCCACAGCGTTTCACATAACCTAAAGGAAAAATAAATATCAGCATGATTCAAAACTTTTGTGGCTCATTAATGGTCAATCAGTGCTGTTTTCTATTGTATGGTCCACCTGGTAGTTGGATCTGCTTCATTCATGGGATAATACCTTGAAATGATCGAGAAAAAAAAAGGGCGGGGATGGACAGCGTGGATACAGAATACATACATCAAGGTGGGCCCCACGGTAATGCCCGCACCGCCTTAGGTCGGACGAGGTCTCACCTAATCCGCCCCGATCTCCGGGTGCATTGCACCTTTCGTGTCTACCAATTCTAATAACAGGACAACTGGGACTGGAGGATGGATATTTTTTCTAGGCTTCGGTCCATGCATAAAGCATCCCGTGATATGGATGGTTTGGATCCCTATCCACTGGACGCGGATTGCGTGTTCTGCTAGCTTCGGTGGTGTGTTGACGCCACCAAGTTCTGTGGGGCCTACCATGATGTATGTGTCATATCCACTCCTTCCATCCATTTAGAGAGATAATCTTAGAGCATAGTAAAAAAATCAGGCGTATCCAAACCTCAGGTGGGCCACACCACAGAAAGTAGTGGGTACAGTGATGCCAACCTTTGAAATATTTCTAGGGTCCACCAAGATGTGTATTTGCTATCCAACCTGTTCATAAGTCACACAGACCCTGGATGAAGCGGAAAAAATATTAACTTTATCTAAAATTTACGTGGCTCCCAGAAAGTTTTCAATGATATGCATTCAATCTCCCATTGCTTTCTGTGGTGTGGTCCACTTGAGATTTAGATCTACATCATTTTTTGATTCTTTTCTTAAGATTATCTCTTCAAATGAATGGACCGTTTAGATATAACACATATATCATGGTGGGGCCTCACTTCTACCGACCAAGCAATCTGCTTCCATCCAGTATTGAATGAACAGTGTAAAATAAAATATCTTGCTGACATTAACTCTTAGGGCCCGTTTGGCCAACTGCATTAGGTGGGATTAAGGTGGATGGAATTGTAAATGTAACAATAAATGTATGTGTAAAGTATTTTCCCTGGGTTTATCCTATGTTTTCCCATACCATGTTTGGAATGTATGCAATTAAAAATAAATCTCGGGATTTTCTTTCAAATTACACTTTGGGCCTGTTTGGGCGGTGGGATTATAAAGGATTAGGTGGGATGGGATTCAAAAAAACATAATTATTACCCATGGCAGGGATTGTTCCTGTTGCCATGGAATAAGATTAATGCCATGCTTTGTTGATAATATGGTAGTACATTGAATGGATATACCCACCATCATTTGAAATTATTGAGAATAACACATATGTGTTATATCTAAACTGTTCATTTGTTTTGTAACCTCATTTTATGGCATGGACCTAAAAATGAGGTAGATCCAAAACTTATGTGGCCCCAAAGAAGTTTTCAACGGTAAGTATTCAATCCCCGTTGCTTTCTATGGTGGGGTCTCCTTGAGCTTTAGATTTACCTGATTTTTTGGCCCATGCTCTAAAATAATCTCGATAAATGGGTAGACGGTGTGGATATAACCCACACATCATGGTGGGACCTACACAACTTGCTAACATTGAGTGAAATTGGCACAAGACCCAATGCGATTCCATTTAATGTAATTCCAAGCTTTTCCATTTCTTCCCAAACATGGAGTGGAATTGGCACGGAGCCAGGTGAATCCCATCCCACCTAAAATCCCTTCTAATCCCACCGCCCCAAGATTTGAAAATCTCATCTCACACTTTCCAACACAAGGCTCATTTTCTAAAGTTTATAAAATTAATTTTAATCCCATCCCACACACCTTCCAAACATGCCATTCCCAATCCCGATGTGGGATTAGCAATGCAATCTCATTTAATACAACCTAATACCACTTGCTTAAGGGCCCGTTTGGCCGGGTGGATTGGAAGGGATTGAATGGTAGTAGGGTGGATGGTATGGATTTCTAAGTAATGATTGTGTTGTCAGTGGATTGTCTTGAGATCCCTGGGATTGCTATATCCAATTTGTTTGGCACGCCCGGCCAATCCCGGGATTAAACCTTCCCATCCCTTCCAATCCCTCCAACCAAACACAACCCAAAAAATTTGAAAGGGATTAGGGTGGATTGGATGGGATTTAAAGGTAATGATGGTGTTCTCAGTGTATTGTCTTAAGATCCATGGGATTGGGATCAGATCACCGACTCTGTTTGGCACGCCCGGCTAATCCCGGGATTTAACTTCCAATCCCTTCCAATACCATCCAGTCCCTTCCAATCCGACTGGCCAAACGGGCCCTAATGCACTAGCCTCAGTGCATGGAAATAAGGCACAGGTATCGGAGATCAGAGCCACTCATTAGACATTAAAAATATCCCAAGAATTAGGTGGATATGATCATTGTGTGGGCCACACATGTGCTTAGAACTTTGGCTGTTTTTCAATTTCACTCACTGGGGACGGGCTAACGTGCAGCTCCACTCTCCAATACGCCATTTTTAAATTGTGAAAAACCAACTTGATCCAATCCATCCTTCATTTGACCTTATTTTACATAGCCATCCATTTTATAAGCCACGGATAGGATGGTTATGATTGCCTGAAAGAAATGATTCTTTTGAATGGTTCTGATTGCCTGAAAGAAATGATTCTTTTGAATCATAACCAATCCATGATGGTCCCTAACAAGTAGATGGATCAATATATTGCTTATACCTCATTTTGTGTAAATGATCTTCACTGTCCATATATAAGGCCATTGATCAAATGGTCAATATTCATCAGATAGTGCAACTGGGACTGTCCATTTGATGGGATTTACCTTACATGGCCATGACTAATGGAAAAATGTCAACTATCCCTTCTTTCTGCTTGTCTCCTTAATCATTGTAACGGTCAAATTACCTTTATCCATTTGAAACCTAAAATGAATGTTTAAGAGCAACCATTTTAGTGGCATTTTTAGCCATGGGTCAGCCATAGTAGTTTATTATAACAGAATCATTCTCTCTTTACTATCATTCCAGGGGTGGCTACAGGCCAGGCTGACCCATTTTGAGCTGAGCTCCGTCCTAATACTGACGCCCGTGGAGCTTGGATTTGAAGCCCGATGGATAAACGGTTTGGGCCTGGCTTAGGTTACTCAGGCCCATCCAGACAGTGATCAGGGCCCGATAGATAAACCAAAGGTATGACCACTTAACGAGCAGGGCTAATCTGGATGGTACAGGGCTAACCGTAATTCGGGCCCAAATCGTTTTTTGCTACCAAAAAATCATTTCCCAAGGAGCCTAAGTTGTGTTTGGATGCATCATTCATTTAAGGCAAGCTTATTTATTTGGACATGATTCGTCCAAAAAATTGAATCTAATGCCATCCAAACAGGGATGGTGGGAAGACAAAGTTGTCCAATAAAAAGAAAAGCAAAAGTTCTCTACTCCACATCCTTCGTTGCAACCATACTCTGCCCCGTGGGTCCACCCATCGCGGCAAGATTCGATTTATAAAAAATAAAAATAATAAATAAATAAATAAACCATGTTTATATTTTATGACCAACTTAATAAAAAGATTGGATCTCACACACGTGGGCCATATTGGTCCAGGTTTCAATCTGGACCTATTCAATGTCATGCTTTGGGAAAGGATGTGTTTGATACTCCGGCAGCATATGACGCATCATACACATGCAATGGGAGATTACACATTGCATACATGAGCTCAAAATAAACATGCTAAATTGTAGAACCCGTTAATGCCCAAATTCCATTTGTTGAGCAATCCTAAGCTTTGTTTCGTGGGTGGATTTTTTTATTTTTTATTTTTGTTGAAATTGAACTTAGATAAAATCATTTTTGACCATCCAATAAATGTCCACTAATCATATAGTCATTTAATAAAAAAACGCGTAATTTTTGGTACATGACGCATTTACACCTTAAATTTGGACAGCTTAATTTGATTTATTTATTTGCCATATTTGCATTTTCTAAATAATTTTTAAGTGCCTCTCTACCATCTATCTTACTCTCGTAGAGTATTAAAGATTTTGAGATTATTAAATTTTTTATTTCATAAAACCACTTGTCGGTCATTGCCCCAGATAAACCTACTTTTAAAATATTTAAGGCATTTGAAAATATGGCGGCGCTTATTTTACATTGACCAACGAACGATGACGGTAAAGCATGTGGAAAAGTCGGACGAAGACCTCTCTTTTTCACAATTATATCCCATTTGAAGGGGTGGGCGTGCGGGAGATTTTTGAGAGGCCCACTTCTATGCATGCATGCGATCAATGTTGTCCATTCACTCTGCTAACTCATTTTAGCCATGACAAAAAAATAGGCAGATCTAAATCGCAGGTGTACCGCATCATAGGAGATAAACTCCCGAGAGTCTACCACCCGAGCAAAGGTAAGGATCCATCGTAGGAATAATGGTAATTAAACACGTACCATTGAAAATTTGTTAGGGACTGCATCACAGTGGGCCACAAGAAGTTTTCAATGGCTGGTGTCATCATCCCCCGTTGTTTCCTAGGGTGGCCCCCACCAGCGCTTCAGCCACCAAACGGTGGAGTGGTGCTGGCCCACCTAGGGTGGAGTAGCCCTGCTTTTCCGAAACGGATTGGCTACTCCCCCTGCCACCAGCCAATGGCTGGTGGTCGGTGCTCCGTGGGCCTCACCATGATGTATGTGTTTCATCCATGTTCTTCATTTATATTTACAGGATCATTGTATGGTATGAGACCAAAAATAAGGTACATCTCAATCTCAAGTGGCCTACGTTACAGGAAACAGTGTTGGATGAACGAACGTGGACCATTAAAAACCTTTTGGGGGCTTTAAAAGTTTTGGATCAACATATCTTTTTTTTCCCCTTCATCTGGGCCTGTATGACCTGGTAAATAGATTGGATGTCAAATAAACAGTACAATGGACCTTAGGAGTATTTTAATGGTAGATATCCAAACACTATTGTTTTCTTGCGGTGTGGTCCACATAAGATTTATATACATCTCATTATTTTGGTTAAAGCCTTAAAATGATATTTAAAAATGGATGAACGGAATGGATAAAACAAATATATCATGGTGCGGCCCACAGAGCACTGACATCAGCCACCAGGCTGGTTGCAGGGGGAGTAGCCAATCCGTTTCCGCTTCTCGGAACCCCTCAATTTTTCGGAAGCGGTTTGGCTGGTGTACCACACACCACCGACCTGGCTGGTGTGGGTACGTGTCCGCCAAGACGCGCCAAGACGAGCGCTGACGCTTCTCGAGTTCCATGTTGTGCGAACGTTCCAAAGGAGATTAAAGTTATATGAGTCGCACAATAATGTACTTATCGTATCCAAACCGTTCATTAATTTGGCGAGAGCATTATTGCGCATGAGAAAAAAAACTAGTCATATCAACAACTCAAGTTCATCACACCACAAATAGCAGTGGGACAATAATTCTCACCCCTAAAACATCCATAGGGCCCACTGTAACGGTTTTTTTCATCCAATCTGCTCATAAGGTTATACAGACCTGAATAAAAGAAAAAAACAAATATAATATCGATCCCAAACTTCTGTAATACAAAAGGATTTCAATGGTAAATGTTCAATCCCCCACAACTTTTTTCAGTGTAGTCCACCTTATTTTTCGGCTCAAGCCTTGCGATGATATCATCAAATAAACGTACGGTTGGATATAACACATACTCCGTGATGGATCCACATAACTAGGTGACGTCAAAACCACCATCCAGATCAGTGGTGTAGTACACCAGCCAATCCGCTTCCCAAGTGTTCATGAACGTACGGTTTGGATATAACACATACCTCGTGATGGATCCACATAACTCAGTGACATCAAAACACCATCCAAATCAGTAGTGTGGTACACCAGCCAATCCGCTTCCCAAGTGCTCATGCTTCGCCAGTAAGTGAAGTACACCAGCCAATCCGCTTCCCAAGTGCTCATGCCTCGCCAGTAAGTGAGCCTTTCCAGGAAGTGGATTGCGTACTGAGTAACTCAGTACCCTTAGCGTACTGAGTAAACTGTGTGGGGTCCACTGTTATTTATTTATTTTATCCACTCCGTTAATCTATATTAAAAGATAATTTTAAGACTAGATCCCAAAAATGAAGAAATTAAAATCTCAAGGGGACCACACTACTGGAACTAGTTTGATTGAACCTCTACCATTGAAAATTTTTTGGAGGCCAAATAAGTTTTGGATCAAGCTGATGTTTCTGGTTTCTCTTCATCCATGTATTTGTGATCTTATGAACAGGTTGGATGACAAATAAAAATTAATTTAGACCCTAGGAAGATTTCAGCGGTGGAAATCGTTATTCCACACTGTTTCGTGTGTAATGGTCCACTTGAGCTTTGGATTCACTTCAATTTTTGTATCAGCCCCTAAAAGTATCATTAAAAATGGATGGACAGTGTGGATAAACCACATACATTAACAGTGGGCCCAACTGAGTTTACCCAGTACAATAAAAGCGTACTGAGTAACTCAGTACGCAATCCGATTCCGCCTCTCCAAGGATGAGCTGTCCTCCCAGTGAGCTTTGCTTAGCCCACGTGTACCTCTGGGCCCAGATGCGAGTATCCCTTGTTCGCAATATGAGACACTCGCCGCACAAGTGAGCCACACGTGTTTTCTGATGTGACTGTTGGCTTTATCTTCAAGCCATCCATTGTTTTCATACACGTATCCAGCCTGATGAGCGGGTCCCCATGATTATCTGGGCGAGGATATCGACACGGTCGTGCTGATCCAGTGAGCGGCTTTGATCTTGCACACTGTCTGGTACACCTGGGTGTCGAGGTCCATGTGGTCCACCGCGTTTTTGTTTCTGCCTTTACAACCCATGTTTCAACGATCCAGACCATGGGTATGCTGGGTCCCACCGGGGATGGACGGTTCTCCGAACACACTCTTGATAGGACGATCATAACCTGTAGATATATGGCCTGCAACATAAAGAGTTGAGATGAGAAATTCATCCACGGTCCACATTCAACTGAGAAAAGGTTCATGACCAATTTCCACGATCTTCTCACATAGCGACTTTTGGACATGTTCAATCCATGGCATTCATCAACAGAACAATGGACTCATTACCTAACCATGGCCCTACTTCTCATAACTGAAAACTCAAGTATACCCTCGACCAAGGATGCGATGACTCCTCATTAAAAAAAATGGGATTTTAATCAAAATGACCTACTGATATGGCCAAATGTAGAAATGGCATACCTTCACAGAGATTTATTTATTTGGCCTTCTATCCAATTAGTGGACCAAAAGATTACTGCTTTGGAACCTAGTGCCTGTACAAACCTTTGAATACGGGAGAAATTATGCAGCTTCGATCCATTTATCTTCTTTAGGAAAGCAGTAATCTTATATTGATACGAGGTTTCTGCTGCCCCATAAGACCCGACAAATGATAACAGTGGTCGTTTATTATTAACATTTGTCATGTGGTGTGGTCTACATGGCGGTAGACATTGGTCATTTTTCATACAATGGCATTTCATCAAATTCCAATTTTAATGGACGGAATGGATTTGAGACGTACCCCACAGTGGGCCCTAAAGACGTGGTCCTAGGAGTCTTTAGGTAGGGTCCGAGGCCATTAGATGACCCATTGTTATTTAACTGGCACTCTTTTTCTTCCTTTTTGAATATGTCTTTTATGGACCCACCACATATTCCAACTACATTTGCCATCAACTTTTTTGGTGTATGGGTACTGCCAACAACTTCCACGACTTTAAAATTGAATTTTATTTTTGCTCCAATAACTATGTTTCTTAGAGATGGAAACTACTAATACATGAAGACATTTTGAATGAATTTTTTATTTTATTTTTTAGAGAATAATATTTTCTTATAGATGAAAGCAACTTTTGGTTATAGATAGAGATGGATGATCATGGTTGTTCTCATGGGGAGTTGTGATTGTCGGAAGGGATTTGATGTAGAGAATGATAATCATCATTGTCATGGGAAAGACAATGAAAGAGAGATAATGTAAATTTTTAATGTGTTGCCTTGGTTAAATATTTAATGTCAACCTCGATCCTTAACACATGTCAACCAAGGTCGAGGTTGTCATGGTTGTCCTATGTTAAGGGCTTAGGTCATGGTTGTCATATGTTAAGGTTTGAGGTTGTCATGTGTTAAGGGCCTAGCTCATGGTTGTCCTATGTTAAGGGTTTTGCTTGTCATGTGTTATGGGTTTAGGTCATGGTTGTCATATGTTAAGGGTTGTGGGGCCCACCATGTAATATGTATTGAATGTACTCCATCCATTGGTTATGGGCCCCAAAAGAAGGCAAACTAAAGGCTCAAGTGGACCACACCATAGGAAACCGTGGGCATTGAACTCCTACTGTCGAAAACTTCTTAATGCCCACCATAATATCTATTTGTCATTTAGCTTGTTCTTAAGGTCATGTAGACCTATATGAAGGTAAAACACAAATATTAGTTTGATCCAAAAATTATACCCCTAAGAAGTTTTTAATGGTAGGTTTTGAAATTCACCACTTTATGTAGTATGGTCCCCTTGATCCTTTGATATGCTTCATTTTTGGGCTCATGCCCTAAAACGATATTTTAAAATGGATGGACAACAAGGATAAAATGCATGCCTCGTAGTGGGCCCTAAAGAGCACCTGACAAGACCATTGTTTCTAGCTAGGTTGAGCTACCTAATCTGTGTCACGTTCAATCACATGAATGCGAATTTTGAGTGAAAGCCTTTTGTAAGAAGTTCCTATCACCAGAAGTTATAATAGGCCCACTGTAATGTTTGTGGGAAATCCACTCCTTCCATCTGTTTTGGAAGATCATTTAAGATATGAGACCAAAAATTAGATGGATCTAAAACTCAAGTGGGCCACACACTAGAAATAGTGGGAAGGGGTTCCCTACATTTAAACTTTTCTAGGTACCACCGTGATGTTTATATGCAATCCAAACCATTCATAAAGTGGTTCAAATGCTCATAAGGCCCTTACCACTGAGATGAACTAAAAGAATAAAAATACTAGTTCGATCTAAAGATTCTACGGCCCCACGAATGTTACAACCATGGGCCTGTGATCTCCACTATTCTCTATTGTATGACCCACTCGAGCTTTCGATCTACCTCATTTTTAGACACATGTCATAAAATGATTTGGTAAAACATGTGAACGATGTGAATTTCTCTCAAACACCATAGTAAGCCCTCCAAATTTTACCCAATATGCTTACGTAATATGCAATTTGAATGCCTCCCGCATCATGCCCGGATGGGCGCTAAGCTTAAGGCACCAAGGCATATTTTGTTCCTTAAATCTTTCAATTACCATCAGAGGACAAAAAGTAAAGTTTTGTAAAGGGAGGTAATTTGCTGGATTTAGCCATACCATAAGACCATTTTGATCAAAATTCCTTAAAAATCTGCATAGCACACAAGCTCCCATCTGAGCAGCTATATCATAACCCCTTATTGTTAGGGGCCTTACACAAACCTTAGGATCTAGCCTCCCAAAACAAACCAAAATTATGGGATAATAAAGCAATGAAATAAATCAAAGCATAAACCACACCACACAAGAGATTTTTACATGGAAAACCCTTAAAGAGGTAAAAACCACAAGACCTTGTCCAGATCAACAATCCACTATGAAGTAGAACGTTACAACCTTCTTCACTCACGCAGGAGCGGATAAACAGTAAGAGAATAAAAGAAAAATGAAGAGATCTCATCGATTACGAGGACGTGGAAGCGCTAAGATGTCGAATGCACAGTAGATCACCTCTACGAGCATAACCTCCCTTCCACAAGCTTCCTCTCTCTCTCTCTCTCTCTCATACCTTTGATAGCCTTAAAACCTTTAGCAAACCCTTGCAAAGTTTTAGGAAACCCTCTTGCATTACCTAAGAAAGCCCTAGGCACCGCTATTTATAGTTTAGAAAATTCTCTTCTGCACCCTGTGGCGAAAGGCCTCAGATATCCGCAGTCCGCACAAGATCCGGACTCAAATTTGCGTAAGCTCGACTGGTCAAATCGAGTCCTCGATTGATCGAGCAGCCTACTCGACCGGTCGAGCACCTCTCTTGACTGGTCGAGCACCCCGGAGAAAAATATTGGATGGTCGCTGGACTTTGAGTCGAGCCCCACTCGACCGGTCGAGCGCCACCCATGACAGGTCGAGCAGCCCACTCGACCGGTCGAGCGGCGTGGTGAATAACTCTGATTTTTCAACCCACTGCTCCATCTCTCCTTTGAACTGAGGAGGAAAAACTCCCATCAAATCTCTCCCTTTTCCGACTCAAGAGGGATTCACTTTCTTCAAGTCAGTCAGGTTTCTACAAACCTCAAACTTGCCCTTGAGCAAAGCCTTGGTTATCATGTTTAACCCATTATCGCCCATATGGACCTTCTCAAGCAATAACACCTTCTGTTCTAAAGTATCTCTGATCTAGTGATACCGAATCTCTATGTGCTTTGACTTAGAGTGCTAACTTGGATTCTTGCTTAAGTGTATACCACTTTGACTATCGCAATAGACCACGTGCTGCTTCTGCTTCAGGCTAAGTTCCTGTAAGAACCTCTTCATCCAAAGCATCTCTTTACATGCCTCTGTGACTGCAATGTACTCAACCTCTGTCGTCGACAATGTTACGACCTTCTGTAGCTTGCTCTGCCAAGAGATCTCTCCCCTTGCAAACGTGAACATGAACCCCGATGTAAACTTTTTGGAGTTTATGCCACCTGCCATATCTGCATCTGTGTAGCCCTCTAACACAGGTTTTCCATCACCATAGCATAGGCTCAACCTGGATGAGCCTCTCAGATACCGCAATATCCACTTCACCATATCATAGGTGTGGTTCTTATGCAAAGATCTCATCTCCTCTTGCACAGCTCTCAACCACTCCCTCTTATGCTCGTCGGCTAGCGCCTTAGAATAATCTTCTAGCTCTCCCCCATCAGTCAGCATAATGTACTAATGCGGCGAGTACCTCTTGGACGGCTGTCTGTCCCTAGATGACCTCTTCACCTGTGGCTCAACAGGCGGATCAAGTGGGGGCTACTCCCCTAGTCCATCTTCTAAAGAAACTCCATCGTCCTCTGCACCTTGCTGTACTCCCCTATATCAAACACCTGAACTAGGCTGATTCTTCTCTGGTTTACCACTGTCTTCTATACACTGAGCTTCTTCTCGATCGGATCCCACAATCTGTAACCGAACTTTTCATCACTGTACCTCAAGAACACACACTATCTGATCTTCATATCGAGCTTGGACCTCTCATCCTTTGGTATATGAACGGATGCCCTGCATCCAAACACACTAAGATGACTGTACGAAGGATCTTGTCAAGTCCACACCTTCTCATGTACTTCTCCATTCAACGGGGCTGATGGAGACCTGTTTATCAAATATACTGTTGTGTGCATTGCTTCTCCCCAGAACGTCTTGGGCAACTTCGCATGGGATAACATACATTTGATTCTCTCTACAATGGTGTGATTCATTCGCTCAGCTACACAATATGCTAGGAGGTCTTGAGAACCGTCTGTTCATGCCGTATACCCAAGGACTTACAATACTCATGAAAGTCGCCAATATATTCACCACCATTGTCAGTGCGAATGCACTTCAATGATCTACCTGTCTCTCTCTCTCGATCATAGCATGAAACAATTTAAATGCACTAAAGACCTTGTCCTTGGATTTCAAAGTATAAACCCAAACCCTCCTATATGCATCATCTATAAAAGTAACAAAATATAATTCCCCACCCAAGGTTTTTGTCCTTATAGGACCACAAACATCATAATAAACCAAATCTAATGCATGTGCTTTATTAACTTGAGAAGTAGATTTAATAAATGAAACTCTATATTGTTTCCCTGATAAACAATCAATACACGTTTTGAGAGGTATACCTGTCACATTTGGAAGGAGCCGCTTCCTCGCTAGTACTTGAAGCCCTTTTTCACTCATGTGGCCTAGACGTGTATGACACATGTTAATAGTTGAATCTTCCGCTGCGTTTAACCCACCCTTTCACACACTAACACTTGCCTTATAAAGGGTGCAACACTTCTTTCCTCTGGCTGCGATTAACAAACCCTTAATGAGCTTCCAGCGCCCACCAGCAAACCGGTTTTCATAACCATCATCATCCAACATTCCCATCAACATCAAGTTGAGGCGAAGGTCTGGGATATGCCTCACATCCCTGAGAACCAATGTGCAGCCCACATCGGTCTTCACACAAATATCACCGACCCCTACGATCTTCGATATACCAGAAATTTTCACATTCACGGTCTCATAATCACCCGACGTGTAGCTTGTGAAGAAGTCCTTGCGTGGAGTCGCATGAAAAGAGGCTCCTGAGTCAATCACCCAGTCGGTGTCCTGACTCGTAGCCGTGAGACATACATCGTGATCTACTGAAAGAATAACTACAACGTCGCTATCTGAAGCGACCGCAGTGGAATCTGATTCATCTTCCTTCTCCTTTCCTTTTCCTTTTTTGTCGTTCTTATTCTTACGACATTCATGCTTATAGTAGCCCTTCTTACCACAATTCTAGCATTCAATATCCTTCCTGGTAATTGACTTGCCTCTTGATTTATTTCGGGCCTTCCCACCCTTTCTGTTCTTTCCTCTCTCCCGTTCTTGTGTCACAAGAGCCTCTTATTGAGTAGACCCTTGAGACTTCCTCCTTGTCTCCTTATTGAAGAGACAGCTAGTAAACTATTCCATGGATATCTTTCTGTCTGGCGTGGAGTTACTCAGAGACACCACTAATGTCTCTTAACTGTCAGGCAACCAACTAAGCAATAGCAAAGCCTGCAATTCATCATCCAGGACCATCTTCATAGCGGAGAGCTGGTTGACTATATTGTTGACCTCATTCATGTGCTCAGCCACAGAACCACTATCTTTGAACTTGAGATTCACAAGTCGTCGTATCAAGAAAATCTTATTACCGGCTGTCTTCCTCTCATACAACCCTTCTAATTTCAGCCATAGGCTAGCGGCTGAGGTCTCCGTAGATACATGGTGGAACACGGAATCATTCAACCATTGTCTAATAAACCCCACCGTCTTCCAGTCCAACTTCTTTCAATCATTATCAGACATATCCTTGGATTTTGCTGATATGCTTAAAATTGGAGAATATAAGTCATTGCAATAAAGCAAGTCCTCCATCTTAACCTTCCAAATGGTCCAGTTAGAACCATTGAGGTTGATTATCCTTGATGAGCCACCTTCCATAATTCATAACCATTCCCACTCCGTTCAATGAACTTAGCTCTAATACCAAATTACTCCGATTTTTTAACCCGTTGCTCCATCTCTCCTCTGAACTGAGGAGGAAAAAATCCCATCACCTATATCATTCAAAAACCTCTCTATCTTGGTACCTTTAAAGTAAATATATCTCTTTCTTCTTTTTTTTTTAGTGTAGAACCAAATGCATCACTTGAGTTGATTTATGCAACCAAAAGGAGACCTTTCAATTTAAATATTGACATTTTCATTGTTTCAATGCTGGTTTCAGCCCCTTTGGATGTTAACGCTATGAGAATTGAATGTTAAGCATGTTATGATCCAAATGGTTTAAAGAGCCTAGCCTGACACATTCCATCAATCTGAGTTTTTGGTGTATTGATATCAAAGCAACATCGCATCTTATGAAACACCGAAGGAACGCTATGTGGAAAGGGCAACCTAGACCAAAGTGAAAGTCGTCATGGCTTAAAAAAGGCTACCTGAACAAAGTAAACTATCAAGTAGAAAGGGCTACCTAGATAATCAAAGTGTCGCCCCCATGCCCTGAAAAGGCCACCTAGAAACGAGGTCAAATTGAGTGTCGCCGCACAGTGGGCTACCACGAATATCAGTTGCAGAGCATTGGTGGAATATTACAATCCCAACAGTTTAAAGAGCCTGCTTTATGTGTTCTTGACCTGTTGGATGGGTTCTTAACAATGCAACTATTGAATAGCATTCTTGAGACCTCAATTTCGTCCGCTTAGAGCTCAATTAATGCGATGTTGCAATCGGGACTTCTGCTTTTATTAGAGTTTTTAACCATGGTAAAAACCTTAGTTGTTTTAACTAAAGGATAATTTCTCCTTTTATAAAATATTGAAACTGGTATACGGCTCACGTGCCATATTATTTAACGATGCAAAATTTATATGTCATTTGAATGCTTATAAAAATTTTAAGTTGTAAATACTGTATGCTTAAAAAAGAGTTTCGGATGTAAACTTTACATGCTATTTTGTTTGTCTTTTAAATGGTAATTTATTTACCGGTAAAAAAAAAGTATTTACCTAACTTATAAAATATTTATAATATATAAAGTAGGTATTCATACTACATAGATTTTGGTATGGTAAATCCCACTAAAATCGATAAATCTTATAAAAGGGACTTGATTTTTTTATTTTTTTTTTAATTTTTTTTAAGCCTTAGGAGAGCATCAAAGCATACATGCACTAGATGGATTGAATGTCCCATCTATCATGGTGGACCTCAAATGCAATACGAAACTTTTGAAGATGGCATTCAGCCTTCCCTCTCGTATGGTATATTTCATGATCAATCAAGTTGTTTTCTAAGTTGTATGTGAGTATAAAGGCAAGCCCATGATGGTTAGATTGGATGTAGCACATACATTATGGTGACCCCACACATCATGTGTATATCAACCATTGTGTTCTATTATGTATAATATCTTATTAGTGGTAAAGATTTTTTTTATATATAATTTAAATTATAGGTTTTTGTCAGGTTTTATATTATTGCTAAATTACAATTGTTAAGCCTTTTATAGGCAAATGCAAGTATCCAACAACACCTGCATTTTGATAACCAATAACCTTTACAACTTTAAAAATTTACAAGCATCTAAATAACCCTCGGGTGAGTTATTTAAAAAAATGTAAAAGCATGTATTTTTCAGAAAATGGTCTTAAAGACAAGTGGTTTTATGAAAAAAGATTTCAAAGATTTTCTTAGGGCCTGTTTGGATTTATGAAAAATACAAGGAAGGAAATAATGATTCTTGAGAAACCTTATTTCTAATAAACTGTGAGGAAAAAATAATATTTGTTTTCTAATAAGTTTTTCATAGAATTTTAAAATCTATTTTCAAGTTTGTTGTTTGGCAAAACAAAAACTTTTCTTGAAAAGATTTTAGATAGTCACTAGTATGTGCTAGATTGACGCATGTAGCACATGTGGTGCATGGGAGATGCTTAAAGATGAATAATGACACCAGACATGCATCGACACAGTGGACAAGTAGGCACTCAAGGTAGATGATGACACGTCGGACACATTAGCGCATGTGGTGTGCTTTGTACATGTGTAGCAATAGTAAGATAATTAGTGGTACATGTGGTACAATAGAACATGTGGGGTACAAGAGAAGATGCCGAAGATATGGCACATTAGTACATTAGGGGTTCTTTAGAAGTGTGGGACATAAGAGAAGATGGTTGGTGAAACATGTGGCAGTGGTACCAGTGGGGCATAATTGAAGATAAACAATATCTCTTTTGACACACTGGGGCATAATTGAAGATAAACAATATCTCTTTTGACACATGTGTCACATGTGAGGAGATTAAACATGGATAGCAACATCTTTAGGCTTTAACTCTTGAAAATCAATTTTTCTTCTATTGGAAAATACATTTTGTAGGGATGGAGGTAGGAAAATAAGTTCATTTATTTTCTTACAAAAATAGAAAGTGAAAAATAGTATTTTTCATATTTTTTTGGGAAAATGCATTTTATGAATGGAGTTTATTTTCCTACAAAAACAGGAAATGAGCAATGGTATTTTCCATCAATTTTCACGAAAAAGGATCATCAAACAATAGAAAGTAAGTTTCACAGGAAATACTATTTCATTTCTATTACTTTTCGTGAATCTAAACAGGTAGTCAGGATGTGTGTACGTAATGAAAAGGAGCGATGCACAACCCGGTTCGATCGTCCAAACACAATACATGGACGTCCATGAACAAATCCTGGACATGGCCATATTGTCTCAAGTGACTTGTCCGCGCATCCAAACGAATCCCAACAGGGGTATTTCGGGTATTCCACTCAACGAGTTTAAACCCAAAACCCTGGAGAATTCCCAGCTTCCTCTGCCTTTCTTCCATTACTCCAGAATCTCTTGTAAGCAAAAGCATGGAGATTATCAAGAGAACCCTTCGGGCCCATCATTTCTGCAAAATCCTCAAACTCCAAAACCCTTCGCGATCCCTTTCTCACTCTCATTCTTCTCTTTTCCTGCTCGGACATCTAGATTCTCAGGTTTTCTCCTCTCTTCCTTCCATCTCTCGAACTATCTCATCTTCGGCGGCTTTTTCTCAAGAAGCTGTCGACATCACCGAAGAACGAATCGAAGAAACTGATTTGATCTATTTGGAGAAGAACGGAAGAAAGTCGGATGCAGTTGAATCGGCATCAGAATCTCAAAATGCTGGCAAATCTATCAAGAAACAGAAAAGATCGGAGAAAAAAAAGAAGAATACGAATAGGAAGCCTCTGGATAGTTCAGCATCTCTGGAAATCAGAGAACTGAAGGAGAAGATACGGAATTTGGAGAGAGATGTGGAGATTCTGAAAGCCAATGGAAGTTCGCATCCCAAAACGGAGAAGAAAGATGGGTTCGGAACCGACCGACCTAAATCTAACGGCCTGTATTCTCTCTTTGCGAAACCTTCGATTTCTGAGAAGAAATATGCTCCGCCCAGGGAAAAGAAGTTGAGTGATACTGTAGAATCGAGATCTTTGGAAAAGGTACCAAAAGAACTTTCTCTTGAGATGCTTTCATTCGTGAACCGTTTGCATGAGGAAGGATACCTGAGGAATGCTAATTTCTTGAAAGAGGGGCAGTTGGATCTCGAATGCTTCTCCAGCAGTTATTCCCAAAGCTTCCTAAAGTCTGCCGCAGAAAGGTTTGGGTGTGACCATCAAGATATTGCAAAGTAAGCACTTTCACCTTAGGAAATTACATTGTGAAGCCTTTTATTTTCATTTTCTTTTTGGTGTTTAGGATACTTCTGCTAGAAGGATTGATGATCTAGAGAATTCAATTCCAAGCATTTTAGGTCTAGCTTTGTAAAGATGTTTTGGCTTGTTATAAAGATCAACTTGGAATATAATAATGTTGGACAAATTAAGGATAATCTCATGGACAGCTAGGATTGAAAGAAATCAGGCTAGAAAGTTCGATCCAAGGGACTAGCACACATTTATAGCTTCCAATGGCTATAACTTTGCAACCAGTTATCTGTTTCGTGCGTATGATATGTCATTGGAATGTTATCGACGAGCTCTACATGTTGGTTAATGCCAAAGGCCGTTGGCCCCTGAATTGTTTCCAAAAGACATGTCATTTTAGGGTTACTTTTTAGTTTTAGGTCATTTTTTACTATTTTCAGTGAGTTGGTTTTTTACAAATTTATGATTTCAAGAATCCTATAATAACTTAAGTCCTTAGTCATGAGAAAGAGATTGAGCCAATTTGGAAGTCATTTACCATTTTTAACATATTTTGTGAAAGTTTTGAATTCAGGGTTTAGGACTTATGTAAGTCATATGAGAGGCATTGTAAATAGATTTTCATCAATAATATTACTTTTATTTCTCATTTTTTAGAGATTCCTCTCTCTTAATAGATTCAAGGGCAATTTTTTAGAAGTAGACGACGATGTCTTCTCTTTTATCGATGCACTTGCTATGTTATTTGGTATCAAAGTGAGGTCTTTCTTCAAATTGATTGCTTTCAACAAATAGGGTGGGAACAATTCTTCGAATAGTGTTCCAAAGAATCAACTTGTGACTAAGGCAGAGTTCACGGCCGTGTGGAGAGCCATCTAGGAACCGCAACCAATGGTTGCTTAGTTGTTTGAGACCATGGGGCTCAACCAAAATAAGTGGTAATGAATGGCCCACGACTGGCGAAGGGGATTGCAATTGGCCAGTTCGTGATTCAACAGATCCAACACTTATGGCAAATTGTAGATTGCAAATTTTTGGTGCCAAGTCTAGCAATGAGGAGGTGGGTGATATTATCCTCCATCATAGAGGGTGAGAAGGCGTTGGACAGGATCAGGACTACTGACTTGAGGTAGATCTCCTTTCCTCCGATGGGCATCTTCACATCAAGGATTTCCTCGATTGGCTTACTTGGGCAGAGCTATTCTTTGATTACATGGAGATTCCTGAGGAGAAAAAAGTGAAGTTTATAATGTACAAGTTTAAGGTGTAGCGTCAACATGATAGGAACAACTCCAATTCTCGGGGATGCGATAATCGAAGGCACTAATACAAACCTGGCCGCAGATAAAGAAGTTGATGCAAGCACGATTCTGGCTAGCAAACTACCATCAAGTATTGTTCCAATAGTACCAAAATTGTTGCCAAGGAAGACGTACAGTGATGGATAATATGGAAAAATTCTACTGCTTATCTTCAAGTAACGACTTAATAGAGACTGAATTGCAACAAGTTGCAAGATTTACAAGCAGACTGCAGATGGCTATACAAGATTATGTCATATGATACGATCTGTTTGAACTTTTAATGAAGTTGTTAAGTTGGCGATTAGAGTAGAGACACAACTAAACAGACTTTTCGGGAGGGCCCAAGCAATAGGGAGGACCACTTCTAAGCCCGCACGGGCTACGATTCAGGTTCAAGATAAAGGGCCAGTCAGGGGATGGTCTCGACCTTTTGTTGCCATGAACCAAGATTTGAGGAGTGGACAAACTACAAGCCAGGCAACAAGGAGGAGCACCCAACACTAGGAATGCTTATTAATTTAAAACCCCTATGCTCCACCCTAACCGGCCAACTGTTACAGTTGTGGTCAACCTAGGCATTGATCCAATTAATGCCCTCAGAGACAGGTGGCTAACCTAACTACTAAGAGAAGGCGGATGAGGATCAGTCAAAACCTGACAATGAGGTAGAGGAAGATCTCTGGGATGAGGGTGAAGACGACGAGTGGACTTACAAAGATCAAGGGGCATCAATTGTCATGAGGAAACTACTGTATACTCCAAAGCAGGAACCAAAATCACAGCAACTGACATCTTCAGAATCAAGTGTACAGTCAATGAGAAAGTTTGACTTGATCATCGAATGTATTGGTGACAATAGTGAGAATATTTTGTCCAAGGCCATGGTGGACAAGTTGTAGCTGAAGACAGAAAAACACCCTTCTCCATACACAATTAGCAGCATTGAAATTTTTATTTTTTATTTTTTATTTTAAAAAAAAAAAAGACCAGTGAAACCAAGGTAATGAAGATGCCAAATTTTGTTATCAATTGGTAAATATTATAAAGATGAAGTGCCATGTGATATGGGAGTTTGTCACATATTACTTGGAGGACCATGACAATACGATGTGGACTCTATGCATAGAAGTGAGGACAGTATTTATATCTTCTTCAAAGTTGGGAGGAAAATACCCTTGCCCCGATAAGAGGAGGGAGCCAACCTAAAGCTTCCTTAGTAGAGCGGTAATCCTTCCTGCTTGTAAAAGATTTAGTAAAAGAGTCCAATAGTATAGATAAGATGTATGCCTTGGTAGTGAAGGGTGAAGACATGGAACCTACGAAGATTCTGGAAAAATTAACACCGTTGATAAGGGAATTTGAGGAGGTTACAACAAAAGATCTTCCAAATGGATTGTCTCCTATGGAGGGACATTCAACACCATGTTGACATCGTCCCAAGTGCTGGTTTGCCCAATCTTTCACGTTACAAAATGAGCTAAAGGAGAATGAAATATTATAGGGCAAGATGAAGGAGTGCCTCTTGAAAAAGAAGAAGAAGAAGAAGAGTGGGTACATGCAAATGGAGTTGCTCTCGAGGTAACCATTGTCGACTACTTAATAAATCCATGGATGGATCAATTGTTTCATATGTGCATCAACATATGTGATCACTCCAAGAAGGATCCACCGTTGGATCACTTGATAGATTTACAGACAGATTGACAATTAGTTAGAAAAGTTATGATTGAGTTAAAACCTCGGTTGGCGGATGGATTTATAAAAGGGATCGGTGGATTGATGGATACAAATGACTCAATGGTTAAGGAGATAAATACTTTTATGGTCATTCGGCCAAGCTCTAAGCAGATCATCACCCTTTTACCTTCTCCACAATAATCAAAGTGCATAACTTGAAAGCTAGTAGTGACAACAACAATGTGGCCAGTTGACATTAGTCAAGAGTGACCAATCACAAATCCATTGTTAGAAAAGAGGTGGGAATTGATGTACCCGACATGAACGATTGAAAGAAGTGGAAGGTAATGTTTCATTTTATAAAGTTCCACCATAAGTATAAAATTTCAATCCAGTGTGTAGGCTTTCACCATCACTAGTTGCTAAAGGCAGAAAAGATGGGCTACAAAAGCAGGTAATTGTGATGTGCTACAATCATTCTAAACTCGACGATGAGTCTAATTTTTCAAGGTGTAGGGGTCTGATGTTAGACAAGTCAAGGAAAATTTCATCATCAACAGCTAGGATTGAAAGAAATCAGGCTAGAAAGTTCAATCCAAGAGTCTAGGGCACATTATAGCTTCCGACCATAAATTTGTGACCTCTTATTTGTTTAGAACCTATAGTATGTCATTTGAACGGTATCGACGGGCTCTACATGATGACCAATGCCACAGGCTATTGGCCCCTAAATGATTTTCTAAAAATAGGTCATGTAAGGGGTTTGAGTAAAGTCATTTTTGCTATTTTTATTAACAATTTTTACTATTTTTAGGGTTTTAGGAGCCCTATAATAGCTTAAAGTCCTTGTTTGAGATGTCAAAGAATTTGAATCAGTTTAAAAGTTGTTTACTACTTTTAGACTTCTAGTAAATTTATTACTTTAGGAAACTTTACTATTTCAGGAAAGTTACGAATTTAAGGTTTAGGACTTATATAAGTCATGTAAGAGGGCTTTGTAAACAAACTTTCATCAATAATATCATTTCATTTCTCTCTTTTATTTTTAAAGATTTCTCTCCTTGTGGATTCAAGGGTTATTTTTTAAAAGAAGACAATAATCTCCTCTTTTATCTATGCGCCTGCCAAGCAAGGCCTAAAGAGTTGGATAGAATTGTCTTTGTTGTTGTTGATTTTTGGTCTCTAAGAATTGATTGGTTGAGTTTAGGCTTTCAACATTTCAACACTTTCATGCAGTAGTTTTTCAGTCAAAAGTCTACATCCGTTCTGTGTCTTGCCCCACAGGCACCCTTTGGACTTGCAACTTTACACGCAGCCAAAGTGCTAACATGACAAGTGTTTGGGAAATCTGAGTGCATAAGGTGGCCCTCAAGCAAAGGTTTACAAAAAAATCAGGCTGGTCAACTTTTGTGGTTGGCTAGCCATATATGAAAAGAATGGGAGGTTGGGAACAAACTTACTGATTGTCCACATTCGACAAATATATATGCCTACCTAATGAGTATATCAGCGTGTTTTTTTTTTTGTTTTTTTTGTATAATCATCTTCGCAACAGGGGTCACCTTATGCATTTCGTACACGTCCTAAAAACTTCCATGTTGGCACCTGTGCTTCATGTAAAGGGCTCTCTTGTGTGCGACCTGGGTTTATATAGAAATCGGTAAAGTTCACACACTATGGAGTTACCAAAATACCATGCATGGAATGTACTGACCATATCCAAAATCATCAGTCACTCCCTTGCTCATAAGTCATGATGGTTAATGGATAATAGCAATCATCCCACTATGGTTTAATGTCAGCCATTGATCATCATGATCTTAGCCTTACTGTAAAAATTTGGGTTGTGTTTTTAATACTGGATTTGCAAAAAAAATTAAAATCAGTACCTTTGGGATGCCGTAATAGAAAGATTTGAAAGAAAGTTATTAGTGTGGAAAAGCCGGTATTTATCTCTTGGCGGTCAAATAACCCTCATTAAAGCCACTTTGTCAAATTTGCCTTTATACTTCATGTCATTATTCAGATGCCTGAAGTTAGTGTTGGCTAGGTAGGAAAGACCGAGGCGCAAATTTTTGTGGTAGGGATTGGATGAGAAGAAAATGTTTCATTTGAGTAGTTGGAACGAAGGAATGTGTATTATGGAGGGTGTTATAGCTTATCCATTCTAAATATGGATGCGCTGAAGGAGGGTGGTGGACTAAAGATTCTTCCACATATAGAGCTTCAACAATTTAGATAGCATCTGTAAAGTTGAAATTCTATGAAGCGATTGGCTTTGTCTTTCAAAATGGGGAGAAGATTCGCTTTTGGGAGGCCATATGGATTGGGGAAGAGCCATTGCAATCTATGTTTACAATAATGGCTCAGATTGTTATGGTTTGCAATGTTTTTTTGAAGAGTTGTTTTTCCGTTTGTGGAGACGCCATTGTTTGGTCTCCTCCTTATCGTGATTTTATGAACGAGGATAAAGTGGAGGAGTTATTGAGGCTCCTAGATCACATCCATTTATGCATCTTGGTGATAAGAGAACAAGATAGGATGGTTTTGTGAATGGAAAAATGAGAGCTCTGCTCTGTTCAATCATTCTACCACGCGATTTGGAGCAACAGAGGGGAAGCCGGTTCGCTATAATGACAAAAAGTTGCATTTGAAAAGTTTGGAGTTTGTAGGCCTATAGAAGAGGGGGGAGCAAGCATAAAAAAATTTGGGTTTGATGAGTGGTGCTATGTTGGGTAAATGGTTGTGGCGGTTTGGAATGGAGGAAGGTGCATTATGGAAGGAGCATGTAGCAAGTAAATATGGATGTGCTGGAGGGTGGTGGACTAAAGATTCTTCCATGTATGGAGCTTCAGCAATTTGGAAAGTGATAGAATTCTGTAGTTGAAATTCTATGAAGGGATCAGCTTTGTCCTTCCGAATGGGGAGAAGATTCGCTTTTAGGAGGCCATATGGATTGGGGAAGAGCCATTGCAATCTATGTTTCCGAGAATGGCTCAGCTTGCTACAGTTTGCAATGTTTGTGTGAAGCATTGCTTTTCCATTTGTGGAGATAACATTGTTTGGTCTCCTCGCCGTGATTCCATGAACAAGGATAAAGAGGAGTTATTGAGGCTTCTAGATCACGTCAATTTATGCATCCCAGTGATAGGAGAACAAGATAGGATGCTTTGGCGAATAGAAAAATCAAGGCTCTTCTCTGTTCAATAATTCTATCATGCGACGGAGGGGGACTGATTTGCAATAACGATGCATGTGTGGTTCCTAACATTTGTCTCATGTGCATGGCAAATGCTGAATCAGTCACTCACCTTTTTGTACACTATTCGTTTGCTCATTGTATATGAGGTGGATTTAAGGTCTTTTCTCATTTCCTGGGCTATGCTGTACTCAGTTGATAGTCTTCTTTTGGCTTGGCACGGCGTAGGAATTAAGAAGTAGGATAGGGATATCTGGAGACTTAAAGTCTCCTGGTGGGTCTTTGGGCAATTTGGGAGGAAACGAATGGGAGGTGTTTCATAAATGCTAGTAGCAGTGTGGAGCGCGTCTAGCTAAGGGCAAGGGATTTTGTAATTGAATGGACTTCTTCAATTGAGAGGCTTAAAGATTGTTCTTTTCTATTTTAGTTTGTATTTAGTTCGTGCCAGCTCAGCGCTTTTTTTTAATGAATTCTTTTGCTACCTTTGAAAAAAAAAAAGTTTTAAAATCAGCTGTCCACCACACATTGACCTTCCTCTTTTACTCAGCCTCTTGGAACCAGCAATCATAGAGGCTCACATTGACACCACTCACATGCCAACATGGTCTGACCTAGTATTAATGCCAATGAAACTATTACGCACTCCCCAAAGAGTGAGCAAGCAAAGTAGGGGCATAGAGAGGCAGTTTCTAGTCACCCACACATGCAATGTCATGCTTGAGTAGTTGACTAGGGAAATAGCAATGTCAACATGGTTAGACCCCACACTACCCTTTAGCACTACTATTATAATTTGCACGCTACCCACAGAGGGGAAACAATTGATATATGGAGTTAGTATCAGACAAGTCCACTGAGCATGAATTGCACATAAATGTACCACCATAGGACCATAAATGGAAAAGTAGTACTTGGCTTCTCCACCTTTTATCAATCTCATTGTCTTTTAGTAGTACCATCTGGTTATCGCTTTTAATGCATCATTTTGATCTAGGTTCCTACCCTTCCTCTCTTTCATTTTTGAAAGTTTGAAGACATCTTTCTCACTTTTTGTTGTCCTCAATCTAGTATAAAGATCATCATAAGCCTTACGTTTAGCCTCACTACTTTCTTAGCAGTTTTTTTGGCATTTATATATTGTTCCAAATTTTCATCATTTCTATTCTCCTTTGCTCGGCTTTGAAGCATGAACGTTTCTTGTGAATAGCTTTTGTACATCGTCATTTTACCACCAAGTTTCCTTATGTGATTGGTTTTTTCCTTTAGATACTCCTAAAACATCTTTTGCCACTTCCCTAATACATTTAGCTATCTCATTCCACGTAACACACACACACACACACACACACACACACACACATGTATGAGACTATTCCCTGCGGATGCACACAACCACGTACATTGTTTTCTCTTCTTTTAAATTCCACTACCTAGTTTTTGGACACCTATTAATTTCACTCCCTTCATCTCTTAATGTAAAAATCCATAACCATTGACCTACGTTGCACAGTCAGACTCTCATGGTATAACCTTGCAATCCTTATATATTGATGTTCACACCCCAAGTATAGGGTTGTGATGTAGTAATAATCTCGGTAAGATCGAGGTCGAATCCACAGGGACTGAACCTTGTACGTATTCTGAAAATAACTCGAACTAGAACTAGGCGACGATGTAATCTAAATCAGAAAGAATTAAGAGAGTAATGGTGAATTATTAACTAAAACTTGAAAAATATAAAGGTGGGAAACTAGGGTGCCAAGGATCCACTTGTAGAAATCAGGGAAGCCACCTTGCAATGATTCAAGAACACAACTGGAGTCAGAGTCCCATCCTCATACAGTTGGAAGGTATATCATTAAAAATCCAAATATGAACTTCCTTTGATCCAGTTTTCAAGAGATGAGAGGTATGAGAATTAGAATTGATTCCATCACAAAACCATGCCCATGAGACAAAGCAAACAACAAAATTTAGCCAATCCACCACCAATCATAGAAAGTTATGAACGTTGGGAAGGGTTCCGTCATCCAGCCATGCCCAGGAGACGATGGTGAACAACAGGGTTCCCAAGTGCATTACCTCTATAATGGAAGGAACATACGCAAAGCTATCACAGATCTATTGTAATTTAAGTCACAACAAACCATTAAAAACTAAAAGTATTCCTTCATAATTAAACTAGAATCCACAAGAATTCGATAAAGCATGAATCAAAACAAAGCAACCATCCTAATCACGCTACAAGCTTCACCTCTTAGCCCTAGCTAAGAGGTTTAGCCAACCATGATTATGATTAACTAAAAACTCTTAACAAACATCACAGAAAAAAAGAAAACTAAAGAAGAAAGGGAAGAAGACTGCTACCCTTCTGATGGTGCCTCCACGGCTTAGCTGATGGATCACCTCTCACGTCCTTCTCTCTTTTATAGCAATAAGGTAGGTCGGTTGTGTCGGTGGGAGTCGGTCTCTAGATCTTTCTTACTTAAGGTAGTTTACGCTTACGAAAAAGGATCGGCGGACTTCTTTACGCATCCTGTTTCTGTGCAGGAGTTGGCATGAGCTGTGACTCCTTTTCTCTGATTTCAGCCAACGTGGGTAGGGTCTAAATCTCATTCCCAAGCTTTTGAACGGCTCAGATCGAGGCCTGGATCCAATGCCCGATCAAATTACGGCGAGGAAATCCAGATTGTTCCGGTTTCCTCGTTGATTCTGTTTGCTGCGAACGAGGGCGCATCTGCGTAGTTGGTGCTGCCCACGATCTCGAATGTCTTCGAAATCCACTCCTTCCATTAGATTTGCAAGGTCATGCCCAACAATGGCGTCAAATATGGGATAAAACTGAGTCTCAGGTGGGCCACAACACATTTGACAATCCAACCGTATCAACGATCTAACGTGCCTGTTGAGGCAACGTAACATTGGCACATATTGGTCGTAGTATCAAGTGGAGTCCATTGTGATGTTTGATAAGCAATCCAATCCGTTCACCGTCTTTGTCCCACTATGTTATGACACGGGGTAAAAGATGAGGAAGTTTCGTAAATCAGGTGGGCCGCACCATCTAAATAAGTGGAAATTGATACTCACTGTTAAATCTGGTATTGGTTAACCAATGCCATGCAATAGTGCTAGTTTTATTTACAAAATTGACATCGATTCCTCAATCACCTTTCGGCGTCAGTTATGTTATAGTACATCGTCCAAACGCCTTGAAATTTGACGGATATCCATAATTTTTAATATTCTTTCCATCGATTCAGTTTGGGTCTCGATCTCCCAAGGATGTCCAAGATACTTTCTTAATGGTTATTGTTTGATCTTGCTCATCGGGTCACTTATACACTGGTTCAAGGGCTGAATTTTGACATGTACGGTTAATTTATGGTCCTCAGGCCAGATATAGAGTTTCGAGCCGAACGGATGGTAGAAACCCTGTGATCTTGCATTCTGGACGTCTTTCAGGCCCGTTTAAACCCAATCACTCGATCTTCTCCAATCTTTGGCGTGTAAATTCCTCGATCTTGGTCCCCTGTGGTCCGTCCATTGCCTTGGTGATTTTAGAGCGTTAAATCCATGCTTTTAATACCCTTTTCAGTCCAAGCTCTTTAAATTCACCTTACAACAAAAATACGATTAAAATAGGACGTTAAGCATTATCATGTTCGTAAAATCAGGTAATAATTGGGGTCTAATATGCAATATTTGACCCTCAACACAATCCCTAACTAGTATTTTACTAGTCCCGAGCAAAGTATGCGAAAAATAAGTTGAGAAGTACAGGATAATTTCTATAAACTCGAGTGAATTTTGAAAAACAATCCAGATACTAGAGTTCTAAGATTCATGAATGTTGGGCATTACTTTCTCCTGGACTCAAACGCACGGTAAACTTCGTAGTCAAGCTCAAAGTATTAATCCATCAATTAGAACAATCTTAAACATCGAGTTCCATTGGTGTATAGTGAAACCTAAACTTATCACAATTAAAAACTCAATTCTTTATTTTCATGATAACATAGATAATCACCAGATCATTCAGGATAACCATAACCAAAACTTGCCTTACAGTTCAACTTTTCATTCTTCCAACTTTTGATTTTTCCATCGATGGCTTTCACGCTACGTCAATCTTTTAAAGGTGAAGCCAAGGAGGAGAATTGAACCCTTACTTATGGGGAGCAAACCCATGGTGAAGACCATTCGCCCAACCCTTTCCGAAGACAATTGTTTTTTAGCTGGGTATTCATTATTTTTTTTTCTTTCTTTTTTTTTTTTCAATAAACATGATGGACAAATTCCCCAGGTTGGCTCCTTCCATGCCTAATGACTACCAAGTTAATAATTCAATATCGAACTGAAGCTTTAACATGTAGGCCAGGTGTGACATGTGAAATCATGACTCAATCAATGTTTAAAACTTCTGATCATGAATTAACAATTCGAGCTTAACTGTGAAATCTAACAGATGACTGAATTCAAGAGTCATAAATTACCAATGTTACGTATCTTATAATTCTAAATCAAATATGGCCGTCAAAATCACTTCGACTTCACAAGAATTTCCAGAAAAATTTTAAAAATTTTCTACAATTTTTGCTCATCCACAATTTTTGCTCAAGACCAAGAAAATACTAATTAGGTGACCTAATCTCCCATCCCCAACCTGAAATTTACATTGTCCTCAATGTAAAGGAAATAAACATGCAATGCACATGGGACAACGAAAGTGAAAGAGAAGTAATGGAAAGATAGTACTTGACGAGGAAATTGAACGGCCTTTCCAAAGAGATCGGCATGAGAGCGAGACAACACAAGAGTGAAACCAACGAAAGCAATCTATCGTAAAACAATTTAGAAAGCAAACTAACCTAATGGCATAAAGTCAACTATCCTAGAACGACATAAAGCAAACTACCCTAATCCTATGAAAGCAGGTGAAAAGCTACTCGGTCATGCCACAAGGTTCCTCTTTCGGCCAATATCTGGATAAATTTCTCAGTAGGTTTCTCAACAGAATCATCCAAAAGCTCTTTTTGCAATAGGCTTGGATGCTCTGAAGCATGAATGTCCAGAGAAACTTATGTACCTTAGCAAAAATTTGCTGTTCATTCGCCTGTGGTATCCAAAGTATATATAATTCACTTGTGTCAGAAAAAGTTTCAAAGTTAGTATCCCATGGTGAATAAGAGACTACAGGTAAATAAAATTCAGAAAAATTTTCAGGAAGTGATGTAGTCTTAACACATTCCAAAGTTCTAGACTTCGGTTCCATTGTCAACTCCTTTAATGGTAAATATTTAAGATCTAGGGAAGGATGGGCTTCAGAATAAGGGTTTTCTTGGTCCATGACAACTACCGAGATATTGTCTTCCAAGGCATTCACTATTTCTTTTATCATGAAATCGTTTGAATATGCAAAGTGTGTCAAGTAATCATCTAACGAGTTGGGAAATTTGGCTGAGAGTGACTTGTTTTCCATATTAAAGCTCGTGATGATCTGCCCAAGGATTCCATCGTCTTTGAAAATGGATGGACGCATGCTCTCTTACTCTTGCACTGCACAGACAGATTGAAAATCAACAAGGGAAGCATTGATGTGAACACTCTGTTCATTGAAACTATTTAGTTAAGGCATTGAATCGTCAAACGTGTACAGCTCAGATGATGGCCTCAACTGGGTGGTTTCAAATTCCAGAGTCGTATCGAGCAACTCGTCCCTCTCCCGAATCATATCATTATTCAATTCAGGAAAGTGATCCAAACATGTCTCACAAGAGTTAGAAGGGTTGGTTGTAAGGGGCTCATCCTCCACATTTAAATCAGGCATGTCAGATGAGTGAAGTAGATCCTTATGACCGATCACTTCGTGTACTTATTGATCACTGACCTGGACCCTACTTGAGATTGATTCCAGGGGAATTTGGGCTGCACATTCATAGTGGTCATCTCAATACTCATCATCATCTAATTCCGTGCAGTGCACACTTGGGATGGGATCACATTCCTCACATTCTATTCCTAAATTGAGTTGAAGTTCGAATAAACTAACCTCTACCTCATAATTGTAATCATGTGTATCATGTGAGTGAAGTGTGTCACTATCATTATATTTAAAAGACACCCACGTCTCTTGATCATTCCTTTGGACAATCATTGAGATCGACTCATCGAAAAATTGAACCATATGCTCATTAATGGAATCCAACTCCTCATTCGTAATTTCAGTTTCTTCCACAAGCGAGTTATGATCACTTTCTTCATATTGTGCTTCTAGATTAGGTTGAGGTTGGGATAACCTAGCATCTTCCTCCTCCATAAGGTGTGACTGAATTCTTTGAGCAATTCACATGATTGTATGACAATTTGATTGAACTGCTCTTGTGCATTCATGAGTTTCTGAAGTGAATCCTCTTGGATTGTTTCTGATTGGTTTTCAAAAGTAGAGGACCCAAGAGAATTATCACTATGATATATTGCTGGTTCATTTTCCCAACATTGATGTTTCCACTGATTATAGTCATACGGATTATAGGTGGGAGCATCTGATGGTTGGTCATCCAGATTATCACTCATAATATAATCACGTATTGTTTTCTTTTTATCAGATAGGTGATAATAATTCTCGCTCCCATAGTTATGATAACCCTAACACTCAAGTACTGTCCGTGGGGTATTATTGTTCTCCCGTATATGATCGCGTAAGGACTTCTTAACCGATGGAGCGTTATACTCTGGTTGGTTCTCGATGATTGTTTCAGGAAAATTTTGAGACATAGGTTAATTTCTATCATAATCATCATATATCCCTTCCCAGTGTCTCTTAGCTATCTCAACATACTGATGTTCCCATTCTTGCATATACATGGTGAAACCCTAACTCTGAATCTAATCCTAAAAGAAAATAAAAGAAAAATTCTACAGCAATATGGAAAGTAGGTAGAGGAGAAGTTAGAAAGAAGTTACCAGATTATAGTTCTATGTTAAGGTCCTGCACAAGAAAACAAAACAAGTCAGTTTCTAAAAATAGTAGAAAGTCTAAAAAAAAAAATAGAAAGTTCCTAAAACTTAAAATAGAAAGTAAACTAGTTTCTCAAATAAGAAAAATTTCTAAAAAGGAAAATAGAAAGATTCTAAAAACAAATTAGGAAAGTTCTAAACTTGAATTAGGAAGTAAGTTAGTTTCTAAAAATAAAAGAGATCCTAGAATTAGAAAATTTCTAAAAATAAAAAAATCAAAGAAACTCCTAAAAATAGCAAAATAGAGAGATCAGAAAGAGATTACCAAATTAGGAAGTTATATCAAAATCCTACAAAACAGAAAAGTTAGGTTAGTTTCTAAAAATCAAATAGAAAAACCTAAACCTAGAAAAACCTTAATCTTAACCTAATTCTAAAACTAGCTAATCCCAGAAAAACGTAACCGTCAATCCCCGGCAACGGCGCCAAAAACTTGTTCACACCCCAAGTATAGGGTTGTGATGTAGTAATAATCTCGGTAAGATCGAGGTCGAATCCACAGGGACTGAACCTTGTACGTATTCTGAAAATAACTCGAACTAGAACTAGGCGAAGATGTAATCTAAATCAGAAAGAATTAAGAGAGTAATGGTGAATTATTAACTAAAACTTGGAAAATCTAAAGGTGGGAAACTAGGGTGCCAAGGATCCACTTGTAGAAATCAGGGAAGCCATCTTACAAAGATTCAAGAACACAATTGGAGTCAGAGTTCCATCCTCATCTAGTTGGAAGGTATATCATTAAAAATCCAACTATGAACTTCCTTCGATCCAGTTTTCAAGAGATGAGAGGTATGAGAATTAGAATTGATTCCATCACAAAACCATGCCCATGAGACAAAGCAAACAACAGAATTTAGCTAATCCACAACCAATCAGAGAGAGTTATGAACGTTAGGAAGGGTTCCGTCATCCCCGTCATCCAACCATGCCCAGGAGACAATGGTGAACAACAAGGTTCCCAAGTGCATAACCTCTATAATAGAAGGAACATACTCAAAGCTATTGCAGATCTATTGTAATTTAAGTCACAACAAACAATTAAAAACTAAAAGTATTCCTTCATAATTAAACTAGAATCCACAAGAGTTCGATAAAGCATGAATCGAAACAAAGCAACTATCCTAATCACGCTACAAGCTTCACCTCTTAGCCCTAGCTAAGAGGTTTAGCCAACCATGATTATGATTAACTAAAAACTCTTAACAAACATCATAGGGGAAAAAATAAAAAAACCCAAAGAAGAAAGGGAAGAAGACTGTTGCCCCTCTGATGGTGCCTCCATGGCTTAGCTGATGGATCACCTCTCACGACCTTCTCTCTTTTATAGCAATAAGGTAGGTCGGTTGTGTCGGTGGGAGTCGGTCTCTAGATCTTTCTTGCTTAAGGCAGTTTACGCTTATGAAAGAGGGTAGGCGGACTTCTTTACGCATCCTGTTTCTGCACAGAAGGGGTTGGCATGAGCTGCGACTCCTTATCTCTGATTTCAGCCAATGTGGGTAGGGTCTAAATCTCATTTCCAAGCTTTTGAATGGCTCGGATTGAGGCCTGGATCCAATGCTCGATCACGTTACGGCTAGGAAATCCCGGTTCTTCCGGTTTCCTCGTTGATTCCGTTTGCTATGAACGAGTGCCCATCTGTGTAGTTGGTGGGGCCCACAATCTCAAATGTCTTCGAAATCCACTCCTTCCATTAGATTTGTAAGGTCATGTCCAGCAATGGCGTCAAATATGGGACAAATTTGAGTCTCACGTGGGCCACAACACATTTGACAATCCGATCGTATCAACGCTCTAACGTGCCTGTTGAGGCAACGTAACATTGGCACATATTGGTCGTAGCATCAGGTGGAGTCCACTGTAATGTTTGGTAAGCAATCCACTTCGTTCACCGTCTTTGTCTCACTATGTTATGACATGGGGTAAAAGATGAGGAAGTTTCGTAAATCAGGTGGGCCGCACCATCTAAATAAGTGGAAATTGACACTCACCGTTAAATTTGGTATTGGTTGACCAGTGTCATGCATTGGTGCTAGTTTTATTTATAAAATTGCCATCAATTCCTCAATCACCTTCCGGCGTCAGTTATGTTATAGTACACCGTCTAAACGCCTTGAAATTTGGCGGATATCCATCGTTTTTCATATTTTTTTCATCGGTTCAGTTTGGGTCCTGATCTCCCAAGGATGTCCAAGATGCTTTCTTAATGGTTATTGTCTGATCTTGCCCATTGGGTCACTTATACATTGATCCAAGGGCTGAATTTTGACATGTACGGTTAATTTATGGTCCTCAGGCCAGATATAAAGTTTCGAGCCGAACGGATGGTGGGAACCCTGTGATCTTGCATTCTGGACGTCTTTCAGGCCCGTTTAAACCCAATCACTTGATCTTCTCGAATCTTTGGCGTGTAAATTCCTCGATCTTGGTCCCCTATAGTCCGTCCCTTGCCTTAGTGATTTTAGAGCGTTAAATTCATGCTTTTAATACCCTTTTTAGTCCAAGCTCTTTAAATTCACCTTGCAACAAGAAATACGATTAAAATATGACGTTAAGCATTATCATATTTGTAAAATCAGGTAATAATTGGGGTCTAATATGCAATATTTTCAACAATTGATTATCATGTTTTCTTAAGTTGAATGAAATCTGTCTTGTATGTGATCCACTTTTAAAAGTAATTAAATGTTTCAAACTTTTTAAAGTTTGTGTTTGCTAGAGCTATGTTGTGTGTCATAGCGAAATTAAGGACAATCTCCCACATCTCATTTCTTCTACCAAAATCATATCCTCCATGCATGCTCTCATATTCTTCACTTTCTTTTCTTCCATGACCATTTTAGTCTCCTACAAATACCCTCTCTCCCTTCGGAATTCCTTGCATCAGTCCATCCATATCCACCTTGATTCTATCCTCTAACCCTTCTTGTGGCGTATATGCACTAATAACATTGATTATCTTCTCTCCTAACACTAGTTTTATTAATAAAATCCTATCACTTACTCTCCTAACATCTAAAACCTTATCCATTATATTTTTAACTACCACTATTCCTACCTCATTTCTATTATTGTCCTTTCCTATGTGCCAAAGTTTATATCCATAAAAATGTTTTTTTTAAAAAAAAATAAAATTATATCCATCAATTTCTCTAGTTTTGGTCCCTTAATTTCACTTGGTTTCCTGAATGCAAGCTATGTTAACACTCCTTCATTTCAATGTATCTACTTATGAATAATCTGGTCATTTCCTTTTTATTGAACTGGTCATTGCAATTCAATTTAACAATGTATTCAAATGCAACCCTGGGCATCACCTTAAGATAGGATGATGTCAAGGGCATTACATTCAAGCTTAGAAATTTGTGAGTTTCTTGACATGGAAAGCTGTGGCTGTCCCCTTCAATCACTTCCTCTGGTTGGGGCTGGTAATCTTCACAGGCAGCTAGCTCACACTACATATTTTCCTGGATGGATGATGTACCTTGGGCTCAGGACATAGGAAGAGGCTCTTCAAGCTTTCAACCTGATTTGCTAGGAATTTCAATCATTTAACCTGCTTTACTTGGATCAACTGCAATGCTTCTCTTCCTTGGCCTGAAGGAGATCTCTGGTTGAATAGGTTTACTTCAGATACTTTATAGTTATTACTAATTTTGGATCATTTCTACTTTGAAGAACTTCTGTTTGAAAAAGAATCAATAAAATATTTGTAATTATTTTCATCATGTTGGGTGTTAATCAATTGCTAATCGATCTGTACAATCAATCTAATTTGAAATTATTGTAATTAATATAGGAAAGCATATAATTACAATTTGAGCTTCCTGTACAAATTAGCACAATTGACATTTTTCTTACAATCAATTTTACATTATCCAGCTTTCTTTTGTGGTGACTGCCTTAAATTCTTGCTTTTGCAGATGGCTATCTGGCGGTGACTTGAAAAAGGTTGCCCTTTTTGGCTGCCCTACTGTTGAAAGAAAAACCATTTTTGCAGCCAAGGGTCTACGAACTTTCTTCAGAATCGAGGAAGATATTGTAAGCAACTTTTTAACTTTAGGGAATTTTTTCATTATTCGTCTTGAACCTATTCTTCATAAAAGGTTCAAATCTTGTGTACTTGGGAAGCTATTCTCAGGAATCCAGTTTGTGAAAGATATGTTGTCTATGGTGTTTGGGTACTTGGGAAGCTATTCTCAGGAATCCAGTTTGTGTTTAGATACTGAGAATGGGGAGGAGACAAAGGAGAGGAGGGGCTTTTTATCCATCTAAAAAATACGATTGTTTGAGGATCCATTCCCCAAAATTTTGCAACCCATCTTCATAAAAGGTTCAAATCCTGGGAATTGGATTCCCATGGGAATTCATGTCCCTCCCTTTTCTCAGGACCTCAACACATTCATCTCCTCGCTATAGAATCCATTTCCTAGGGCTGGATGCCTGGTGATGTTCTTCATCATTCATCTTGAAGATTGTTTTCCCTCATTTTTCATGCACTTAGGTGTGCCGACCTTGTAAATTGAAGAGCTCATGCAAATTCGTGAACCATAGAGTAGTGAAAAGGGAGAACGTTAATTTAGTGGACGCATTGAGGCTCCTTACTGTGTACGCCTCAGACTTGCTGCCCCAGCAGCTGATAGTAACTGATGATTTAAAGCTTTCTATCAACAAATTGCTGAAGGAGGTGGTCAATCTCAGCAAATAATGGCTCGATCGAGGGTCCTGATCTTGATGTTTCTGGTATATTAGAAGGTAGGTAAGTGGAAATGAAAGCCCAAGGTAAGGTCTTCAATTTTTATTTTTTTAACAAGATCTTACTACGGAAATCTTGTTGTCAAAGGTGATTCTTGCAATGTAATCTCTTGGTAAGGCGATTCTTGTTGTTGTTGAGGCTATTGTTTATGTTTGAGTTATCTTATTTAGTTTACATGTTAAACATTTCAATTGATCACACTAGGGAGGGTGGCAAACGATAGTCAGACACTTATGCGAAGGTCGGTCTGTGCAGAGTTTATGGATTGGGAATGCTTTCCTGCTTGGTTAGGTATTCGGCTTCTTTAATAATATATTCTGGCTATTTAGAGAAGGCCTCAAGTCCAACAGGTTGGACCATAAGTTACCATCCACCCAACAAATAACTTCCAACCCTTCTAAAAGGTTGGCCCCACCATAAGGATCACTTTATGCAAAACTCAGCCCCATTTACTCATCTGATGGGCAACACCATAGAAGATGATGTCTAGCCACTGATAAATAACAAAATACAAGTGTGGCCCACCTAATGAGTGGATGTAGCTATTTTTCACACAAGGTGATGGTCATGACAGAGCTAACTTATTGGAGGGTTGGATGTCACAAATACATGACAGGCTGGATGTTATATGCTGGGTGGATGGTAAGTCTTGTCTAACCATATGGACTCAAGACCTCAAATTGCAGTAACTTATGACATTGACCTGACAGGCCTTGATATCTACCCTCTCAGAAGATCCTTGTCATCAAATGGAATGGACAACTACAAGCAGTGGTTCACCGTTAGCGAGGGTCAACTTGGATTGTTACAATCATGTGATGTGGGAAGATCTTGGGGATATCTCCAATCCACCTTGGGGCCTACCATGAATGATTCAGATCTCCAGGTGGGCTCTGCATTCAAACCCTAACACAAACTCAATTTAGCATTGTATGATACCTTCCAAGTGCTTGATGGTCTTCCATACTCATATCCAGTGTTTGGACTGGTCCATTTTATAGGTATATTCTTGTTTTCTTTTTCTTTTTTAGTAATGTATTATCATTAAGAGCATACCATCTGCAGATACATTGCATTTTTATTTCTGTTTTCGTTGATTTTTACACATCTTGAATTCTATTATTTATCTCTTGAGGCCAAGTTTAGTTTGTAGACATGGATCTCATGGTTGGTCGATGCAAGCCATTGATTTGACGGCCCCCATTATCGATGGACCATTCTCCCAGATATCCTCTGATCTCTTTTATTAATCTTCTAAGTTAACGAGAGATCATTTTGCCTCTTTTCTGACACAGGAACTGCGCGTCACCTGTATACCTACCACTGGCCCCATGCTGAGAGATGGTCCAATGATTTGAAACATCTAGATTTTCGTTTCTACCACAACTCAGTCCTATGTTTACGTTTTAGTGATGATCGTTAACTTTGATTTTTAGAGTTAAATGAGAGCCAAAAAAAAAATTGTTCAGATAGTGGCCAGAGGTTCTAAATTCATCTCCAGTGTGGAGAACCAAAATTTTATTTTCATTGTTCTATATTCATCTCTAGACTGCCAGAATCATTTGTTCAGAGTATCTCATGTTGGATTGTAGAGCATGAGTTCACAAGGTGGATGGTTCAGACCCTAGTGAGCGGGGACATGCGGATGGTCACAACAGAGGTAAAAACAAACTCATTTGCCGGAAGTGCTTTCTTAGTGTTTTTGGGGTGTGGAGCAAGGCTGCTCTTTTGTTTTTCTTTTAGGCGGACCTCATCCATTTTTGTTGTGGGGCCCGCCCGAAGTGGATTTGTATAGCCCTCTCTTGATATGCATAGACAATCTGGTCTTTTTTTAAAAAAAAAAAAAAAAACAAACTCATTTAGCCAAGAGGTTTTACAGGATTAATTCTACTGTACTAACCTCTTTTGACACATGTATTTTGACAGTGCATGCTACCTAGTAAGTTGCCCGGCTTGCTAAGGAATGTCCCATCAGGGACCTGGCCCTGCATTCAATCAATATCCTCCAAACAAATGTATCCTATCATTGGGACCAATTGTCAACCAAAAATGAAAAAGAAATGGGATTTTGGCCGCAAAATTCCTGAAGAATTTATATTTTACCAAATAATGCCTCCACGAGGAGGTACAATTTGAGGGAAATTATGAAAATATCCTCTCTTTTTTTTCTTTTTTTTTTTTTCTCTTTATAAAGCAGCGAAGGTATGCGTATGAAATCCAAACCATCAAACCCCACCATGATGGACATTCGTGGGAGATTTTTGTTCCCTGTTGAGGCCCATTATGTAAACGGCAGTTTTTCCTTCATCTAGTCTGAGTGACCTAATCTACAGGTTGAAGTGAAAATAAACATTACGGTGGGCCATAGGAATGCCTTAACGGTGGTCTTTCAATCACTACTGTTTCCTATGGTGTAGTCCACATGAGATTTGGATCTTATTAATTTTTGAGTAAATGCCCTAAATTGAGTGGAAAAACGGATGAATGGCGTGGGTATAAAACACATACATCACGGTGGGCCCCACAGACACGGATCCACCGAGTTCTAAGGTAGGATGGCTTAGGTTTTAGGAATAAAATCCACCATAAAATCGGACGGCTTACATTAGTTACTTACCCCACACGTGCCAAGGAGGAAATCTAGGACGTTCACCAGGTGGGATTGCTATGCAGCTTGCCCGAGCATCAGGATGGTCGTGTTGTTGAGTGACTGACAGTCAATTTTGAATGGACAGAATCTGCGTAAAATACCCAAGCACTGTTGGCCCACGAGTACGTAAATCTACCCTGTTCATCTGAGGGGGACCATTATTTTATATGTAAATACGAAATTTCAACGAACTAAAAAGCTTCAATAGGCCACACCAATGTGAACAATTTAGAATTGCTCCTCAAACCTAAAATTTCAGTCCCATTTTACAGATGGACCCGAATGTGTGCAGATGCACGTGAAAATACTAAGGGTTTGGTCGGATTTTTCTCATCTATAAGATGGATGGGCCATCACATTACGGAACGGACACTCGTCCGTTCGAACTGCCTCTGGCGGGAAGCACTGGAGAGAGAAAAGGGAGGCTTTTCCTCTCACGGCTAGGGTCAAATGCTGTTTGACCAAGCATTTGGTCCAGTGCACAACGAGTGTGCACACTCTCGGTGCACACACACTATTTGTGTGGCGTCCACAGTGATGTTTGGAGAGATCTACTCCGTCTATCTGGTTCTACGGCCACAAACACCCAAGTACGTTGGATACTGGGTGTTACAATCTACCCCTGTTAAAGATAATTTCATCCATGAAATCCAATACTTCTACCATTAATGGTAACAAGGTAAATCTAATCAATAACCTAATCTTCGGCCACAAACACTCAAGTATGGTCAATTTCCCTATTTCTAAATGTTTACTATTTTTTCCTAGAAATATATATATGCATGTACAAGTGTATAAGACTAACTACCGGAATCAGGGCTATTACAATGCAGATCCAAGACTCAACTGGGCCCCCTCCTTAGGAAATAATAGGGACGGGAACTTCGGGAGCTAAATATCAGCCTCATGAAAACTACGGCTATAATGTTTAAATAGTAGCCGTTGTACTGAGTTACTCAGTACGCTATTATCATACTGAGTAAACTCAGTTGGGTCCACCTTGAATGTCTGTGGTCTATCAACTCCGTCCATCCGTTTTTCCATCTAATTTAAGGGGTTGAGTCCAAAATTGAAATATATCCAAAGATCAAGTGGATCATACCAAAGGAAACAGTGGGGACAATGATTTCCGCTGTTGAAACATTGCAAGGCCCCACGGTGATGTTTATTTGTCATCTAACCTGTTCATAAGATCATAAAGACATGGATGAACATAAAAAAAACAAATATAAGATTGATCCAAAACTTCCGTGGCCCCCAAGAATTTTTCAACGGCAGATGTTCAATTCAACAGTTACGTGTAGTGTGGTACATTTGAGTATTTTGTATGTTTCATTTTTGGGCTGAAGTCATAGAATTATCTGGTAAAATGGATGGACGGAGTGGATTAAAAAACATAAATCATGGTGGACGGCATAGAGTTTACTAAGTTGGCTAAGCGTAGTTAGCACGCAATCCGCTTCCCGCGCGTTTGAAACCGATAAAACACGAGGAGGAATCAAGAAACATCGAGAAGACATTTTTCTCTGGAGATAATCGAGATGGTGAGTGAAAAGGGAGAGAAGGTTATTGAAAAGAGAGGATTGAAGAGGAGGTGTGGCTGCGTCGACATCGACGTCGCAGATGAGATAGGCAAGAAAAGGATCGAAGATGATTTAATAGCTGGTCGGGTGATTGGAAAAGGAACCTTTGGTGTTGTCCGGGTTTGTCATGATAGAATCAGGAAGCATTGCTTTGCCTGCAAATCAGTGGCGAAGATCGTAGCCTATCGCATCCATGAAGAAATAGAAATAATGCAGCACCTATCTGGTCATCCAGGTGTGGTGACACTACTAGCTGTCTACGAGGATGCCAATTCTTTTCATCTAATCATGGAGATGTGCGATGGGAGTTCCTTGTTGGATGACCTCCATAATAGAAGATTCAAGTCAGAGAGAGAGATTTCCGCAGTGATAAAGGAGATTGTATCCTCGTTGAAGTATTGCCATGAATCGGGAGTCATCCACGGTGACATCAAGCCGCATAACATACTTCGAAATAGGTCAGGAAGGTTAAAGATTGCAGACTTTGGTTTCGCTCTGAGGACGTTGAAAGGTAACTTTGAAATCACCAAATACAATATACCCTCACTATAACAAACTTGAATGAGGATTGCATATTTTTTTTAGTTTAAAGGCAACTCAAATTAATGGAATTTTATTATTTTTCAACTACAGGTCAAGAATTATCTGCAGCAGGTGGGACTCCTCTTTTTATGGCCCCAGAGGTATTACTAGGAAGGGTTACAGAGAAATCCGATATATGGGCTGTCGGTGTCATCTTGCACAAGTTTTTGGTTCACCATGAACCGTTCGACGGGAAGTCTTGCCGAGAGGTATTTGATGCGATCAGAACAGTAGAGATAGATTTCAATGATGAGAAGTGGGTGTGGGTCTCGGATTCTGCAAAAGATCTGGTGAAGAAAATGCTGAACAAGGATGTTTCTCAACGATTAACTGCAGAAGAAGTTCTAAGTAAGTTTTTTATTTAATAATTGACGATGATCTTTTATGATTGTCCAGCCTTGGGGCATAACTATTCTAATGATCTAAACTACTATGGGCACCCTTCCATGGATGAGTCGCCCTCTAAACTCACACTGAATACATGCATGATATTGACCATTTATTTGTTAATTGAATTTGGTCTACTGAAAAGAAAATTTGCAATGGTTTATGTCTTGAACTACACCAATCAATGGTCAGGATCTTTGGGAAATGCATAGCAGCCTCCAAAAGAGGGATGGTGCAAACCCATGTGACAAACATGCTTGTGAGCCTGAGTCATGCCTCATGCAAAGCTATTGATTCTTTTCTATTGAATTATAATTTTTTTTTTCTTCTTTTTATATATCTTCATAATCTCGAAATTATCTGTTTATAATGTTTTCAGGTCATCCATGGTTACAAGAAGAGGAAAGCGTAATTGACTCCTTAGCCCAGGAAATATTGGGCTTGTGTCTTTGAAGGCACATACATGTTGAGGTCTCTTTTGAGAACACTGGTAAATTTTAAATTTTAAATTTGAAGTTTTTAATTTTTGAATTAGAAGTTTTTAAACATTGATTGAGTCATGATTTCACATATCACACCTAGCTTACATTTCTAAAAGTTTTAGTATGATACTGAATTGTTAACTTGATGATTATTGAGAATGATAGGAACCAAACCTACGGAATTTGTCCATCATGTTCAATGAGAAGAAGAAGAAAAAAAGAAACCCAGCTATAAAAACAGTTGTCATCGTAAAAAACTACCTATTGAAGTTCCTTGAAAGGACTAAAATAGTGTGAAAGCCATCGATGAAAAAATCAAAAGCTATTGAAAAATAATTATCATCGAAAAGGGCTACCTATCGAAGTTTCTTGAAAGCACTGAAATAGTGTGAAAGTTATCGATGGAAAAATCAAAAGCTGGATGAATGTTCAATGAGAAGAAAAGAAAAAAAAAATACCCAGCTAAAAAACAGTTGTCATCGAAAAGGGCTGCCTATTGAAGTTCCTTAAAAGAACTAAAATAGTGTGAAAGCCATCGATGGAAAAATCAAAAGCTGGATGAATGTTCAATGAGAAGAAAAGAAAAAAAGAAAATACCCAGCTAAAAAACAGTTGTCATTGAAAAGGGCTACCTATCGAAGTTCCTTAAAAGGACTAAAATAGTGTGAAAGCCATCGATGGAAAAATCAAAAGCTGGATGAGTAAAAGGTTGAACTGTAAGGCAAGTTTTGGTTTAGGTTTTGGTTATCCTAAATGTTCTTTAGATTATCAATGTTAACATGAAAGTAGAAATCTAAAACTTTCGGTTAGTCTAAGCTTCACTATGCACCAATGGAACTCAATGTTTAAGATTGTTCTAATTAGAAATTAATGCTTTGAATTTGATTAGGATATTTACCAAGTGTTAAAGTTTATGTATAAATTATGCTTTATATTAATATACCTTGGATTTCTAAAATCTGTAATGTTTTGAGAATTGCTCGAGTTTATAAAAATATGTTCATTTAGTTTCAAAATATTTTTCACATGTTTCAAAATATCAAATAACACGATTCAAGTTTCAAAAATCATTAACATTGGTATTATTTTATGTGTGGACCATCTAAATTTCGGCCCTCAATTTGGATGGTTTAATTCATAGTTCAACGTATCACCCTGTATTAATAGTTATCACCCTGAATGATATAGCTGCAGAAAAGCTTTTATATCGCCTAAGTGACACTTAGGCAGTTTGATGTTTGGTACGAAGGAGCTAAAGTTATACAGGCGGGATATATTTACTCTAATTAAGCCAATCAAATTTCAGGACTTGTGTAAATAGGTCAATATTGGTTGAACAATCATAACCATTAATTTGCGGACACGCCGTTGGCCGTCCACTAAATGTCCACCAATAGCCCAACACCTACTACTCTGGCCCGAGTACAACGGAAGCAGGCCAGGCCTAGAAGCTTAGTACAAGGAAAGTGAAGACCAAAGACTAATGTATGGAATTCAATAGAAGAAAGTCTCGATTTATACATAACCTTTCCATGTGCAGTGTTTAAACGGTTCCACCATGGTTTGGTTACAGTGACTCTACATGTGCATGTACTGTAGTAGAAGCTCATGAAGCCGACACGTTAGAGATAATTGGTGGGTCCAAAATAAATCACCCACCATATCATATCCCTGTTTTTTTAAAACGAGTGACATTATTCGCTTCTGCAATGAAAAGCTTCGTCAATGCTGGTGAGACATCTCTTATCCATCAGTTGCACCAAATCATTTTTGAATGGGACTTTGAAACTTAGGTTAATAGAAAACTCTAAGTAATCCACAACAAATGAAACAGTGGGAATAAGAACACTCAACACTGAGATCTGTTGGAGTCCACTCTAAATCAAGCTGTAGGTAAAAACCAAATATCAGTCTGATCCAAAACATCATTGCGCTTAGGAAGGTTTCAATGGTGTGCATATCCATCCTCACCATTTCCTATTTTGTGCCCTGGCTTACTCGAGTTTTGGATCGACCTAATTTTTTAGCTCAAATTCTCGCATGATCTGCCAGAAATGATGGACGGATTGGATGTGACACGCGCATCACGGAAGGCCGTGGGCCTGACAGAGCTTTTTTTTCACACAATCCTAATGAGGGAGGGACACATTCTCATTTTGAGATGGCCCATTTTCCCAACAGTTTTTATTCAATAAGCAAATCAATTAGATACTTAGAAGTCCCATGATCGAAGGTTAGCCAATGAACGACTGAGGCCTAGTGGGATATTACATGGGTCAGGCCTGGAAATGCACAAGGAAAAGAGTAATCTGCAGGTTGGCATCATGTGATTGAGGTGGGCCACCTTTAATTGTTTGTTTGACTTGGAAAAGGGGGCCAGCGAGCGCTGCTATCATCACCATAAATTCATGATGATCATTGTCATCATCATGCATCCCACTTCAAATACAAAGATTGTTGTATCATTGATAAAATAATCACGATTTTATTTTTCTCAACTCTGCTACCCTCATGACTTTGAGAGTAAATTACTAAACCCCACCTTTGCCTCTGTTGAGACTCATGATGGAGCGTCTGTATCGTAGCCCACTGGGGCCCACTTGCTGAGTGGTCCAATCATAATTGGAGCTGACCATGTTTTGGACCCAAGCACACGGGCTACTGTAAGAAACTTACGCTCATGGATGATTGTGACCATCACTTTACGTAGATGAATTTAGAACAATGAAAAATGAAAAGTATATTTTCAATGGTTCGCAATCAACTACAGTTGAAGTCAGAGGTCAGGATCATCACTGAAGTGTCATTATGGAACAGCAGTTTACTTGTGAGAGTAAAGAGAATACCGATGGTTCTAAACATTGGACCATCTTGGCATGTGGGCCCCAATGGGTAGACATATGTTGGGTCCTGAATAGGGGGAGAGCCAACAACCACGCAGATGATCCATGGCCCAAAATAATAATAATAAATTCATGGTTGGACAATCATAGCTGTTAGGTCGTCGTGAATTTCACATATTGAGTAAGAGGAGCTACATGATACTTAGGCTGCGTATGATGCTTGATGCACAGGCGCTCCCAACTTGTACACGTGGCATATGTTAACTCAAGTTAAAGCAATCAAATTGTGGAATCCACCGTTGCTAACTCAGTGCAAAGATTATATTAGTTGAACAATCTTGGCCTCTGATTCATGGACACTTGATTGTGGAAACATGACCAACTGTGAGATATTTTTCATTTTTAACCGCCCATTAAATGTCCACCAATCTGATAGACTCGTAATTGGACGCGGATTGCCTACCGAAACTAGCAATAGTGACTCAGACTCTGCTCTGTGTGCCCATCATGATGTATGTGTTTTATCCACGCCATTTATCCATTTTTCCAGCTCATTTTAGGGCATGAGCCAAAAAATGAGGCAAATCAAAATCTTAGGTTGGCCACACCACAGGAACAAGTAGTGATTGAATTCTCACCATTAAAAACTTCTAGGGGGCCACAAAAATTACGATCAAATTTATATTTGTGTTTCCCTTCCTCCGGGTGTTTTTTTACCTAATCAATAGATTGGATGGTAAAAAAATAAAATATTACAGTAGGCCAAGGAAGTTTTTAATAGTTGGTGCTCAAAGACCGCGGTTCTATAGTGTGATCCAATTGAGATTTGGATCTGCCTCATTTTTTAAAGATTACATGATAAAATAATTATCCAAAATGGATAGACTGTGCATGTATAAAATATATGCATTGTTATGGGTAAATCTGAACCGAGCCCTATTGATGTTGACTTAGAGATATTAATAAGCAGAGCCTCGGATCGGTAGCGTCTGAGCTGAGCTTCGGATAGGTAGCGTCAGACCTGACCCAATTCCAAGTTCTTTGTTAGAAGTCATCACACATCCGACTCATAGATTCTGACCAAGAGCAGTTCACTCATGAGCTCAGGCAGCTGTGAGTAGAGCTCGGCTCGGATGAGAACATGGCCGAAGATTGCACTAAAGGATTAACTTCTTGTAACGCATATCTAGAGCGTCATCCGGGCACGATCTCCCGGTAACGGCCGACAACAGCACACGTGTAGCTCTCGCGTGATGGCGTTAACCGTACCGAGATTATTGGACACGTTTATTTCAACCCAAAGGTATATATAGAGGACATTCCAATAGAGAAAGGTACACAATATCTAGCACCCTAAACCTACTCTACGAAACTTCGACCCAGTTTCCTAGCCTGACTTTGGCATGGAAGGTCTCCTACTCTAGCCAGGGTCTCATTTGTCTTCCTTTTGTGCAGGACTCAGGATTCGCTCTGAGTACGCAGAGCTCGGTGGAGAGTGATCCAAATTTTAGCATCAACATACATCATCGTAGAGTCCACATAGTACCATCCAATAGCAATAGCAATGTTGCCGCTAGCTATGCCACTATGCAATTTGCATCCTCAACAATTAAGTGGGTTTAATTTTCAGTTAGTGATTGCCATGGAATTCAAGCAAGGTGGAAGAAGTGGAGATGTTCATCTAGAGACATTATCATCATCATTTGCCAATCAAACTAAAAGGAAAATCTTATAATATATTGATGAGATGATCTATGCTTTATGGTATTGGTTGTTGGACCGTTTATGGAACAACATATAGGAGTGACTGCAGCTGAAATGAGGCCATTGAAATAGATGAGTGGCAAGATTAGGACAACTAAAATTAGATTAGAAATGAATGAATTTGAGGAAATTTAGAGCAACAACGGTAAATATAAAGATAGGAAAATATAAATAGATGGCTTGGGTATGTGCAACAAAGATTAAAATTTGCATTAATTAGAAAAAGTTAGTACAACGCTCTCTCTAAATATAGTTTGAATGATTTTTAACAAGGGTATTTTCCCATGCTCAATACAATACACAAATCACATTTATATTCCTTTCCCCTTCATGTAGCAAAGAAACGCCATTAAAATTTTCTTCTTTAAAAGATTGGGGGTTTGTCATTGATAGAGTAAAATGGTATAAGCATGTGCAAAAAAAATAAATAAATAAATAAATAAATAAAATAAAATCGTGAAAAATGATTCATGTGACCAACCCTAATTAATTGAAATAAAGCTTAGATCATCATGATTCAAAATTCATCTAAGTTATGAATCACAACTTGGATAGTTTAATTTAAATTACTTCATTTTAATTATGCATTTTTTAAGAAATTACTTCAATATGTCATTTTTTTTATTGGCATTGTACTTATCATTATTGCATTTTTTTTTTTTTAAGGATGACTACCCTTTTGTTAGAGGGGGATTACTGTCTTTTTGAAGCATTCCTATCATTTGATAAATTCAAGTCCATGACCACTGTTGGAGGTGTGATGTATATGTAAATTTTTTAACACAACCACTACACCCTACATGCGCTCATGCCACGATGGGTATCCGAACCCATGACCTGTGTTGAAACTCCCTGAGTCTACCTCGACCCCATCAGTATAAAAGTATGTGGACCCAAGTTTATCAAACCATCCATTTGCACACAACTGATGCTACAGCTAATTTAGTGAGAAAGGACAACACTTTTGAGCCCTGGCTTCTGCTTATAATAGCCCAACAGATCAACGGTTTCCCTCACCTTAGCCAATGGCCGCGTTCACAGAGGATATGCCAGGAATGGGCGAACAATCATCTCAACACACCTCTGACATTGCTAGCAAACCTCTCGTAGAAAAAGAAAGACAAAAAAAAAAAAAAAAACTATATATACTGTACGATTTTAAAAGGAGTGTTATTACGGTGCCGCCAATCTTTTAATACAAAGGACAATGGTTGGATAATCCTAACTGCTTACTCAATGGAAGGCAGATGAGTGGTTAGATAAAATATATATAAATAAATAAAACCCCTCGTTCAACAGGCAAAAGGCCTCCAATCGACCGTGGGGCTCACAGTATGAACGGTTCAGATCATGGAACAGCTCATTTAATTGATTATTATTGGATGACTCGTAAGAGTATCATGTATAATGTAAAATTGGATAATCTTGAGGGGTTACTAAAATGGGATCATCGTAGCCATCCAATCACACGCATTTTTCAAATTCAAGGTAGGGTTAGTCATTAGGGGTGTCCCTGCGTGAGGAAGTGTTGAACTTCCACACGCGTGTGGATTTATCAAACCTTTGCAGATGCATCATATTTACACGGACGAAAACAAACCTGTTAAAAGGTTGCCAGGATTCAGATACAGCTTGCGCCAGACTGGCCTGAAGGGTGGACAGGTTGGGCTGGTGACCCCAACACCGGCCACCGGTTTGGCTGGTCCACTTGAGCTTTGGATCTACCTCATTTTGTTGTTCACGCCCTAAAATAAGCTGGAAAAATGAATGGATGGTGTGGATACGACACATGCATCATGGTGGGGCCCATCCGAAGCACGCTTTGGTGTCCCACAAATGTGCCTGGTTGGAACCTGTAGCCGCGTGTAGAGGTACCTGTGGAGAGATTAGCGTAGACTTAGATAAGGGTGGGCAGGGGCCGGGTAGCCTGCCTGAACCGATGAGTCCATCCCAGGCCGGGTTTGGATCCGATGGCGTGTTGGCACTGGGCTAGGCTTGACCTTGGCCCGATTAATTTTCTGCTCAAGCTTGGGCTTCAAGTCATTTTAGCCCCGCACAACCCAATTACTGTAGCACAAAGCACCGACCTCCCCACTATGTGCTACTGAAAAAGCACCTGTAAGGCCCACCATGATGTATGCATTTTATCCATATTATCCATCTATTTTGCCAGCTTATATTAAAGCATGAGGATAAAAATCAGGCAAATCTAAATCTCAAGTGAACCACACCAAAGGAAAAAAGTGATAATTGAATTCCCACCGTTAAAAGCTTCATAAGGATCACTGAAATGTTTATTTGCCATCCAACCTGTTAATTAGGCCACACCAACCTAGACGAAGGGAAAGCACAAAAATCAGTAAATAAAAAATAAAAAGGTAGCTCATAAGAAGTTTTTAATGGTGGTCATTCAATCACCGCTTTCTCCTATGGTATAGTTCACTTGAGATTTGGATCTGCCTTATTTATGGGATCATGCCCTGAATGAGCTGGAAAAATGGAGGTAGAGCCCAATAAGTTTTTTCCAAAAGCATACATACATTACTAGGTAGTGCAACGTTATGATGGGCTTGAGCTAGGCCCAGGCTTTGAGGCTTAAGTCTTGGGCTGAGCCGTGGCTTAGCCTGACTGCCAAACCCGGACTATTACCGCCCCAAGACTTAGCCAAAGCGATGTCTTCCAAGATCTAGAAAGAAAAGGTGATGTTGCTGAACGAAACATCAAACATTCGATCTCATTAAACTTGGCCTAGGTATATCAGATCCGGAGCGGTCATTTTTTGGACCCATGGATGGGTTACACTAGTTAGTCAAATCCTAACCATAGATTAGATTACTTTTAAGGAAATACAGTTACGTGGTTAGGAGAAAGTCTGACCAACAGCCGAGATTAAGCAGGAGTCCACTCGGCGGCTTGGATAAGGATCGGATTGCCTCCCTGGATATCCAATGTGGCAGAATTTGATTGGGGCACTTGTCAGAAAAAAAGAAAGGAACACACGCAAAGAACGTTTGAAAGTAATCAGTACTCACCCCGCTATCAACTGGCCCAACCAAATCTCACCACATCGGTCCTGGTTGTCAGCGGGCAATCCTCTTCCCTTGGGTATTCTCAGGCGTGTGATTGCCATGCATTGCCGATCCATCATGATAGAGAATAAATAAACAACCTGGATCAAGACCCCGCCTCACCCAAGACGGTAGGGCCCTTACCATGGGCCTACCTTGATGTGTGTATTCTGTATCCACCTTGTCGATCTGTTTTTCCAGATCATTTTAGGGCACGATCCAAAAAATGAAGAAGATCCAATTACTAATTGGACCATACTCTAGGAAACGATGTTGATTGACCATTAACACTATTTCCTAAACTATGGTCCACCTGATAATTGGATCTTCTTCAAAATTTCCCTGAAATGATATAGAAAAACAGATGGAAGAGGTGGATACAGAATACCCACATGAAGGTGGGCCCAACGGTAAGGGCTGCACCGTCTTGGGTGAGGCCTAGGTCTCATCTAATCTGCATCCCTGCATCACCAGCATACGTCACTTCCACTGTGGCCGCATGTGGAAATAAATGGTCTGATGACCAGAACTATCCATGTTCCGTGCACTGTCCCATGCTATTTTCATAAACTTATGCCAAATGGATAAATCTGGCCGTCAACTCTGATCCTTGTTCAACGGCTCATATTCAAGTTTACACGTCAATTTCTAGGGCCATTCAATCATAGTTATGATTAGGGGTCGTTTGGCAGCATGGATTTGGGGGGATTTTAGTTGTTTGGCACTATAAAACCACCGTGGGTTTCAAATCCCATCAAACAGGCAGTTGAAATCAGTGATGAAAGTTTGGATTATATCTAAAATCATTCCAAGAGTTGCATGTGTATCATGTGTGTCGGTAGATTATTAATTTATTGGACACATTGATAGGAAGTACAGAAGTGTGAGCCCTCAAGATCTCATGGTCTACACAATATGAAACCTTCACGAAGTCGAAGATTAACGCTTTAGATCCAGTGGCCCGCCTATTTATTACCGGAGCAGATGGGTCTATTCACCCTTCTGATTCAATGGTATAAATGGCCCCGAATTATACTTAATGAATTTTTCACGAGAGAGGCTCATCATATTTATAGGAAGGGATGGGAGTTTGGATGAGACCAAGAGTTATCCGATCTTATCCTTATCTCCTCATCTTATTCAAACTTGAATTTAAAACCTATCTCATGACAGAACTATGGGAACCACTCATGATTGATCACTAGTGGGCCCCACTGGCTTATGTCCAATACACATGGCCCACAAATGATATCCCAAAATAATTAGATTATCAATTGCATCACTATAATTACTTTAATACGATGATCATAGCCATCCAAACATCGTTCATGTAAATTAACGATTAAAAATCATTGGTTAGTCACTTGCACGCAAAATGCACTCTGCAGACTTTATAATAAATAAATAAATAAAACTAAAATTGTCTTACATGACAAATATACTATCTTTTGTCATAACACATGACATGTCACGCTTTTTCGGTCTTACCATGACTTGTATATTAAATACACACCGTCCATTGACTTTTCTATGTCATTCTAGAACATGATCTCAAAAAATAGGCACATCCAAAGCTAAAGTTGGCCACGTCACAGTGGGAATAAAACCATTACCATTAAAACCTTCTTATGGTCCACTGTAAAGCTTATTTGTCATTTAACCTCTTCATAAGGTCATACAAACCTATATAAAGGGAAAATGCAAAAATCAACTTCATCAAAGACTTTTGTGGTCCTGTGAAGTTTTCAATGGTATGCGCCGGATTCTCACAGTTTCATGTAGTGTGGCCCACTTCAACGTTATATCTTTTTTCTTTTTTTTCGTCTTATTTCGTAAATAATATGAAAAAAATGGATTTCGTAAATAATATGAAAAAAATGGATGAACTATCTGGATAAAACATATACATCGAGGTAGGCATGCCCTTTGACAGGATCATTCGTCTATGGCTAGACTGGTTTGGGATAATACGGAAGATAAACTCCATTTGGGAGGACGTGGATTTCCTGCTAAACCCTTCCGCACGAGGTTCCTGTTTTGTTAGCTCATTTGAGGACGTAAGGAAAAAAATGAACCGACCCAATACACTAAGTGGGCCGAAAACATTAGGATTGAACGTACACAGTTGAAATATTCGTGGGGCCACATCAGTTTTGAATTAGCCTAATATTTGTGTTTTCAGTTCATCTCAGTAGGAATGACGTTATGAATGGTTTAGATGGCATATAAACATCACTGTAGGCTCTAGGGAGGTTTCAACTGTAGGAATTTCCCTGCCCACATTTTCCTTTGGTGCGGCCCACTTGGATCTTGGATCCTGCTAACTTTTGATCTCTGGCCTTAAAATGAGCTCACAAAACCGATGTCCGATTTGGGAAGCGGATGAGGTGAGACCCCGAACCACCAAGATGGATGGGACCCTTGACTGTGGGGCGCACTGTGATATATGTGACTACATCCACACCGTCCATCCATATTGAAAGCTCATTTTAAGGCATAACCCAAAAAATGAAGTACCTTCAAATTCCAGATGGACCATTGTACAGAAAGTGGTGATTGACCATCAAAAACTTCCCGTGGGGTCACAAAAGCTTTGGATCAAGATGATATTTGTGTGGTCTCTTCATCTAGGTGTTTGTGACCTTATCAATATGTTGGATGGCAAATAAACATCCCAGTGGAATCCATGAAGTTTTTAATGGTGATAATTAAATCGTGACTGTTTCCTATGATGTGGTCCACCTAAAATTTGTGTCAAATTTATTTTTTGGATAATGCTCTAAAATGAACTTTCAAAATGGTTGGATGGTGTGGATTTAAGGTGCACACATCACTGTGAGCCCTACAGTCAGGGTCCACCTAGGTCAGTGGATCCAGGGTCTCTCTTGGGGGACGCAGATTTTATGCCACACCCTTTTGCATGAACTTTCTGCGTTAAATGTTAGGTAAAGCCCATCGTGAGATGTTGGTGAGAAATTCATCCCATTCATACATTTTTTATACAAAGAATGGAGCGGATCCAAAACTCAACTGGCCACACGGGAGGAAGGTTTTTTGTCCACAAGTTTTGTCAAGTGGATCCAAAATAGTGACCATCCTTGAAACAGTAATATGGCCACCAAATTTTTGTTTCTGCCCAAGTTTTTTCAAGAATAACTTCATTCAGGTGGTAATGACGTTAAAAACAGTTTGGATGACATATAAACATAAGGTGGAGCCCACAAAGGTTTCAATGGTAAACATTTCTTTATCTAATTTTCCCTCTTGTGTGGCCACTTGAGTTTTGGATCTGCCTCATTTTTTATGGTGTATCCTAAAACTAGCTCACAAAATGGATAGACGGGTGGATTTTTAAATAACATCACAATGGGCCCCACCTAGCATCATAGCACGAGAACTTCCTAGAAACCTTTTAGCTAGAAATCTGCATCCCACCCTTTTGTATGTGAATACATCCATGTTGTTCATTCTTATTGAAAGCTCATTCTTGGACATGATCCAAAGCAGATCCAAATATCAAATTACCATAGTATAAGAAACAGTGACAAATGACCATTAAAAAAATTTGTAGGCTACAAAAGCTTTGGATTAAGATGATATTTGTGTCGTCTTTTTATCTTGGTCTTTTTGACCTTATTAACAGTTTGGATGCCAAATAAACATTCCGGTGGAATCCATTAAGTTTTAAATGGTGGGGATTCAATCACAATTAGTTACAGGTTATTTCTAATAATTCAAATGTTTCTTAACAAGCAGATTGTTCTAGATTCACAACTAATTTTCTAGCTTCAAATTCTGACTTTAGATTCGGATTTCATATTCAAACTCAAAATTAGCAAGCATGCCCTAAGAATATATAAGTGAGAAACTCTAATGTGAGAAATTGGTAACGTCTGTGTACCAATTACAAATGAAACGTAATAAGGGGTTGTTTGGAAGCGTGAATCGACAGTAATTGGTGCGTTTGGGAGGAGTCTATTTTGCTGTGAATTAAAATTCGTTCTTTCCACAGCAAAAGTGTGTGATTTCACTTAATTCTAATTACCGCAAATTCGCAAGTAACGGTTCTCTCTCTCTCTCTCTCTCTCTCTCTCTCTCTCTCTCTCTCTGTTGACAAACAGAATTTAGTGATTCCCATTGTAAAACAACAACTTTCTCTAAAAGCTCGAGCCATTAGAGAATTGTGTATCAATGTATGAGAATGTACTAGGTAAAGGTGAAGGGATACACAACTCACACCATAAACAGCCCCCCATGGAAAAATATATTTTGGTATCATATTTGCTACTTCCGGAATTCGAACACAAGACCTTTCGCTCTAATATCATATTAAACAATCGTTTTATCTAAAAGCTCGAGCTCTTAGAGAAAGTGACTTTTACGGCCATTATCATTACCTGATTCCGCTAGATTCCAATTACAAGTTTGCAAATACAACTAGTGAATTCATTTCACATGAATTCTATGTTAATCAAATGTAAGCTACCAAAAGAACTCTAACCTCTCATCTTAATTATGAAGCTTGCTTAACAGAAGTTTCATGCATCTCTCTCCTGACTTGACATGAGGCAAACATGTGCGGTCATCAAAACATAATCTGGTTCTCCATCATTGTAGATGAGTTGTCAGCTAAGATTATTAGTGATCGGAAGAATCCGATCATCCAATACAATGAGTTTTTAGCTAAACGAGGAAAGTTTTCCTAACCATTCCTTTTGCAGGCCACCACCGATCGAATGGCTACCAATGTCCAATTACCTGGCCTTTTGATCATCGCTTATACATATGTCATTCACGAGCAATACACATGTTTGTCATGTGGACTGCGAGCAGAGAGATCCCTAGAACTATACGAGAATTGATGCATGTTTTCACGCGGCGCGTAAAACTCTTAAGACATGGGGGGCCACCATGATATATTTGTGAAAATCCACTCTGTCTATTAGGTGAGAACCTCATATTTACAAAAGTGCACAGATGATAACAATGTGAGATTGTGCTCAATGTGGCCCACCTGAAGTTTGGATTAAGCTACTTTTATATATTCAGTGCATTGTACCATATTCCTGATCTTTCTTCAGATAGCCAATTAGAAAAAAGACACATGTCATTGCACGGGAAATATATAACTTATGAAAGATCTTTAGAGATATTTAAAGCACTTTTCATGAAAAGTTAGAGGGACGTGTATCAAGAAGAAAAAGAGAAGAAAAAAAAAGGATCAATAAAACTGTTGTGGCAACGCTTCAGTTGCGATAACCATCAAATAAATGAAGAAACACCTAAAAAAAAGCCACAACAAATATTTATAAATAATGGAATAATTCAATAAAGCAAGTTGTCTCACATTAAACCAACCAAATTATTTTTCATATCTTAGTTATATCCTAAGAGTAGCAGTAATCTGTAATAATAATCTTTAGTTGTAATCTAAGTTTATATTTTTGCAATGGATTATTTTCAATATTAATGTAATCAATTCATCTTTCATATAGTTATTTTAAAGTTATTTTTTGTGATCTACCATAAGTATTTTCCTTTAATTTGACTGTTTTTACTTACAGAAGTCATTTCTTATAGAAGACCAAGTGCAATCCATCTTTGAAGGAAGAGCATCACTCTTCAACAATTGTTTAATTATCCTAGAATTATCTTGTAATTGGTTGAACAGATGACCAATCTTCTCAAGCCCGGTCATATACAATCACATTCAAAGCATTAGTGTCCATCTATATTAATGCATGGGGTCAAGCCGTTCGATTTGAATTAAGCCCCACAATTGATTATGGCACACCCACCAACATACCACACATGACTAAAACCAAAACCAAAACCAAAAATAGAGCCAACACATCCCCGTAGGTCACACTTGGTGAACGGGTTTGAAGAAAGACACATGGTGGCCACACACAAACGTAACGGCTGTTGTTCCATCTCATTGCTACCTGTGGTGGGGCCTACATGAGGCCCCACGAGTTATGTCTCAGTATGATTTGTCGACAGGGCGTCAGATCAACGATCGTGAGGGACGGAGTAGAATTCACTTGCACAGTGGACCGGGATCTTGATTGCTGTACGCGGCGGGTAAAACAGGTGTTGCAGGGGAATCCGTTCCGAACTTCTGCCTAGCGCGCAGCACGTAGCACCTTTGTTCGGTATTCGAAATATTAAAAGAATTTTCGTCAAAAGAGACTAATGCTCAGAGATTCGTTGTTCTCCGAAGCTTCTCGCCTGTTTCGCATAAACAGAAGGGCATTTCCGTAATATTGTATACCCCTTTGCTCTTTTCCGCTTTTTCTCCACTGCTCTGCCTCGTGGATGGCAAGCATATCGGTCAGCATGTGGCCCACCTCCACCGCTGACAGATGGCGTGGTCCCCACCCTACCGCAATCCATGCCGTTATCGCGCAAGGCCCGAGCTGGAAAGCGGCCGCAGACCAAAACTCGCCCGTCCGGTGGAGTTTTCCGCTGACCGGCCTCGCTTATCCTCGTGCACGTGGGGCCATGTACCGGAAATCGCACGGTGGGGTCCGCGGTCACGTGATGCTCGCACGTCCCGGACGCGGATTGCCTAGTGGCGATGCCAATAGCGAGGTGGCTACTGAACAGTGCTCCGTGGACCCACCATGTTTTATCCCTCCGTTCATCTATTTTTAAAAAATATTTTACGTCCTGATGCCAAACATGAGACAGATCCAAATATCCAGTCGACCACATTAGATGAAACTGGTGATTGAACACCCACCATTAAAAACTTCTTGGAGGCCACAAAAGTTGCTGATGGAGCTGATATATGTGAGCTACTTAACAGGCTGGATGCAAAATAAACATTACGGTGGGCCCTGGGCATTCACTCACCGTTGTTTTCTCGTGGTGTGGTTCAGTTTAGATTTGGATCCACAACATTTTTTGGATCATGTCCTAAAATGGTCTAAAAATTTTGGATGGACGGCGGCGATAAAACACATACATCATGGTGGGCCCACATAGCACCAACGACTCGCCACCTCGCTAGTGGCAGCGTCGTTAGCCAAACCGCGTCCTGTGCCACAAGGCTGACAGCGCCGCGCCTGCCTTCTCACGCTCGATTACGAGCGGGCCCACACGGTACTCGTGCGCCGAAATTCAACTCATGGGAGGCGGGGCCCAGCGCTGGCAGGGGCGGTTTTCGTAGTTTTGGTAATCGGTTCTGACGCGTTCCACGTGGCCAGGAGCTTTCGCAGCAGGGAAGGGCGTTCTTTTGCATGCTCTTCTTGGCTCTGGCCAATCGTGGCCTATATTAGCTAGCTGGTTGCTTGAGCCGCTTATTTCTGTACTGACTGAAATACCGTTATGATACGCTGGTAGAGTGTGGGTATCCGTACGCACTCTCATAGCTATGGTACACGTGCATCCATGTACCACATCCAAATCGTTCAAGTCGTTGGCCCACTATGTGGATGCTCACAAAGCAAATCGATTGGAAGATCCTGGTCTCGTGCCAGTGAAAATGTTTCTTTTTTTCTGTTTCTTTTTTTTTTTTACCCAAACCTAATTTTCACTCAACCGTCTGTTTGTTGGCAACCCGAAGGCGGATTGCACCGATCCTCTGATCTAGCATAGTGGGCCTGAATATTTGGACATTTGGATTATCGTACATTACAGTCAGCAGTAATGTACCTTGGTTTGAGGTGGTCATGCTCTGGTCGAGTGATGTGGATGTTCATACTCCGCCAGCGTAATGTATGGCTTTCTACCTTAAAGACCATAGTGCCCTTCCTGGATTTGTTGTTTTTCCAGGGCTGGTGCATTTATCCTCAAGGTCATTACCACCACGTGCCTGAGAAGACTCTGCACCGCCCATCACGATGTATATGCTTTATCCTAGCCATTCATCTTCTTTTATTTGGATTTTAATAAATTAGTAGCTTATTAATATTGCATTTACATCTAGATATGTTTTTAAATTATGTGTTCGTTAAGATACCTCATTAATTAAGTTACTAAGTTGTTGTTAAAGGGGTACCTTTATTAGTTTGCTTTTATTTCTGTTATATATTTTTTTTAATGACAAAAGTGCCCACCAATTAATGAGGATGCATACAAAATTAATAACGGAACTAAATGTAATTAGGGATTTTTTTTTGGCAGATTACGTTAGGAGGCAGCTACCAGTTGGTGTTACGTAGACCCACCCCTGGCGTATGTGTTGTATCATCTTGTCCATCCATTCTTCCAGATGATTTTAGGGCATGAGCCCAAAAAAATGAGATAGATCCAAATCTAAGGTGGACCATACCATAGGAAATATTGGTGATTGAATGCCCACCATTAAAATCTTCTTAAGGCCCACCATAATGTTTATTTTTCATCCAAGTAAAATGGATTAGCCGTGTGAATAAAACACATACATCATGTGGAGCCCACACTGCATGAAACATTGGTGATTGAATGTCCACCATTAAAAACTTCTAGTGAGCTACCAAAGTTTTGGATCAAGTTGATATTTGTTTTCACCATTCGTCCATGTCTGCGTCCTCATCAAGAGGTTGGATGGCAAACAAACATTATGGTAGGCATTATAGTGGGCCTTGTGAAGTTTTTAATGGCAAGGTTTAATTAGCAATATTTCCTATGTTATATGTTATGGTCCTTAGATCTGATTAATTTTTTAGTTCATGCTCTGAAAGAACTCTTGGAAAACAGATGAATGACATAGATATGTAATACATGCATCAAGTTGGGTCCTATGACAAGGGTCACATAGTGTTGGGTGATGCTAGGGTGTACTTAGTATGGAAATCCTTTAACCTGCGCCCGAACAGAGCCTTCAAGGGCATGTTTGGCCGGACCGATCCCACGGTATTAGGTGGGATGGGATTCATAAAACATCATTATTACCCATATCAGGGATTGTTCCCTGTTATCGTGGGATAAGCTTAATTCCCTTTTTTGTTTGTAATACGGTGGTACATTGAAAGGATATACCCATCATCATTGGAAACTATTGACAATAACACATGTGTTATATCTAAACCGTTCATTTGTTTTGTAACCTCATTTTATGACATGGGCCTAAAAAAGAGGTAGATCCAAAACTTATGTAGCCCCAAAGAAGTTTTCAACGGTAAGTATTCAATCCCCATTGCTTTCTATGGTGGGGTCCACTTGAGCTTTAGATCTACCTAGATTTTTGGCCCATGCTCTAAAATGATCTCAAAAAATGGGTGGACGGTGTGGATATAGCCCACACATCATAGTGGGACCTACAAAACTTGCTAACATTGAGTGATATTAGCACGGGACCGATACGATTCCATCTAGCCTACTCCCAAGCTTTTCTACTCTTCCAACACCTAGAGTGGAATTGGCACAGGACAGATGCAATTCCATCCCACCTAAGCCCATCTAATCCAGCCGGCCAAACAGGCCATAACTTGAATACGGTGGTTTGCATTATGCATGCGGTGCCCTGTGTGCCCCACTTTGATGTATTTGTTTTATCCACACTGTTCATCTATTTTGCTAGATCATCTTATGGCATGAGACAAAACTGACACATACATTCAAATCTCATATTAACCATACCATAAAAAATAGTGGCAATTCAATGCTAACCATAAAAAATAATAATAATAATAAATAAATAAATTGGGGCCAAAAAAGTTCTGGATGAAGTTGTACCTGTGTTTTCCCTTCACCTAAATTTGTATGACCTAATCAACATGTTGGATGAAAAATAAATATCATAGTGCGCCCTGAAGTCTTTAATGGTGCGTATTCAGTCACCATTCTTTCCTATGGTGCGGTACACCTTAAATTGGATTTGGCTCATTTTTGGAGGCGAGCCTTAAAATGTTCTCAAAAAATGGACGGAAGGCATGGATAAAACACATACATCATGAGTGGCCCACATAGCACCAACGGGTACCAATTCCTATGCAACCTACCTTAGAGAAAAACTTTAAGATATTTTTTCATATTTTAAGTTATTCTTATATAATTACACCTTATATTATTATACCTCGTCAATGATCATTACATTTAGCTGAAAGAGGTTGAGTATTGCTGGCTCTATAGGGCCCACAATGCCGTATGAGTTTTATCCACACTATCCATCCATTTTTCCAATCAGTTTAGGATACATGCTGAAAATGCCGAAAAATGACTAAGTTAAAAGGCTTAAGTGGACCATACATTGGGGATTAAACAGCTAAGGTTGAAAATTTTTAGAAGACAATAGTAGTATTGGATAAAGTTGAAATTTGTTTTTACCCTTCATCCATCACCATATGACTTCGTGAACAAGTTGATGGAAAATTAACATCATAGTGGCTCCTATGAAGTTTTAACAGTCATTATTACCACTCTTCCCTCGGTGTGGTCCACTTGAGCCTTTGATCTACCTCATTTTATACCCTAAAATAATTTGTAAAAATGGATGGATGGCATGGCTAAACCATATATATATATATATATATATATATATATATATATATATATATATATATATCATGGTGGTCCTACACAGCTCCTCCTTGGATGCTAAAATGACTTGTAAAGTGTGGATAAAACCCATATATCACGGTGGCCCCACACATCCCCTCTCTGGTCGTCTGCATGGGGCAGGATGCATATAATATGTTTTCCATCCAACTATGTTTTTAATTTTCTTACTTAGGTAGGCTTTTTGTCATTTTATGAAAATTTTAATGAAAATTGTTGATGCAGAAATCTGGCTGACCCCCTCTGAGCTCCAAACACTTGCGCTGAGCCCTACATGCCTGCACAGGAAGAAGACAAAGAAGACCCTGGATAGAGCTGAGGACCCTCCAATGCCAAAGTTAGGCTAGGAATCTGGGTCTAGGTAATGTAGGTGGGGGTTTGGGTGAGAGATTTTGCGTACCTGTTTCTATAGATATGTCTCATATTTATACCTTTCTCTTGAGATGAACGTGTCCATCATTCTCGGCACGATTCTTGCCGTTGAGCGAGAATGGCGCACGCGCTGATGTTGGTCATTACCCTAAGATCGTGCGCCGGATGTTGCTCCAGACATGTATTACTGGAGTTGATTCTTAAGCGTAATTATAGGACACTCCTTCGCCCGAACCGATCCTTACAATCCGAGCCCGCAGTCAAGTCGATCCTGGTCGCTTGTTAACAAGGATCCGATTGAAGTGATCGGGTGAGGTGTGTAATGGCTTCTTCTGGATTTCAAGTTGATGTCAAAGCTTTATAGAAGAACTTGGAAGCTCAACCTTGCAATTTGCTCGGCATTCTGCTCATCTTGATAGGTTCACACTCGAGCAGTGGGAAGTCCTATTTCGACGGGGATGACGGCCTCCGCACCGTATGAAAGGGAGAATGGGGTCTCTCATGTAGCTGATCGAGTTGTAGTCCTGTACGCCCACAGAACGAACGAGAGTTCCTCGACCCAATTACCCTTAGCCTTCTCCAACTTAGTCTTGAGGTAATTCTTGATGATTTTATTCACAGCCTCCACTTGGCCATTAGACTGAGGGTGACGAGGTAATGAGTAGGCGTTGATGATGTCAAGCCTTTGGCACATACCCCTGAATCTGTCATTATCGAACTGCTTTCCTTTGTCAGACACAATGGTATGCGGGATATTGAACCGACAAATAACGTTCTTCCAGACGAAATTCGTTATTTTCTGTTCGGTGATCTCTACAACAGGCTTGGCCTCTACCCATTTGGTGAAATAATCCACCGCTACGATCGCATATTTAGTCTGTCCTTTACCCTAGGGCAGGGGCCCAATGATGTTGATCCCCCATTGAGCAAACGACCACGCTCTACTCATGGAGGTTAGTTCTTCCACCGGTTGCCTCGGGACAATAGTAAATCTCTGGCATTTATCACATTTTCGAATAAAATCTTTGAAGTCTTCTTAAATCATCGGCCAAAAGTATCCTTGACGGATAATCTTCTGCGTCAGGGCTCGACGGCCAGAGTAATTCCTGCAAATCCCTTAGTGTATCTCCCGGATCACGTATTTTGCCTCATCGGATCGTAAACATCTTAGATATAACTGAGAGTACCCTTTTTTGTACAAAGTATCTCCTACAACTGTGTATCGCGCTGCTTTGAACCTCAGACACCGAGCCTCCAATTTATCTTCAGGAACCTTCTCATCCATAAGGTACCTGACTATAGGATCCATCCAGCTCGTAGTTGTCTGTACCGGGTGGACGGTTCCTTAGTCGGTACGATCGATGCTCGGCTTATCTAGGATTTCCACCAGGAATATCCTCGGGATATTTCCTTCAGTTGCCAAGGCTAGCTTTGTGAGGACGTCAGCCCATGAATTTTCAGCTCTCGATATTTGACTTATGATACACTCTTTGAATTTCTCTATGATCTTTCGTACCTAGCCCAGGTAGGTTATCATCCTAGCTTCCTTGGCATCGTACTCTAATGACACCTGGTTTACAACAAGTTGAGAATCACACCGAACATCGATGAACTAGACTCCTAGGTTAACTGCTAACCTGAGCCCAGCCAGCAAGGCTTCATACTCAGCTTTATTGTTCGACGCTCGGAAGCCGAGCCTTATAGCGCACTGAATGGTTGTCGTATCTAGTGCGACCAGAACAATTCTCGTTCCTCCTCGTTTCAAGTTGGACGACCCATCTACAAATAAGGTCCATTTATCAATCTTTCTCATCTCCACTCCGACATCCTCAGAGGGCGAAGGAACTTGGAGAATGGCAGGGCTCGTCACTGAGCTTGTAGGTGTATTTGGATCGGATCCTCCGAGTTCACCATCTTGAGTAGTGAACTCTGCTATAAAGTCGGCCACTGCCTGGCCCTTAATAGCAGTCTTTGGCCAGTACTGTATATCGAATTCTTCGAGTTCAACAGCCCACTTTATCAAGCGTCCGGATACCTTAAGCTTCTGGAGCACTTGTCAAAGTCGTGAATCAGTGATGACGATGATGGAATATGCCTGGAAGTATGTGCGTAGTCGTCACGCGGATATGACCAGAGCTAAGGCAAGCTTTTCCATGCTCGAATACCTCATTTCCGCTTGGACCAATGCTCTGATAAGAGTCGAGTTGACAGCTGATGCTGAAATCGCCAAGTAAAGGAACAGAGGTTCCCCTTCCTCTGGTTTGGACAATAATGGGGGCGACCCTAGATATTGCTTTGGCTGCTTGAAAGCCTGCTCACAGTCCGAAGTCCACTCCACCGTTTTGTGACCCTTCAGCTATTGAAAGAAAGGGAGACACTTATCTATGGCTTTGGAGATGAATCGACTGAGCGCAGCGACTCTTCCAGTGAGGCACTAAATCTCTTTCATTATCTAAGGCGAGCTCATGTCAAGAAGGGCCTTGATCTTGTATGGATTTGCCTCGATCCTCTCTGGCTAACTTGAAAACTGAGGAACTTACTAGATCCTACACCAAACGCGCAGTTGGTCGGGTTTAACCTTATACGATACTTCCACAGGTAGAGAAGGTTTCCTCGAGGTCTGATATATGGTCGGCTACCCTGATACTTTTCACTAGCATGTCATCGACGTAGACCTCCATAGTTCGACCGATCTGCTAGGTAAACATCTTGTTTACCAGTCTCTGATATGTTACGCCCACATTCTTCAGGCCAAAGGGCATAACTCGATAACTGTAAAGTCCCTTGTTTGTGACGAACATTGTCTTTTGTTTGTCTGGAAAATGCATCGTTATCTCATTATAACCAGAGTATGCGTCCATGAAAGCGAGAACATCGTGCCTAGCTATACTATTAACTAGCCGGTCGATCCTAGGGAGGGGAAAACTATCCTTGGGACAAGCTTTGTTCAGGTCCGAGTAGTCCATGCAGATCCAGCATTTCCCATTGGCCTTTTTTACAAGTACGACATTTGCAATCTAGTATGGGTAATGAACTTCTTCAATGAAACCAACATCGAGGAGCTTAGCAACATCATCAGCGATTGTGGCATACCTCTTAGGCTCAAAGGCTCTTCTCTTCTGTTTGACTAACTTATGCTCTGGGTCTATATTCAGCTTGTGGACCATTACTTCGAGAGCAATGCCTGACATGTCATGATGAGACCAAGTGAAAATGTCCTTATGATGCTTTAGAAAGTCCAGCATTTGTGTCCGCTAATCGTCGGATAGCGATGATCCGATCTGAACTGTCTTAGTTTAAATTGTATCATCAAGCGGGAAGGCTATGAGGTCCTCCATGGAAGAACTTTCTTCTGAGATATCTTCTCTAGGGTCGAGCATGTTAACTGTAAGGGCTTGTTTCACCGCGCCCTTCCTAACTGACACAAAGTAGCAGCATTGTGCCTCCCGCTGATCTCCTCGGAGATAGCTAATTCCTCCCACTGCAGAGAATTTCATCGTCAAGTGATACGTGGACACTACTACCCTCATGGAATTGAGGGAAGGTTGTCCGAGGATGACGTTATATGACGAGGGCATGTTGACTACCAGGAAGTTGACTAACAAGGTGACCTTGTTTTGCCCTTCTCCTACTGTGACTGGGAGAGAGATCGCTCCCTCTGATATCACTTTATCACCAGCAAAGCCGTAAAGTGGGGTTCGAATAGGTCGAAGGCACGATCTGTCGATTCCCATCTTATCGAATGCTTCGAAATACAAGATGTCGGCCAAGCTTCTTGTATCAACCAGAATGCTATACACCTTTTGATTAGCTATGGTAATCACGACCACTAACGCATCATCATGGGGGTGTTGAATCCCCCGCGCTTCATCCTCTGTGAATGTCAGGCTGCACGAACTCATCTGAGGTTCCTTGCTCGGCCTGTCAGCAAGGTGGATGTAATGCTTAGGGTCAGTACTACGAGCATGGGCTTTTCGAGCTTGGTTCGAATCCTCGCCTCCTGACGGCCCCCCATATATTGTCCAAATCTCTACGGGGTTATCCGCTGCTCGACTCGAAGGTTCATCCTTCCGAGGTTGTTTCTCTTCTTTCACATATTGTTATAAATGCCCTTTGCGGATAAGAGTTTCAATTTCTTCTTTCAAGTCAACACAATCGCTGGTGTTGTGCCCATGGACGCAATGAAAGCGACAGTATCTGCGCTTATCTCACTGACCCGCTTCTGTCTTCATGCAACTCGGCCAATGCAACAGTTTCTTGTCCCAAATGCTAACAGGATCCGCTCTAGAAAGGTATTGAGGGAAGTACACGAGTTGAATTTTCTATCTGGCCTCCTACTCAGCCTTCGATCAGTGGAGGTGCTTTCGTCGGACCTTCTTTTGTTTACTTGTGACGACACTTCATCTTTCCGCTTCTTATCTTTGGATGAATATTCTAAGCCTTGGTTATTCTTTCGCGAGTTGAAGAACTCTTTAGTGTTTGAATACTTCTAAGCCCAACTTATGAGTTCTCCAATCGTAGTTGGTGGATTCTTCCCTATTGAGAAAAGGAATCTTTCATCCCAGAGCTCGGATATCATCGTGATTAGCGTAGTTTATCAAAGTAATCATCTACTTGTAGTGTCTCCTCGTTGAATCGTTGGATGTAATCCTTCAATGATTCCCCATTCTTCTGTTTGACAATGAGTAGATGAGTAGATGACTTGCGACACTTCTTACCGACGATGAATTGTGTTAGAAAGGCTCTGCTGAGCTCGGCAAACGAGCCGATCAAATTCAGCTTCAGTTGTCGATACTAATTTCTTGTGGCTCCTGTGAGGGTTATGGAAAAGGCACTGCACATCATCGGCTCCGAGGCGGATTGAATTTGCATCCGAGAGTAGTAAGACTCCATGTGTTCGATCGGATCTCCAGAACCAAAATAGTGGATGATTGGGGGCATCCGAAACCTAGGGGGCATGACTGCGCCCATAATGTCGCTTGTGAAAGGAGACTCTCCTCCATCATTGGTTCAACCGCCGCGGGGGCCTGTGCCTGGTAATCTCGGCGCATGGTCCTGATCTAACCTCAAAGTTCCTCGAGTTGAGTTTCCCAGGGGTCTCTATTCTCGGCTACTGCTTCCCAAGCGTGATCAAGCTCAGGATTCCCCCTGAGCCTTCTCTGTTCTAACTCATGGCGAAGATCAGTCGGAGCCAGTGCCGAGGTCTCAGAGACGTGTGTTGGGGCTCGGTTCGATGGCTTCCGCGTTCATGTCGAGAACTGAGCATATACACCTTGGGGCATTGAAGGTGCTAAACATTCTGTGATCACCAGAGCATTCACCTCTTGATCAATATGTGGATGTTGTCTGTTCATCTGCTGCCTCATTTAGCTGACCTCATTGACCAACATCTCCACTTGTTCTGCAACGCTTGATATTTGCCTCCTCGATTGCTAGATCGTTGAGTAGGCTCTGTAGGTACAGACTTGATATGTAACCCAGAAGTCGAATTTTGAGCTCTAGATGGCTCGAGGTCAGCTGTAACGGTCGATGCATGTACTTTCTTCTTTCCTTTCATCATTTCTCCTTGGTAAAGTAAGAGTGGTTTTTTATTTCTTTCCCTCAAACGATGTCAAAATGTTGATGTAGAAATCTGGTTCACCCCCTCTGAGCTCCAAACACTTACGTCGAGCCCTTTATGCCTGCACGGGAAGAAGACAAAGGAGACCCTGACTAGAGTAAGGGACCCTCCGATGACAAAGTCAGGCTAGGAATCTGGGTCTAGGTAATGTAGGTGAGGGTTTGGGTGAGAGATTTTGCGTATATGTTCCTATAGATATGTCTCCTATTTATACATTTCTCTTGAGATGAACATGTCCGTCATTCTCGGCACGATTCTTACCGTTGAGTGAAAATGGTGCGCGCGCTAATATTGGTCATTATTCTGAGATCATGCGTCGGACGTTGCTCTAGACATGTATTACTGGAGTTGATTCCTGAGCGTAATTACAGGACACTCCTTCGTCCGAACCGATCCTTACAATCCGAGCCCGCAGTGGGGTCGGTCCTGGTCACTTGTTGATAAGGGTCCGATCAAAGTAATTGGGTGAGGTGTGTAAAAGCTTCTTCTGGATTACAGGTTGATGTCAAAGCTCTCCAAAAGAACTTGGAAGTTCAACCTTGTTATGACCAAGTTTGTATATGCAAGCCATTACCGATCTGAGGCTTGGATTGGCTCATCGACCTTCGTCATCCGTCCGTCATCCGTCCTGTTATGACGATATCCTTCACTGATAGGCTTTCCTCAATTAAGGTCAGAATATGTTTGTCTTGATGCAATTGCCCAATCAGTCAATCCAAGTCTACCTCTATTAAGTTCGGCGCAAATTTTCCTATAACAAAAGTTAAGAAAAAATAACCGATGGTACCTCTATTCCCTGTGTGACAATAACTTGATTAATGAAGTATCTTACGAAAAAATAATTTAAAAAGATAACAAGAACCAAATACTAGATTAATGGGACACTGATTTATAATAAAAAATTTATTTTTAGAGTTCATTTTAAGGTAAAGCTCGAAATTGTAGCATACCAAAAAGTCAAGTGGACAGCTCATTGGAAAATGGTGGGATAATGACATCAACCGTTGAAACCTTTCTAACTTTTGTAAATCCGATGAAGTTTTCAACGGTGGGCGTTCAATTTCCACTGTTTCTTGTGATGTTGTCCACTTCTAGCATGAGGTGGTCTATCTTCAGCATCTCTGTTATACACGTGGTACTTGTCCTAGATTATCCGAGCCAACGGGCTATCGTGGCATGACCTTTGCGTGGTTGGGACCCGGGAGCTGGCATATCCTATCCACTGATTTTGGACAATGCTTGTTTGGATGCAGCGAGATACTTGGGTTTGGGATTCCCACCATTTGGACGCATGAGATCAAAATTCACCGACACATGCATTCACAGAGTTGGGCGGTTATACCAACTAGGGCAGACATGCAAATGACTCGGGTCCTAAGGTCAATGGCAATTTTGTCAATTCGACAAGGCTTCAAACAAAGCCGAGCCGAGCCGAGCCGAGATCGTCTCCGCTCCACTATCCATTATTTTATTTCGGATAAGACCACTCACCAAAAAAGACTAGCGAGGGTTACTTGATACTCTGGCTGCTTCAGGCGTTTGATAGCCAGGCACTTGAAAATGGTACACGTGGCATGTATTCACTCAAGTTAATCCGACTAAAATGTGTAACCTATAAGGGATAAGTTACAGCCCATAAATTACATTGGTTTAGTAGTCTAGCTTGTGATTCGTAGACACTGTTGAAATAATGCCATCTTTCATTTTTAGCCGTCCATTAAGTGTCCACTAAGCGGTCGGTTGGATGAGAGTAATTGAGAGAAATTGAGAGTAATGGAATAATAATTTGCATTTGGATGGCAATAAATTGGGTAAATGGGATTGGGAGTAAATCGAGCTAAGTAAAGGTGTCCTTACACACATGTCATGTCGGAGGCAAGCTGAAGATGCTTCCAACTATCTAAATATCAGCAGCATCACTAAAATCATAACAATAAAATAATTTAAACCATATAAATATTGGTCATCTAAACAAATGGTTAAAAGATAATGATATATTGTTGGTTGGTCATCCTCATATCTGTGGCCCAACCAGTACTTGAAATTCTTCATTTTTTTCTAAAGTTTATGTTTTACTGGGCTTATGCAATCATTTAGTCAAGTATTTTATATATATATGTGTGTGTGTGTGTGTGTGTTAATTTTAAATATTAAAGATGATTTAGAATATTACTTACATTTTGGTCGATATATTGAAAAATTCCAATGCATCCGTATTTTTTTTATTTGTTTCCATCAAACAAATTTTAATACATTTCATTGACTCTCATGTGCATGCAACCGAGAAATCTTTAACACATGAAATGTAAGTGTAAAGTAGATTCTAGTTATGACCTATTTAGTTTTTTAATAACAATGGGGAAATGATTGTTTACTCTTATAATTACGGGGTGGCATTGTTATCTAGTTATGACCTATTTAATTTTTTAATAACAATGGTGAATAGTTGTGAATTGGAAATGATTGTTTACTCTTATAATTACGGGGTGGCATTGTTATTTAATGTCTTAAATTTGTCTATAACAGGGTTTGTCGATGTTATCAAGAGACCACTCAATCCCATTGAGCAAATATGAATGTTGTCGATGTCATTGACAAATGTTCAATCTTATCGAGAAAATTCGAAAAAATCCTACTTGGTTACTAGACCGTTTTGGAAGTTGCTAGTCGATGGCATTGAAGGATCTTCGATGTTATCGAGTAGTCTTCGATGAGTATAAATGCCATCGAAGGCGCGCGTAGTTCTGTGTAAGTATACGATTTGTTTCTAATTTCGATTGCGGTAGTATATATACTAGGTGTAATCGGGATTAGAGTAAAGTAAAGGGTTCTCTAAGATATTCCTAAGGATTCATGAGCATTTCTAAGGTTTCAAGCAGGGTGTTTTGGGTTGTTCTTATCGGTAAGTCCATTCATCTCTTATAATATTATTTGATAGTGGATTGTTGTCGCTTTGTGTCGTGGTTTTTTCCTGTAAGGGTATTTCTACATAAAATTTGTGTGGTTTCTGCGTGTTTAATTTGTGTTTAATTTCGTCCTGTTTGATTGGATTCAGGTTTGCTTTCACGTGACCCAACAGACATAACTTACATTTGACTGCAATGATAATTATGATGTGTTGTTTATTTCATTTAAAAGTGACTGTGAAAATGAAAGTGTTGTAATGTAAAAATGTAATTATTATAGTTGAGTTTACTTATTTATTTTATAAGTGCATTGGACTCTTAGTTTATAGGCAATAATTTTTCTTTAGACCTAAAAATGATAATATTGATTCATTTAACTTGCATTTCATGAAAATTTGAAACCAAACAAGCCCTTAGCTCCATTTACAAGCTCTTAAACAACCTTTTAATTTGATATCATCATATTATCAAATATGCACAATTTTTTATCCATAATACGTCGATGGTTACAAATAATCTAAACCGTTTAAGTTAAATTATGATATGTCAGGTGTGTAATCTTTAAGTAATTTTTAATGGATTGTTTGGCTTGGATATTTTATATGTAATTTCTCTTAAATTAGCATTAAATGCATACATCAAACAACACCATATGCTTTTGAAACTGAAGAGGGGTTAGCTCTCATAAGATTTCATGATAAATTGAAGCCAAAGTTTAGAAGGACCCACCATGATATATGTGTTATATCCACTTCATCCATTCATTAGTATAGATCATTTTAGGGGATGGGCTACAAAATAAATTAGATTCAAAGATTAAAGGAACCACACTACATAAAATATTGGAGATTGAACACTAATCATGTAAATGTTCTTCCCATAATGTAGTCCACTTGAGCTCTGGATCTATCTCATTTTTGGAGGCGCATCTTAAAATGATCTTGCCAAATGAATGGACCACTTGGATAAAACATATACATCTTGGTGAAACCTATAGAATTCATCTAGTTTCTCCGTGCCTAAAAGTTGTTGCTACCAGGTACTAATGTGGCAGCATTCCTTCCATCACAAATTCTTAAAGCATATAATTTGTTGATGTAAAAATCTGGTCCATCCTGTTTAGACCTTTGAGTACTCACACAGGAAGAAGACCAAGGAGACCCTGGCTACAGCAGGGGAGCTTCCGATGCTAAAGTCAGGCTAGGAATCTAGGTCTTATAGTATTGAGGGGTTCTGGGAGAGAGTTTTTGCGTACCTTTCACCCTTGGAGTCTCTTATATTTATAGGAAGGGGAGAATTCCATCGTGCCAGGATTCTTTTCCTGATATCTTGGAGATTCAATACCAATCTAATTTTGGACTTTAGCCGATCCCGAAATCCTCAGGATTGGGGATCTTCTTCCTAGATTTTTAGGAAAGTGTTTCACCTTGCACCGTTTCTTCCTTTCTCAGTAGATTTTACCGATTGGATCAGGCCTGGCCGACTTTGTTGATAAACGAGTCTCGGTTGGCTATAGAAGGTTAAGCTGCTAGCCCTCTGTCGTATGAGACGAGACTGATCCATAATCAGTGCGCCTTCTTAATCTGATAGCCGACTCTGTAACCGACCTAATGATAGGTCGGTCTTATGGCCGGTCGTGTGGCTTCTGAGCATTGGGCCTTTAATTGGCCTATTTGGATGATGTTGCCTCGTTTGTCGAGCCAACTTCGTGCATCTCAAGGATTCTTTACCTTATGGTTCAGGACTTTGTAAGCCTCGGTCTGGATTGGTTCCTTTTAATCCGAGCTAAGTCTCTCCTTTAGACTTTGGGTATACGTGCCTCGGTCAGGCTTGTTGCCTCGGGGTCCTGGGCGGTGTCAGTAAAGTTGGTCCATTCCATAGCCGAGTCTCTATACTTGTACTATTTTTCCCCAATAGTAAGCCCCCCACTCCTTGCATCAACTTGTTGACGCTAAGGAGTAAAGAATTGTTGAGTTGGCTTGAGCTGGGACTGACTTTATGATGGAGCATTTATTGCTTGTAGGCGTTCTATATCATCCAGAACATGCGTCGATTCATTAATCGAGACCGCACGAGCGAGAAGCCGCCAAGATGTCTTTTTGCCTTATGAGAATCTAGACACATGGCGAAAAGGCGCTCGCGTCGCCCGAAATATGTCACGTGTCGAACGGGGGAATCGAAGCAGGCATCGACTCAACTCCTCCTTAAATGCACTTGCCACATGGCAAGGCTATAAAAGGGGGAGTGGGACGCCGGGCTCCCATTTTCGCGTGTAACGCCCTGAAATTCGGAGGTCGAGCATAACTCAGCTCCCGAGTTCCAAAACATCACTTATGCAACATAATTAATGAATGATGTATGTTGACTGTATTAGCACATAAACATGGGATAGATTAAGCCAAAACGCAGATATGATTCAGGGATAAGTGAATAAAGCAAGCGGGAGACTTATAGTAAAATATGTGTACAAGTGTAAGTCCCTGAATTACATATACAACCAGATCGTGTAAAAGTGTTATTTATCAAAATTATAAGTACAAGTTACATCATTTTAGATCCCAAAATAGTAATCCCATAGGTCCCGCGCAACTGACCGAGGCTCGCTAGAACCCGTCAGAAAACTGCATATAGGAGAAGGCAGCCTCGTCGTCATCCAGCTCCCGCTCTGCCTCAGACGTCGCATCCACATCTGCAACATCAGGGCCTAAGACAGAGTCTGGTGGGTGTGAAACACCGCCTTAAACGTGGGAGTGAGTGATCAACTCGGTGGAACAATAAGGCACGGGTTAACATGCTATCAGTCAATCAAACAAGAATGATAAAGCAGACAATTAAATAAATCCTAAGTACTCTTGTTAATGCGGTATGAATGCAATATGATGCGTGCCCTCACGCGTACACCCTCCGCGTCTTCATCTTACGTTACGCATGACATCGCCTCAAAGTGCGCCACATCTACAAAGCACATGCAAATGCGGTGCATGGATATGATTACCAAGTTGTTATTAGTCCAATTCATACAGCAGGATTGGGAAGCTAAGATACCTTCCTCATATCACCATCCAAAAAGTGATCCATACTAGGGTCGTCAATCCTAGACATCTCATACGATCATATAGTTGAGGTCGTAGCAAAGGGCTCGTCACCAATCAATGCACGCCTTTCATGCCCTTACTACCACAGATCGGCTCGTCACCTCCTTGCGGTATCCGGTATGCTCGAGGTCACTACAAAGGGCTCGTCACCAATCAATGTAGGCCGACAAAGACGAATATAGTGTCCCATACCACCATAATCGGCTCACGAGTTTAGTTGCTCACTTTGGTCACTACGGGAGGCTCGTCACCCCCGTAGGCCGACGGCTCGACCACGGTGTCCCATACCACCATGTCCGGCTCATGAGTCTTAGCGGATCGTACCATGGTTATTAGGATTTCACTGGTAAGTTCGGTACCCTAGATTCAAGCAGTGGCGTCCATACATGGTTAACATACACTGGACAATCGGGTTAGTTGACGAACTCGACTAGCACGAGCGCACGTTGAATTGAGCGACATAGAGTGCGCAAACACTCCGCGTGGCCAAACCTCTGCCGCCAACTCTAATACGACTCGGGTTCGTCTAATGCGTCTCACGTGGCGAAAGCAATCTCAACCACGACCAAAGGGTCAATTACCGATTTCTGGACTAAGGCATAGTCCCAAACATCCTACACTACGACAAATATTCATATGGAATGTAAAACAGTAATGGAACAACCACTCAAATCATGGTGCATACACATCTGAAGAATATCAATTTAACATAAATGTAAGCATAGGAATGCTTGAATTTAAATAACTTGGAATGTAAATGCATAAGGGAAATCATGCGCATCCATGGGAGTATTGAGAATCACTTCTCAACGCCCACACTTAGTGTAATCAGTTACACTTAGGTCATTCATGCATTTCTACAAACACTTAGCATACAAGGAATAACATACATGACGTATGTTGGAATACATGCACTTAGACAATTCCCTTTACCAAGGAGTTGTCATACATGCATCTAGCATACATACATGACCAATAATCATGGCAAGCACAAGTGCGTATTTTATACGTATACGGTACTTTATAAATACACTTAGAATACACAAATCTCAATATAGCACATGCATATCAGGAAAGCAATGTAAACATAACATTTGACATGTGAAATCTCATCCATAACAAGAATAAATCACTAACTCGGAAAGAAAGCCATGAGAACCAAAAACTAAACACTAAAAGTCCGCACCATAAGCGAAGAAAGAATATCCGAACTGATTTAGACGAGTTGTCTTCGTCAACGTCGCAAGAATACCCTAAAATAAGGATAGAAATGAGATACAACAACACCAATTCTAATCTAAGCTCTAACACAGTTTAGGGTTAGGTTAACTTACCCCAACAGAACTCAGAAGCGTCAGAGGAACGATTCAAAGTAAAGGTTCAAAGGTGAAGAAGAACAAGGAAGAATCAAGATGATTCACCAACCAATCTCTCTCACTAACTCTCTCTTTTCCACTCTCTTTCCAAGCTAGGGTTAGAGAAAATTCGTATGGAAATGAGAACTAGGGTTTAAGGACTATATATAGGCCTTAAAATGATGGAAATAACCCAAGTGGTCAAGGTATACTTAGGTTATAACCAAAGTACGCCTTTCTCGATCCAACGAAGCACTTCGGTGGGCCTATAACCACGAAAGGTCGAACTTAAGCTCACCGACCATGGATCTAGGTCAGCCTGAGTTTTCGTACCGTCGGCTCTTCAGATCAGTAGTGGCGGACCACACTCAATTCAACGGTCACTTAAACTCGATCCGGTCCACAAGCACTAGGATATGCCTGGGCCAACCATCCCGATCGGAGGGTGAAATTGGGTCAAGAATCCAACGGTCGGATAGCTTAAAATCGTCGCAAAAGCTACGACTCAGATTTCATAAAAAGCTTATTAAATTCCAACCGTTCTCACACTCTTCACTCCGAACTCAACCAAATCGACCCAGAACATCAGATCGACTTGATTTTTGAGGTGAAGACCAAGCCCAACTCAGTGACCGCAACAGCCTAAGATCATCGCCATCGGACTTTCGACGCGCGCAGTCCGATCCAGATCTTCCAAAAATTCCCGAACAACCGGATTTAGCGATGGATCCCAGATTTCAGAGTAACGTAGCGCTCACTAATCTGCACGTTTAGAGCCATGCAGATACAATTTAAAGTGATTGATGCGAATTTCACAAGCAATCAAGTAAAGCACTAATTACCCCAAAACAACTACTTAAGGAAAGATTAGCACAAAAATTCCAAGGTCGTTACAATCTACCCCCCTAAAAGAAAATTTCGTCCTCGAAATTCATACCTTCATATAATCCTCGAGGATCAGAGGGTAGGTCTTCCTGACCTCAGCTTCAGATTCCCAAGTAGCCTCTTCTACGCCATGATGCGACCATAACACCTTCACGAGAGGGATAACCTTGCTACGCAGTACCTGCTCCTTTCTATCCAGAATACGTGTCGGTTGCAGTACATAAGTGGCATCCTCACTTAACTGCACTTGCTCCCAACTGATAATATGCGAAGGATCAGGAACGTTCTTCATCATAGAGATATGAAATACGTTATGCACGCCCGCAAGAGGTGTGGGCAAAGCAAGGCGGTAAGCTACCGCTCCCACTCGATCCGAACTTGAAATGGACCAATAAATCTCGGCGTCGGCTTCCCTTCTTACCGAACCGCAAAACTCCCTTCATAGGAGAGACCTTGAGAAAAACATGATCTCCCACTACGAACTCAAGCGGTCGACGCCTCGTATCGGCATAACTCTGTCTGCTCTGTGCTGCTAGAAGTCGACGTCGAATGATGTCAACCTTCTCTCAAGTCACCTGCACAACTTCGGGCCAAGCAAACTACGCTCACCAATTTCAGCCCAACAATGGTGCTCTGCACGGCGACCATACAACGCCTCGAAGGGAGCCATGCCGATACTACGAAACTATTATTATACGCGAACTCTGCATCAGGGAGACATCCCAACTGTCTTTGAAACCCAAAACACAAGCTCGCAACATATCCTCCAGGACTTGATTCACGCGCTCCGTCGCCCATCTGTTTGCGGATGAAACGCGCTGCCTGAACTTCGATTTCACACCCATCGCTTCCTCGATACGAGTCCATAAGATAGATGTAAAACGCGTGTCTCTATCGGACACAATCTCCGGGGAACTCCATGCGGACGCACTATCTCCTTGATATACAACCTAGCCAACTCGTCTGCAGAGTAAGTGACTCGATCGGTAAGAAATGCGCCGACTTCGTTAATCGATCGACGATCACCCAAATAGAGTCAAATCCCTTTCTCGTCCTCGGCAACCCAGAAATAAAATCCATAGAGATGAAATCCCACTTCCATTCAGCTATGGGCATGGGCTGCAACAGCCCAGGAGGTCGGCGATGCTCTGCCTTGACCTGCTGGCACGTGAGACAACGAGAAACAAATTCAGCAATCTGGACCTTCATATTATCCCACCAATATGATCTCCTCATATCCTGATACATCTTCGTGCTACCTGGATGCATCGCAAGCTTAGAACTATGGGCTAACTCGAGAACCTCACGTCTCAAGTCAAAGATGTCAAGAATACATAGCCGGCCACGAAAACGTAGGCCCCCATCAGAACTAACACTCCAGTCGGAGTTCTCATCTGTACCAACCCGCTGCCTCATCTTCACCAAAAGCTCATCATCTGCCTGAGCTGCAACGATCCTCTCGTCGATAAGGGGTTGTACACGAATGTGTGCGATAACCTCATACGGCTCAACCACCGTAAGCTTCTGCTCAAAATCGCGCACGAACTCCAACATCTCCCACTCTGCTATCATCAGCGGAGCCGCAAACTCCAAAGCCTTCTTGCGACTCAACGCATCTGCCACAAGGTTTGCCTTACCAGGATGGTAAGAAACATCGAACTTGAAGTCCTTCAATGTTTCCATCCATCTGTGCTGCCTCATATTTAAATCACGCTGCGTGAAAATATACTTAAGGCTCTTGTGGTCGCAAAGAGCTCGAACTCCTCACCATAAAGGTAATGTCTCCAAAGCTTTAATGCGAAGATGACATGTGTTATTCCAAGTCGTGCGTAGGGTAATTCTCTTCGTGTTTCCTTAAGCGACGCGAAGCATAAGCAATCACCCCGTCCTTCTACATAAGGACACAACCTGGACCAACGCGAGAGGCGTCGGTATATATAATATACTTAACCCCTTGCTCTGCAATACTAGCAGAGGCGGACGTCAACTTGTCCTTCACCTCCTGCAAACTCCGCCCGCTCACTCCAAGCAAACTTCAAATCCTTCCGTGTCACCTGCGACAACGGTCTGCAATCTTCGAGAAGTTCTGAATAAAGCGTCGATAATATCCTGCAAGGCCAAGAAAACTCCTCACCTCGATAACCGAACTTCCTGCACTGCACCTACCTTGGCAAGGTCGACGGCTATACCTTCCTTGGACACCACATGTCCCGGGAACTTGACTTCCTCTTTCCGGAAATCACACTTCTTGAACTGTGCGAAAAGCCGATGCTCCCTAAGAGTACCCAAAACCGCTCTTAAGTGCTCCTCGTGCTCGCTCGCCGAATAAATCAAGATGTCATCAATAAATACAATGACGAATCGAAACAGAAACGGCCAATACCCTGTTCATCGGATCCATGAACACGGCCGGTGCGTTCGTCGACCAACGACATCACAAGGAACTCATAATGACCGGAGCTGTCCTGGAAGCGGTCTTCTGCACGTCCCCATCCTTCACGCGCAACTGTGATACCCTGACCGCAGATCAACCTTCGAAAAGTACCGTGCCCCCTTCAACCGATCAAACAGATCATCAATCACGGCAAGGGGTACTTATTCTTCACGATTACCAGAAGTTCAACTGCGATAATCAATACACAATCGCAAGGAACCATCCTTCTTCTTCACAAAGAGAGACAGTGCTCCCCAAGGAGACACACTGGGCCGAATAAAACCCAATTCTAGCAAACCATCTATCTGCTTCCTCAACTCCTCCATTTCACTCGGAGGCATCCGATAGGTGGGTAAAGAAATGGGCGCCGCACCAGGCATAAGATCGATAGCAAAATCAATCTCACGCTGAGGAGGTAATCCAGGAATCGACTCAAACACATCTTCAAACTCCTGAACTACCGGCGTACTAACCAACGCCGACTCGGCCGAACTCTCCAACAGAGAAGAATAAAAATCAATACGAATAGGGTAACTGACCTTAACTGGGAAAGTAACAATCTCGCCCTCAGGTCCATGGATCGTCACTGATCTCGCTTCACAATCAATCTCAGCTCGCATCCTCGTGAGCCAATCCATACCCATAATAACATCGTAGTGATAAAGCGGTGCGACTAGCAAATCAACACGGATCGATCCACTTCCATGATCAATCACAGCACAACTCCAAAAA